>NC_141693.1:1566736078-1567412621 GCF_964263255.1 Lissotriton vulgaris
TCAGTGGCAGAGCACTGGTCTTGTAAACCAGGGGTCATGAGTTCAAGCCTCATCAGGGCCTTTTTATATGTGTGTTTCTGTATGTTGTTTTCGAGTCATTCTTTCTAGGACTCACACCTTGTTTTAAGTTTGCTTATTGACAAGCTTCCCTTTCCTGCTTTCATCTTATCAAGAAGTCTTCATGAAAACCATTGAACCATAAACTATTGCCTCACCCCTTCCGATCGCCTGACGAACGCCTGACAAACGCCATTCTCACCCCGCCGGGCAAGCCCTGCCGGGCAAGCCCTGCCGGGCAAAGCCAAATAAGCCATGCATATTTAAAGTTCCTTTGAAAGGCAGAGCGAGGACTAGGACGTCTGTTCCGACTGAGTCTGCATCCACAGAACGGATGAAATAAGGCTCTAGAAATTTCACCAAGGAGATATGAACTTCATCCCCCTTAAAATACTTTTTCTCCCAGATACCCCGGCTCTTAGTCAAATGAGGTTAATCTTCAAAACCCCACCCCCACTAACCATAAATATTCACCTCTCCTGCTGTCCATTCAATTGATACAAGGTATCTTGTACATGGAGAGAATGTGAGAAAAAGCAGAATTGCTTCATAGATTTGGTGACCTTGAATGGGTGGGCTGGATAAAGAAGTGAACTTGGTTTCCGGAAAGGGAGTATCATGATGGGAATGAGGAAAAGAGAACATGGACCACATTCACAGGTTAGAGAAATAAATGTAATAGGTTCAATGGTTTTGAAAAGCTAACTTTGAGCAGGAATTGTTTTTTAAAATTGCAAAGAATTGAAAAAGTCAATGTGGGATTGGAGGCACAATCTGAGCAGAAAGCACCATAAGCTGCTATGGTGCAACTCTTATGTTGACTAGAAACTTTAATATGATGATGCTCTTCTTTTGATATTTCTTTGAGTTAAATTGTATTGTATGTAGCTGACACAGCACTGTTTGCAGCTCCTCAGTTTATGGTTATCCCGTGACAACAATGTATTCATCATATTTATTATTCTACAAAAGAATTTTTAAATGCACTGATGTGGTGTTTGCATGCTATGCAAGATGGCACATCATGGAAACTTTATAAGGAGCATCGCATATGATATGTGATATTTGGCACCTGGAGGAGTCGGACACGCAGATCCTGAAAAGAAGTAAAGACTCTTTAGCAAAAGCCGTCTTTATTCTGAGTCTAATCTTTACTTTTAGTGAAATGATTTATGAAAACCAATCAGCTGCTCCAGGTGAGGCTCGAACTCACAACCTCGGCATGGCTCAGTGCAAGTACTGCTGTATAAGTACCGCGCGCTAACCGATTGCGCCACTGGAGCTCACTGTTTTCATTTCTCCCCATTTGAGCCATCTAGTGCAAACCAAGTAGATACTGCACTGCTCCATTATTCACTGAACAAGATCGACTCACATGCTAGCACGTTATCATGACTATTAAAAATACAGTCCAAATGGAATAGATTTGATAATTCTGCTATATCATGTGCTCTGTCTATTGAACACCCCATACATTTGCCGTTCTGACACAGTCTAGGATAAACTTATGCTTATTTTTAATTAGCACATAGTTAGAATTTCCCCAAAAATGAAATATAGGCCCCTAAGGCAGACGAGGTGGCCGAGTGGTTAAGGCGATGGACTGCTAATCCATTGTGCTCTGCACGCGTGGGTTCGAATCCCACCTTCGTCGGAAAGCCATCAGACACTCTTTTGAAGGTGAGCATGTCTCGAAGTACAATTACACTCTCTTTCAAGACACTGCCATAATCCACTAGAAGGGCCCAACTGACTAGTCCATTATGGCATTTTATGTCAAATAAAGGGAAGTATTTTGTGCTTAATTGAAATTAGATCTTTCATGAAGTGTCCAGAGGATTGCCTATTCCTCACTCCTGGCCTTCCAACCAGTTTGGATAGATAGACTGATAAGAAAGCATTTCTTACTCCTAAAGTTTCAGCCGTCTCAAGTGTATGAGTGTTTACATTTGTCTGCCCCACAGAGACAGATCACTTCTAATAAGTGAGTTCTCTATCTGTCACTGATTGCGGACATACTCTCTAGAGCTTTCAGTATGGTCATAAATGTGAATACTCTTATGTTCTCAAATCAAAATGGAGTTTTTCCTACTTTCAAGAAAAGTGTCTTAAGCATGCTCTTCGATTTGTGCACGCATGTAGTCATTCAAATGCAACTGCATTTCCATACAGAGTCTCAAAATCATAGATATCGTCATACCGCAGTAAGAATACATGTTGCGATTTACAAACTGCAGGCAGGCCGGCCTTGTAGCTCAGTGGCAGAGCACTGGTCTTGTAAACCAGGGGTCATGAGTTCAAGCCTCATCAGGGCCTTTTTATATGTGTGTTTCTGTATGTTGTTTTCGAGTCATTCTTTCTAGGACTCACACCTTGTCTTAAGTTTGCTTATTGACAAGCTTCCCTTTCCTGCTTTCATCTTATCAAGAAGACTTCATGAAAACCATTGAACCATAAACTATTGCCTCACCCCTTCCGATCGCCTGACGAACGCCTGACAAACGCCATTCTCACCCCGCCGGGCAAGCCCTGCCGGGCAAAGCCAAATAAGCCATGCATATTTAAAGTTCCTTTGAAAGGCAGAGCGAGGACTAGGACGTCTGTTCCGACTGAGTCTGCATCCACAGAAAGGATGAAATAAGTCTCTAGAAATTTCACCAAGGAGATATGAACTTCATCCCCCTTAAAATACTTTTTCTCCCAGATACCCCGGCTCTTAGTCAAATGAGGTTAATCTTCAAAACCCCACCCCCACTAACCATAAATATTCACCTCTCCTGCTGTCCATTCAATTGATACAAGGTATCTTGTACATGGAGAGAATGTGAGAAAAAGCAGAATTGCTTCATAGATTTGGTGACCTTGAATGGGTGGGCTGGATAAAGAAGTGAACTTGGTTTCCGGAAAGGGAGTATCATGATGGGAATGAGGAAAAGAGAACATGGACCACATTCACAGGTTAGAGAAATAAATGTAATAGGTTCAATGGTTTTGAAAAGCTAACTTTGAGCAGGAATTGTTTTTTAAAATTGCAAAGAATTGAAAAAGTCAATGTGGGATTGGAGGCACAATCTGAGCAGAAAGCACCATAAGCTGCTATGGTGCAACTCTTATGTTGACTAGAAACTTTAATATGATGATGCTCTTCTTTTGATATTTCTTTGAGTTAAATTGTATTGTATGTAGCTGACACAGCACTGTTTGCAGCTCCTCAGTTTATGGTTATCCCGTGACAACAATGTATTCATCATATTTATTATTCTACAAAAGAATTTTTAAATGCACTGATGTGGTGTTTGCATGCTATGCAAGATGGCACATCATGGAAACTTTATAAGGAGCATCGCATATGATATGTGATATTTGGCACCTGGAGGAGTCGGACACGCAGATCCTGAAAAGAAGTAAAGACTCTTTAGCAAAAGCCGTCTTTATTCTGAGTCTAATCTTTACTTTTAGTGAAATGATTTATGAAAACCAATCAGCTGCTCCAGGTGAGGCTCGAACTCACAACCTCGGCATGGCTCAGTGCAAGTACTGCTCTATAAGTACCGCACGCTAACCGATTGCGCCACTGGAGCTCACTGTTTTCATTTCTCCCCATTTGAGCCATCTAGTGCAAACTAAGTAGATACTGCACTGCTCCATTATTCACTGAACAAGATCGACTCACATGCTAGCATGTTATCATGACTATTAAAAATACAGTCCAAATGGAATAGATTTGATAATTCTGCTATATCATGTGCTCTGTCTATTGAACACCCCATACATTTGCCGTTCTGACACAGTCTAGGATAAACTTATGCTTATTTTTAATTAGCACATAGTTAGAATTTCCCCAAAAATGAAATATAGGCCCCTAAGGCAGACGAGGTGGCCGAGTGGTTAAGGCGATGGACTGCTAATCCATTGTGCTCTGCACGCATGGGTTCGAATCCCACCTTCGTCAGAAAGCCATCAGACACTCTTTTGAAGGTGAGCATGTCTCGAAGTACAATTACACTCTCTTTCAAGACACTGCCATAATCCACTAGAAGGGCCCAACTGACTAGTCCATTATGGCATTTTATGTCAAATAAAGGGAAGTATTTTGTGCTTAATTGAAATTAGATCTTTCATGAAGTGTCCAGAGGTTTGCCTATTCCTCACTCCTGGCCTTCCAACCAGTTTGGATAGATAGACTGACAAGAAAGCATTTCTTACTCCTAAAGTTTCAGCCGTCTCAAGTGTATGAATGTTTACATTTGTCTGCCCCACAGAGACAGATCACTTCTAATAAGTGAGTTCTCTATCTGTCACTGATTGCGGACATACTCTCTAGAGCTTTCAGTATGGTCATAAATGTGAATACTCTTATGTTCTCAAATCAAAATGGAGTTGTTCCTACTTTCAAGAAAAGTGTCTTAAGCATGCTCTTCGATTTGTGCACGCATGTAGTCATTCAAATGCAACTGCATTTCCATACAGAGTCTCAAAATCATAGATATCGTCATACCGCAGTAAGAATACATGTTGCGATTTACAAACTGTAGGCAGGCCGGCCTTGTAGCTCAGTGGCAGAGCACTGGTCTTGTAAACCAGGGGTCATGAGTTCAAGCCTCATCAGGGCCTTTTTATATGTGTGTTTCTGTATGTTGTTTTCGAGTCATTCTTTCTAGGACTCACACCTTGTTTTAAGTTTGCTTATTGACAAGCTTCCCTTTCCTGCTTTCATCTTATCAAGAAGACTTCATGAAAACCATTGAACCATAAACTATTGCCTCACCCCTTCCGATCGCCTGACGAACGCCTGACAAACGCCATTCTCACCCCGCCGGGCAAGCCCTGCCGGGCAAAGCCAAATAAGCCATGCATATTTAAAGTTCCTTTGAAAGGCAGAGCGAGGACTAGGACGTCTGTTCCGACTGAGTCTGCATCCACAGAAAGGATGAAATAAGGCTCTAGAAATTTCACCAAGGAGATATGAACTTCATCCCCCTTAAAATACTTTTTCTCCCAGATACCCCGGCTCTTAGTCAAATGAGGTTAATCTTCAAAACCCCACCCCCACTAACCATAAATATTCACCTCTCCTGCTGTCCATTCAATTGATACAAGGTATCTTGTACATGGAGAGAATGTGAGAAAAAGCAGAATTGCTTCATAGATTTGGTGACCTTGGATGGGTGGGCTGGATAAAAAAGTGAACTTGGTTTCCGGAAAGGGAGTATCATGATGGGAATGAGGAAAAGAGAACATGGACCACATTCACAGGTTAGAGAAATAAATGTAATAGGTTCAATGGTTTTGAAAAGCTAACTTTGAGCAGGAATTGTTTTTTAAAATTGCAAAGAATTAAAAAAGTCAATGTGGGATTGGAGGCACAATCTGAGCAGAAAGCACCATAAGCTGCTATGGTGCAACTCTTATGTTGACTAGAAACTTTAATATGATGATGCTCTTCTTTTGATATTTCTTTGAGTTAAATTGTATTGTATGTAGCTGACACAGCACTGTTTGCAGCTCCTCAGTTTATGGTTATCCCGTGACAACAATGTATTCATCATATTTATTATTCTACAAAAGAATTTTTAAATGCACTGATGTGGTGTTTGCATGCTATGCAAGATGGCACATCATGGAAACTTTATAAGGAGCATCGCATATGATATGTGATATTTGGCACCTGGAGGAGTCGGACACGCAGATCCTGAAAAGAAGTAAAGACTCTTTAGCAAAAGCCGTCTTTATTCTGAGTCTAATCTTTACTTTTAGTGAAATGATTTATGAAAACCAATCAGCTGCTCCAGGTGAGGCTCGAACTCACAACCTCGGCATGGCTCAGTGCAAGTACTGCTGTATAAGTACCGCGCGCTAACCGATTGCGCCACTGGAGCTCACTGTTTTCATTTCTCCCCATTTGAGCCATCTAGTGCAAACCAAGTAGATACTGCACTGCTCCATTATTCACTGAACAAGATCGACTCACATGCTAGCACGTTATCATGACTATTAAAAATACAGTCCAAATGGAATAGATTTGATAATTCTGCTATATCATGTGCTCTGTCTATTGAACACCCCATACATTTGCCGTTCTGACACAGTCTAGGATAAACTTATGCTTATTTTTAATTAGCACATAGTTAGAATTTCCCCAAAAATGAAATATAGGCCCCTAAGGCAGACGAGGTGGCCGAGTGGTTAAGGCGATGGACTGCTAATCCATTGTGCTTTGCACGCGTGGGTTCGAATCCCACCTTCGTCGGAAAGCCATCAGACACTCTTTTGAAGGTGAGCATGTCTCGAAGTACAATTACACTCTCTTTCAAGACACTGCCATAATCCACTAGAAGGGCCCAACTGACTAGTCCATTATGGCATTTTATGTCAAATAAAGGGAAGTATTTTGTGCTTAATTGAAATTAGATCTTTCATGAAGTGTCCAGAGGATTGCCTATTCCTCACTCCTGGCCTTCCAACCAGTTTGGATAGATAGACTGATAAGAAAGCATTTCTTACTCCTAAAGTTTCAGCCGTCTCAAGTGTATGAGTGTTTACATTTGTCTGCCCCACAGAGACAGATCACTTCTAATAAGTGAGTTCTCTATCTGTCACTGATTGCGGACATACTCTCTAGAGCTTTCAGTATGGTCATAAATGTGAATACTCTTATGTTCTCAAATCAAAATGGAGTTGTTCCTACTTTCAAGAAAAGTGTCTTAAGCATGCTCTTCGATTTGTGCACGCATGTAGTCATTCAAATGCAACTGCATTTCCATACAGAGTCTCAAAATCATAGATATCGTCATACCGCAGTAAGAATACATGTTGCGATTTACAAACTGCAGGCAGGCCGGCCTTGTAGCTCAGTGGTAGAGCACTGGTCTTGTAAACCAGGGGTCATGAGTTCAAGCCTCATCAGGGCCTTTTTATGTGTGTGTTTCTGTATGTTGTTTTCGAGTCATTCTTTCTAGGACTCACACCTTGTTTTAAGTTTGCTTATTGACAAGCTTCCCTTTCCTGCTTTCATCTTATCAAGAAGTCTTCATGAAAACCATTGAACCATAAACTATTGCCTCACCCCTTCCGATCGCCTGACGAACGCCTGACAAACGCCATTCTCACCCCGCCGGGCAAGCCCTGCCGGGCAAGCCCTGCCGGGCAAAGCCAAATAAGCCATGCATATTTAAAGTTCCTTTGAAAGGCAGGGCGAGGACTAGGACGTCTGTTCCGACTGAGTCTGCATCCACAGAAAGGATGAAATAAGACTCTAGAAATTTCACCAAGGAGATATGAACTTCATCCCCCTTAAAATACTTTTTCTCCCAGATACCCCGGCTCTTAGTCAAATGAGGTTAATCTTCAAAACCCCACCCCCACTAACCATAAATATTCACCTCTCCTGCTGTCCATTCAATTGAAACAAGGTATCTTGTACATGGAGAGAATGTGAGAAAAAGCAGAATTGCTTCATAGATTTGGTGACCTTGGATGGGTGGGCTGGATAAAGAAGTGAACTTGGTTTCCGGAAAGGGAGTATCATGATGGGAATGAGGAAAAGAGAACATGGACCCCATTCACAGGTTAGAGAAATAAATGTAATAGGTTCAATGGTTTTGAAAAGCTAACTTTGAGCAGGAATTGTTTTTTAAAATTGCAAAGAATTAAAAAAGTCAATGTGGGATTGGAGGCACAATCTGAGCAGAAAGCACCATAAGCTGCTATGGTGCAACTCTTATGTTGACTAGAAATTTTAATATGATGATGCTCTTCTTTTGATATTTCTTTGAGTTAAATTGTATTGTATGTAGCTGACACAGCACTGTTTGCAGCTCCTCAGTTTATGGTTATCCCGTGACAACAATGTATTCATCATATTTATTATTCTACAAAAGAATTTTTAAATGCACTGATGTGGTGTTTGCATGCTATGCAAGATGGCACATCATGGAAACTTTATAAGGAGCATCGCATATGATATGTGATATTTGGCACCTGGAGGAGTCGGACACGCAGATCCTGAAAAGAAGTAAAGACTCTTTAGCAAAAGCCGTCTTTATTCTGAGTCTAATCTTTACTTTTAGTGAAATGATTTATGAAAACCAATCAGCTGCTCCAGGTGAGGCTCGAACTCACAACCTCGGCATTGCTCAGTGCAAGTACTGCTCTATAAGTACCGCGCGCTAACCGATTGCGCCACTGGAGCTCACTGTTTTCATTTCTCCCCATTTGAGCCATCTAGTGCAAACCAAGTAGATACTGCACTGCTCCATTATTCACTGAACAAGATCGACTCACATGCTAGCATGTTATCATGACTATTAAAAATACAGTCCAAATGGAATAGATTTGATAATTCTGCTATATCATGTGCTCTGTCTATTGAACACCCCATACATTTGCCGTCCTGACACAGTCTAGGATAAACTTATGCTTATTTTTAATTAGCACATAGTTAGAATTTCCCCAAAAATGAAATATAGGCCCCTAAGGCAGACGAGGTGGCGGAGTGTTTAAGGCGATGGACTGCTAATCCATTGTGCTCTGCACGCGTGGGTTCGAATCCCACCTTCGTCAGAAAGCCATCAGACACTCTTTTGAAGGTGAGCATGTCTCGAAGTACAATTACACTCTCTTTCAAGACACTGCAATAATCCACTAGAAGGGCCCAACTGACTAGTCCATTATGGCATTTTATGTCAAATAAAGGGAAGTATTTTGTGCTTAATTGAAATTAGATCTTTCATGAAGTGTCCAGAGGTTTGCCTATTCCTCACTCCTGGCCTTCCAACCAGTTTGGATAGATAGACTGACAAGAAAGCATTTCTTACTCCTAAAGTTTCAACCGTCTCAAGTGTATGAGTGTTTACATTTGTCTGCCCCACAGAGACAGATCACTTCTAATAAGTGAGTTCTCTATCTGTCACTGATTGCGGACATACTCTCTAGAGCTTTCAGTATGGTCATAAATGTGAATACTCTTATGTTCTCAAATCAAAATGGAGTTGTTCCTACTTTCAAGAAAAGTGTCTTAAGCATGCTCTTCGATTTGTGCACGCATGTAGTCATTCAAATGCAACTGCATTTCCATACAGAGTCTCAAAATCATAGATATCGTCATACCGCAGTAAGAATACATGTTGCGATTTACAAACTGCAGGCATGCCGGCCTTGTAGCTCAGTGGCAGAGCACTGGTCTTGTAAACCAGGGGTCATGAGTTCAAGCCTCATCAGGGCCTTTTTATATGTGTGTTTCTGTATGTTGTTTTCGAGTCATTCTTTCTAGGACTCACACCTTGTTTTAAGTTTGCTTATTGACAAGCTTCCCTTTCCTGCTTTCATCTTATCAAGAAGTCTTCATGAAAACCATTGAACCATAAACTATTGCCTCACCCCTTCCGATCGCCTGACGAACGCCTGACAAACGCCATTCTCACCCCGCCGGGCAAGCCCTGCCGGGCAAGCCCTGCCGGGCAAAGCCAAATAAGCCATGCATATTTAAAGTTCCTTTGAAAGGCAGAGCGAGGACTAGGACGTCTGTTCCGACTGAGTCTGCATCCACAGAAAGGATGAAATAAGGCTCTAGAAATTTCACCAAGGAGATATGAACTTCATCCCCCTTAAAATACTTTTTCTCCCAGATACCCCGGCTCTTAGTCAAATGAGGTTAATCTTCAAAACCCCACCCCCACTAACCATAAATATTCACCTCTCCTGCTGTCCATTCAATTGATACAAGGTATCTTGTACATGGAGAGAATGTGAGAAAAAGCAGAATTGCTTCATAGATTTGGTGACCTTGAATGGGTGGGCTGGATAAAGAAGTGAACTTGGTTTCCGGAAAGGGAGTATCATGATGGGAATGAGGAAAAGAGAACATGGACCACATTCACAGGTTAGAGAAATAAATGTAATAGGTTCAATGGTTTTGAAAAGCTAACTTTGAGCAGGAATTGTTTTTTAAAATTGCAAAGAATTGAAAAAGTCAATGTGGGATTGGAGGCACAATCTGAGCAGAAAGCACCATAAGCTGCTATGGTGCAACTCTTATGTTGACTAGAAACTTTAATATGATGATGCTCTTCTTTTGATATTTCTTTGAGTTAAATTGTATTGTATGTAGCTGACACAGCACTGTTTGCAGCTCCTCAGTTTATGGTTATCCCGTGACAACAATGTATTCATCATATTTATTATTCTACAAAAGAATTTTTAAATGCACTGATGTGGTGTTTGCATGCTATGCAAGATGGCACATCATGGAAACTTTATAAGGAGCATCGCATATGATATGTGATATTTGGCACCTGGAGGAGTCGGACACGCAGATCCTGAAAAGAAGTAAAGACTCTTTAGCAAAAGCCGTCTTTATTCTGAGTCTAATCTTTACTTTTAGTGAAATGATTTATGAAAACCAATCAGCTGCTCCAGGTGAGGCTCGAACTCACAACCTCGGCATGGCTCAGTGCAAGTACTGCTCTATAAGTACCGCACGCTAACCGATTGCGCCACTGGAGCTCACTGTTTTCATTTCTCCCCATTTGAGCCATCTAGTGCAAACTAAGTAGATACTGCACTGCTCCATTATTCACTGAACAAGATCGACTCACATGCTAGCATGTTATCATGACTATTAAAAATACAGTCCAAATGGAATAGATTTGATAATTCTGCTATATCATGTGCTCTGTCTATTGAACACCCCATACATTTGCCGTTCTGACACAGTCTAGGATAAACTTATGCTTATTTTTAATTAGCACATAGTTAGAATTTCCCCAAAAATGAAATATAGGCCCCTAAGGCAGACGAGGTGGCCGAGTGGTTAAGGCGATGGACTGCTAATCCATTGTGCTCTGCACGCATGGGTTCGAATCCCACCTTCGTCAGAAAGCCATCAGACACTCTTTTGAAGGTGAGCATGTCTCGAAGTACAATTACACTCTCTTTCAAGACACTGCCATAATCCACTAGAAGGGCCCAACTGACTAGTCCATTATGGCATTTTATGTCAAATAAAGGGAAGTATTTTGTGCTTAATTGAAATTAGATCTTTCATGAAGTGTCCAGAGGTTTGCCTATTCCTCACTCCTGGCCTTCCAACCAGTTTGGATAGATAGACTGACAAGAAAGCATTTCTTACTCCTAAAGTTTCAGCCGTCTCAAGTGTATGAATGTTTACATTTGTCTGCCCCACAGAGACAGATCACTTCTAATAAGTGAGTTCTCTATCTGTCACTGATTGCGGACATACTCTCTAGAGCTTTCAGTATGGTCATAAATGTGAATACTCTTATGTTCTCAAATCAAAATGGAGTTGTTCCTACTTTCAAGAAAAGTGTCTTAAGCATGCTCTTCGATTTGTGCACGCATGTAGTCATTCAAATGCAACTGCATTTCCATACAGAGTCTCAAAATCATAGATATCGTCATACCGCAGTAAGAATACATGTTGCGATTTACAAACTGTAGGCAGGCCGGCCTTGTAGCTCAGTGGCAGAGCACTGGTCTTGTAAACCAGGGGTCATGAGTTCAAGCCTCATCAGGGCCTTTTTATATGTGTGTTTCTGTATGTTGTTTTCGAGTCATTCTTTCTAGGACTCACACCTTGTTTTAAGTTTGCTTATTGACAAGCTTCCCTTTCCTGCTTTCATCTTATCAAGAAGACTTCATGAAAACCATTGAACCATAAACTATTGCCTCACCCCTTCCGATCGCCTGACGAACGCCTGACAAACGCCATTCTCACCCCGCCGGGCAAGCCCTGCCGGGCAAAGCCAAATAAGCCATGCATATTTAAAGTTCCTTTGAAAGGCAGAGCGAGGACTAGGACGTCTGTTCCGACTGAGTCTGCATCCACAGAAAGGATGAAATAAGGCTCTAGAAATTTCACCAAGGAGATATGAACTTCATCCCCCTTAAAATACTTTTTCTCCCAGATACCCCGGCTCTTAGTCAAATGAGGTTAATCTTCAAAACCCCACCCCCACTAACCATAAATATTCACCTCTCCTGCTGTCCATTCAATTGATACAAGGTATCTTGTACATGGAGAGAATGTGAGAAAAAGCAGAATTGCTTCATAGATTTGGTGACCTTGGATGGGTGGGCTGGATAAAAAAGTGAACTTGGTTTCCGGAAAGGGAGTATCATGATGGGAATGAGGAAAAGAGAACATGGACCACATTCACAGGTTAGAGAAATAAATGTAATAGGTTCAATGGTTTTGAAAAGCTAACTTTGAGCAGGAATTGTTTTTTAAAATTGCAAAGAATTAAAAAAGTCAATGTGGGATTGGAGGCACAATCTGAGCAGAAAGCACCATAAGCTGCTATGGTGCAACTCTTATGTTGACTAGAAACTTTAATATGATGATGCTCTTCTTTTGATATTTCTTTGAGTTAAATTGTATTGTATGTAGCTGACACAGCACTGTTTGCAGCTCCTCAGTTTATGGTTATCCCGTGACAACAATGTATTCATCATATTTATTATTCTACAAAAGAATTTTTAAATGCACTGATGTGGTGTTTGCATGCTATGCAAGATGGCACATCATGGAAACTTTATAAGGAGCATCGCATATGATATGTGATATTTGGCACCTGGAGGAGTCGGACACGCAGATCCTGAAAAGAAGTAAAGACTCTTTAGCAAAAGCCGTCTTTATTCTGAGTCTAATCTTTACTTTTAGTGAAATGATTTATGAAAACCAATCAGCTGCTCCAGGTGAGGCTCGAACTCACAACCTCGGCATGGCTCAGTGCAAGTACTGCTGTATAAGTACCGCGCGCTAACCGATTGCGCCACTGGAGCTCACTGTTTTCATTTCTCCCCATTTGAGCCATCTAGTGCAAACCAAGTAGATACTGCACTGCTCCATTATTCACTGAACAAGATCGACTCACATGCTAGCACGTTATCATGACTATTAAAAATACAGTCCAAATGGAATAGATTTGATAATTCTGCTATATCATGTGCTCTGTCTATTGAACACCCCATACATTTGCCGTTCTGACACAGTCTAGGATAAACTTATGCTTATTTTTAATTAGCACATAGTTAGAATTTCCCCAAAAATGAAATATAGGCCCCTAAGGCAGACGAGGTGGCCGAGTGGTTAAGGCGATGGACTGCTAATCCATTGTGCTTTGCACGTGTGGGTTCGAATCCCACCTTCGTCGGAAAGCCATCAGACACTCTTTTGAAGGTGAGCATGTCTCGAAGTACAATTACACTCTCTTTCAAGACACTGCCATAATCCACTAGAAGGGCCCAACTGACTAGTCCATTATGGCATTTTATGTCAAATAAAGGGAAGTATTTTGTGCTTAATTGAAATTAGATCTTTCATGAAGTGTCCAGAGGATTGCCTATTCCTCACTCCTGGCCTTCCAACCAGTTTGGATAGATAGACTGATAAGAAAGCATTTCTTACTCCTAAAGTTTCAGCCGTCTCAAGTGTATGAGTGTTTACATTTGTCTGCCCCACAGAGACAGATCACTTCTAATAAGTGAGTTCTCTATCTGTCACTGATTGCGGACATACTCTCTAGAGCTTTCAGTATGGTCATAAATGTGAATACTCTTATGTTCTCAAATCAAAATGGAGTTTTTCCTACTTTCAAGAAAAGTGTCTTAAGCATGCTCTTCGATTTGTGCACGCATGTAGTCATTCAAATGCAACTGCATTTCCATACAGAGTCTCAAAATCATAGATATCGTCATACCGCAGTAAGAATACATGTTGCGATTTACAAACTGCAGGCAGGCCGGCCTTGTAGCTCAGTGGCAGAGCACTGGTCTTGTAAACCAGGGGTCATGAGTTCAAGCCTCATCAGGGCCTTTTTATATGTGTGTTTCTGTATGTTGTTTTCGAGTCATTCTTTCTAGGACTCACACCTTGTCTTAAGTTTGCTTATTTACAAGCTTCCCTTTCCTGCTTTCATCTTATCAAGAAGACTTCATGAAAACCATTGAACCATAAACTATTGCCTCACCCCTTCCGATCGCCTGACGAACGCCTGACAAACGCCATTCTCACCCCGCCGGGCAAGCCCCGCCGGGCAAGCCCCGCCGGGCAAAGCCAAATAAGCCATGCATATTTAAAGTTCCTTTGAAAGGCAGGGCGAGGACTAGGACGTCTGTTCCGACTGAGTCTGCATCCACAGAAAGGATGAAATAAGGCTCTAGAAATTTCACCAAGGAGATATGAACTTCATCCCCCTTAAAATACTTTTTCTCCCAGATACCCCGGCTCTTAGTCAAATGAGGTTAATCTTCAAAACCCCACCCCCACTAACCATAAATATTCACCTCTCCTGCTGTCCATTCAATTGAAACAAGGTATCTTGTACATGGAGAGAATGTGAGAAAAAGCAGAATTGCTTCATAGATTTGGTGACCTTGGATGGGTGGGCTGGATAAAGAAGTGAACTTGGTTTCCGGAAAGGGAGTATCATGATGGGAATGAGGAAAAGAGAACATGGACCCCATTCACAGGTTAGAGAAATAAATGTAATAGGTTCAATGGTTTTGAAAAGCTAACTTTGAGCAGGAATTGTTTTTTAAAATTGCAAAGAATTAAAAAAGTCAATGTGGGATTGGAGGCACAATCTGAGCAGAAAGCACCATAAGCTGCTATGGTGCAACTCTTATGTTGACTAGAAACTTTAATATGATGATGCTCTTCTTTTGATATTTCTTTGAGTTAAATTGTATTGTATGTAGCTGACACAGCACTGTTTGCAGCTCCTCAGTTTATGGTTATCCCGTGACAACAATGTATTCATCATATTTATTATTCTACAAAAGAATTTTTAAATGCACTGATGTGGTGTTTGCATGCTATGCAAGATGGCACATCATGGAAACTTTATAAGGAGCATCGCATATGATATGTGATATTTGGCACCTGGAGGAGTCGGACACGCAGATCCTGAAAAGAAGTAAAGACTCTTTAGCAAAAGCCGTCTTTATTCTGAGTCTAATCTTTACTTTTAGTGAAATGATTTATGAAAACCAATCAGCTGCTCCAGGTGAGGCTCGAACTCACAACCTCAGCATGGCTCAGTGCAAGTACTGCTGTATAAGTACCGCGCGCTAACCGATTGCGCCACTGGAGCTCACTGTTTTCATTTCTCCCCATTTGAGCCATCTAGTGCAAACCAAGTAGATACTGCACTGCTCCATTATTCACTGAACAAGATCGACTCACATGCTAGCATGTTATCATGACTATTAAAAATACAGTCCAAATGGAATAGATTTGATAATTCTGCTATATCATGTGCTCTGTCTATTGAACACCCCATACATTTGCCGTCCTGACACAGTCTAGGATAAACTTATGCTTATTTTTAATTAGCACAAAGTTAGAATTTTACCAAAAATGAAATATAGGCCCCTAAGGCAGACGAGGTGGCCGAGTGGTTAAGGCGATGGACTGCTAATCTATTGTGCTCTGCATGCGTGGGTTCGAATCCCACCTTCGTCGGAAAGCCATCAGACACTCTTTTGAAGGTGAGCATGTCTCGAAGTACAATTACACTCTCTTTCAAGACACTGCCATAATCCACTAGAAGGGCCCAACTGACTAGTCCATTATGGCATTTTATGTCAAATAAAGGGAAGTATTTTGTGCTTAATTGAAATTAGATCTTTCATGAAGTGTCCAGAGGATTGCCTATTCCTCACTCCTGGCCTTCCAACCACTTTGGATAGATAGACTGACAAGAAAGCATTTCTTACTCCTAAAGTTTCAACCGTCTCAAGTGTATGAGTGTTTACATTTGTCTGCCCCACAGAGACAGATCACTTCTAATAAGTGAGTTCTCTATCTGTCACTGATTGCGGACATACTCTCTAGAGCTTTCAGTATGGTCATAAATGTGAATACTCTTATGTTCTCAAATCAAAATGGAGTTGTTCCTACTTTCAAGAAAAGTGTCTTAAGCATGCTCTTCGATTTGTGCACGCATGTAGTCATTCAAATGCAACTGCATTTCCATACAGAGTCTCAAAATCATAGATATCGTCATACCGCAGTAAGAATACATGTTGCGATTTACAAACTGCAGACAGGCTGGCCTTGTAGCTCAGTGGCAGAGCACTGGTCTTGTAAACCAGGGGTCATGAGTTCAAGCCTCATCAAGGCCTTTTTATATGTGTGTTTCTGTATGTTGTTTTCGAGTCATTCTTTCTAGGACTCACACCTTGTTTTAAGTTTGCTTATTGACAAGCTTCCCTTTCCTGTTTTCATCTTATCAAGAAGTCTTCATGAAAACCATTGAACCATAAACTATTGCCTCACCCCTTCCGATCGCCTGACGAACGCCTGACAAACGCCATTCTCACCCCGCCGGGCAAGCCCTGCCGGGCAAGCCCTGCCGGGCAAAGCCAAATAAGCCATGCATATTTAAAGTTCCTTTGAAAGGCAGGGCGAGGACTAGGACGTCTGTTCCGACTGAGTCTGCATCCACAGAAAGGATGAAATAAGGCTCTAGAAATTTCACCAAGGAGATATGAACTTCATCCCCCTTAAAATACTTTTTCTCCCAGATACCCCGGCTCTTAGTCAAATGAGGTTAATCTTCAAAACCCCACCCCCACTAACCATAAATATTCACCTCTCCTGCTGTCCATTCAATTGAAACAAGGTATCTTGTACATGGAGAGAATGTGAGAAAAAGCAGAATTGCTTCATAGATTTGGTGACCTTGGATGGGTGGGCTGGATAAAGAAGTGAACTTGGTTTCCGGAAAGGGAGTATCATGATGGGAATGAGGAAAAGAGAACATGGACCCCATTCACAGGTTAGAGAAATAAATGTAATAGGTTCAATGGTTTTGAAAAGCTAACTTTGAGCAGGAATTGTTTTTTAAAATTGCAAAGAATTAAAAAAGTCAATGTGGGATTGGAGGCACAATCTGAGCAGAAAGCACCATAAGCTGCTATGGTGCAACTCTTATGTTGACTAGAAACTTTAATATGATGATGCTCTTCTTTTGATATTTCTTTGAGTTAAATTGTATTGTATGTAGCTGACACAGCACTGTTTGCAGCTCCTCAGTTTATGGTTATCCCGTGACAACAATGTATTCATCATATTTATTATTCTACAAAAGAATTTTTAAATGCACTGATGTGGTGTTTGCATGCTATGCAAGATGGCACATCATGGAAACTTTATAAGGAGCATCGCATATGATATGTGATATTTGGCACCTGGAGGAGTCGGACACGCAGATCCTGAAAAGAAGTAAAGACTCTTTAGCAAAAGCCGTCTTTATTCTGAGTCTAATCTTTACTTTTAGTGAAATGATTTATGAAAACCAATCAGCTGCTCCAGGTGAGGCTCGAACTCACAACCTCGGCATGGCTCAGTGCAAGTACTGCTCTATAAGTACCGCGCGCTAACCGATTGCGCCACTGGAGCTCACTGTTTTCATTTCTCCCCATTTGAGCCATCTAGTGCAAACCAAGTAGATACTGCACTGCTCCATTATTCACTGAACAAGATCGACTCACATGCTAGCATGTTATCATGACCATTAAAAATACAGTCCAAATGGAATAGATTTGATAATTCTGCTATATCATGTGCTCTGTCTATTGAACACCCCATACATTTGCCGTCCTGACACAGTCTAGGATAAACTTATGCTTATTTTTAATTAGCACATAGTTAGACTTTCCCCAAAAATGAAATATAGGCCCCTAAGGCAGACGAGGTGGCGGAGTGTTTAAGGCGATGGACTGCTAATCCATTGTGCTCTGCACGCGTGGGTTCGAATCCCACCTTCGTCAGAAAGCCATCAGACACTCTTTTGAAGGTGAGCATGTCTCGAAGTACAATTACACTCTCTTTCAAGACACTGCCATAATCCACTAGAAGGGCCCAACTGACTAGTCCATTATGGCATTTTATGTCAAATAAAGGGAAGTATTTTGTGCTTAATTGAAATTAGATCTTTCATGAAGTGTCCAGAGGTTTGCCTATTCCTCACTCCTGGCCTTCCAACCAGTTTGGATAGATAGACTGACAAGAAAGCATTTCTTACTCCTAAAGTTTCAACCGTCTCAAGTGTATGAGTGTTTACATTTGTCTGCCCCACAGAGACAGATCACTTCTAATAAGTGAGTTCTCTATCTGTCACTGATTGCGGACATACTCTCTAGAGCTTTCAGTATGGTCATAAATGTGAATACTCTTATGTTCTCAAATCAAAATGGAGTTGTTCCTACTTTCAAGAAAAGTGTCTTAAGCATGCTCTTCGATTTGTGCACGCATGTAGTCATTCAAATGCAACTGCATTTCCATACAGAGTCTCAAAATCATAGATATCGTCATACCGCAGTAAGAATACATGTTGCGATTTACAAACTGCAGGCAGGCCGGCCTTGTAGCTCAGTGGCAGAGCACTGGTCTTGTAAACCAGGGGTCATGAGTTCAAGCCTCATCAGGGCCTTTTTATATGTGTGTTTCTGTATGTTGTTTTCGAGTCATTCTTTCTAGGACTCACACCTTGTTTTAAGTTTGCTTATTGACAAGCTTCCCTTTCCTGTTTTCATCTTATCAAGAAGTCTTCATGAAAACCATTGAACCATAAACTATTGCCTCACCCCTTCCGATCGCCTGACGAACGCCTGACAAACGCCATTCTCACCCCGCCGGGCAAGCCCTGCCGGGCAAAGCCAAATAAGCCATGCATATTTAAAGTTCCTTTGAAAGGCAGAGCGAGGACTAGGACGTCTGTTCCGACTGAGTCTGCATCCACAGAAAGGATGAAATAAGGCTCTAGAAATTTCACCAAGGAGATATGAACTTCATCCCCCTTAAAATACTTTTTCTCCCAGATACCCCGGCTCTTAGTCAAATGAGGTTAATCTTCAAAACCCCACCCCCACTAACCATAAATATTCACCTCTCCTGCTGTCCATTCAATTGATACAAGGTATCTTGTACATGGAGAGAATGTGAGAAAAAGCAGAATTGCTTCATAGATTTGGTGACCTTGGATGGGTGGGCTGGATAAAGAAGTGAACTTGGTTTCCGGAAAGGGAGTATCATGATGGGAATGAGGAAAAGAGAACATGGACCACATTCACAGGTTAGAGAAATAAATGTAATAGGTTCAATGGTTTTGAAAAGCTAACTTTGAGCAGGAATTGTTTTTTAAAATTGCAAAGAATTGAAAAAGTCAATGTGGGATTGGAGGCACAATCTGAGCAGAAAGCACCATAAGCTGCTATGGTGCAACTCTTATGTTGACTAGAAACTTTAATATGATGATGCTCTTCTTTTGATATTTCTTTGAGTTAAATTGTATTGTATGTAGCTGACACAGCACTGTTTGCAGCTCCTCAGTTTATGGTTATCCCGTGACAACAATGTATTCATCATATTTATTATTCTACAAAAGAATTTTTAAATGCACTGATGTGGTGTTTGCATGCTATGCAAGATGGCACATCATGGAAACTTTATAAGGAGCATCGCATATGATATGTGATATTTGGCACCTGGAGGAGTCGGACACGCAGATCCTGAAAAGAAGTAAAGACTCTTTAGCAAAAGCCGTCTTTATTCTGAGTCTAATCTTTACTTTTAGTGAAATGATTTATGAAAACCAATCAGCTGCTCCAGGTGAGGCTCGAACTCACAACCTCGGCATGGCTCAGTGCAAGTACTGCTGTATAAGTACCGCACGCTAACCGATTGCGCCACTGGAGCTCACTGTTTTCATTTCTCCCCATTTGAGCCATCTAGTGCAAACCAAGTAGATACTGCACTGCTCCATTATTCACTGAACAAGATCGACTCACATGCTAGCACGTTATCATGACTATTAAAAATACAGTCCAAATGGAATAGATTTGATAATTCTGCTATATCATGTGCTCTGTCTATTGAACACCCCATACATTTGCCGTCCTGACACAGTCTAGGATAAACTTATGCTTATTTTTAATTAGCACATAGTTAGAATTTCCCCAAAAATGAAATATAGGCCCCTAAGGCAGACGAGGTGGCCGAGTGGTTAAGGCGATGGACTGCTAATCCATTGTGCTCTGCACGCGTGGGTTCGAATCCCACCTTTGTCGGAAAGCCATCAGACACTCTTTTGAAGGTGAGCATGTCTCGAAGTACAATTACACTCTCTTTCAAGACACTGCCATAATCCACTAGAAGGGCCCAACTGACTAGTCCATTATGGCATTTTATGTCAAATAAAGGGAAGTATTTTGTGCTTAATTGAAATTAGATCTTTCATGAAGTGTCCAGAGGATTGCCTATTCCTCACTCCTGGCCTTCCAACCAGTTTGGATAGATAGACTGATAAGAAAGCATTTCTTACTCCTAAAGTTTCAGCCGTCTCAAGTGTATGAGTGTTTACATTTGTCTGCCCCACAGAGACAGATCACTTCTAATAAGTGAGTTCTCTATCTGTCACTGATTGCGGACATACTCTCTAGAGCTTTCAGTATGGTCATAAATGTGAATACTCTTATGTTCTCAAATCAAAATGGAGTTTTTCCTACTTTCAAGAAAAGTGTCTTAAGCATGCTCTTCGATTTGTGCACGCATGTAGTCATTCAAATGCAACTGCATTTCCATACAGAGTCTCAAAATCATAGATATCGTCATACCGCAGTAAGAATACATGTTGCGATTTACAAACTGCAGGCAGGCCGGCCTTGTAGCTCAGTGGCAGAGCACTGGTCTTGTAAACCAGGGGTCATGAGTTCAAGCCTCATCAGGGCCTTTTTATATGTGTGTTTCTGTATGTTGTTTTCGAGTCATTCTTTCTAGGACTCACACCTTGTCTTAAGTTTGCTTATTGACAAGCTTCCCTTTCCTGCTTTCATCTTATCAAGAAGACTTCATGAAAACCATTGAACCATAAACTATTGCCTCACCCCTTCCGATCGCCTGACGAACGCCTGACAAACGCCATTCTCACCCCGCCGGGCAAGCCCTGCCGGGCAAGCCCTGCCGGGCAAAGCCAAATAAGCCATGCATATTTAAAGTTCCTTTGAAAGGCAGGGCGAGGACTAGGACGTCTGTTCCGACTGAGTCTGCATCCACAGAAAGGATGAAATAAGGCTCTAGAAATTTCACCAAGGAGATATGAACTTCATCCCCCTTAAAATACTTTTTCTCCCAGATACCCCGGCTCTTAGTCAAATGAGGTTAATCTTCAAAACCCCACCCCCACTAACCATAAATATTCACCTCTCCTGCTGTCCATTCAATTGAAACAAGGTATCTTGTACATGGAGAGAATGTGAGAAAAAGCAGAATTGCTTCATAGATTTGGTGACCTTGGATGGGTGGGCTGGATAAAGAAGTGAACTTGGTTTCCGGAAAGGGAGTATCATGATGGGAATGAGGAAAAGAGAACATGGACCCCATTCACAGGTTAGAGAAATAAATGTAATAGGTTCAATGGTTTTGAAAAGCTAACTTTGAGCAGGAATTGTTTTTTAAAATTGCAAAGAATTAAAAAAGTCAATGTGGGATTGGAGGCACAATCTGAGCAGAAAGCACCATAAGCTGCTATGGTGCAACTCTTATGTTGACTAGAAACTTTAATATGATGATGCTCTTCTTTTGATATTTCTTTGAGTTAAATTGTATTGTATGTAGCTGACACAGCACTGTTTGCAGCTCCTCAGTTTATGGTTATCCCGTGACAACAATGTATTCATCATATTTATTATTCTACAAAAGAATTTTTAAATGCACTGATGTGGTGTTTGCATGCTATGCAAGATGGCACATCATGGAAACTTTATAAGGAGCATCGCATATGATATGTGATATTTGGCACCTGGAGGAGTCGGACACGCAGATCCTGAAAAGAAGTAAAGACTCTTTAGCAAAAGCCGTCTTTATTCTGAGTCTAATCTTTACTTTTAGTGAAATGATTTATGAAAACCAATCAGCTGCTCCAGGTGAGGCTCGAACTCACAACCTCGGCATGGCTCAGTGCAAGTACTGCTCTATAAGTACCGCGCGCTAACCGATTGCGCCACTGGAGCTCACTGTTTTCATTTCTCCCCATTTGAGCCATCTAGTGCAAACCAAGTAGATACTGCACTGCTCCATTATTCACTGAACAAGATCGACTCACATGCTAGCATGTTATCATGACCATTAAAAATACAGTCCAAATGGAATAGATTTGATAATTCTGCTATATCATGTGCTCTGTCTATTGAACACCCCATACATTTGCCGTCCTGACACAGTCTAGGATAAACTTATGCTTATTTTTAATTAGCACATAGTTAGACTTTCCCCAAAAATGAAATATAGGCCCCTAAGGCAGACGAGGTGGCGGAGTGTTTAAGGCGATGGACTGCTAATCCATTGTGCTCTGCACGCGTGGGTTCGAATCCCACCTTCGTCAGAAAGCCATCAGACACTCTTTTGAAGGTGAGCATGTCTCGAAGTACAATTACACTCTCTTTCAAGACACTGCCATAATCCACTAGAAGGGCCCAACTGACTAGTCCATTATGGCATTTTATGTCAAATAAAGGGAAGTATTTTGTGCTTAATTGAAATTAGATCTTTCATGAAGTGTCCAGAGGTTTGCCTATTCCTCACTCCTGGCCTTCCAACCAGTTTGGATAGATAGACTGACAAGAAAGCATTTCTTACTCCTAAAGTTTCAACCGTCTCAAGTGTATGAGTGTTTACATTTGTCTGCCCCACAGAGACAGATCACTTCTAATAAGTGAGTTCTCTATCTGTCACTGATTGCGGACATACTCTCTAGAGCTTTCAGTATGGTCATAAATGTGAATACTCTTATGTTCTCAAATCAAAATGGAGTTGTTCCTACTTTCAAGAAAAGTGTCTTAAGCATGCTCTTCGATTTGTGCACGCATGTAGTCATTCAAATGCAACTGCATTTCCATACAGAGTCTCAAAATCATAGATATCGTCATACCGCAGTAAGAATACATGTTGCGATTTACAAACTGCAGGCAGGCCGGCCTTGTAGCTCAGTGGCAGAGCACTGGTCTTGTAAACCAGGGGTCATGAGTTCAAGCCTCATCAGGGCCTTTTTATATGTGTGTTTCTGTATGTTGTTTTCGAGTCATTCTTTCTAGGACTCACACCTTGTTTTAAGTTTGCTTATTGACAAGCTTCCCTTTCCTGTTTTCATCTTATCAAGAAGTCTTCATGAAAACCATTGAACCATAAACTATTGCCTCACCCCTTCCGATCGCCTGACGAACGCCTGACAAACGCCATTCTCACCCCGCCGGGCAAGCCCTGCCGGGCAAGCCCTGCCGGGCAAAGCCAAATAAGCCATGCATATTTAAAGTTCCTTTGAAAGGCAGGGCGAGGACTAGGACGTCTGTTCCGACTGAGTCTGCATCCACAGAAAGGATGAAATAAGGCTCTAGAAATTTCACCAAGGAGATATGAACTTCATCCCCCTTAAAATACTTTTTCTCCCAGATACCCCGGCTCTTAGTCAAATGAGGTTAATCTTCAAAACCCCACCCCCACTAACCATAAATATTCACCTCTCCTGCTGTCCATTCAATTGAAACAAGGTATCTTGTACATGGAGAGAATGTGAGAAAAAGCAGAATTGCTTCATAGATTTGGTGACCTTGGATGGGTGGGCTGGATAAAGAAGTGAACTTGGTTTCCGGAAAGGGAGTATCATGATGGGAATGAGGAAAAGAGAACATGGACCCCATTCACAGGTTAGAGAAATAAATGTAATAGGTTCAATGGTTTTGAAAAGCTAACTTTGAGCAGGAATTGTTTTTTAAAATTGCAAAGAATTAAAAAAGTCAATGTGGGATTGGAGGCACAATCTGAGCAGAAAGCACCATAAGCTGCTATGGTGCAACTCTTATGTTGACTAGAAACTTTAATATGATGATGCTCTTCTTTTGATATTTCTTTGAGTTAAATTGTATTGTATGTAGCTGACACAGCACTGTTTGCAGCTCCTCAGTTTATGGTTATCCCGTGACAACAATATATTCATCATATTTATTATTCTACAAAAGAATTTTTAAATGCACTGATGTGGTGTTTGCATGCTATGCAAGATGGCACATCATGGAAACTTTATAAGGAGCATCGCATATGATATGTGATATTTGGCACCTGGAGGAGTCGGACACGCAGATCCTGAAAAGAAGTAAAGACTCTTTAGCAAAAGCCGTCTTTATTCTGAGTCTAATCTTTACTTTTAGTGAAATGATTTATGAAAACCAATCAGCTGCTCCAGGTGAGGCTCGAACTCACAACCTCGGCATGGCTCAGTGCAAGTACTGCTCTATAAGTACCGCGCGCTAACCGATTGCACCACTGGAGCTCACTGTTTTCATTTCTCCCCATTTGAGCCATCTAGTGCAAACCAAGTAGATACTGCACTGCTCCATTATTCACTGAACAAGATCGACTCACATGCTAGCATGTTATCATGACCATTAAAAATACAGTCCAAATGGAATAGATTTGATAATTCTGCTATATCATGTGCTCTGTCTATTGAACACCCCATACATTTGCCGTCCTGACACAGTCTAGGATAAACTTATGCTTATTTTTAATTAGCACATAGTTAGAATTTCCCCAAAAATGAAATATAGGCCCCTAAGGCAGACGAGGTGGCGGAGTGTTTAAGGCGATGGACTGCTAATCCATTGTGCTCTGCACGCGTGGGTTCGAATCCCACCTTCGTCAGAAAGCCATCAGACACTCTTTTGAAGGTGAGCATGTCTCGAAGTACAATTACACTCTCTTTCAAGACACTGCCATAATCCACTAGAAGGGCCCAACTGACTAGTCCATTATGGCATTTTATGTCAAATAAAGGGAAGTATTTTGTGCTTAATTGAAATTAGATCTTTCATGAAGTGTCCAGAGGTTTGCCTATTCCTCACTCCTGGCCTTCCAACCAGTTTGGATAGATAGACTGACAAGAAAGCATTTCTTACTCCTAAAGTTTCAACCGTCTCAAGTGTATGAGTGTTTACATTTGTCTGCCCCACAGAGACAGATCACTTCTAATAAGTGAGTTCTCTATCTGTCACTGATTGCGGACATACTCTCTAGAGCTTTCAGTATGGTCATAAATGTGAATACTCTTATGTTCTCAAATCAAAATGGAGTTGTTCCTACTTTCAAGAAAAGTGTCTTAAGCATGCTCTTCGATTTGTGCACGCATGTAGTCATTCAAATGCAACTGCATTTCCATACAGAGTCTCAATATCATAGATATCGTCATACCGCAGTAAGAATACATGTTGCGATTTACAAACTGCAGGCAGGCCGGCCTTGTAGCTCAGTGGCAGAGCACTGGTCTTGTAAACCAGGGGTCATGAGTTCAAGCCTCATCAAGGCCTTTTTATATGTGTGTTTCTGTATGTTGTTTTCGAGTCATTCTTTCTAGGACTCACACCTTGTTTTAAGTTTGCTTATTGACAAGCTTCCCTTTCCTGTTTTCATCTTATCAAGAAGTCTTCATGAAAACCATTGAACCATAAACTATTGCCTCACCCCTTCCGATCGCCTGACGAACGCCTGACAAACGCCATTCTCACCCCGCCGGGCAAGCCCTGCCGGGCAAAGCCAAATAAGCCATGCATATTTAAAGTTCCTTTGAAAGGCAGAGCGAGGACTAGGACGTCTGTTCCGACTGAGTCTGCATCCACAGAAAGGATGAAATAAGGCTCTAGAAATTTCACCAAGGAGATATGAACTTCATCCCCCTTAAAATACTTTTTCTCCCAGATACCCCGGCTCTTAGTCAAATGAGGTTAATCTTCAAAACCCCACCCCCACTAACCATAAATATTCACCTCTCCTGCTGTCCATTCAATTGATACAAGGTATCTTGTACATGGAGAGAATGTGAGAAAAAGCAGAATTGCTTCATAGATTTGGTGACCTTGGATGGGTGGGCTGGATAAAGAAGTGAACTTGGTTTCCGGAAAGGGAGTATCATGATGGGAATGAGGAAAAGAGAACATGGACCACATTCACAGGTTAGAGAAATAAATGTAATAGGTTCAATGGTTTTGAAAAGCTAACTTTGAGCAGGAATTGTTTTTTAAAATTGCAAAGAATTAAAAAAGTCAATGTGGGATTGGAGGCACAATCTGAGCAGAAAGCACCATAAGCTGCTATGGTGCAACTCTTATGTTGACTAGAAACTTTAATATGATGATCCTCTTCTTTTGATATTTCTTTGAGTTAAATTGTATTGTATGTAGCTGACACAGCACTGTTTGCAGCTCCTCAGTTTATGGTTATCCCGTGACAACAATGTATTCATCATATTTATTATTCTACAAAAGAATTTTTAAATGCACTGATGTGGTGTTTGCATGCTATGCAAGATGGCACATCATGGAAACTTTATAAGGAGCATCGCATATGATATGTGATATTTGGCACCTGGAGGAGTCGGACACGCAGATCCTGAAAAGAAGTAAAGACTCTTTAGCAAAAGCCGTCTTTATTCTGAGTCTAATCTTTACTTTTAGTGAAATGATTTATGAAAACCAATCAGCTGCTCCAGGTGAGGCTCGAACTCACAACCTCGGCATGGCTCAGTGCAAGTACTGCTGTATAAGTACCGCGCGCTAACCGATTGCGCCACTGGAGCTCACTGTTGTCATTTCTCCCCATTTGAGCCATCTAGTTCAAACCAAGTAGATACTGCACTGCTCCATTATTCACTGAACAAGATCGACTCACATGCTAGCACGTTATCATGACTATTAAAAATACAGTCCAAATGGAATAGATTTGATAATTCTGCTATATCATGTGCTCTGTCTATTGAACACCCCATACATTTGCCGTTCTGACACAGTCTAGGATAAACTTATGCTTATTTTTAATTAGCACATAGTTAGAATTTCCCCAAAAATGAAATATAGGCCCCTAAGGCAGACGAGGTGGCCGAGTGGTTAAGGCGATGGACTGCTAATCCATTGTGCTCTGCACGCGTGGGTTCGAATCCCACCTTCGTCGGAAAGCCATCAGACACTCTTTTGAAGGTGAGCATGTCTCGAAGTACAATTACACTCTCTTTCAAGACACTGCCATAATCCACTAGAAGGGCCCAACTGACTAGTCCATTATGGCATTTTATGTCAAATAAAGGGAAGTATTTTGTGCTTAATTGAAATTAGATCTTTCATGAAGTGTCCAGAGGATTGCCTATTCCTCACTCCTGGCCTTCCAACCAGTTTGGATAGATAGACTGATAAGAAAGCATTTCTTACTCCTAAAGTTTCAGCCGTCTCAAGTGTATGAGTGTTTACATTTGTCTGCCCCACAGAGACAGATCACTTCTAATAAGTGAGTTCTCTATCTGTCACTGATTGCGGACATACTCTCTAGAGCTTTCAGTATGGTCATAAATGTGAATACTCTTATGTTCTCAAATCAAAATGGAGTTTTTCCTACTTTCAAGAAAAGTGTCTTAAGCATGCTCTTCGATTTGTGCACGCATGTAGTCATTCAAATGCAACTGCATTTCCATACAGAGTCTCAAAATCATAGATATCGTCATACCGCAGTAAGAATACATGTTGCGATTTACAAACTGCAGGCAGGCTGGCCTTGTAGCTCAGTGGCAGAGCACTGGTCTTGTAAACCAGGGGTCATGAGTTCAAGCCTCATCAGGGCCTTTTTATATGTGTGTTTCTGTATGTTGTTTTCGAGTCATTCTTTCTAGGACTCACACCTTGTCTTAAGTTTGCTTATTGACAAGCTTCCCTTTCCTGCTTTCATCTTATCAAGAAGACTTCATGAAAACCATTGAACCATAAACTATTGCCTCACCCCTTCCGATCGCCTGACGAACGCCTGACAAACGCCATTCTCACCCCGCCGGGCAAGCCCTGCCGGGCAAAGCCAAATAAGCCATGCATATTTAAAGTTCCTTTGAAAGGCAGGGCGAGGACTAGGACGTCTGTTCCGACTGAGTCTGCATCCACAGAAAGGATGAAATAAGGCTCTAGAAATTTCACCAAGGAGATATGAACTTCATCCCCCTTAAAATACTTTTTCTCCCAGATACCCCGGCTCTTAGTCAAATGAGGTTAATCTTCAAAACCCCACCCCCACTAACCATAAATATTCACCTCTCCTGCTGTCCATTCAATTGAAACAAGGTATCTTGTACATGGAGAGAATGTGAGAAAAAGCAGAATTGCTTCATAGATTTGGTGACCTTGGATGGGTGGGCTGGATAAAGAAGTGAACTTGGTTTCCGGAAAGGGAGTATCATGATGGGAATGAGGAAAAGAGAACATGGACCCCATTCACAGGTTAGAGAAATAAATGTAATAGGTTCAATGGTTTTGAAAAGCTAACTTTGAGCAGGAATTGTTTTCTAAAATTGCAAAGAATTAAAAAAGTCAATGTGGGATTGGAGGCACAATCTGAGCAGAAAGCACCATAAGCTGCTATGGTGCAACTCTTATGTTGACTAGAAACTTTAATATGATGATGCTCTTCTTTTGATATTTCTTTGAGTTAAATTGTATTGTATGTAGCTGACACAGCACTGTTTGCAGCTCCTCAGTTTATGGTTATCCCGTGACAACAATGTATTCATCATATTTATTATTCTACAAAAGAATTTTTAAATGCACTGATGTGGTGTTTGCATGCTATGCAAGATGGCACATCATGGAAACTTTATAAGGAGCATCGCATATGATATGTGATATTTGGCACCTGGAGGAGTCGGACACGCAGATCCTGAAAAGAAGTAAAGACTCTTTAGCAAAAGCCGTCTTTATTCTGAGTCTAATCTTTACTTTTAGTGAAATGATTTATGAAAACCAATCAGCTGCTCCAGGTGAGGCTCGAACTCACAACCTCGGCATGGCTCAGTGCAAGTACTGCTGTATAAGTACCGCGCGCTAACCGATTGCGCCACTGGAGCTCACTGTTTTCATTTCTCCCCATTTGAGCCATCTAGTGCAAACCAAGTAGATACTGCACTGCTCCATTATTCACTGAACAAGATCGACTCACATGCTAGCATGTTATCATGACTATTAAAAATACAGTCCAAATGGAATAGATTTGATAATTCTGCTATATCATGTGCTCTGTCTATTGAACACCCCATACATTTGCCGTTCTGACACAGTCTAGGATAAACTTATGCTTATTTTTAATTAGCACATAGTTAGAATTTCCCCAAAAATGAAATATAAGCCCCTAAGGCAGACGAGGTGGCCGAGTGGTTAAGGCGATGGACTGCTAATCCATTGTGCTCTGCACGCGTGGGTTCGAATCCCACCTTCGTCGGAAAGCCATCAGACACTCTTTTGAAGGTGAGCATGTCTCGAAGTACAATTACACTCTCTTTCAAGACACTGCCATAATCCACTAGAAGGGCCCAACTGACTAGTCCATTATGGCATTTTATGTCAAATAAAGGGAAGTATTTTGTGCTTAATTGAAATTAGATCTTTCATGAAGTGTCCAGAGGATTGCCTATTCCTCACTCCTGGCCTTCCAACCAGTTTGGATAGATAGACTGATAAGAAAGAATTTCTTACTCCTAAAGTTTCAGCCGTCTCAAGTGTATGAGTGTTTACATTTGTCTGCCCCACAGAGACAGATCACTTCTAATAAGTGAGTTCTCTATCTGTCACTGATTGCGGACATACTCTCTAGAGCTTTCAGTATGGTCATAAATGTGAATACTCTTATGTTCTCAAATCAAAATGGAGTTTTTCCTACTTTCAAGAAAAGTGTCTTAAGCATGCTCTTCGATTTGTGCACGCATGTAGTCATTCAAATGCAACTGCATTTCCATACAGAGTCTCAAAATGATAGATATTGTCATACCGCAGTAAGAATACATGTTGCGATTTACAAGCTGCAGGCAGGCCGGCCTTGTAGCTCAGTGGCAGAGCACTGGTCTTGTAAACCAGGGGTCATGAGTTCAATCCTCATCAGGGCCTTTTTATATGTGTGTTTCTGTATGTTGTTTTCGAGTCATTCTTTCTAGGACTCACACCTTGTCTTAAGTTTGCTTATTGACAAGCTTCCCTTTCCTGCTTTCATCTTATCAAGAAGACTTCATGAAAACCATTGAACCATAAACTATTGCCTCACCCCTTCCGATCGCCTGACGAACGCCTGACAAACGCCATTCTCACCCCGCCGGGCAAGCCCTGCCGGGCAAAGCCAAATAAGCCATGCATATTTAAAGTTCCTTTGAAAGGCAGAGCGAGGACTAGGACGTCTGTTCCGACTGAGTCTGCATCCACAGAAAGGATGAAATAAGTCTCTAGAAATTTCACCAAGGAGATATGAACTTCATCCCCCTTAAAATACTTTTTCTCCCAGATACCCCGGCTCTTAGTCAAATGAGGTTAATCTTCAAAACCCCACCCCCACTAACCATAAATATTCACCTCTCCTGCTGTCCATTCAATTGATACAAGGTATCTTGTACATGGAGAGAATGTGAGAAAAAGCAGAATTGCTTCATAGATTTGGTGACCTTGAATGGGTGGGCTGGATAAAGAAGTGAACTTGGTTTCCGGAAAGGGAGTATCATGATGGGAATGAGGAAAAGAGAACATGGACCACATTCACAGGTTAGAGAAATAAATGTAATAGGTTCAATGGTTTTGAAAAGCTAACTTTGAGCAGGAATTGTTTTTTAAAATTGCAAAGAATTGAAAAAGTCAATGTGGGATTGGAGGCACAATCTGAGCAGAAAGCATCATAAGCTGCTATGGTGCAACTCTTATGTTGACTAGAAACTTTAATATGATGATGCTCTTCTTTTGATATTTCTTTGAGTTAAATTGTATTGTATGTAGCTGACACAGCACTGTTTGCAGCTCCTCAGTTTATGGTTATCCCGTGACAACAATGTATTCATCATATTTATTATTCTACAAAAGAATTTTTAAATGCACTGATGTGGTGTTTGCATGCTATGCAAGATGGCACATCATGGAAACTTTATAAGGAGCATCGCATATGATATGTGATATTTGGCACCTGGAGGAGTCGGACACGCAGATCCTGAAAAGAAGTAAAGACTCTTTAGCAAAAGCCGTCTTTATTCTGAGTCTAATCTTTACTTTTAGTGAAATGATTTATGAAAACCAATCAGCTGCTCCAGGTGAGGCTCGAACTCACAACCTCGGCATGGCTCAGTGCAAGTACTGCTCTATAAGTACCGCGCGCTAACCGATTGCGCCACTGGAGCTCACTGTTTTCATTTCTCCCCATTTGAGCCATCTAGTGCAAACCAAGTAGATACTGCACTGCTCCATTATTCACTGAACAAGATCGACTCACATGCTAGCATGTTATCATGACTATTAAAAATACAGTCCAAATGGAATAGATTTGATAATTCTGCTATATCATGTGCTCTGTCTATTGAACACCCCATACATTTGCCGTCCTGACACAGTCTAGGATAAACTTATGCTTATTTTTAATTAGCACATAGTTAGAATTTCCCCAAAAATGAAATATAGGCCCCTAAGGCAGACGAGGTGGCGGAGTGTTTAAGGCGATGGACTGCTAATCCATTGTGCTCTGCACGCGTGGGTTCGAATCCCACCTTCGTCAGAAAGCCATCAGACACTCTTTTGAAGGTGAGCATGTCTCGAAGTACAATTACACTCTCTTTCAAGACACTGCCATAATCCACTAGAAGGGCCCAACTGACTAGTCCATTATGGCATTTTATGTCAAATAAAGGGAAGTATTTTGTGCTTAATTGAAATTAGATCTTTCATGAAGTGTCCAGAGGTTTGCCTATTCCTCACTCCTGGCCTTCCAACCAGTTTGGATAGATAGACTGACAAGAAAGCATTTCTTACTCCTAAAGTTTCAACCGTCTCAAGTGTATGAGTGTTTACATTTGTCTGCCCCACAGAGACAGATCACTTCTAATAAGTGAGTTCTCTATCTGTCACTGATTGCGGACATACTCTCTAGAGCTTTCAGTATGGTCATAAATGTGAATACTCTTATGTTCTCAAATCAAAATGGAGTTGTTCCTACTTTCAAGAAAAGTGTCTTAAGCATGCTCTTCGATTTGTGCACGCATGTAGTCATTCAAATGCAACTGCATTTCCATACAGAGTCTCAAAATCATAGATATCGTCATACCGCTGTAAGAATACATGTTGCGATTTACAAACTGCAGGCAGGCCGGCCTTGTAGCTCAGTGGCAGAGCACTGGTCTTGTAAACCAGGGGTCATGAGTTCAAGCCTCATCAGGGCCTTTTTATATGTGTGTTTCTGTATGTTGTTTTCGAGTCATTCTTTCTAGGACTCACACCTTGTTTTAAGTTTGCTTATTGACAAGCTTCCCTTTCCTGCTTTCATCTTATCAAGAAGTCTTCATGAAAACCATTGAACCATAAACTATTGCCTCACCCCTTCCGATCGCCTGACGAACGCCTGACAAACGCCATTCTCACCCGCCGGGCAAGCCCTGCCGGGCAAAGCCAAATAAGCCATGCATATTTAAAGTTCCTTTGAAAGGCAGAGCGAGGACTAGGACGTCTGTTCCGACTGAGTCTGCATCCACAGAAAGGATGAAATAAGGCTCTAGAAATTTCACCAAGGAGATATGAACTTCATCCCCCTTAAAATACTTTTTCTCCCAGATACCCCGGCTCTTAGTCAAATGAGGTTAATCTTCAAAACCCCACCCCCACTAACCATAAATATTCACCTCTCCTGCTGTCCATTCAATTGATACAAGGTATCTTGTACATGGAGAGAATGTGAGAAAAAGCAGAATTGCTTCATAGATTTGGTGACCTTGGATGGGTGGGCTGGATAAAGAAGTGAACTTGGTTTCCGGAAAGGGAGTATCATGATGGGAATGAGGAAAAGAGAACATGGACCACATTCACAGGTTAGAGAAATAAATGTAATAGGTTCAATGGTTTTGAAAAGCTAACTTTGAGCAGGAATTGTTTTTTAAAATTGCAAAGAATTAAAAAAGTCAATGTGGGATTGGAGGCACAATCTGAGCAGAAAGCACCATAAGCTGCTATGGTGCAACTCTTATGTTGACTAGAAACTTTAATATGATGATGCTCTTCTTTTGATATTTCTTTGAGTTAAATTGTATTGTATGTAGCTGACACAGCACTGTTTGCAGCTCCTCAGTTTATGGTTATCCCGTGACAACAATGTATTCATCATATTTATTATTCTACAAAAGAATTTTTAAATGCACTGATGTGGTGTTTGCATGCTATGCAAGATGGCACATCATGGAAACTTTATAAGGAGCATCGCATATGATATGTGATATTTGGCACCTGGAGGAGTCGGACACGCAGATCCTGAAAAGAAGTAAAGACTCTTTAGCAAAAGCCGTCTTTATTCTGAGTCTAATCTTTACTTTTAGTGAAATGATTTATGAAAACCAATCAGCTGCTCCAGGTGAGGCTCGAACTCACAACCTCGGCATGGCTCAGTGCAAGTACTGCTGTATAAGTACCGCGCGCTAACCGATTGCGCCACTGGAGCTCACTGTTTTCATTTCTCCCCATTTGAGCCATCTAGTGCAAACCAAGTAGATACTGCACTGCTCCATTATTCACTGAACAAGATCGACTCACATGCTAGCACGTTATCATGACTATTAAAAATACAGTCCAAATGGAATAGATTTGATAATTCTGCTATATCATGTGCTCTGTCTATTGAACACCCCATACATTTGCCGTCCTGACACAGTCTAGGATAAACTTATGCTTATTTTTAATTAGCACATAGTTAGAATTTCCCCAAAAATGAAATATAGGCCCCTAAGGCAGACGAGGTGGCCGAGTGGTTAAGGCGATGGACTGCTAATCCATTGTGCTCTGCACGCGTGGGTTCGAATCCCACCTTCGTCGGAAAGCCATCAGACACTCTTTTGAAGGTGAGCATGTCTCGAAGTACAATTACACTCTCTTTCAAGACACTGCCATAATCCACTAGAAGGGCCCAACTGACTAGTCCATTATGGCATTTTATGTCAAATAAAGGGAAGTATTTTGTGCTTAATTGAAATTAGATCTTTCATGAAGTGTCCAGAGGATTGCCTATTCCTCACTCCTGGCCTTCCAACCAGTTTGGATAGATAGACTGATAAGAAAGCATTTCTTACTCCTAAAGTTTCAGCTGTCTCAAGTGTATGAGTGTTTACATTTGTCTGCCCCACAGAGACAGATCACTTCTAATAAGTGAGTTCTCTATCTGTCACTGATTGCGGACATACTCTCTAGAGCTTTCAGTATGGTCATAAATGTGAATACTCTTATGTTCTCAAATCAAAATGGAGTTTTTCCTACTTTCAAGAAAAGTGTCTTAAGCATGCTCTTCGATTTGTGCACGCATGTAGTCATTCAAATGCAACTGCATTTCCATACAGAGTCTCAAAATCATAGATATCGTCATACCGCAGTAAGAATACATGTTGCGATTTACAAACTGCAGGCAGGCCGGCCTTGTAGCTCAGTGGCAGAGCACTGGTCTTGTAAACCAGGGGTCATGAGTTCAAGCCTCATCAGGGCCTTTTTATATGTGTGTTTCTGTATGTTGTTTTCGAGTCATTCTTTCTAGGACTCACACCTTGTCTTAAGTTTGCTTATTGACAAGCTTCCCTTTCCTGCTTTCATCTTATCAAGAAGACTTCATGAAAACCATTGAACCATAAACTATTGCCTCACCCCTTCCGATCGCCTGACGAACGCCTGACAAACGCCATTCTCACCCCGCCGGGCAAGCCCCGCCGGGCAAGCCCCGCCGGGCAAAGCCAAATAAGCCATGCATATTTAAAGTTCCTTTGAAAGGCAGGGCGAGGACTAGGACGTCTGTTCCGACTGAGTCTGCATCCACAGAAAGGATGAAATAAGGCTCTAGAAATTTCACCAAGGAGATATGAACTTCATCCCCCTTAAAATACTTTTTCTCCCAGATACCCCGGCTCTTAGTCAAATGAGGTTAATCTTCAAAACCCCACCCCCACTAACCATAAATATTCACCTCTCCTGCTGTCCATTCAATTGAAACAAGGTATCTTGTACATGGAGAGAATGTGAGAAAAAGCAGAATTGCTTCATAGATTTGGTGACCTTGGATGGGTGGGCTGGATAAAGAAGTGAACTTGGTTTCCGGAAAGGGAGTATCATGATGGGAATGAGGAAAAGAGAACATGGACCCCATTCACAGGTTAGAGAAATAAATGTAATAGGTTCAATGGTTTTGAAAAGCTAACTTTGAGCAGGAATTGTTTTTTAAAATTGCAAAGAATTAAAAAAGTCAATGTGGGATTGGAGGCACAATCTGAGCAGAAAGCACCATAAGCTGCTATGGTGCAACTCTTATGTTGACTAGAAACTTTAATATGATGATGCTCTTCTTTTGATATTTCTTTGAGTTAAATTGTATTGTATGTAGCTGACACAGCACTGTTTGCAGCTCCTCAGTTTATGGTTATCCCGTGACAACAATGTATTCATCATATTTATTATTCTACAAAAGAATTTTTAAATGCACTGATGTGGTGTTTGCATGCTATGCAAGATGGCACATCATGGAAACTTTATAAGGAGCATCGCATATGATATGTGATATTTGGCACCTGGAGGAGTCGGACACGCAGATCCTGAAAAGAAGTAAAGACTCTTTAGCAAAAGCCGTCTTTATTCTGAGTCTAATCTTTACTTTTAGTGAAATGATTTATGAAAACCAATCAGCTGCTCCAGGTGAGGCTCGAACTCACAACCTCGGCATGGCTCAGTGCAAGTACTGCTCTATAAGTACCGCGCGCTAACCGATTGCACCACTGGAGCTCACTGTTTTCATTTCTCCCCATTTGAGCCATCTAGTGCAAACCAAGTAGATACTGCACTGCTCCATTATTCACTGAACAAGATCGACTCACATGCTAGCATGTTATCATGACTATTAAAAATACAGTCCAAATGGAATAGATTTGATAATTCTGCTATATCATGTGCTCTGTCTATTGAACACCCCATACATTTGCCGTCCTGACACAGTCTAGGATAAACTTATGCTTATTTTTAATTAGCACATAGTTAGAATTTCCCCAAAAATGAAATATAGGCCCCTAAGGCAGACGAGGTGGCGGAGTGTTTAAGGCGATGGACTGCTAATCCATTGTGCTCTGCACGCGTGGGTTCGAATCCCACCTTCGTCAGAAAGCCATCAGACACTCTTTTGAAGGTGAGCATGTCTCGAAGTACAATTACACTCTCTTTCAAGACACTGCCATAATCCACTAGAAGGGCCCAACTGACTAGTCCATTATGGCATTTTATGTCAAATAAAGGGAAGTATTTTGTGCTTAATTGAAATTAGATCTTTCATGAAGTGTCCAGAGGTTTGCCTATTCCTCACTCCTGGCCTTCCAACCAGTTTGGATAGATAGACTGACAAGAAAGCATTTCTTACTCCTAAAGTTTCAACCGTCTCAAGTGTATGAGTGTTTACATTTGTCTGCCCCACAGAGACAGATCACTTCTAATAAGTGAGTTCTCTATCTGTCACTGATTGCGGACATACTCTCTAGAGCTTTCAGTATGGTCATAAATGTGAATACTCTTATGTTCTCAAATCAAAATGGAGTTGTTCCTACTTTCAAGAAAAGTGTCTTAAGCATGCTCTTCGATTTGTGCACGCATGTAGTCATTCAAATGCAACTGCATTTCCATACAGAGTCTCAAAATCATAGATATCGTCATACCGCAGTAAGAATACATGTTGCGATTTACAAACTGCAGGCAGGCCGGCCTTGTATCTCAGTGGCAGAGCACTGGTCTTGTAAACCAGGGGTCATGAGTTCAAGCCTCATCAGGGCCTTTTTATATGTGTGTTTCTGTATGTTGTTTTCGAGTCATTCTTTCTAGGACTCACACCTTGTTTTAAGTTTGCTTATTGACAAGCTTCCCTTTCCTGCTTTCATCTTATCAAGAAGTCTTCATGAAAACCATTGAACCATAAACTATTGCCTCACCCCTTCCGATCGTCTGACGAACGCCTGACAAACGCCATTCTCACCCCGCCGGGCAAGCCCTGCCGGGCAAAGCCAAATAAGCCATGCATATTTAAAGTTCCTTTGAAAGGCAGAGCGAGGACTAGGACGTCTGTTCCGACTGAGTCTGCATCCACAGAAAGGATGAAATAAGGCTCTAGAAATTTCACCAAGGAGATATGAACTTCATCCCCCTTAAAATACTTTTTCTCCCAGATACCCCGGCTCTTAGTCAAATGAGGTTAATCTTCAAAACCCCACCCCCACTAACCATAAATATTCACCTCTCCTGCTGTCCATTCAATTGATACAAGGTATCTTGTACATGGAGAGAATGTGAGAAAAAGCAGAATTGCTTCATAGATTTGGTGACCTTGGATGGGTGGGCTGGATAAAGAAGTGAACTTGGTTTCCGGAAAGGGAGTATCATGATGGGAATGAGGAAAAGAGAACATGGACCACATTCACAGGTTAGAGAAATAAATGTAATAGGTTCAATGGTTTTGAAAAGCTAACTTTGAGCAGGAATTGTTTTTTAAAATTGCAAAGAATTAAAAAAGTCAATGTGGGATTGGAGGCACAATCTGAGCAGAAAGCACCATAAGCTGCTATGGTGCAACTCTTATGTTGACTAGAAACTTTAATATGATGATGCTCTTCTTTTGATATTTCTTTGAGTTAAATTGTATTGTATGTAGCTGACACAGCACTGTTTGCAGCTCCTCAGTTTATGGTTATCCCGTGACAACAATGTATTCATCATATTTATTATTCTACAAAAGAATTTTTAAATGCACTGATGTGGTGTTTGCATGCTATGCAAGATGGCACATCATGGAAACTTTATAAGGAGCATCGCATATGATATGTGATATTTGGCACCTGGAGGAGTCGGACACGCAGATCCTGAAAAGAAGTAAAGACTCTTTAGCAAAAGCCGTCTTTATTCTGAGTCTAATCTTTACTTTTAGTGAAATGATTTATGAAAACCAATCAGCTGCTCCAGGTGAGGCTCGAACTCACAACCTCGGCATGGCTCAGTGCAAGTACTGCTGTATAAGTACCGCGCGCTAACCGATTGCGCCACTGGAGCTCACTGTTTTCATTTCTCCCCATTTGAGCCATCTAGTGCAAACCAAGTAGATACTGCACTGCTCCATTATTCACTGAACAAGATCGACTCACATGCTAGCATGTTATCATGACTATTAAAAATACAGTCCAAATGGAATAGATTTGATAATTCTGCTATATCATGTGCTCTGTCTATTGAACACCCCATACATTTGCCGTTCTGACACAGTCTAGGATAAACTTATGCTTATTTTTAATTAGCACATAGTTAGAATTTCCCCAAAAATGAAATATAAGCCCCTAAGGCAGACGAGGTGGCCGAGTGGTTAAGGCGATGGACTGCTAATCCATTGTGCTCTGCACGCGTGGGTTTGAATCCCACCTTCGTCGGAAAGCCATCAGACACTCTTTTGAAGGTGAGCATGTCTCGAAGTACAATTACACTCTCTTTCAAGACACTGCCATAATCCACTAGAAGGGCCCAACTGACTAGTCCATTATGGCATTTTATGTCAAATAAAGGGAAGTATTTTGTGCTTAATTGAAATTAGATCTTTCATGAAGTGTCCAGAGGATTGCCTATTCCTCACTCCTGGCCTTCCAACCAGTTTGGATAGATAGACTGATAAGAAAGAATTTCTTACTCCTAAAGTTTCAGCCGTCTCAAGTGTATGAGTGTTTACATTTGTCTGCCCCACAGAGACAGATCACTTCTAATAAGTGAGTTCTCTATCTGTCACTGATTGCGGACATACTCTCTAGAGCTTTCAGTATGGTCATAAATGTGAATACTCTTATGTTCTCAAATCAAAATGGAGTTTTTCCTACTTTCAAGAAAAGTGTCTTAAGCATGCTCTTCGATTTGTGCACGCATGTAGTCATTCAAATGCAACTGCATTTCCATACAGAGTCTCAAAATGATAGATATTGTCATACCGCAGTAAGAATACATGTTGCGATTTACAAGCTGCAGGCAGGCCGGCCTTGTAGCTCAGTGGCAGAGCACTGGTCTTGTAAACCAGGGGTCATGAGTTCAATCCTCATCAGGGCCTTTTTATATGTGTGTTTCTGTATGTTGTTTTCGAGTCATTCTTTCTAGGACTCACACCTTGTCTTAAGTTTGCTTATTGACAAGCTTCCCTTTCCTGCTTTCATCTTATCAAGAAGACTTCATGAAAACCATTGAACCATAAACTATTGCCTCACCCCTTCCGATCGCCTGACGAACGCCTGACAAACGCCATTCTCACCCCGCCGGGCAAGCCCTGCCGGGCAAAGCCAAATAAGCCATGCATATTTAAAGTTCCTTTGAAAGGCAGAGCGAGGACTAGGACGTCTGTTCCGACTGAGTCTGCATCCACAGAAAGGATGAAATAAGGCTCTAGAAATTTCACCAAGGAGATATGAACTTCATCCCCCTTAAAATACTTTTTCTCCCAGATACCCCGGCTCTTAGTCAAATGAGGTTAATCTTCAAAACCCCACCCCCACTAACCATAAATATTCACCTCTCCTGCTGTCCATTCAATTGATACAAGGTATCTTGTACATGGAGAGAATGTGAGAAAAAGCAGAATTGCTTCATAGATTTGGTGACCTTGGATGGGTGGGCTGGATAAAGAAGTGAACTTGGTTTCCGGAAAGGGAGTATCATGATGGGAATGAGGAAAAGAGAACATGGACCACATTCACAGGTTAGAGAAATAAATGTAATAGGTTCAATGGTTTTGAAAAGCTAACTTTGAGCAGGAATTGTTTTTTAAAATTGCAAAGAATTAAAAAAGTCAATGTGGGATTGGAGGCACAATCTGAGCAGAAAGCACCATAAGCTGCTATGGTGCAACTCTTATGTTGACTAGAAACTTTAATATGATGATGCTCTTCTTTTGATATTTCTTTGAGTTAAATTGTATTGTATGTAGCTGACACAGCACTGTTTGCAGCTCCTCAGTTTATGGTTATCCCGTGACAACAATGTATTCATCATATTTATTATTCTACAAAAGAATTTTTAAATGCACTGATGTGGTGTTTGCATGCTATGCAAGATGGCACATCATGGAAACTTTATAAGGAGCATCGCATATGATATGTGATATTTGGCACCTGGAGGAGTCGGACACGCAGATCCTGAAAAGAAGTAAAGACTCTTTAGCAAAAGCCGTCTTTATTCTGAGTCTAATCTTTACTTTTAGTGAAATGATTTATGAAAACCAATCAGCTGCTCCAGGTGAGGCTCGAACTCACAACCTCGGCATGGCTCAGTGCAAGTACTGCTGTATAAGTACCGCGCGCTAACCGATTGCGCCACTGGAGCTCACTGTTTTCATTTCTCCCCATTTGAGCCATCTAGTGCAAACCAAGTAGATACTGCACTGCTCCATTATTCACTGAACAAGATCGACTCACATGCTAGCACGTTATCATGACTATTAAAAATACAGTCCAAATGGAATAGATTTGATAATTCTGCTATATCATGTGCTCTGTCTATTGAACACCCCATACATTTGCCGTCCTGACACAGTCTAGGATAAACTTATGCTTATTTTTAATTAGCACATAGTTAGAATTTCCCCAAAAATGAAATATAGGCCCCTAAGGCAGACGAGGTGGCCGAGTGGTTAAGGCGATGGACTGCTAATCCATTGTGCTCTGCACGCGTGGGTTCGAATCCCACCTTCGTCGGAAAGCCATCAGACACTCTTTTGAAGGTGAGCATGTCTCGAAGTACAATTACACTCTCTTTCAAGACACTGCCATAATCCACTAGAAGGGCCCAACTGACTAGTCCATTATGGCATTTTATGTCAAATAAAGGGAAGTATTTTGTGCTTAATTGAAATTAGATCTTTCATGAAGTGTCCAGAGGATTGCCTATTCCTCACTCCTGGCCTTCCAACCAGTTTGGATAGATAGACTGATAAGAAAGCATTTCTTACTCCTAAAGTTTCAGCTGTCTCAAGTGTATGAGTGTTTACATTTGTCTGCCCCACAGAGACAGATCACTTCTAATAAGTGAGTTCTCTATCTGTCACTGATTGCGGACATACTCTCTAGAGCTTTCAGTATGGTCATAAATGTGAATACTCTTATGTTCTCAAATCAAAATGGAGTTTTTCCTACTTTCAAGAAAAGTGTCTTAAGCATGCTCTTCGATTTGTGCACGCATGTAGTCATTCAAATGCAACTGCATTTCCATACAGAGTCTCAAAATCATAGATATCGTCATACCGCAGTAAGAATACATGTTGCGATTTACAAACTGCAGGCAGGCCGGCCTTGTAGCTCAGTGGCAGAGCACTGGTCTTGTAAACCAGGGGTCATGAGTTCAAGCCTCATCAGGGCCTTTTTATATGTGTGTTTCTGTATGTTGTTTTCGAGTCATTCTTTCTAGGACTCACACCTTGTCTTAAGTTTGCTTATTGACAAGCTTCCCTTTCCTGCTTTCATCTTATCAAGAAGACTTCATGAAAACCATTGAACCATAAACTATTGCCTCACCCCTTCCGATCGCCTGACGAACGCCTGACAAACGCCATTCTCACCCCGCCGGGCAAGCCCCGCCGGGCAAAGCCAAATAAGCCATGCATATTTAAAGTTCCTTTGAAAGGCAGGGCGAGGACTAGGACGTCTGTTCCGACTGAGTCTGCATCCACAGAAAGGATGAAATAAGGCTCTAGAAATTTCACCAAGGAGATATGAACTTCATCCCCCTTAAAATACTTTTTCTCCCAGATACCCCGGCTCTTAGTCAAATGAGGTTAATCTTCAAAACCCCACCCCCACTAACCATAAATATTCACCTCTCCTGCTGTCCATTCAATTGAAACAAGGTATCTTGTACATGGAGAGAATGTGAGAAAAAGCAGAATTGCTTCATAGATTTGGTGACCTTGGATGGGTGGGCTGGATAAAGAAGTGAACTTGGTTTCCGGAAAGGGAGTATCATGATGGGAATGAGGAAAAGTGAACATGGACCCCATTCACAGGTTAGAGAAATAAATGTAATAGGTTCAATGGTTTTGAAAAGCTAACTTTGAGCAGGAATTGTTTTTTAAAATTGCAAAGAATTAAAAAAGTCAATGTGGGATTGGAGGCACAATCTGAGCAGAAAGCACCATAAGCTGCTATGGTGCAACTCTTATGTTGACTAGAAACTTTAATATGATGATGCTCTTCTTTTGATATTTCTTTGAGTTAAATTGTATTGTATGTAGCTGACACAGCACTGTTTGCAGCTCCTCAGTTTATGGTTATCCCGTGACAACAATGTATTCATCATATTTATTATTCTACAAAAGAATTTTTAAATGCACTGATGTGGTGTTTGCATGCTATGCAAGATGGCACATCATGGAAACTTTATAAGGAGCATCGCATATGATATGTGATATTTGGCACCTGGAGGAGTCGGACACGCAGATCCTGAAAAGAAGTAAAGACTCTTTAGCAAAAGCCGTCTTTATTCTGAGTCTAATCTTTACTTTTAGTGAAATGATTTATGAAAACCAATCAGCTGCTCCAGGTGAGGCTCGAACTCACAACCTCGGCATGGCTCAGTGCAAGTACTGCTGTATAAGTACCGCGCGCTAACCGATTGCGCCACTGGAGCTCACTGTTTTCATTTCTCCCCATTTGAGCCATCTAGTGCAAACCAAGTAGATACTGCACTGCTCCATTATTCACTGAACAAGATCGACTCACATGCTAGCATGTTATCATGACTATTAAAAATACAGTCCAAATGGAATAGATTTGATAATTCTGCTATATCATGTGCTCTGTCTATTGAACACCCCATACATTTGCCGTCCTGACACAGTCTAGGATAAACTTATGCTTATTTTTAATTAGCACATAGTTAGAATTTCCCCAAAAATGAAATATAGGCCCCTAAGGCAGACGAGGTGGCGGAGTGTTTAAGGCGATGGACTGCTAATCCATTGTGCTCTGCACGCGTGGGTTCGAATCCCACCTTCGTCAGAAAGCCATCAGACACTCTTTTGAAGGTGAGCATGTCTCGAAGTACAATTACACTCTCTTTCAAGACACTGCCATAATCCACTAGAAGGGCCCAACTGACTAGTCCATTATGGCATTTTATGTCAAATAAAGGGAAGTATTTTGTGCTTAATTGAAATTAGATCTTTCATGAAGTGTCCAGAGGTTTGCCTATTCCTCACTCCTGGCCTTCCAACCAGTTTGGATAGATAGACTGACAAGAAAGCATTTCTTACTCCTAAAGTTTCAACCGTCTCAAGTGTATGAGTGTTTACATTTGTCTGCCCCACAGAGACAGATCACTTCTAATAAGTGAGTTCTCTATCTGTCACTGATTGCGGACATACTCTCTAGAGCTTTCAGTATGGTCATAAATGTGAATACTCTTATGTTCTCAAATCAAAATGGAGTTGTTCCTACTTTCAAGAAAAGTGTCTTAAGCATGCTCTTCGATTTGTGCACGCATGTAGTCATTCAAATGCAACTGCATTTCCATACAGAGTCTCAAAATCATAGATATCGTCATACCGCAGTAAGAATACATGTTGCGATTTACAAACTGCAGGCAGGCCGGCCTTGTATCTCAGTGGCAGAGCACTGGTCTTGTAAACCAGGGGTCATGAGTTCAAGCCTCATCAGGGCCTTTTTATATGTGTGTTTCTGTATGTTGTTTTCGAGTCATTCTTTCTAGGACTCACACCTTGTTTTAAGTTTGCTTATTGACAAGCTTCCCTTTCCTGCTTTCATCTTATCAAGAAGTCTTCATGAAAACCATTGAACCATAAACTATTGCCTCACCCCTTCCGATCGTCTGACGAACGCCTGACAAACGCCATTCTCACCCCGCCGGGCAAGCCCTGCCGGGCAAAGCCAAATAAGCCATGCATATTTAAAGTTCCTTTGAAAGGCAGAGCGAGGACTAGGACGTCTGTTCCGACTGAGTCTGCATCCACAGAAAGGATGAAATAAGGCTCTAGAAATTTCACCAAGGAGATATGAACTTCATCCCCCTTAAAATACTTTTTCTCCCAGATACCCCGGCTCTTAGTCAAATGAGGTTAATCTTCAAAACCCCACCCCCACTAACCATAAATATTCACCTCTCCTGCTGTCCATTCAATTGATACAAGGTATCTTGTACATGGAGAGAATGTGAGAAAAAGCAGAATTGCTTCATAGATTTGGTGACCTTGGATGGGTGGGCTGGATAAAGAAGTGAACTTGGTTTCCGGAAAGGGAGTATCATGATGGGAATGAGGAAAAGAGAACATGGACCACATTCACAGGTTAGAGAAATAAATGTAATAGGTTCAATGGTTTTGAAAAGCTAACTTTGAGCAGGAATTGTTTTTTAAAATTGCAAAGAATTAAAAAAGTCAATGTGGGATTGGAGGCACAATCTGAGCAGAAAGCACCATAAGCTGCTATGGTGCAACTCTTATGTTGACTAGAAACTTTAATATGATGATGCTCTTCTTTTGATATTTCTTTGAGTTAAATTGTATTGTATGTAGCTGACACAGCACTGTTTGCAGCTCCTCAGTTTATGGTTATCCCGTGACAACAATGTATTCATCATATTTATTATTCTACAAAAGAATTTTTAAATGCACTGATGTGGTGTTTGCATGCTATGCAAGATGGCACATCATGGAAACTTTATAAGGAGCATCGCATATGATATGTGATATTTGGCACCTGGAGGAGTCGGACACGCAGATCCTGAAAAGAAGTAAAGACTCTTTAGCAAAAGCCATCTTTATTCTGAGTCTAATCTTTACTTTTAGTGAAATGATTTATGAAAACCAATCAGCTGCTCCAGGTGAGGCTCGAATTCACAACCTCAGCATGGCTCAGTGCAAGTACTGCTGTATAAGTACCGCGCGCTAACCGATTGCGCCACTGGAGCTCACTGTTTTCATTTCTCCCCATTTGAGCCATCTAGTGCAAACCAAGTAGATACTGCACTGCTCCATTATTCACTGAACAAGATCGACTCACATGCTAGCACGTTATCATGACTATTAAAAATACAGTCCAAATGGAATAGATTTGATAATTCTGCTATATCATGTGCTCTGTCTATTGAACACCCCATACATTTGCCGTTCTGACACAGTCTAGGATAAACTTATGCTTATTTTTAATTAGCACATAGTTAGAATTTCCCCAAAAATGAAATATAGGCCCCTAAGGCAGACGAGGTGGCCGAGTGGTTAAGGCGATGGACTGCTAATCCATTGTGCTCTGCACCCGTGGGTTCGAATCCCACCTTCGTCGGAAAGCCATCAGACACTCTTTTGAAGGTGAGCATGTCTCGAAGTACAATTACACTCTCTTTCAAGACACTGCCATAATCCACTAGAAGGGCCCAACTGACTAGTCCATTATGGCATTTTATGTCAAATAAAGGGAAGTATTTTGTGCTTAATTGAAATTAGATCTTTCATGAAGTGTCCAGAGGATTGCCTATTACTCACTCCTGGCCTTCCAACCAGTTTGGATAGATAGACTGATAAGAAAGCATTTCTTACTCCTAAAGTTTCAGCCGTCTCAAGTGTATGAGTGTTTACATTTGTCTGCCCCACAGAGACAGATCACTTCTAATAAGTGAGTTCTCTATCTGTCACTGATTGCGGACATACTCTCTAGAGCTTTCAGTATGGTCATAAATGTGAATACTCTTATGTTCTCAAATCAAAATGGAGTTTTTCCTACTTTCAAGAAAAGTGTCTTAAGCATGCTCTTCGATTTGTGCACGCATGTAGTCATTCAAATGCAACTGCATTTCCATACAGAGTCTCAAAATCATAGATATCGTCATACCGCAGTAAGAATACATGTTGCGATTTACAAACTGCATGCAGACCGGCCTTGTAGCTCAGTGGCAGAGCACTGGTCTTGTAAACCAGAGGTCATGAGTTCAAGCCTCATCAGGGCCTTTTTATATGTGTGTTTCTGTATGTTGTTTTCGAGTCATTCTTTCTAGGACTCACACCTTGTCTTAAGTTTGCTTATTGACAAGCTTCCGTTTCCTGCTTTCATCTTATCAAGAAGACTTCATGAAAACCATTGAACCATAAACTATTGCCTCACCCCTTCCGATCGCCTGACGAACGCCTGACAAACGCCATTCTCACCCCGCCGGGCAAGCCCTGCCGGGCAAAGCCAAATAAGCCATGCATATTTAAAGTTCCTTTGAAAGGCAGGGCGAGGACTAGGACGTCTGTTCCGACTGAGTCTGCATCCACAGAAAGGATGAAATAAGGCTCTAGAAATTTCACCAAGGAGATATGAACTTCATCCCCCTTAAAATACTTTTTCTCCCAGATACCCCGGCTCTTAGTCAAATGAGGTTAATCTTCAAAACCCCACCCCCACTAACCATAAATATTCACCTCTCCTGCTGTCCATTCAATTGATACAAGGTATCTTGTACATGGAGAGAATGTGAGAAAAAGCAGAATTGCTTCATAGATTTGGTGACCTTGGATGGGTGGGCTGGATAAAGAAGTGAACTTGGTTTCCAGAAAGGGAGTATCATGATGGGAATGAGGAAAAGAGAACATGGACCACATTCACAGGTTAGAGAAATAAATGTAATAGGTTCAATGGTTTTGAAAAGCTAACTTTGAGCAGGAATTGTTTTTTAAAATTGCAAAGAATTAAAAAAGTCAATGTGGGATTGGAGGCACAATCTGAGCAGAAAGCACCATAAGCTGCTATGGTGCAACTCTTATGTTGACTAGAAACTTTAATATGATGATGCTCTTCTTTTGATATTTCTTTGAGTTAAATTGTATTGTATGTAGCTGACACAGCACTGTTTGCAGCTCCTCAGTTTATGGTTATCCCGTGACAACAATGTATTCATCATATTTATTATTCTACAAAAGAATTTTTAAATGCACTGATGTGGTGTTTGCATGCTATGCAAGATGGCACATCATGGAAACTTTATAAGGAGCATCGCATATGATATGTGATATTTGGCACCTGGAGGAGTCGGACACGCAGATCCTGAAAAGAAGTAAAGACTCTTTAGCAAAAGCCATCTTTATTCTGAGTCTAATCTTTACTTTTAGTGAAATGATTTATGAAAACCAATCAGCTGCTCCAGGTGAGGCTCGAACTCACAACCTCGGCATGGCTCAGTGCAAGTACTTCTGTATAAGTACCGCGCGCTAACCGATTGCGCCACTGGAGCTCACTGTTTTCATTTCTCCCCATTTGAGCCATCTAGTGCAAACCAAGTAGATACTGCACTGCTCCATTATTCACTGAACAAGATCGACTCACATGCTAGCATGTTATCATGACTATTAAAAATACAGTCCAAATGGAATAGATTTGATAATTCTGCTATATCATGTGCTCTGTCTATTGAACACCCCATACATTTGCCGTTCTGACACAGTCTAGGATAAACTTATGCTTATTTTTAATTAGCACATAGTTAGAATTTCCCCAAAAATGAAATATAAGCCCCTAAGGCAGACGAGGTGGCCGAGTGGTTAAGGCGATGGACTGCTAATCCATTGTGCTCTGCACGCGTGGGTTCGAATCCCACCTTCGTCGGAAAGCCATCAGACACTCTTTTGAAGGTGAGCATGTCTCGAAGTACAATTACACTCTCTTTCAAGACACTGACATAATCCACTAGAAGGGCCCAACTGACTAGTCCATTATGGCATTTTATGTCAAATAAAGGGAAGTATTTTGTGCTTAATTGAAATTAGATCTTTCATGAAGTCTCCAGAGGATTGCCTATTCCTCACTCCTGGCCTTCCAACCAGTTTGGATAGATAGACTGATAAGAAAGCATTTCTTACTCCTAAAGTTTCAGCCGTCTCAAGTGTATGAGTGTTTACATTTGTCTGCCCCACAGAGACAGATCACTTCTAATAAGTGAGTTCTCTATCTGTCACTGATTGTGGACATACTCTCTAGAGCTTTCAGTATGGTCATAAATGTGAATACTCTTATGTTCTCAAATCAAAATGGAGTTTTTCCTACTTTCAAGAAAAGTGTCTTAAGCATGCTCTTCGATTTGTGCACGCATGTAGTCATTCAAATGCAACTGCATTTCCATACAGAGTCTCAAAATCATAGATATTGTCATACCGCAGTAAGAATACATGTTGCGATTTACAAACTGCAGGCAGGCCGGCCTTGTAGCTCAGTGGCAGAGCACTGGTCTTGTAAACCAGGGGTCATGAGTTCAATCCTCATCAGGGCCTTTTTATATGTGTGTTTCTGTATGTTGTTTTCGAGTCATTCTTTCTAGGACTCACACCTTGTCTTAAGTTTGCTTATTGACAAGCTTCCCTTTCCTGCTTTCATCTTATCAAGAAGACTTCATGAAAACCATTGAACCATAAACTATTGCCTCACCCCTTCCGATCGCCTGACGAACGCCTGACAAACGCCATTCTCACCCCGCCGGGCAAGCCCTGCCGGGCAAAGCCAAATAAGCCATGCATATTTAAAGTTCCTTTGAAAGGCAGAGCGAGGACTAGGACGTCTGTTCCGACTGAGTCTGCATCCACAGAAAGGATGAAATAAGGCTCTAGAAATTTCACCAAGGAGATATGAACTTCATCCCCCTTAAAATACTTTTTCTCCCAGATACCCCGGCTCTTAGTCAAATGAGGTTAATCTTCAAAACCCCACCCCCACTAACCATAAATATTCACCTCCCCTGCTGTCCATTCAATTGATACAAGGTATCTTGTACATGGAGAGAATGTGAGAACAAGCATTTACAATGCAATGGTTTTGCCTTTGTTAAAGTTAGAGCTATTGGCATTGCTCTTGACATTATTTTTATTTATGTTTTTTTTAACATAAATGGCATTGTCATTTACAATAGCAAATTCAACCACTCATCTAACCCATCTGAACTCCCAGCCACTGATCCACCCGCTCATCTATCTACGAATGCGCTTGCCAATCTCTTCATTCACCCACCCAGCTGCCCACTTGTCCATTCCGGTACCCACTCATCTATCAAAGCAGGTGCCCGCCGACCTCATCATACATCCGCTCCCTCGTCCCTCCCTCCAGCTGCCCACCTACTCATCCATCCACTCATCCTTCCACCTATTCATCCATCCGCTCACACATCCATCTGCTCATCCTTCCACCCACCCATCCGCCCGCTCATCCTTCCACCTACTCATCCATCCACTCATCCTTCCACCTACTCATCCATCCATCCATCCACCCACTCATCCATCCGCTCATCCTTCCACCTACTCATCCATCCGCTCACTCATCCATCCGCCCACTCATCCACTACAAAACAGTGGGTTGTGGTTCGTGTCTTTACAGCATAGACGTGCACTGAGGTTGTATGGGATAAACACACACATATATACATTCACCATTGGCGAAGCTGATATTTGAATTCAATATGTATTACTGGGTGGATTTTTTGTTCTATGATGCTAGTATACGTATGCCCCATCCTACGAGGTATAGATTCCTGCTCGTAAAAGAAAGGTGTGAATATTCTGCCTGGATCTGCTCAGCGTCTGGCTAGTAATTAACAGTATCATTAACAATGTGCATTACGCGCACTATGCAAACTTGCTTTATAAATGGACGCTATATCTGACAGCAAGAGTGCTACACGTACACTATAGATACTTGAACAACATATTGTCTGTAGTAGACGCGCGTGAACATTCTCCAGACATCCGTGCCACGATTTGCTGCGTGTGCGCTGCAGGTCATTTCCCATGTGCATACAGGTACCTTGGTAAGCTGAATAAAGCAGCGCAGTGTGTGCAATTTATAGGACGTGTCTGTGTGCACCCCACAGGCCTTCATAAGTGGCTGACAGCACACCGTGTACACCTTACAGGACTTGGCGGTGCCACGGCTGTGCGCACTCACATCCAATCCCCATTATGCATATGCGGGGCAGTCGAGGTCGCACTAACAGGTGGTTCCCTTACTATGCCGCAAAGAGAGGAAGGTGGCGTGAAGCGCCGGCCCTCGCGCGACGGAACCAGGCGGACATAAACAGCTCGGCCTTGTTAAAACATAAGAAACAAAACACTTTCCAATTCGGGTGGGGGGGGGGGGATTGGGGGAGGAGGGAGGTGGACGACAGAACCACCCACCCTAACCCTCAGCAGCTGAAACGTCGGCCCGAAGCCGCCTGTCAGGACCTACTGAAGCCACCGCACACTGCTGCTGACGGATGATGTGGGTGCGGCCAGCTCGCCACAGAGGCCCAGGGCGACAGGGGCAGCAGGTGAGCATGTCGCCAGGGTTGCAGAACCCCCCTGCCCCCCCACCCCCAACAGCTTACCTTTAACTTACTGCGGCAGCTCAGACGAGCCTGGCTTGCCCCCCTCAAAGTTGGTGACGCACCTACGCAACACAGGGCGGCCAGGGGCTAGAGGACTCCCGCTCCTCCCTCTAGACTGGCCAGAACTCTGGGGCTCCCCCTTCACTTGGGAGCCCAGGGAAGGACACGGCAGGCGGCTTCTTCTCCTTGCGCTGGAGCTCTTCTTCTCCGGCACTTCCGCTTGTCCCGCCCCCGGCCTGCCTGACTTCCGGGTCGCAGCCAATCGCAGCGCGGCCCTGGGGTCGGGAGGCCGGACAGCGCCTCCTAATCTCCCACCGGGCCGGCGGCGGTGTAAACACGGGGCAATGCCAGGTGGGCACCGGCTTCAATTAAAATATAAAGCGAGGTGGCACTCGCTCAAAGACGGCAATGTCCCTGGCAGGGTGGGCACCTGCCAAGGGGCTCAAAAAAATCGGCAAGGGACGAGGCAACTGTATTGAGGGCGGGTGCCGTCAATGCCGGAACAGACTCGGGGCGTTCCCGAGAACTGGCTTTCGGCTGACGTTGCCAAAAGCCAAAAATTCTCGGGAACGCCCCCGAATCTGGTCCTGCATTGACGGACAAACGTGTCTTCCAATGGCTAGCCTCCATTTATGGAGCTAGCCAATGAAAGACGGGGGCGGATTCCCAGCCCCCATACTATACTCATTAGCTTTTTCCTAGCACATGCGTACTTCGTACGCATTGGCTAGGCAAAACCTAAAACCTGTCAGCTGTAGACTAAATGGGAATCAAATGAGCGACAAACTCATGAAACTTCATGAAATGTGAACTTGATTAAATGTGTCTGGTCATTATGCCGGTGTCTACTTTAACCTCTTCCCGTTCCTAATACATAGGGATCTTATACATTTCAACATTTTTACTTTTCTCCTATTGGGTTTTAATACTAGCTTCAGTATTTTTAATGCTGCTGCAGAAAAGGGCGTTTAACCTGCTCGTTTCAAGTTCAAATCCAGGGGGAAACAACTATGCAATTGATAGAAGGGTTGCTACTGGGTTGGCTAACAGCAATTATCATTGAACATAAACAAGCAATCCAGTTTTTAGCGATGAGTATAAAAGTACGAAAGATATAATTGCTTGTGAGCATTTACAAGGTCTAAATAAATAAATAGCACCTCAGCTGGAAATGTTTCAATTTTTAAATCAACGTATTTCTTTCAGTCTTGACTTAAATCTCAGACTTCGGTGTCACACTAGGCTGATTGGGTTATTACATAACAATGACAAAAAATGGGTCAATCAACTTTTAATGTAACTTTTTACAGCACTCAAAAATGTTGATCGTACATAAAAGAAGGCTTATTCCAAACTATATTAGAATTCCTGCTAGGTCTATCACCCACAGAGCTGAACCTATGAGATTGCAAATGTAAAACAAATTCCACAATTAACTATTTTGTAATTCAAAAGGATGGGCTGAGTACATATTGTGGAAAATGCATCCTGTGTCAAACAGGCTAGCAGACACAGTTCTTATTGTCTGTAATGATTACGATAGATTGCCTCCATTCCCCTGTCGCAAGTCCATGCCTCCCACTAAGCCCTAACAAGGTCACGCCCTCATCCTTTTGAAGAAACTATAGCATGTGCGGAATGTATACGAGTGGGTCTGAAACATCTGTATACTACAAACTGGACTTTAGTAATTCCACTAGTTTACTCTCCGAATTGAAGCAACTCCCTTATGGCGCATATAGATCGGTGCGTTTATTAATTCATCCGTAATACAGCCCATATGATCACTCATAGAAAGAAATAACTGAGGTGGATCAACACAATGCTTCTCGGAGAAGGCTTCATTTCCAACTATCTGATTGCTCAGCCTTCTCCTCCTTGGCCATCAGTAAGTCAGTTCAGTTTCACAATCACGCCCTTATGAAACCTCTTTCCGCATCATGCTAATTCCTTGATGTGAGGACAATCTCTGCATAGTTCACTGTATTTAAATATTGTCTGGCCTTCAACTCTGTGAAGCCAAAGATACTGTGAAATGCCAACAGATGGTTGGATTGTGTTTCCATAGCAAAGTCGTTTATAATAATTGCCTTATGGATGCAATTGCCATTCTCATCATATTCAATTCACAAAATGCTATTATAGGACAGGCTGCAATAGTTTGTTTTAGGAAATGTGCTGAAAACTCGGATTGCCTCGCCACGTTGATCTGAATACAGACCAGCCTGCTGCAAAACTGTCGCAATACTTATGTGTAATCAACAACAGTGAAATTGTGGTGTATGGAACAGATTTCTCTACAGCAGAAGATGTTTAAATCCCATAAAGATGGCATGGGACTGACGAGGGACGTATTAACTCAAACGATAATCCAGACAATTTCATGGGATCCCGTGATATCCCACGCCGCAGGGAGGGAGTTTGTGACTAAATGCGGATTTAATAGTCTTTGGCTCTGACTGAAGGTCAGAGGCATTTATCAATAACTCAAATTAAGCAACTTAAAACATTTCATAATGTCCCCCCCCCCCCCAAAAAAAAACCTTAGCAACATTCATTATCACAGAAGCAAAGCATAATATGGAATAAAAAGTCCTAATAAAGGTCATGAAATAGGATTGCACATTCAGATACCGGTGATGCTCCTATATGTAGTTTGGGAATCTTAATAAATGTTAGTGCATTTCCATTATTTGGGGCTTTATTTATTTAGAAAAATTGTCATTATTAAGTAGTGGTTAGCTAGTAAAAATACTTTTCAGCCCATATTATATGGCCTGCAGAAAATCTCAGTGAACAAGCTCAGTTTTCATAAGACCCCATGAGCCTCCGGACTGCTGGCAGGTAAGTGGCAAGGAGTAAAAATGTAAGGCAACAAGTATATTAGACTTGAGGGACCCCCTGCATCATACAAGATATGCATGCAGACCTTTCACTAATTAGTTGTATAGAGGCAATGAATAATGGGCTACCTCCAATAACAGTTTTAGCAATAAAAAAATTCTGAAGACTACTGGTAGCATTAAACGGCTTTCAAGAAATCTCAAAGCGACAAACCTAGGTGCACATGGCTGTTCCTCTGATTTCATATTTTCTGTTTTAAGTTTGGGGTGCAAATAAATCCACTATTCCTTTCTGCCCATCTATTTGACTTTTAGTTGCCCATCATTGTCGCCCCACTTATAATTTCCAATAAATACATTCAGTGCTAGACATGCCTCAGCGTGATGCATGCACAGACCTCAGCGACAGAGGAGAAATTGAAAATAAATGTGAGCCCAAGTGTCTTCTTAACACATACAGTCGTAGTAAAGCAATTCCCCCTCAAATGCTCATTAAATAAATCAGAGCAATAATGACGGCCATTATACAGGATTATGGATTATATTATTTGATGAGTTTGGTGCAAGGACAATGAAAAGGTGTAGAGCGCGCAAGTCGGCTGAATATCAAGCATATGTAGAGCTTTGCTGTCAAAAATCAGCCAACAACAGGTTAGATTTCTGGCACATAACCAGATGTGATTAATAGTTTTCCATTACATTACAGACATATTATTAATGTATTAACAATGTCAGACTTTGGCAAGGACTGATGTAGCAGAACTCAGTTTGTCTGCAGAATCTCCATTTAATGCGCTTCCATTGACAACGGAAGAGATATTGACCAACGAGCAATAGGTATAATTTGCTACAGGTCAGGAGACTTTTTAATACTGCCAGGCTCGTTGTATAGAATTTGTTTCAGAATGGTGCCTCATTCCTTTTGGTGCTTTGTTAACCAATTCCTTTTTATCTTTAAAATAGATATGATCTCTTCCTTTAAAAAGGCGCAAAGAACCAAACGACGGAGCTTGTCTCAGGGTACCATGGGAGCAGACACATTCACTCTAGCTGCGTGATCTAGCAACGCCCTCAACGAACTCTGCTTCCCAGCCATTATTCCACTGTGAACTCTGGAGACAAGAGGCATTTACACTAACGAGGAAATCAGGGCCTTTTGTATAAATTATATATGTGTAGGGAACGGCTTGTATCATCCATAAATCCATATCTACTGGCTCTAGCATTTTTTTTTTTTTTTTTTAGTGTGCACATGGTAACTACATGAAAATGAGAAGAAATAAGGAAAAATATTTTTGGCTGTATTAATTTTAATTGCTAAGTTAAAAGAAAACCCCAAAGGAAAGGAGGATCATTGTAGTGTGTGCATTTCGTACCAATTTTTGTGTTTTAAGTTGTCAAAACTGCAGGTCAAACGGTAGGATTCATTTTTTTTTTTCAGCAAGACATCTGTTAGCACTTTCAGTTTATTGATAGCTCCTAATCGGAAGGGCAAAAGGTTCCCTACTCAGATACATTCAAGAAAATATATTTAGTGGAACGCAGAGAAACGAAGGAACTGATATTTTGAAAGAAATCTATTTAAGGGTTATCCTTCTAGTTATGATTAACATGAAATTGAAGCACTTCTGAGTCAGAATTTCAATGTGTGACGTCCATGGGGACAATGTGACAATCAGCAAGGTTCTGATTATTGTCATACATGGTACTGAAGATGTGCGTACATGCATACACTCTAATTATAGCACAACCTTCAATAGGAATCTGAGGCAGACGCTGTTTTAATTGGGCTGGCGTAGATATATCGCCATATGTAAAACATTACAGTTGCTGTGACGTGTCAAAGACGACTGAGCAAATGTATGCACCAAAAAAGTGCACATTCTATAAACGACAATTACAGGATATCAATGACACTTAATTGGCTCATTTGACACAAAAAAATAAAACAAATTAAAATCATCGTCCTTGTAAATAGGAAATGGATTTTCAAAGAAAACGCAGCACAGTTGTAAAATCACTGGAAGAGAACTTGCTGTAAAAACATGTTTACTGTACTCCATCACATAGGAATTAGTGTTATTTTATCAAAAAGCATTGTGGCCTCGATAAAGTGAAATATGCTGGACATGACAGGTTCAGTTCTTTCCAGATTTGATTCTTAGCAAATGGATAACACGTGCCTCGCCTAAGAGGGTCGTTTGTGTGGTATGTATATGTACTCAAATAGCTTTTTGAAGGCACGGGTTTGCCAGATATGAGCATCGCCTTCAGACGGTGTCTAAAATGTGAGCAAACGCTCAAAGAGGACTCCAGGCCGGGCCCGTGTGTGTGCCTGGCACAGATGTGCCCAGGTACATCACACATGGGCAGTGCCCACTAATGTAGCTCAGAACACAGCTGGACCACTCTCGGGCTCTGCAGCCAATCATACATCATCTGCCATTTATCGCCACAGGTAGGAGATCGCACAACCTTGACCTCCTTTGCAGTAGCCACCAGAGCCCCTCGGTCTGGCCCGTCAACCCGCCCCTGCGTGCAGCTCATTGGCAGCACGGAATGCTTGGCCTTATTCCTGCAGCAGAGCTGCTATTAACCATGCACATTAACCAGTCCGTGAAACATAAATCTCGGCAGAGGCAGGGGCCGAATGCATCGCGTGATTGGTGCATTACTCGTGCCACCCGAATCCCGCGCGCATTAATAATGCAGATAATACAGGCAGGTATGCATTCGCGCGAGGCCAGCCTCCGACCTCCCCTCGTGCTGCACGAACAGTCTCACGCATTCCTTGGCATGCACCTGCCAAGGAATGCGCCGAGGGTCTACTCGCATTCTACAATGACATTTTGCAGAACGGCAGATGTTTTGCAAACTCTGGACAGCGATTCAGTCTTTACAGAGTGCCGTGAAACTTTTTTTTGGGAGGCTGCTACTGGAGCCGGGCACCTGGGACGTGCATGCAGTTTGCTGGCCGAGGACGTGGGCTTGCCTCAGTCTGTGAAAGAGCGCAGCCGGTCCGCTGCCGAGGGGACATCTGTGATGAGACTCCCACGTCAGGGGGAGACCCTCCTCCCCACAACATAAGTAAAAAAAACACACTGGGAGCGATTCATGCCCCCGCTCAGAGGTAATCGCCTGCCCGGGACCAAAGACGGAAACTTCGGATGAAGGGGGCGGGGTCTGCAAGTCACCGCCAGCGCTATAGACTTCAGGGCATTCCCTCATCCCATTCTCTCGGTACCAGAAGTCGGCATTAGTGAGCTCAGACATCTCCGGCATTAATAAATGGTGTAATCTTGAAATCACTCTACCGTGACGCGGTGTGTAATTTATTTATTTACAGACACGCGGCTTTTCATGATGCCTCGGGCCCGGTGCAAGCTGCTGGATTTAGGCCGATTCACCGGGGCAGTCACGGCGGGGACCAGGGACCCAACACCAGGGCCGAGGCGGGACTTGCTCTTTCCCCGGGGCTCCTCCTTCGCTCGGGAGCCTCGGGACAGAGACGTAGGCTGCTTCCTGCTCTCCACTCCCCCTTCTCCCGATGACACGGCGGAGGCTGGGCCGGCTGGGCCAATCCCAGCGCGGCCCTGGCTGTATGACGGAGTATGACGGACGGCTGCTTATCTGTGCACGCGGGTGCCCTTCACGAGGACACATCCTCTGCTCGGCCTGTTTCCTGTTTTCAGATCGTGTTTCCGCTGCCTATCTCCCCTGAATGGTGACTGGTGAAGGGGTGGCCGTAAAGTTCAAATGGCAGCCTACTTCGAGGAAACACTGAAGAACAACAGGGCAATTTTTAAAAAGAAAAAACACGTCGAGCTGGTGAAAACACGCCGGAAAGCAACGGTGCTGTCGTGAGCGAGTTTGGAAAACAAGGGACTGTCATGTTGGAATTAATGATGATGACAAGCACTATCAGTACGCGTGTTTTCGCAATTTGGCAGTTCACTCACCTGCACTGTTACTGCAGAAGTAACAGAAGACGCAGAAGTGCCGGCAATGCCGGACCAGACACGGGGGCGTTCCCGGCGTCGCGTGACGTCGGCAAAAGCCAAAGAATCTCAGGAACGCCCCCGTGTCTGGTCCGGCATTGACGGACAGGCCCCTCGTCCAATGGCAAGGCTCCGTTTACGGAGCCAGCCAATCAATGACGAGGGCCGACCCAAAGCCACACACACAACTCAAGAGGTTTTTTGGCACATGCGCAAAGCGCATGGCCAGTCAAAACCTAAAAAGCAGAATTGCTTCATAGATTTGGTGACCTTGGATGGGTGGGCTGGATAAAGAAGTGAACTTGGTTTCCGGAAAGGGAGTATCATGATGGGAATGAGGAAAAGAGAACATGGACCACATTCACAGGTTAGAGAAATAAATGTAATAGGTTCAATGGTTTTGAAAAGCTAACTTTGAGCAGGAATTGTTTTTTAAAATTGCAAAGAATTAAAAAAGTCAATGTGGGATTGGAGGCACAATCTGAGCAGAAAGCACCATAAGCTGCTATGGTGCAACTCTTATGTTGACTAGAAACTTTAATATGATGATGCTCTTCTTTTGATATTTCTTTGAGTTAAATTGTATTGTATGTAGCTGACACAGCACTGTTTGCAGCTCCTCAGTTTATGGTTATCCCGTGACAACAATGTATTCATCATATTTATTATTCTACAAAAGAATTTTTAAATGCACTGATGTGGTGTTTGCATGCTATGCAAGATGGCACATCATGGAAACTTTATAAGGAGCATCGCATATGATATGTGATATTTGGCACCTGGAGGAGTCGGACACGCAGATCCTGAAAAGAAGTAAAGACTCTTTAGCAAAAGCCGTCTTTATTCTGAGTCTAATCTTTACTTTTAGTGAAATGATTTATGAAAACCAATCAGCTGCTCCAGGTGAGGCTCGAACTCACAACCTCGGCATGGCTCAGTGCAAGTACTGCTGTATAAGTACCGCGCACTAACCGATTGCGCCACTGGAGCTCACTGTTTTCATTTCTCCCCATTTGAGCCATCTAGTGCAAACCAAGTAGATACTGCACTGCTCCATTATTCACTGAACAAGATCGACTCACATGCTAGCATGTTATCATGACTATTAAAAATACAGTCCAAATGGAATAGATTTGATAATTCTGCTATATCATGTGCTCTGTCTATTGAACACCCCATACATTTGCCGTTCTGACACAGTCTAGGATAAACTTATGCTTATTTTTAATTAGCACATAGTTAGAATTTCCCCAAAAATGAAATATAGGCCCCTAAGGCAGACGAGGTGGCCGAGTGGTTAAGGCGATGGACTGCTAATCCATTGTGCTCTGCACGCGTGGGTTCGAATCCCACCTTTGTCGGAAAGCCATCAGACACTCTTTTGAAGGTGAGCATGTCTCGAAGTACAATTACACTCTCTTTCAAGACACTGCCATAATCCACTAGAACGGCCCAACTGACTAGTCCATTATGGCATTTTATGTCAAATAAAGGGAAGTATTTTGTGCTTAATTGAAATTAGATCTTTCATGAAGTGTCCAGAGGATTGCCTATTCCTCACTCCTGGCCTTCCAACCAGTTTGGATAGATAGACTGATAAGAAAGCATTTCTTACTCCTAAAGTTTCAGCCGTCTCAAGTGTATGAGTGTTTACATTTGTCTGCCCCACAGAGACAGATCACTTCTAATAAGTGAGTTCTCTATCTGTCACTGATTGCGGACATACTCTCTAGAGCTTTCAGTATGGTCATAAATGTGAATACTCTTATGTTCTCAAATCAAAATGGAGTTTTTCCTACTTTCAAGAAAAGTGTCTTAAGCATGCTCTTCGATTTGTGCACGCATGTAGTCATTCAAATGCAACTGCATTTCCATACAGAGTCTCAAAATCATAGATATCGTCATACCGCAGTAAGAATACATGTTGCGATTTACAAACTGCATGCAGACCGGCCTTGTAGCTCAGTGGCAGAGCACTGGTCTTGTAAACCAGAGGTCATGAGTTCAAGCCTCATCAGGGCCTTTTTATATGTGTGTTTCTGTATGTTGTTTTCGAGTCATTCTTTCTAGGACTCACACCTTGTCTTAAGTTTGCTTATTGACAAGCTTCCGTTTCCTGCTTTCATCTTATCAAGAAGACTTCATGAAAACCATTGAACCATAAACTATTGCCTCACCCCTTCCGATCGCCTGACGAACGCCTGACAAACGCCATTCTCACCCCGCCGGGCAAGCCCTGCCGGGCAAAGCCAAATAAGCCATGCATATTTAAAGTTCCTTTGAAAGGCAGGGCGAGGACTAGGACGTCTGTTCCGACTGAGTCTGCATCCACAGAAAGGATGAAATAAGGCTCTAGAAATTTCACCAAGGAGATATGAACTTCATCCCCCTTAAAATACTTTTTCTCCCAGATACCCCGGCTCTTAGTCAAATGAGGTTAATCTTCAAAACCCCACCCCCACTAACCATAAATATTCACCTCTCCTGCTGTCCATTCAATTGATACAAGGTATCTTGTACATGGAGAGAATGTGAGAAAAAGCAGAATTGCTTCATAGATTTGGTGACCTTGGATGGGTGGGCTGGATAAAGAAGTGAACTTGGTTTCCAGAAAGGGAGTATCATGATGGGAATGAGGAAAAGAGAACATGGACCACATTCACAGGTTAGAGAAATAAATGTAATAGGTTCAATGGTTTTGAAAAGCTAACTTTGAGCAGGAATTGTTTTTTAAAATTGCAAAGAATTAAAAAAGTCAATGTGGGATTGGAGGCACAATCTGAGCAGAAAGCACCATAAGCTGCTATGGTGCAACTCTTATGTTGACTAGAAACTTTAATATGATGATGCTCTTCTTTTGATATTTCTTTGAGTTAAATTGTATTGTATGTAGCTGACACAGCACTGTTTGCAGCTCCTCAGTTTATGGTTATCCCGTGACAACAATGTATTCATCATATTTATTATTCTACAAAAGAATTTTTAAATGCACTGATGTGGTGTTTGCATGCTATGCAAGATGGCACATCATGGAAACTTTATAAGGAGCATCGCATATGATATGTGATATTTGGCACCTGGAGGAGTCGGACACGCAGATCCTGAAAAGAAGTAAAGACTCTTTAGCAAAAGCCATCTTTATTCTGAGTCTAATCTTTACTTTTAGTGAAATGATTTATGAAAACCAATCAGCTGCTCCAGGTGAGGCTCGAACTCACAACCTCGGCATGGCTCAGTGCAAGTACTTCTGTATAAGTACCGCGCGCTAACCGATTGCGCCACTGGAGCTCACTGTTTTCATTTCTCCCCATTTGAGCCATCTAGTGCAAACCAAGTAGATACTGCACTGCTCCATTATTCACTGAACAAGATCGACTCACATGCTAGCATGTTATCATGACTATTAAAAATACAGTCCAAATGGAATAGATTTGATAATTCTGCTATATCATGTGCTCTGTCTATTGAACACCCCATACATTTGCCGTTCTGACACAGTCTAGGATAAACTTATGCTTATTTTTAATTAGCACATAGTTAGAATTTCCCCAAAAATGAAATATAAGCCCCTAAGGCAGACGAGGTGGCCGAGTGGTTAAGGCGATGGACTGCTAATCCATTGTGCTCTGCACGCGTGGGTTCGAATCCCACCTTCGTCGGAAAGCCATCAGACACTCTTTTGAAGGTGAGCATGTCTCGAAGTACAATTACACTCTCTTTCAAGACACTGACATAATCCACTAGAAGGGCCCAACTGACTAGTCCATTATGGCATTTTATGTCAAATAAAGGGAAGTATTTTGTGCTTAATTGAAATTAGATCTTTCATGAAGTCTCCAGAGGATTGCCTATTCCTCACTCCTGGCCTTCCAACCAGTTTGGATAGATAGACTGATAAGAAAGCATTTCTTACTCCTAAAGTTTCAGCCGTCTCAAGTGTATGAGTGTTTACATTTGTCTGCCCCACAGAGACAGATCACTTCTAATAAGTGAGTTCTCTATCTGTCACTGATTGTGGACATACTCTCTAGAGCTTTCAGTATGGTCATAAATGTGAATACTCTTATGTTCTCAAATCAAAATGGAGTTTTTCCTACTTTCAAGAAAAGTGTCTTAAGCATGCTCTTCGATTTGTGCACGCATGTAGTCATTCAAATGCAACTGCATTTCCATACAGAGTCTCAAAATCATAGATATTGTCATACCGCAGTAAGAATACATGTTGCGATTTACAAACTGCAGGCAGGCCGGCCTTGTAGCTCAGTGGCAGAGCACTGGTCTTGTAAACCAGGGGTCATGAGTTCAATCCTCATCAGGGCCTTTTTATATGTGTGTTTCTGTATGTTGTTTTCGAGTCATTCTTTCTAGGACTCACACCTTGTCTTAAGTTTGCTTATTGACAAGCTTCCCTTTCCTGCTTTCATCTTATCAAGAAGACTTCATGAAAACCATTGAACCATAAACTATTGCCTCACCCCTTCCGATCGCCTGACGAACGCCTGACAAACGCCATTCTCACCCCGCCGGGCAAGCCCTGCCGGGCAAAGCCAAATAAGCCATGCATATTTAAAGTTCCTTTGAAAGGCAGAGCGAGGACTAGGACGTCTGTTCCGACTGAGTCTGCATCCACAGAAAGGATGAAATAAGGCTCTAGAAATTTCACCAAGGAGATATGAACTTCATCCCCCTTAAAATACTTTTTCTCCCAGATACCCCGGCTCTTAGTCAAATGAGGTTAATCTTCAAAACCCCACCCCCACTAACCATAAATATTCACCTCCCCTGCTGTCCATTCAATTGATACAAGGTATCTTGTACATGGAGAGAATGTGAGAACAAGCATTTACAATGCAATGGTTTTGCCTTTGTTAAAGTTAGAGCTATTGGCATTGCTCTTGACATTATTTTTATTTATGTTTTTTTTAACATAAATGGCATTGTCATTTACAATAGCAAATTCAACCACTCATCTAACCCATCTGAACTCCCAGCCACTGATCCACCCGCTCATCTATCTACGAATGCGCTTGCCAATCTCTTCATTCACCCACCCAGCTGCCCACTTGTCCATTCCGGTACCCACTCATCTATCAAAGCAGGTGCCCGCCGACCTCATCATACATCCGCTCCCTCGTCCCTCCCTCCAGCTGCCCACCTACTCATCCATCCACTCATCCTTCCACCTATTCATCCATCCGCTCACACATCCATCTGCTCATCCTTCCACCCACCCATCCGCCCGCTCATCCTTCCACCTACTCATCCATCCACTCATCCTTCCACCTACTCATCCATCCATCCATCCACCCACTCATCCATCCGCTCATCCTTCCACCTACTCATCCATCCGCTCACTCATCCATCCGCCCACTCATCCACTACAAAACAGTGGGTTGTGGTTCGTGTCTTTACAGCATAGACGTGCACTGAGGTTGTATGGGATAAACACACACATATATACATTCACCATTGGCGAAGCTGATATTTGAATTCAATATGTATTACTGGGTGGATTTTTTGTTCTATGATGCTAGTATACGTATGCCCCATCCTACGAGGTATAGATTCCTGCTCGTAAAAGAAAGGTGTGAATATTCTGCCTGGATCTGCTCAGCGTCTGGCTAGTAATTAACAGTATCATTAACAATGTGCATTACGCGCACTATGCAAACTTGCTTTATAAATGGACGCTATATCTGACAGCAAGAGTGCTACACGTACACTATAGATACTTGAACAACATATTGTCTGTAGTAGACGCGCGTGAACATTCTCCAGACATCCGTGCCACGATTTGCTGCGTGTGCGCTGCAGGTCATTTCCCATGTGCATACAGGTACCTTGGTAAGCTGAATAAAGCAGCGCAGTGTGTGCAATTTATAGGACGTGTCTGTGTGCACCCCACAGGCCTTCATAAGTGGCTGACAGCACACCGTGTACACCTTACAGGACTTGGCGGTGCCACGGCTGTGCGCACTCACATCCAATCCCCATTATGCATATGCGGGGCAGTCGAGGTCGCACTAACAGGTGGTTCCCTTACTATGCCGCAAAGAGAGGAAGGTGGCGTGAAGCGCCGGCCCTCGCGCGACGGAACCAGGCGGACATAAACAGCTCGGCCTTGTTAAAACATAAGAAACAAAACACTTTCCAATTCGGGTGGGGGGGGGGGGATTGGGGGAGGAGGGAGGTGGACGACAGAACCACCCACCCTAACCCTCAGCAGCTGAAACGTCGGCCCGAAGCCGCCTGTCAGGACCTACTGAAGCCACCGCACACTGCTGCTGACGGATGATGTGGGTGCGGCCAGCTCGCCACAGAGGCCCAGGGCGACAGGGGCAGCAGGTGAGCATGTCGCCAGGGTTGCAGAACCCCCCTGCCCCCCCACCCCCAACAGCTTACCTTTAACTTACTGCGGCAGCTCAGACGAGCCTGGCTTGCCCCCCTCAAAGTTGGTGACGCACCTACGCAACACAGGGCGGCCAGGGGCTAGAGGACTCCCGCTCCTCCCTCTAGACTGGCCAGAACTCTGGGGCTCCCCCTTCACTTGGGAGCCCAGGGAAGGACACGGCAGGCGGCTTCTTCTCCTTGCGCTGGAGCTCTTCTTCTCCGGCACTTCCGCTTGTCCCGCCCCCGGCCTGCCTGACTTCCGGGTCGCAGCCAATCGCAGCGCGGCCCTGGGGTCGGGAGGCCGGACAGCGCCTCCTAATCTCCCACCGGGCCGGCGGCGGTGTAAACACGGGGCAATGCCAGGTGGGCACCGGCTTCAATTAAAATATAAAGCGAGGTGGCACTCGCTCAAAGACGGCAATGTCCCTGGCAGGGTGGGCACCTGCCAAGGGGCTCAAAAAAATCGGCAAGGGACGAGGCAACTGTATTGAGGGCGGGTGCCGTCAATGCCGGAACAGACTCGGGGCGTTCCCGAGAACTGGCTTTCGGCTGACGTTGCCAAAAGCCAAAAATTCTCGGGAACGCCCCCGAATCTGGTCCTGCATTGACGGACAAACGTGTCTTCCAATGGCTAGCCTCCATTTATGGAGCTAGCCAATGAAAGACGGGGGCGGATTCCCAGCCCCCATACTATACTCATTAGCTTTTTCCTAGCACATGCGTACTTCGTACGCATTGGCTAGGCAAAACCTAAAACCTGTCAGCTGTAGACTAAATGGGAATCAAATGAGCGACAAACTCATGAAACTTCATGAAATGTGAACTTGATTAAATGTGTCTGGTCATTATGCCGGTGTCTACTTTAACCTCTTCCCGTTCCTAATACATAGGGATCTTATACATTTCAACATTTTTACTTTTCTCCTATTGGGTTTTAATACTAGCTTCAGTATTTTTAATGCTGCTGCAGAAAAGGGCGTTTAACCTGCTCGTTTCAAGTTCAAATCCAGGGGGAAACAACTATGCAATTGATAGAAGGGTTGCTACTGGGTTGGCTAACAGCAATTATCATTGAACATAAACAAGCAATCCAGTTTTTAGCGATGAGTATAAAAGTACGAAAGATATAATTGCTTGTGAGCATTTACAAGGTCTAAATAAATAAATAGCACCTCAGCTGGAAATGTTTCAATTTTTAAATCAACGTATTTCTTTCAGTCTTGACTTAAATCTCAGACTTCGGTGTCACACTAGGCTGATTGGGTTATTACATAACAATGACAAAAAATGGGTCAATCAACTTTTAATGTAACTTTTTACAGCACTCAAAAATGTTGATCGTACATAAAAGAAGGCTTATTCCAAACTATATTAGAATTCCTGCTAGGTCTATCACCCACAGAGCTGAACCTATGAGATTGCAAATGTAAAACAAATTCCACAATTAACTATTTTGTAATTCAAAAGGATGGGCTGAGTACATATTGTGGAAAATGCATCCTGTGTCAAACAGGCTAGCAGACACAGTTCTTATTGTCTGTAATGATTACGATAGATTGCCTCCATTCCCCTGTCGCAAGTCCATGCCTCCCACTAAGCCCTAACAAGGTCACGCCCTCATCCTTTTGAAGAAACTATAGCATGTGCGGAATGTATACGAGTGGGTCTGAAACATCTGTATACTACAAACTGGACTTTAGTAATTCCACTAGTTTACTCTCCGAATTGAAGCAACTCCCTTATGGCGCATATAGATCGGTGCGTTTATTAATTCATCCGTAATACAGCCCATATGATCACTCATAGAAAGAAATAACTGAGGTGGATCAACACAATGCTTCTCGGAGAAGGCTTCATTTCCAACTATCTGATTGCTCAGCCTTCTCCTCCTTGGCCATCAGTAAGTCAGTTCAGTTTCACAATCACGCCCTTATGAAACCTCTTTCCGCATCATGCTAATTCCTTGATGTGAGGACAATCTCTGCATAGTTCACTGTATTTAAATATTGTCTGGCCTTCAACTCTGTGAAGCCAAAGATACTGTGAAATGCCAACAGATGGTTGGATTGTGTTTCCATAGCAAAGTCGTTTATAATAATTGCCTTATGGATGCAATTGCCATTCTCATCATATTCAATTCACAAAATGCTATTATAGGACAGGCTGCAATAGTTTGTTTTAGGAAATGTGCTGAAAACTCGGATTGCCTCGCCACGTTGATCTGAATACAGACCAGCCTGCTGCAAAACTGTCGCAATACTTATGTGTAATCAACAACAGTGAAATTGTGGTGTATGGAACAGATTTCTCTACAGCAGAAGATGTTTAAATCCCATAAAGATGGCATGGGACTGACGAGGGACGTATTAACTCAAACGATAATCCAGACAATTTCATGGGATCCCGTGATATCCCACGCCGCAGGGAGGGAGTTTGTGACTAAATGCGGATTTAATAGTCTTTGGCTCTGACTGAAGGTCAGAGGCATTTATCAATAACTCAAATTAAGCAACTTAAAACATTTCATAATGTCCCCCCCCCCCCCAAAAAAAAACCTTAGCAACATTCATTATCACAGAAGCAAAGCATAATATGGAATAAAAAGTCCTAATAAAGGTCATGAAATAGGATTGCACATTCAGATACCGGTGATGCTCCTATATGTAGTTTGGGAATCTTAATAAATGTTAGTGCATTTCCATTATTTGGGGCTTTATTTATTTAGAAAAATTGTCATTATTAAGTAGTGGTTAGCTAGTAAAAATACTTTTCAGCCCATATTATATGGCCTGCAGAAAATCTCAGTGAACAAGCTCAGTTTTCATAAGACCCCATGAGCCTCCGGACTGCTGGCAGGTAAGTGGCAAGGAGTAAAAATGTAAGGCAACAAGTATATTAGACTTGAGGGACCCCCTGCATCATACAAGATATGCATGCAGACCTTTCACTAATTAGTTGTATAGAGGCAATGAATAATGGGCTACCTCCAATAACAGTTTTAGCAATAAAAAAATTCTGAAGACTACTGGTAGCATTAAACGGCTTTCAAGAAATCTCAAAGCGACAAACCTAGGTGCACATGGCTGTTCCTCTGATTTCATATTTTCTGTTTTAAGTTTGGGGTGCAAATAAATCCACTATTCCTTTCTGCCCATCTATTTGACTTTTAGTTGCCCATCATTGTCGCCCCACTTATAATTTCCAATAAATACATTCAGTGCTAGACATGCCTCAGCGTGATGCATGCACAGACCTCAGCGACAGAGGAGAAATTGAAAATAAATGTGAGCCCAAGTGTCTTCTTAACACATACAGTCGTAGTAAAGCAATTCCCCCTCAAATGCTCATTAAATAAATCAGAGCAATAATGACGGCCATTATACAGGATTATGGATTATATTATTTGATGAGTTTGGTGCAAGGACAATGAAAAGGTGTAGAGCGCGCAAGTCGGCTGAATATCAAGCATATGTAGAGCTTTGCTGTCAAAAATCAGCCAACAACAGGTTAGATTTCTGGCACATAACCAGATGTGATTAATAGTTTTCCATTACATTACAGACATATTATTAATGTATTAACAATGTCAGACTTTGGCAAGGACTGATGTAGCAGAACTCAGTTTGTCTGCAGAATCTCCATTTAATGCGCTTCCATTGACAACGGAAGAGATATTGACCAACGAGCAATAGGTATAATTTGCTACAGGTCAGGAGACTTTTTAATACTGCCAGGCTCGTTGTATAGAATTTGTTTCAGAATGGTGCCTCATTCCTTTTGGTGCTTTGTTAACCAATTCCTTTTTATCTTTAAAATAGATATGATCTCTTCCTTTAAAAAGGCGCAAAGAACCAAACGACGGAGCTTGTCTCAGGGTACCATGGGAGCAGACACATTCACTCTAGCTGCGTGATCTAGCAACGCCCTCAACGAACTCTGCTTCCCAGCCATTATTCCACTGTGAACTCTGGAGACAAGAGGCATTTACACTAACGAGGAAATCAGGGCCTTTTGTATAAATTATATATGTGTAGGGAACGGCTTGTATCATCCATAAATCCATATCTACTGGCTCTAGCATTTTTTTTTTTTTTTTTTAGTGTGCACATGGTAACTACATGAAAATGAGAAGAAATAAGGAAAAATATTTTTGGCTGTATTAATTTTAATTGCTAAGTTAAAAGAAAACCCCAAAGGAAAGGAGGATCATTGTAGTGTGTGCATTTCGTACCAATTTTTGTGTTTTAAGTTGTCAAAACTGCAGGTCAAACGGTAGGATTCATTTTTTTTTTTCAGCAAGACATCTGTTAGCACTTTCAGTTTATTGATAGCTCCTAATCGGAAGGGCAAAAGGTTCCCTACTCAGATACATTCAAGAAAATATATTTAGTGGAACGCAGAGAAACGAAGGAACTGATATTTTGAAAGAAATCTATTTAAGGGTTATCCTTCTAGTTATGATTAACATGAAATTGAAGCACTTCTGAGTCAGAATTTCAATGTGTGACGTCCATGGGGACAATGTGACAATCAGCAAGGTTCTGATTATTGTCATACATGGTACTGAAGATGTGCGTACATGCATACACTCTAATTATAGCACAACCTTCAATAGGAATCTGAGGCAGACGCTGTTTTAATTGGGCTGGCGTAGATATATCGCCATATGTAAAACATTACAGTTGCTGTGACGTGTCAAAGACGACTGAGCAAATGTATGCACCAAAAAAGTGCACATTCTATAAACGACAATTACAGGATATCAATGACACTTAATTGGCTCATTTGACACAAAAAAATAAAACAAATTAAAATCATCGTCCTTGTAAATAGGAAATGGATTTTCAAAGAAAACGCAGCACAGTTGTAAAATCACTGGAAGAGAACTTGCTGTAAAAACATGTTTACTGTACTCCATCACATAGGAATTAGTGTTATTTTATCAAAAAGCATTGTGGCCTCGATAAAGTGAAATATGCTGGACATGACAGGTTCAGTTCTTTCCAGATTTGATTCTTAGCAAATGGATAACACGTGCCTCGCCTAAGAGGGTCGTTTGTGTGGTATGTATATGTACTCAAATAGCTTTTTGAAGGCACGGGTTTGCCAGATATGAGCATCGCCTTCAGACGGTGTCTAAAATGTGAGCAAACGCTCAAAGAGGACTCCAGGCCGGGCCCGTGTGTGTGCCTGGCACAGATGTGCCCAGGTACATCACACATGGGCAGTGCCCACTAATGTAGCTCAGAACACAGCTGGACCACTCTCGGGCTCTGCAGCCAATCATACATCATCTGCCATTTATCGCCACAGGTAGGAGATCGCACAACCTTGACCTCCTTTGCAGTAGCCACCAGAGCCCCTCGGTCTGGCCCGTCAACCCGCCCCTGCGTGCAGCTCATTGGCAGCACGGAATGCTTGGCCTTATTCCTGCAGCAGAGCTGCTATTAACCATGCACATTAACCAGTCCGTGAAACATAAATCTCGGCAGAGGCAGGGGCCGAATGCATCGCGTGATTGGTGCATTACTCGTGCCACCCGAATCCCGCGCGCATTAATAATGCAGATAATACAGGCAGGTATGCATTCGCGCGAGGCCAGCCTCCGACCTCCCCTCGTGCTGCACGAACAGTCTCACGCATTCCTTGGCATGCACCTGCCAAGGAATGCGCCGAGGGTCTACTCGCATTCTACAATGACATTTTGCAGAACGGCAGATGTTTTGCAAACTCTGGACAGCGATTCAGTCTTTACAGAGTGCCGTGAAACTTTTTTTTGGGAGGCTGCTACTGGAGCCGGGCACCTGGGACGTGCATGCAGTTTGCTGGCCGAGGACGTGGGCTTGCCTCAGTCTGTGAAAGAGCGCAGCCGGTCCGCTGCCGAGGGGACATCTGTGATGAGACTCCCACGTCAGGGGGAGACCCTCCTCCCCACAACATAAGTAAAAAAAACACACTGGGAGCGATTCATGCCCCCGCTCAGAGGTAATCGCCTGCCCGGGACCAAAGACGGAAACTTCGGATGAAGGGGGCGGGGTCTGCAAGTCACCGCCAGCGCTATAGACTTCAGGGCATTCCCTCATCCCATTCTCTCGGTACCAGAAGTCGGCATTAGTGAGCTCAGACATCTCCGGCATTAATAAATGGTGTAATCTTGAAATCACTCTACCGTGACGCGGTGTGTAATTTATTTATTTACAGACACGCGGCTTTTCATGATGCCTCGGGCCCGGTGCAAGCTGCTGGATTTAGGCCGATTCACCGGGGCAGTCACGGCGGGGACCAGGGACCCAACACCAGGGCCGAGGCGGGACTTGCTCTTTCCCCGGGGCTCCTCCTTCGCTCGGGAGCCTCGGGACAGAGACGTAGGCTGCTTCCTGCTCTCCACTCCCCCTTCTCCCGATGACACGGCGGAGGCTGGGCCGGCTGGGCCAATCCCAGCGCGGCCCTGGCTGTATGACGGAGTATGACGGACGGCTGCTTATCTGTGCACGCGGGTGCCCTTCACGAGGACACATCCTCTGCTCGGCCTGTTTCCTGTTTTCAGATCGTGTTTCCGCTGCCTATCTCCCCTGAATGGTGACTGGTGAAGGGGTGGCCGTAAAGTTCAAATGGCAGCCTACTTCGAGGAAACACTGAAGAACAACAGGGCAATTTTTAAAAAGAAAAAACACGTCGAGCTGGTGAAAACACGCCGGAAAGCAACGGTGCTGTCGTGAGCGAGTTTGGAAAACAAGGGACTGTCATGTTGGAATTAATGATGATGACAAGCACTATCAGTACGCGTGTTTTCGCAATTTGGCAGTTCACTCACCTGCACTGTTACTGCAGAAGTAACAGAAGACGCAGAAGTGCCGGCAATGCCGGACCAGACACGGGGGCGTTCCCGGCGTCGCGTGACGTCGGCAAAAGCCAAAGAATCTCAGGAACGCCCCCGTGTCTGGTCCGGCATTGACGGACAGGCCCCTCGTCCAATGGCAAGGCTCCGTTTACGGAGCCAGCCAATCAATGACGAGGGCCGACCCAAAGCCACACACACAACTCAAGAGGTTTTTTGGCACATGCGCAAAGCGCATGGCCAGTCAAAACCTAAAAAGCAGAATTGCTTCATAGATTTGGTGACCTTGGATGGGTGGGCTGGATAAAGAAGTGAACTTGGTTTCCGGAAAGGGAGTATCATGATGGGAATGAGGAAAAGAGAACATGGACCACATTCACAGGTTAGAGAAATAAATGTAATAGGTTCAATGGTTTTGAAAAGCTAACTTTGAGCAGGAATTGTTTTTTAAAATTGCAAAGAATTAAAAAAGTCAATGTGGGATTGGAGGCACAATCTGAGCAGAAAGCACCATAAGCTGCTATGGTGCAACTCTTATGTTGACTAGAAACTTTAATATGATGATGCTCTTCTTTTGATATTTCTTTGAGTTAAATTGTATTGTATGTAGCTGACACAGCACTGTTTGCAGCTCCTCAGTTTATGGTTATCCCGTGACAACAATGTATTCATCATATTTATTATTCTACAAAAGAATTTTTAAATGCACTGATGTGGTGTTTGCATGCTATGCAAGATGGCACATCATGGAAACTTTATAAGGAGCATCGCATATGATATGTGATATTTGGCACCTGGAGGAGTCGGACACGCAGATCCTGAAAAGAAGTAAAGACTCTTTAGCAAAAGCCGTCTTTATTCTGAGTCTAATCTTTACTTTTAGTGAAATGATTTATGAAAACCAATCAGCTGCTCCAGGTGAGGCTCGAACTCACAACCTCGGCATGGCTCAGTGCAAGTACTGCTGTATAAGTACCGCGCACTAACCGATTGCGCCACTGGAGCTCACTGTTTTCATTTCTCCCCATTTGAGCCATCTAGTGCAAACCAAGTAGATACTGCACTGCTCCATTATTCACTGAACAAGATCGACTCACATGCTAGCATGTTATCATGACTATTAAAAATACAGTCCAAATGGAATAGATTTGATAATTCTGCTATATCATGTGCTCTGTCTATTGAACACCCCATACATTTGCCGTTCTGACACAGTCTAGGATAAACTTATGCTTATTTTTAATTAGCACATAGTTAGAATTTCCCCAAAAATGAAATATAGGCCCCTAAGGCAGACGAGGTGGCCGAGTGGTTAAGGCGATGGACTGCTAATCCATTGTGCTCTGCACGCGTGGGTTCGAATCCCACCTTTGTCGGAAAGCCATCAGACACTCTTTTGAAGGTGAGCATGTCTCGAAGTACAATTACACTCTCTTTCAAGACACTGCCATAATCCACTAGAACGGCCCAACTGACTAGTCCATTATGGCATTTTATGTCAAATAAAGGGAAGTATTTTGTGCTTAATTGAAATTAGATCTTTCATGAAGTGTCCAGAGGATTGCCTATTCCTCACTCCTGGCCTTCCAACCAGTTTGGATAGATAGACTGATAAGAAAGCATTTCTTACTCCTAAAGTTTCAGCCGTCTCAAGTGTATGAGTGTTTACATTTGTCTGCCCCACAGAGACAGATCACTTCTAATAAGTGAGTTCTCTATCTGTCACTGATTGCGGACATACTCTCTAGAGCTTTCAGTATGGTCATAAATGTGAATACTCTTATGTTCTCAAATCAAAATGGAGTTTTTCCTACTTTCAAGAAAAGTGTCTTAAGCATGCTCTTCGATTTGTGCACGCATGTAGTCATTCAAATGCAACTGCATTTCCATACAGAGTCTCAAAATCATAGATATCGTCATACCGCAGTAAGAATACATGTTGCGATTTACAAACTGCAGGCAGGCCGGCCTTGTAGCTCAGTGGCAGAGCACTGGTCTTGTAAACCAGGGGTCATGAGTTCAATCCTCATCAGGGCCTTTTTATATGTGTGTTTCTGTATGTTGTTTTCGAGTCATTCTTTCTAGGACTCACACCTTGTCTTAAGTTTGCTTATTGACAAGCTTCCCTTTCCTGCTTTCATCTTATCAAGAAGACTTCATGAAAACCATTGAACCATAAACTATTGCCTCACCCCTTCCGATCGCCTGACGAACGCCTGACAAACGCCATTCTCACCCCGCCGGGCAAGCCCTGCCGGGCAAAGCCAAATAAGCCATGCATATTTAAAGTTCCTTTGAAAGGCAGGGCGAGGACTAGGACGTCTGTTCCGACTGAGTCTGCATCCACAGAAAGGATGAAATAAGGCTCTAGAAATTTCACCAAGGAGATATGAACTTCATCCCCCTTAAAATACTTTTTCTCCCAGATACCCCGGCTCTTAGTCAAATGAGGTTAATCTTCAAAACCCCACCCCCACTAACCATAAATATTCACCTCTCCTGCTGTCCATTCAATTGATACAAGGTATCTTGTACATGGAGAGAATGTGAGAAAAAGCAGAATTGCTTCATAGATTTGGTGACCTTGGATGGGTGGGCTGGATAAAGAAGTGAACTTGGTTTCCAGAAAGGGAGTATCATGATGGGAATGAGGAAAAGAGAACATGGACCACATTCACAGGTTAGAGAAATAAATGTAATAGGTTCAATGGTTTTGAAAAGCTAACTTTGAGCAGGAATTGTTTTTTAAAATTGCAAAGAATTAAAAAAGTCAATGTGGGATTGGAGGCACAATCTGAGCAGAAAGCACCATAAGCTGCTATGGTGCAACTCTTATGTTGACTAGAAACTTTAATATGATGATGCTCTTCTTTTGATATTTCTTTGAGTTAAATTGTATTGTATGTAGCTGACACAGCACTGTTTGCAGCTCCTCAGTTTATGGTTATCCCGTGACAACAATGTATTCATCATATTTATTATTCTACAAAAGAATTTTTAAATGCACTGATGTGGTGTTTGCATGCTATGCAAGATGGCACATCATGGAAACTTTATAAGGAGCATCGCATATGATATGTGATATTTGGCACCTGGAGGAGTCGGACACGCAGATCCTGAAAAGAAGTAAAGACTCTTTAGCAAAAGCCATCTTTATTCTGAGTCTAATCTTTACTTTTAGTGAAATGATTTATGAAAACCAATCAGCTGCTCCAGGTGAGGCTCGAACTCACAACCTCGGCATGGCTCAGTGCAAGTACTTCTGTATAAGTACCGCGCGCTAACCGATTGCGCCACTGGAGCTCACTGTTTTCATTTCTCCCCATTTGAGCCATCTAGTGCAAACCAAGTAGATACTGCACTGCTCCATTATTCACTGAACAAGATCGACTCACATGCTAGCATGTTATCATGACTATTAAAAATACAGTCCAAATGGAATAGATTTGATAATTCTGCTATATCATGTGCTCTGTCTATTGAACACCCCATACATTTGCCGTTCTGACACAGTCTAGGATAAACTTATGCTTATTTTTAATTAGCACATAGTTAGAATTTCCCCAAAAATGAAATATAAGCCCCTAAGGCAGACGAGGTGGCCGAGTGGTTAAGGCGATGGACTGCTAATCCATTGTGCTCTGCACGCGTGGGTTCGAATCCCACCTTCGTCGGAAAGCCATCAGACACTCTTTTGAAGGTGAGCATGTCTCGAAGTACAATTACACTCTCTTTCAAGACACTGACATAATCCACTAGAAGGGCCCAACTGACTAGTCCATTATGGCATTTTATGTCAAATAAAGGGAAGTATTTTGTGCTTAATTGAAATTAGATCTTTCATGAAGTCTCCAGAGGATTGCCTATTCCTCACTCCTGGCCTTCCAACCAGTTTGGATAGATAGACTGATAAGAAAGCATTTCTTACTCCTAAAGTTTCAGCCGTCTCAAGTGTATGAGTGTTTACATTTGTCTGCCCCACAGAGACAGATCACTTCTAATAAGTGAGTTCTCTATCTGTCACTGATTGTGGACATACTCTCTAGAGCTTTCAGTATGGTCATAAATGTGAATACTCTTATGTTCTCAAATCAAAATGGAGTTTTTCCTACTTTCAAGAAAAGTGTCTTAAGCATGCTCTTCGATTTGTGCACGCATGTAGTCATTCAAATGCAACTGCATTTCCATACAGAGTCTCAAAATCATAGATATTGTCATACCGCAGTAAGAATACATGTTGCGATTTACAAACTGCAGGCAGGCCGGCCTTGTAGCTCAGTGGCAGAGCACTGGTCTTGTAAACCAGGGGTCATGAGTTCAATCCTCATCAGGGCCTTTTTATATGTGTGTTTCTGTATGTTGTTTTCGAGTCATTCTTTCTAGGACTCACACCTTGTCTTAAGTTTGCTTATTGACAAGCTTCCCTTTCCTGCTTTCATCTTATCAAGAAGACTTCATGAAAACCATTGAACCATAAACTATTGCCTCACCCCTTCCGATCGCCTGACGAACGCCTGACAAACGCCATTCTCACCCCGCCGGGCAAGCCCTGCCGGGCAAAGCCAAATAAGCCATGCATATTTAAAGTTCCTTTGAAAGGCAGAGCGAGGACTAGGACGTCTGTTCCGACTGAGTCTGCATCCACAGAAAGGATGAAATAAGGCTCTAGAAATTTCACCAAGGAGATATGAACTTCATCCCCCTTAAAATACTTTTTCTCCCAGATACCCCGGCTCTTAGTCAAATGAGGTTAATCTTCAAAACCCCACCCCCACTAACCATAAATATTCACCTCCCCTGCTGTCCATTCAATTGATACAAGGTATCTTGTACATGGAGAGAATGTGAGAACAAGCATTTACAATGCAATGGTTTTGCCTTTGTTAAAGTTAGAGCTATTGGCATTGCTCTTGACATTATTTTTATTTATGTTTTTTTTAACATAAATGGCATTGTCATTTACAATAGCAAATTCAACCACTCATCTAACCCATCTGAACTCCCAGCCACTGATCCACCCGCTCATCTATCTACGAATGCGCTTGCCAATCTCTTCATTCACCCACCCAGCTGCCCACTTGTCCATTCCGGTACCCACTCATCTATCAAAGCAGGTGCCCGCCGACCTCATCATACATCCGCTCCCTCGTCCCTCCCTCCAGCTGCCCACCTACTCATCCATCCACTCATCCTTCCACCTATTCATCCATCCGCTCACACATCCATCTGCTCATCCTTCCACCCACCCATCCGCCCGCTCATCCTTCCACCTACTCATCCATCCACTCATCCTTCCACCTACTCATCCATCCATCCATCCACCCACTCATCCATCCGCTCATCCTTCCACCTACTCATCCATCCGCTCACTCATCCATCCGCCCACTCATCCACTACAAAACAGTGGGTTGTGGTTCGTGTCTTTACAGCATAGACGTGCACTGAGGTTGTATGGGATAAACACACACATATATACATTCACCATTGGCGAAGCTGATATTTGAATTCAATATGTATTACTGGGTGGATTTTTTGTTCTATGATGCTAGTATACGTATGCCCCATCCTACGAGGTATAGATTCCTGCTCGTAATAGAAAGGTGTGAATATTCTGCCTGGATCTGCTCAGCGTCTGGCTAGTAATTAACAGTATCATTAACAATGTGCATTACGCGCACTATGCAAACTTGCTTTATAAATGGACGCTATATCTGACAGCAAGAGTGCTACACGTACACTATAGATACTTGAACAACATATTGTCTGTAGTAGACGCGCGTGAACATTCTCCAGACATCCGTGCCACGATTTGCTGCGTGTGCGCTGCAGGTCATTTCCCATGTGCATACAGGTACCTTGGTAAGCTGAATAAAGCAGCGCAGTGTGTGCAATTTATAGGACGTGTCTGTGTGCACCCCACAGGCCTTCATAAGTGGCTGACAGCACACCGTGTACACCTTACAGGACTTGGCGGTGCCACGGCTGTGCGCACTCACATCCAATCCCCATTATGCATATGCGGGGCAGTCGAGGTCGCACTAACAGGTGGTTCCCTTACTATGCCGCAAAGAGAGGAAGGTGGCGTGAAGCGCCGGCCCTCGCGCGACGGAACCAGGCGGACATAAACAGCTCGGCCTTGTTAAAACATAAGAAACAAAACACTTTCCAATTCGGGTGGGGGGGGGGGGATTGGGGGAGGAGGGAGGTGGACGACAGAACCACCCACCCTAACCCTCAGCAGCTGAAACGTCGGCCCGAAGCCGCCTGTCAGGACCTACTGAAGCCACCGCACACTGCTGCTGACGGATGATGTGGGTGCGGCCAGCTCGCCACAGAGGCCCAGGGCGACAGGGGCAGCAGGTGAGCATGTCGCCAGGGTTGCAGAACCCCCCTGCCCCCCCACCCCCAACAGCTTACCTTTAACTTACTGCGGCAGCTCAGACGAGCCTGGCTTGCCCCCCTCAAAGTTGGTGACGCACCTACGCAACACAGGGCGGCCAGGGGCTAGAGGACTCCCGCTCCTCCCTCTAGACTGGCCAGAACTCTGGGGCTCCCCCTTCACTTGGGAGCCCAGGGAAGGACACGGCAGGCGGCTTCTTCTCCTTGCGCTGGAGCTCTTCTTCTCCGGCACTTCCGCTTGTCCCGCCCCCGGCCTGCCTGACTTCCGGGTCGCAGCCAATCGCAGCGCGGCCCTGGGGTCGGGAGGCCGGACAGCGCCTCCTAATCTCCCACCGGGCCGGCGGCGGTGTAAACACGGGGCAATGCCAGGTGGGCACCGGCTTCAATTAAAATATAAAGCGAGGTGGCACTCGCTCAAAGACGGCAATGTCCCTGGCAGGGTGGGCACCTGCCAAGGGGCTCAAAAAAATCGGCAAGGGACGAGGCAACTGTATTGAGGGCGGGTGCCGTCAATGCCGGAACAGACTCGGGGCGTTCCCGAGAACTGGCTTTCGGCTGACGTTGCCAAAAGCCAAAAATTCTCGGGAACGCCCCCGAATCTGGTCCTGCATTGACGGACAAACGTGTCTTCCAATGGCTAGCCTCCATTTATGGAGCTAGCCAATGAAAGACGGGGGCGGATTCCCAGCCCCCATACTATACTCATTAGCTTTTTCCTAGCACATGCGTACTTCGTACGCATTGGCTAGGCAAAACCTAAAACCTGTCAGCTGTAGACTAAATGGGAATCAAATGAGCGACAAACTCATGAAACTTCATGAAATGTGAACTTGATTAAATGTGTCTGGTCATTATGCCGGTGTCTACTTTAACCTCTTCCCGTTCCTAATACATAGGGATCTTATACATTTCAACATTTTTACTTTTCTCCTATTGGGTTTTAATACTAGCTTCAGTATTTTTAATGCTGCTGCAGAAAAGGGCGTTTAACCTGCTCGTTTCAAGTTCAAATCCAGGGGGAAACAACTATGCAATTGATAGAAGGGTTGCTACTGGGTTGGCTAACAGCAATTATCATTGAACATAAACAAGCAATCCAGTTTTTAGCGATGAGTATAAAAGTACGAAAGATATAATTGCTTGTGAGCATTTACAAGGTCTAAATAAATAAATAGCACCTCAGCTGGAAATGTTTCAATTTTTAAATCAACGTATTTCTTTCAGTCTTGACTTAAATCTCAGACTTCGGTGTCACACTAGGCTGATTGGGTTATTACATAACAATGACAAAAAATGGGTCAATCAACTTTTAATGTAACTTTTTACAGCACTCAAAAATGTTGATCGTACATAAAAGAAGGCTTATTCCAAACTATATTAGAATTCCTGCTAGGTCTATCACCCACAGAGCTGAACCTATGAGATTGCAAATGTAAAACAAATTCCACAATTAACTATTTTGTAATTCAAAAGGATGGGCTGAGTACATATTGTGGAAAATGCATCCTGTGTCAAACAGGCTAGCAGACACAGTTCTTATTGTCTGTAATGATTACGATAGATTGCCTCCATTCCCCTGTCGCAAGTCCATGCCTCCCACTAAGCCCTAACAAGGTCACGCCCTCATCCTTTTGAAGAAACTATAGCATGTGCGGAATGTATACGAGTGGGTCTGAAACATCTGTATACTACAAACTGGACTTTAGTAATTCCACTAGTTTACTCTCCGAATTGAAGCAACTCCCTTATGGCGCATATAGATCGGTGCGTTTATTAATTCATCCGTAATACAGCCCATATGATCACTCATAGAAAGAAATAACTGAGGTGGATCAACACAATGCTTCTCGGAGAAGGCTTCATTTCCAACTATCTGATTGCTCAGCCTTCTCCTCCTTGGCCATCAGTAAGTCAGTTCAGTTTCACAATCACGCCCTTATGAAACCTCTTTCCGCATCATGCTAATTCCTTGATGTGAGGACAATCTCTGCATAGTTCACTGTATTTAAATATTGTCTGGCCTTCAACTCTGTGAAGCCAAAGATACTGTGAAATGCCAACAGATGGTTGGATTGTGTTTCCATAGCAAAGTCGTTTATAATAATTGCCTTATGGATGCAATTGCCATTCTCATCATATTCAATTCACAAAATGCTATTATAGGACAGGCTGCAATAGTTTGTTTTAGGAAATGTGCTGAAAACTCGGATTGCCTCGCCACGTTGATCTGAATACAGACCAGCCTGCTGCAAAACTGTCGCAATACTTATGTGTAATCAACAACAGTGAAATTGTGGTGTATGGAACAGATTTCTCTACAGCAGAAGATGTTTAAATCCCATAAAGATGGCATGGGACTGACGAGGGACGTATTAACTCAAACGATAATCCAGACAATTTCATGGGATCCCGTGATATCCCACGCCGCAGGGAGGGAGTTTGTGACTAAATGCGGATTTAATAGTCTTTGGCTCTGACTGAAGGTCAGAGGCATTTATCAATAACTCAAATTAAGCAACTTAAAACATTTCATAATGTCCCCCCCCCCCCCAAAAAAAAACCTTAGCAACATTCATTATCACAGAAGCAAAGCATAATATGGAATAAAAAGTCCTAATAAAGGTCATGAAATAGGATTGCACATTCAGATACCGGTGATGCTCCTATATGTAGTTTGGGAATCTTAATAAATGTTAGTGCATTTCCATTATTTGGGGCTTTATTTATTTAGAAAAATTGTCATTATTAAGTAGTGGTTAGCTAGTAAAAATACTTTTCAGCCCATATTATATGGCCTGCAGAAAATCTCAGTGAACAAGCTCAGTTTTCATAAGACCCCATGAGCCTCCGGACTGCTGGCAGGTAAGTGGCAAGGAGTAAAAATGTAAGGCAACAAGTATATTAGACTTGAGGGACCCCCTGCATCATACAAGATATGCATGCAGACCTTTCACTAATTAGTTGTATAGAGGCAATGAATAATGGGCTACCTCCAATAACAGTTTTAGCAATAAAAAAATTCTGAAGACTACTGGTAGCATTAAACGGCTTTCAAGAAATCTCAAAGCGACAAACCTAGGTGCACATGGCTGTTCCTCTGATTTCATATTTTCTGTTTTAAGTTTGGGGTGCAAATAAATCCACTATTCCTTTCTGCCCATCTATTTGACTTTTAGTTGCCCATCATTGTCGCCCCACTTATAATTTCCAATAAATACATTCAGTGCTAGACATGCCTCAGCGTGATGCATGCACAGACCTCAGCGACAGAGGAGAAATTGAAAATAAATGTGAGCCCAAGTGTCTTCTTAACACATACAGTCGTAGTAAAGCAATTCCCCCTCAAATGCTCATTAAATAAATCAGAGCAATAATGACGGCCATTATACAGGATTATGGATTATATTATTTGATGAGTTTGGTGCAAGGACAATGAAAAGGTGTAGAGCGCGCAAGTCGGCTGAATATCAAGCATATGTAGAGCTTTGCTGTCAAAAATCAGCCAACAACAGGTTAGATTTCTGGCACATAACCAGATGTGATTAATAGTTTTCCATTACATTACAGACATATTATTAATGTATTAACAATGTCAGACTTTGGCAAGGACTGATGTAGCAGAACTCAGTTTGTCTGCAGAATCTCCATTTAATGCGCTTCCATTGACAACGGAAGAGATATTGACCAACGAGCAATAGGTATAATTTGCTACAGGTCAGGAGACTTTTTAATACTGCCAGGCTCGTTGTATAGAATTTGTTTCAGAATGGTGCCTCATTCCTTTTGGTGCTTTGTTAACCAATTCCTTTTTATCTTTAAAATAGATATGATCTCTTCCTTTAAAAAGGCGCAAAGAACCAAACGACGGAGCTTGTCTCAGGGTACCATGGGAGCAGACACATTCACTCTAGCTGCGTGATCTAGCAACGCCCTCAACGAACTCTGCTTCCCAGCCATTATTCCACTGTGAACTCTGGAGACAAGAGGCATTTACACTAACGAGGAAATCAGGGCCTTTTGTATAAATTATATATGTGTAGGGAACGGCTTGTATCATCCATAAATCCATATCTACTGGCTCTAGCATTTTTTTTTTTTTTTTTTAGTGTGCACATGGTAACTACATGAAAATGAGAAGAAATAAGGAAAAATATTTTTGGCTGTATTAATTTTAATTGCTAAGTTAAAAGAAAACCCCAAAGGAAAGGAGGATCATTGTAGTGTGTGCATTTCGTACCAATTTTTGTGTTTTAAGTTGTCAAAACTGCAGGTCAAACGGTAGGATTCATTTTTTTTTTTCAGCAAGACATCTGTTAGCACTTTCAGTTTATTGATAGCTCCTAATCGGAAGGGCAAAAGGTTCCCTACTCAGATACATTCAAGAAAATATATTTAGTGGAACGCAGAGAAACGAAGGAACTGATATTTTGAAAGAAATCTATTTAAGGGTTATCCTTCTAGTTATGATTAACATGAAATTGAAGCACTTCTGAGTCAGAATTTCAATGTGTGACGTCCATGGGGACAATGTGACAATCAGCAAGGTTCTGATTATTGTCATACATGGTACTGAAGATGTGCGTACATGCATACACTCTAATTATAGCACAACCTTCAATAGGAATCTGAGGCAGACGCTGTTTTAATTGGGCTGGCGTAGATATATCGCCATATGTAAAACATTACAGTTGCTGTGACGTGTCAAAGACGACTGAGCAAATGTATGCACCAAAAAAGTGCACATTCTATAAACGACAATTACAGGATATCAATGACACTTAATTGGCTCATTTGACACAAAAAAATAAAACAAATTAAAATCATCGTCCTTGTAAATAGGAAATGGATTTTCAAAGAAAACGCAGCACAGTTGTAAAATCACTGGAAGAGAACTTGCTGTAAAAACATGTTTACTGTACTCCATCACATAGGAATTAGTGTTATTTTATCAAAAAGCATTGTGGCCTCGATAAAGTGAAATATGCTGGACATGACAGGTTCAGTTCTTTCCAGATTTGATTCTTAGCAAATGGATAACACGTGCCTCGCCTAAGAGGGTCGTTTGTGTGGTATGTATATGTACTCAAATAGCTTTTTGAAGGCACGGGTTTGCCAGATATGAGCATCGCCTTCAGACGGTGTCTAAAATGTGAGCAAACGCTCAAAGAGGACTCCAGGCCGGGCCCGTGTGTGTGCCTGGCACAGATGTGCCCAGGTACATCACACATGGGCAGTGCCCACTAATGTAGCTCAGAACACAGCTGGACCACTCTCGGGCTCTGCAGCCAATCATACATCATCTGCCATTTATCGCCACAGGTAGGAGATCGCACAACCTTGACCTCCTTTGCAGTAGCCACCAGAGCCCCTCGGTCTGGCCCGTCAACCCGCCCCTGCGTGCAGCTCATTGGCAGCACGGAATGCTTGGCCTTATTCCTGCAGCAGAGCTGCTATTAACCATGCACATTAACCAGTCCGTGAAACATAAATCTCGGCAGAGGCAGGGGCCGAATGCATCGCGTGATTGGTGCATTACTCGTGCCACCCGAATCCCGCGCGCATTAATAATGCAGATAATACAGGCAGGTATGCATTCGCGCGAGGCCAGCCTCCGACCTCCCCTCGTGCTGCACGAACAGTCTCACGCATTCCTTGGCATGCACCTGCCAAGGAATGCGCCGAGGGTCTACTCGCATTCTACAATGACATTTTGCAGAACGGCAGATGTTTTGCAAACTCTGGACAGCGATTCAGTCTTTACAGAGTGCCGTGAAACTTTTTTTTGGGAGGCTGCTACTGGAGCCGGGCACCTGGGACGTGCATGCAGTTTGCTGGCCGAGGACGTGGGCTTGCCTCAGTCTGTGAAAGAGCGCAGCCGGTCCGCTGCCGAGGGGACATCTGTGATGAGACTCCCACGTCAGGGGGAGACCCTCCTCCCCACAACATAAGTAAAAAAAACACACTGGGAGCGATTCATGCCCCCGCTCAGAGGTAATCGCCTGCCCGGGACCAAAGACGGAAACTTCGGATGAAGGGGGCGGGGTCTGCAAGTCACCGCCAGCGCTATAGACTTCAGGGCATTCCCTCATCCCATTCTCTCGGTACCAGAAGTCGGCATTAGTGAGCTCAGACATCTCCGGCATTAATAAATGGTGTAATCTTGAAATCACTCTACCGTGACGCGGTGTGTAATTTATTTATTTACAGACACGCGGCTTTTCATGATGCCTCGGGCCCGGTGCAAGCTGCTGGATTTAGGCCGATTCACCGGGGCAGTCACGGCGGGGACCAGGGACCCAACACCAGGGCCGAGGCGGGACTTGCTCTTTCCCCGGGGCTCCTCCTTCGCTCGGGAGCCTCGGGACAGAGACGTAGGCTGCTTCCTGCTCTCCACTCCCCCTTCTCCCGATGACACGGCGGAGGCTGGGCCGGCTGGGCCAATCCCAGCGCGGCCCTGGCTGTATGACGGAGTATGACGGACGGCTGCTTATCTGTGCACGCGGGTGCCCTTCACGAGGACACATCCTCTGCTCGGCCTGTTTCCTGTTTTCAGATCGTGTTTCCGCTGCCTATCTCCCCTGAATGGTGACTGGTGAAGGGGTGGCCGTAAAGTTCAAATGGCAGCCTACTTCGAGGAAACACTGAAGAACAACAGGGCAATTTTTAAAAAGAAAAAACACGTCGAGCTGGTGAAAACACGCCGGAAAGCAACGGTGCTGTCGTGAGCGAGTTTGGAAAACAAGGGACTGTCATGTTGGAATTAATGATGATGACAAGCACTATCAGTACGCGTGTTTTCGCAATTTGGCAGTTCACTCACCTGCACTGTTACTGCAGAAGTAACAGAAGACGCAGAAGTGCCGGCAATGCCGGACCAGACACGGGGGCGTTCCCGGCGTCGCGTGACGTCGGCAAAAGCCAAAGAATCTCAGGAACGCCCCCGTGTCTGGTCCGGCATTGACGGACAGGCCCCTCGTCCAATGGCAAGGCTCCGTTTACGGAGCCAGCCAATCAATGACGAGGGCCGACCCAAAGCCACACACACAACTCAAGAGGTTTTTTGGCACATGCGCAAAGCGCATGGCCAGTCAAAACCTAAAAAGCAGAATTGCTTCATAGATTTGGTGACCTTGGATGGGTGGGCTGGATAAAGAAGTGAACTTGGTTTCCGGAAAGGGAGTATCATGATGGGAATGAGGAAAAGAGAACATGGACCACATTCACAGGTTAGAGAAATAAATGTAATAGGTTCAATGGTTTTGAAAAGCTAACTTTGAGCAGGAATTGTTTTTTAAAATTGCAAAGAATTAAAAAAGTCAATGTGGGATTGGAGGCACAATCTGAGCAGAAAGCACCATAAGCTGCTATGGTGCAACTCTTATGTTGACTAGAAACTTTAATATGATGATGCTCTTCTTTTGATATTTCTTTGAGTTAAATTGTATTGTATGTAGCTGACACAGCACTGTTTGCAGCTCCTCAGTTTATGGTTATCCCGTGACAACAATGTATTCATCATATTTATTATTCTACAAAAGAATTTTTAAATGCACTGATGTGGTGTTTGCATGCTATGCAAGATGGCACATCATGGAAACTTTATAAGGAGCATCGCATATGATATGTGATATTTGGCACCTGGAGGAGTCGGACACGCAGATCCTGAAAAGAAGTAAAGACTCTTTAGCAAAAGCCGTCTTTATTCTGAGTCTAATCTTTACTTTTAGTGAAATGATTTATGAAAACCAATCAGCTGCTCCAGGTGAGGCTCGAACTCACAACCTCGGCATGGCTCAGTGCAAGTACTGCTGTATAAGTACCGCGCACTAACCGATTGCGCCACTGGAGCTCACTGTTTTCATTTCTCCCCATTTGAGCCATCTAGTGCAAACCAAGTAGATACTGCACTGCTCCATTATTCACTGAACAAGATCGACTCACATGCTAGCATGTTATCATGACTATTAAAAATACAGTCCAAATGGAATAGATTTGATAATTCTGCTATATCATGTGCTCTGTCTATTGAACACCCCATACATTTGCCGTTCTGACACAGTCTAGGATAAACTTATGCTTATTTTTAATTAGCACATAGTTAGAATTTCCCCAAAAATGAAATATAGGCCCCTAAGGCAGACGAGGTGGCCGAGTGGTTAAGGCGATGGACTGCTAATCCATTGTGCTCTGCACGCGTGGGTTCGAATCCCACCTTTGTCGGAAAGCCATCAGACACTCTTTTGAAGGTGAGCATGTCTCGAAGTACAATTACACTCTCTTTCAAGACACTGCCATAATCCACTAGAACGGCCCAACTGACTAGTCCATTATGGCATTTTATGTCAAATAAAGGGAAGTATTTTGTGCTTAATTGAAATTAGATCTTTCATGAAGTGTCCAGAGGATTGCCTATTCCTCACTCCTGGCCTTCCAACCAGTTTGGATAGATAGACTGATAAGAAAGCATTTCTTACTCCTAAAGTTTCAGCCGTCTCAAGTGTATGAGTGTTTACATTTGTCTGCCCCACAGAGACAGATCACTTCTAATAAGTGAGTTCTCTATCTGTCACTGATTGCGGACATACTCTCTAGAGCTTTCAGTATGGTCATAAATGTGAATACTCTTATGTTCTCAAATCAAAATGGAGTTTTTCCTACTTTCAAGAAAAGTGTCTTAAGCATGCTCTTCGATTTGTGCACGCATGTAGTCATTCAAATGCAACTGCATTTCCATACAGAGTCTCAAAATCATAGATATCGTCATACCGCAGTAAGAATACATGTTGCGATTTACAAACTGCATGCAGACCGGCCTTGTAGCTCAGTGGCAGAGCACTGGTCTTGTAAACCAGAGGTCATGAGTTCAAGCCTCATCAGGGCCTTTTTATATGTGTGTTTCTGTATGTTGTTTTCGAGTCATTCTTTCTAGGACTCACACCTTGTCTTAAGTTTGCTTATTGACAAGCTTCCGTTTCCTGCTTTCATCTTATCAAGAAGACTTCATGAAAACCATTGAACCATAAACTATTGCCTCACCCCTTCCGATCGCCTGACGAACGCCTGACAAACGCCATTCTCACCCCGCCGGGCAAGCCCTGCCGGGCAAAGCCAAATAAGCCATGCATATTTAAAGTTCCTTTGAAAGGCAGGGCGAGGACTAGGACGTCTGTTCCGACTGAGTCTGCATCCACAGAAAGGATGAAATAAGGCTCTAGAAATTTCACCAAGGAGATATGAACTTCATCCCCCTTAAAATACTTTTTCTCCCAGATACCCCGGCTCTTAGTCAAATGAGGTTAATCTTCAAAACCCCACCCCCACTAACCATAAATATTCACCTCTCCTGCTGTCCATTCAATTGATACAAGGTATCTTGTACATGGAGAGAATGTGAGAAAAAGCAGAATTGCTTCATAGATTTGGTGACCTTGGATGGGTGGGCTGGATAAAGAAGTGAACTTGGTTTCCAGAAAGGGAGTATCATGATGGGAATGAGGAAAAGAGAACATGGACCACATTCACAGGTTAGAGAAATAAATGTAATAGGTTCAATGGTTTTGAAAAGCTAACTTTGAGCAGGAATTGTTTTTTAAAATTGCAAAGAATTAAAAAAGTCAATGTGGGATTGGAGGCACAATCTGAGCAGAAAGCACCATAAGCTGCTATGGTGCAACTCTTATGTTGACTAGAAACTTTAATATGATGATGCTCTTCTTTTGATATTTCTTTGAGTTAAATTGTATTGTATGTAGCTGACACAGCACTGTTTGCAGCTCCTCAGTTTATGGTTATCCCGTGACAACAATGTATTCATCATATTTATTATTCTACAAAAGAATTTTTAAATGCACTGATGTGGTGTTTGCATGCTATGCAAGATGGCACATCATGGAAACTTTATAAGGAGCATCGCATATGATATGTGATATTTGGCACCTGGAGGAGTCGGACACGCAGATCCTGAAAAGAAGTAAAGACTCTTTAGCAAAAGCCATCTTTATTCTGAGTCTAATCTTTACTTTTAGTGAAATGATTTATGAAAACCAATCAGCTGCTCCAGGTGAGGCTCGAACTCACAACCTCGGCATGGCTCAGTGCAAGTACTTCTGTATAAGTACCGCGCGCTAACCGATTGCGCCACTGGAGCTCACTGTTTTCATTTCTCCCCATTTGAGCCATCTAGTGCAAACCAAGTAGATACTGCACTGCTCCATTATTCACTGAACAAGATCGACTCACATGCTAGCATGTTATCATGACTATTAAAAATACAGTCCAAATGGAATAGATTTGATAATTCTGCTATATCATGTGCTCTGTCTATTGAACACCCCATACATTTGCCGTTCTGACACAGTCTAGGATAAACTTATGCTTATTTTTAATTAGCACATAGTTAGAATTTCCCCAAAAATGAAATATAAGCCCCTAAGGCAGACGAGGTGGCCGAGTGGTTAAGGCGATGGACTGCTAATCCATTGTGCTCTGCACGCGTGGGTTCGAATCCCACCTTCGTCGGAAAGCCATCAGACACTCTTTTGAAGGTGAGCATGTCTCGAAGTACAATTACACTCTCTTTCAAGACACTGACATAATCCACTAGAAGGGCCCAACTGACTAGTCCATTATGGCATTTTATGTCAAATAAAGGGAAGTATTTTGTGCTTAATTGAAATTAGATCTTTCATGAAGTCTCCAGAGGATTGCCTATTCCTCACTCCTGGCCTTCCAACCAGTTTGGATAGATAGACTGATAAGAAAGCATTTCTTACTCCTAAAGTTTCAGCCGTCTCAAGTGTATGAGTGTTTACATTTGTCTGCCCCACAGAGACAGATCACTTCTAATAAGTGAGTTCTCTATCTGTCACTGATTGTGGACATACTCTCTAGAGCTTTCAGTATGGTCATAAATGTGAATACTCTTATGTTCTCAAATCAAAATGGAGTTTTTCCTACTTTCAAGAAAAGTGTCTTAAGCATGCTCTTCGATTTGTGCACGCATGTAGTCATTCAAATGCAACTGCATTTCCATACAGAGTCTCAAAATCATAGATATTGTCATACCGCAGTAAGAATACATGTTGCGATTTACAAACTGCAGGCAGGCCGGCCTTGTAGCTCAGTGGCAGAGCACTGGTCTTGTAAACCAGGGGTCATGAGTTCAATCCTCATCAGGGCCTTTTTATATGTGTGTTTCTGTATGTTGTTTTCGAGTCATTCTTTCTAGGACTCACACCTTGTCTTAAGTTTGCTTATTGACAAGCTTCCCTTTCCTGCTTTCATCTTATCAAGAAGACTTCATGAAAACCATTGAACCATAAACTATTGCCTCACCCCTTCCGATCGCCTGACGAACGCCTGACAAACGCCATTCTCACCCCGCCGGGCAAGCCCTGCCGGGCAAAGCCAAATAAGCCATGCATATTTAAAGTTCCTTTGAAAGGCAGAGCGAGGACTAGGACGTCTGTTCCGACTGAGTCTGCATCCACAGAAAGGATGAAATAAGGCTCTAGAAATTTCACCAAGGAGATATGAACTTCATCCCCCTTAAAATACTTTTTCTCCCAGATACCCCGGCTCTTAGTCAAATGAGGTTAATCTTCAAAACCCCACCCCCACTAACCATAAATATTCACCTCCCCTGCTGTCCATTCAATTGATACAAGGTATCTTGTACATGGAGAGAATGTGAGAACAAGCATTTACAATGCAATGGTTTTGCCTTTGTTAAAGTTAGAGCTATTGGCATTGCTCTTGACATTATTTTTATTTATGTTTTTTTTAACATAAATGGCATTGTCATTTACAATAGCAAATTCAACCACTCATCTAACCCATCTGAACTCCCAGCCACTGATCCACCCGCTCATCTATCTACGAATGCGCTTGCCAATCTCTTCATTCACCCACCCAGCTGCCCACTTGTCCATTCCGGTACCCACTCATCTATCAAAGCAGGTGCCCGCCGACCTCATCATACATCCGCTCCCTCGTCCCTCCCTCCAGCTGCCCACCTACTCATCCATCCACTCATCCTTCCACCTATTCATCCATCCGCTCACACATCCATCTGCTCATCCTTCCACCCACCCATCCGCCCGCTCATCCTTCCACCTACTCATCCATCCACTCATCCTTCCACCTACTCATCCATCCATCCATCCACCCACTCATCCATCCGCTCATCCTTCCACCTACTCATCCATCCGCTCACTCATCCATCCGCCCACTCATCCACTACAAAACAGTGGGTTGTGGTTCGTGTCTTTACAGCATAGACGTGCACTGAGGTTGTATGGGATAAACACACACATATATACATTCACCATTGGCGAAGCTGATATTTGAATTCAATATGTATTACTGGGTGGATTTTTTGTTCTATGATGCTAGTATACGTATGCCCCATCCTACGAGGTATAGATTCCTGCTCGTAAAAGAAAGGTGTGAATATTCTGCCTGGATCTGCTCAGCGTCTGGCTAGTAATTAACAGTATCATTAACAATGTGCATTACGCGCACTATGCAAACTTGCTTTATAAATGGACGCTATATCTGACAGCAAGAGTGCTACACGTACACTATAGATACTTGAACAACATATTGTCTGTAGTAGACGCGCGTGAACATTCTCCAGACATCCGTGCCACGATTTGCTGCGTGTGCGCTGCAGGTCATTTCCCATGTGCATACAGGTACCTTGGTAAGCTGAATAAAGCAGCGCAGTGTGTGCAATTTATAGGACGTGTCTGTGTGCACCCCACAGGCCTTCATAAGTGGCTGACAGCACACCGTGTACACCTTACAGGACTTGGCGGTGCCACGGCTGTGCGCACTCACATCCAATCCCCATTATGCATATGCGGGGCAGTCGAGGTCGCACTAACAGGTGGTTCCCTTACTATGCCGCAAAGAGAGGAAGGTGGCGTGAAGCGCCGGCCCTCGCGCGACGGAACCAGGCGGACATAAACAGCTCGGCCTTGTTAAAACATAAGAAACAAAACACTTTCCAATTCGGGTGGGGGGGGGGGGATTGGGGGAGGAGGGAGGTGGACGACAGAACCACCCACCCTAACCCTCAGCAGCTGAAACGTCGGCCCGAAGCCGCCTGTCAGGACCTACTGAAGCCACCGCACACTGCTGCTGACGGATGATGTGGGTGCGGCCAGCTCGCCACAGAGGCCCAGGGCGACAGGGGCAGCAGGTGAGCATGTCGCCAGGGTTGCAGAACCCCCCTGCCCCCCCACCCCCAACAGCTTACCTTTAACTTACTGCGGCAGCTCAGACGAGCCTGGCTTGCCCCCCTCAAAGTTGGTGACGCACCTACGCAACACAGGGCGGCCAGGGGCTAGAGGACTCCCGCTCCTCCCTCTAGACTGGCCAGAACTCTGGGGCTCCCCCTTCACTTGGGAGCCCAGGGAAGGACACGGCAGGCGGCTTCTTCTCCTTGCGCTGGAGCTCTTCTTCTCCGGCACTTCCGCTTGTCCCGCCCCCGGCCTGCCTGACTTCCGGGTCGCAGCCAATCGCAGCGCGGCCCTGGGGTCGGGAGGCCGGACAGCGCCTCCTAATCTCCCACCGGGCCGGCGGCGGTGTAAACACGGGGCAATGCCAGGTGGGCACCGGCTTCAATTAAAATATAAAGCGAGGTGGCACTCGCTCAAAGACGGCAATGTCCCTGGCAGGGTGGGCACCTGCCAAGGGGCTCAAAAAAATCGGCAAGGGACGAGGCAACTGTATTGAGGGCGGGTGCCGTCAATGCCGGAACAGACTCGGGGCGTTCCCGAGAACTGGCTTTCGGCTGACGTTGCCAAAAGCCAAAAATTCTCGGGAACGCCCCCGAATCTGGTCCTGCATTGACGGACAAACGTGTCTTCCAATGGCTAGCCTCCATTTATGGAGCTAGCCAATGAAAGACGGGGGCGGATTCCCAGCCCCCATACTATACTCATTAGCTTTTTCCTAGCACATGCGTACTTCGTACGCATTGGCTAGGCAAAACCTAAAACCTGTCAGCTGTAGACTAAATGGGAATCAAATGAGCGACAAACTCATGAAACTTCATGAAATGTGAACTTGATTAAATGTGTCTGGTCATTATGCCGGTGTCTACTTTAACCTCTTCCCGTTCCTAATACATAGGGATCTTATACATTTCAACATTTTTACTTTTCTCCTATTGGGTTTTAATACTAGCTTCAGTATTTTTAATGCTGCTGCAGAAAAGGGCGTTTAACCTGCTCGTTTCAAGTTCAAATCCAGGGGGAAACAACTATGCAATTGATAGAAGGGTTGCTACTGGGTTGGCTAACAGCAATTATCATTGAACATAAACAAGCAATCCAGTTTTTAGCGATGAGTATAAAAGTACGAAAGATATAATTGCTTGTGAGCATTTACAAGGTCTAAATAAATAAATAGCACCTCAGCTGGAAATGTTTCAATTTTTAAATCAACGTATTTCTTTCAGTCTTGACTTAAATCTCAGACTTCGGTGTCACACTAGGCTGATTGGGTTATTACATAACAATGACAAAAAATGGGTCAATCAACTTTTAATGTAACTTTTTACAGCACTCAAAAATGTTGATCGTACATAAAAGAAGGCTTATTCCAAACTATATTAGAATTCCTGCTAGGTCTATCACCCACAGAGCTGAACCTATGAGATTGCAAATGTAAAACAAATTCCACAATTAACTATTTTGTAATTCAAAAGGATGGGCTGAGTACATATTGTGGAAAATGCATCCTGTGTCAAACAGGCTAGCAGACACAGTTCTTATTGTCTGTAATGATTACGATAGATTGCCTCCATTCCCCTGTCGCAAGTCCATGCCTCCCACTAAGCCCTAACAAGGTCACGCCCTCATCCTTTTGAAGAAACTATAGCATGTGCGGAATGTATACGAGTGGGTCTGAAACATCTGTATACTACAAACTGGACTTTAGTAATTCCACTAGTTTACTCTCCGAATTGAAGCAACTCCCTTATGGCGCATATAGATCGGTGCGTTTATTAATTCATCCGTAATACAGCCCATATGATCACTCATAGAAAGAAATAACTGAGGTGGATCAACACAATGCTTCTCGGAGAAGGCTTCATTTCCAACTATCTGATTGCTCAGCCTTCTCCTCCTTGGCCATCAGTAAGTCAGTTCAGTTTCACAATCACGCCCTTATGAAACCTCTTTCCGCATCATGCTAATTCCTTGATGTGAGGACAATCTCTGCATAGTTCACTGTATTTAAATATTGTCTGGCCTTCAACTCTGTGAAGCCAAAGATACTGTGAAATGCCAACAGATGGTTGGATTGTGTTTCCATAGCAAAGTCGTTTATAATAATTGCCTTATGGATGCAATTGCCATTCTCATCATATTCAATTCACAAAATGCTATTATAGGACAGGCTGCAATAGTTTGTTTTAGGAAATGTGCTGAAAACTCGGATTGCCTCGCCACGTTGATCTGAATACAGACCAGCCTGCTGCAAAACTGTCGCAATACTTATGTGTAATCAACAACAGTGAAATTGTGGTGTATGGAACAGATTTCTCTACAGCAGAAGATGTTTAAATCCCATAAAGATGGCATGGGACTGACGAGGGACGTATTAACTCAAACGATAATCCAGACAATTTCATGGGATCCCGTGATATCCCACGCCGCAGGGAGGGAGTTTGTGACTAAATGCGGATTTAATAGTCTTTGGCTCTGACTGAAGGTCAGAGGCATTTATCAATAACTCAAATTAAGCAACTTAAAACATTTCATAATGTCCCCCCCCCCCCCAAAAAAAAACCTTAGCAACATTCATTATCACAGAAGCAAAGCATAATATGGAATAAAAAGTCCTAATAAAGGTCATGAAATAGGATTGCACATTCAGATACCGGTGATGCTCCTATATGTAGTTTGGGAATCTTAATAAATGTTAGTGCATTTCCATTATTTGGGGCTTTATTTATTTAGAAAAATTGTCATTATTAAGTAGTGGTTAGCTAGTAAAAATACTTTTCAGCCCATATTATATGGCCTGCAGAAAATCTCAGTGAACAAGCTCAGTTTTCATAAGACCCCATGAGCCTCCGGACTGCTGGCAGGTAAGTGGCAAGGAGTAAAAATGTAAGGCAACAAGTATATTAGACTTGAGGGACCCCCTGCATCATACAAGATATGCATGCAGACCTTTCACTAATTAGTTGTATAGAGGCAATGAATAATGGGCTACCTCCAATAACAGTTTTAGCAATAAAAAAATTCTGAAGACTACTGGTAGCATTAAACGGCTTTCAAGAAATCTCAAAGCGACAAACCTAGGTGCACATGGCTGTTCCTCTGATTTCATATTTTCTGTTTTAAGTTTGGGGTGCAAATAAATCCACTATTCCTTTCTGCCCATCTATTTGACTTTTAGTTGCCCATCATTGTCGCCCCACTTATAATTTCCAATAAATACATTCAGTGCTAGACATGCCTCAGCGTGATGCATGCACAGACCTCAGCGACAGAGGAGAAATTGAAAATAAATGTGAGCCCAAGTGTCTTCTTAACACATACAGTCGTAGTAAAGCAATTCCCCCTCAAATGCTCATTAAATAAATCAGAGCAATAATGACGGCCATTATACAGGATTATGGATTATATTATTTGATGAGTTTGGTGCAAGGACAATGAAAAGGTGTAGAGCGCGCAAGTCGGCTGAATATCAAGCATATGTAGAGCTTTGCTGTCAAAAATCAGCCAACAACAGGTTAGATTTCTGGCACATAACCAGATGTGATTAATAGTTTTCCATTACATTACAGACATATTATTAATGTATTAACAATGTCAGACTTTGGCAAGGACTGATGTAGCAGAACTCAGTTTGTCTGCAGAATCTCCATTTAATGCGCTTCCATTGACAACGGAAGAGATATTGACCAACGAGCAATAGGTATAATTTGCTACAGGTCAGGAGACTTTTTAATACTGCCAGGCTCGTTGTATAGAATTTGTTTCAGAATGGTGCCTCATTCCTTTTGGTGCTTTGTTAACCAATTCCTTTTTATCTTTAAAATAGATATGATCTCTTCCTTTAAAAAGGCGCAAAGAACCAAACGACGGAGCTTGTCTCAGGGTACCATGGGAGCAGACACATTCACTCTAGCTGCGTGATCTAGCAACGCCCTCAACGAACTCTGCTTCCCAGCCATTATTCCACTGTGAACTCTGGAGACAAGAGGCATTTACACTAACGAGGAAATCAGGGCCTTTTGTATAAATTATATATGTGTAGGGAACGGCTTGTATCATCCATAAATCCATATCTACTGGCTCTAGCATTTTTTTTTTTTTTTTTTAGTGTGCACATGGTAACTACATGAAAATGAGAAGAAATAAGGAAAAATATTTTTGGCTGTATTAATTTTAATTGCTAAGTTAAAAGAAAACCCCAAAGGAAAGGAGGATCATTGTAGTGTGTGCATTTCGTACCAATTTTTGTGTTTTAAGTTGTCAAAACTGCAGGTCAAACGGTAGGATTCATTTTTTTTTTTCAGCAAGACATCTGTTAGCACTTTCAGTTTATTGATAGCTCCTAATCGGAAGGGCAAAAGGTTCCCTACTCAGATACATTCAAGAAAATATATTTAGTGGAACGCAGAGAAACGAAGGAACTGATATTTTGAAAGAAATCTATTTAAGGGTTATCCTTCTAGTTATGATTAACATGAAATTGAAGCACTTCTGAGTCAGAATTTCAATGTGTGACGTCCATGGGGACAATGTGACAATCAGCAAGGTTCTGATTATTGTCATACATGGTACTGAAGATGTGCGTACATGCATACACTCTAATTATAGCACAACCTTCAATAGGAATCTGAGGCAGACGCTGTTTTAATTGGGCTGGCGTAGATATATCGCCATATGTAAAACATTACAGTTGCTGTGACGTGTCAAAGACGACTGAGCAAATGTATGCACCAAAAAAGTGCACATTCTATAAACGACAATTACAGGATATCAATGACACTTAATTGGCTCATTTGACACAAAAAAATAAAACAAATTAAAATCATCGTCCTTGTAAATAGGAAATGGATTTTCAAAGAAAACGCAGCACAGTTGTAAAATCACTGGAAGAGAACTTGCTGTAAAAACATGTTTACTGTACTCCATCACATAGGAATTAGTGTTATTTTATCAAAAAGCATTGTGGCCTCGATAAAGTGAAATATGCTGGACATGACAGGTTCAGTTCTTTCCAGATTTGATTCTTAGCAAATGGATAACACGTGCCTCGCCTAAGAGGGTCGTTTGTGTGGTATGTATATGTACTCAAATAGCTTTTTGAAGGCACGGGTTTGCCAGATATGAGCATCGCCTTCAGACGGTGTCTAAAATGTGAGCAAACGCTCAAAGAGGACTCCAGGCCGGGCCCGTGTGTGTGCCTGGCACAGATGTGCCCAGGTACATCACACATGGGCAGTGCCCACTAATGTAGCTCAGAACACAGCTGGACCACTCTCGGGCTCTGCAGCCAATCATACATCATCTGCCATTTATCGCCACAGGTAGGAGATCGCACAACCTTGACCTCCTTTGCAGTAGCCACCAGAGCCCCTCGGTCTGGCCCGTCAACCCGCCCCTGCGTGCAGCTCATTGGCAGCACGGAATGCTTGGCCTTATTCCTGCAGCAGAGCTGCTATTAACCATGCACATTAACCAGTCCGTGAAACATAAATCTCGGCAGAGGCAGGGGCCGAATGCATCGCGTGATTGGTGCATTACTCGTGCCACCCGAATCCCGCGCGCATTAATAATGCAGATAATACAGGCAGGTATGCATTCGCGCGAGGCCAGCCTCCGACCTCCCCTCGTGCTGCACGAACAGTCTCACGCATTCCTTGGCATGCACCTGCCAAGGAATGCGCCGAGGGTCTACTCGCATTCTACAATGACATTTTGCAGAACGGCAGATGTTTTGCAAACTCTGGACAGCGATTCAGTCTTTACAGAGTGCCGTGAAACTTTTTTTTGGGAGGCTGCTACTGGAGCCGGGCACCTGGGACGTGCATGCAGTTTGCTGGCCGAGGACGTGGGCTTGCCTCAGTCTGTGAAAGAGCGCAGCCGGTCCGCTGCCGAGGGGACATCTGTGATGAGACTCCCACGTCAGGGGGAGACCCTCCTCCCCACAACATAAGTAAAAAAAACACACTGGGAGCGATTCATGCCCCCGCTCAGAGGTAATCGCCTGCCCGGGACCAAAGACGGAAACTTCGGATGAAGGGGGCGGGGTCTGCAAGTCACCGCCAGCGCTATAGACTTCAGGGCATTCCCTCATCCCATTCTCTCGGTACCAGAAGTCGGCATTAGTGAGCTCAGACATCTCCGGCATTAATAAATGGTGTAATCTTGAAATCACTCTACCGTGACGCGGTGTGTAATTTATTTATTTACAGACACGCGGCTTTTCATGATGCCTCGGGCCCGGTGCAAGCTGCTGGATTTAGGCCGATTCACCGGGGCAGTCACGGCGGGGACCAGGGACCCAACACCAGGGCCGAGGCGGGACTTGCTCTTTCCCCGGGGCTCCTCCTTCGCTCGGGAGCCTCGGGACAGAGACGTAGGCTGCTTCCTGCTCTCCACTCCCCCTTCTCCCGATGACACGGCGGAGGCTGGGCCGGCTGGGCCAATCCCAGCGCGGCCCTGGCTGTATGACGGAGTATGACGGACGGCTGCTTATCTGTGCACGCGGGTGCCCTTCACGAGGACACATCCTCTGCTCGGCCTGTTTCCTGTTTTCAGATCGTGTTTCCGCTGCCTATCTCCCCTGAATGGTGACTGGTGAAGGGGTGGCCGTAAAGTTCAAATGGCAGCCTACTTCGAGGAAACACTGAAGAACAACAGGGCAATTTTTAAAAAGAAAAAACACGTCGAGCTGGTGAAAACACGCCGGAAAGCAACGGTGCTGTCGTGAGCGAGTTTGGAAAACAAGGGACTGTCATGTTGGAATTAATGATGATGACAAGCACTATCAGTACGCGTGTTTTCGCAATTTGGCAGTTCACTCACCTGCACTGTTACTGCAGAAGTAACAGAAGACGCAGAAGTGCCGGCAATGCCGGACCAGACACGGGGGCGTTCCCGGCGTCGCGTGACGTCGGCAAAAGCCAAAGAATCTCAGGAACGCCCCCGTGTCTGGTCCGGCATTGACGGACAGGCCCCTCGTCCAATGGCAAGGCTCCGTTTACGGAGCCAGCCAATCAATGACGAGGGCCGACCCAAAGCCACACACACAACTCAAGAGGTTTTTTGGCACATGCGCAAAGCGCATGGCCAGTCAAAACCTAAAAAGCAGAATTGCTTCATAGATTTGGTGACCTTGGATGGGTGGGCTGGATAAAGAAGTGAACTTGGTTTCCGGAAAGGGAGTATCATGATGGGAATGAGGAAAAGAGAACATGGACCACATTCACAGGTTAGAGAAATAAATGTAATAGGTTCAATGGTTTTGAAAAGCTAACTTTGAGCAGGAATTGTTTTTTAAAATTGCAAAGAATTAAAAAAGTCAATGTGGGATTGGAGGCACAATCTGAGCAGAAAGCACCATAAGCTGCTATGGTGCAACTCTTATGTTGACTAGAAACTTTAATATGATGATGCTCTTCTTTTGATATTTCTTTGAGTTAAATTGTATTGTATGTAGCTGACACAGCACTGTTTGCAGCTCCTCAGTTTATGGTTATCCCGTGACAACAATGTATTCATCATATTTATTATTCTACAAAAGAATTTTTAAATGCACTGATGTGGTGTTTGCATGCTATGCAAGATGGCACATCATGGAAACTTTATAAGGAGCATCGCATATGATATGTGATATTTGGCACCTGGAGGAGTCGGACACGCAGATCCTGAAAAGAAGTAAAGACTCTTTAGCAAAAGCCGTCTTTATTCTGAGTCTAATCTTTACTTTTAGTGAAATGATTTATGAAAACCAATCAGCTGCTCCAGGTGAGGCTCGAACTCACAACCTCGGCATGGCTCAGTGCAAGTACTGCTGTATAAGTACCGCGCGCTAACCGATTGCGCCACTGGAGCTCACTGTTTTCATTTCTGCCCATTTGAGCCATCTAGTGCAAACCAAGTAGATACTGCACTGCTCCATTATTCACTGAACAAGATCGACTCACATGCTAGCACGTTATCATGACTATTAAAAATACAGTCCAAATGGAATAGATTTGATAATTCTGCTATATCATGTGCTCTGTCTATTGAACACCCCATACATTTGCCGTTCTGACACAGTCTAGGATAAACTTATGCTTATTTTTAATTAGCACATAGTTAGAATTTCCCCAAAAATGAAATATAGGCCCCTAAGGCAGACAAGGTGGCCGAGTGGTTAAGGCGATGGACTGCTAATCCATTGTGCTCTGCATGCGTGGGTTCGAATCCCACCTTCGTCGGAAAGCCATCAGACACTCTTTTGAAGGTGAGCATGTCTCGAAGTACAATTACACTCTCTTTCAAGACACTGCCATAATCCACTAGAAGGGCCCAACTGACTAGTCCATTATGGCATTTTATGTCAAATAAAGGGAAGTATTTTGTGCTTAATTGAAATTAGATCTTTCATGAAGTGTCCAGAGGATTGCCTATTACTCACTCCTGGCCTTCCAACCAGTTTGGATAGATAGACTGATAAGAAAGCATTTCTTACTCCTAAAGTTTCAGCCGTCTCAAGTGTATGAGTGTTTACATTTGTCTGCCCCACAGAGACAGATCACTTCTAATAAGTGAGTTCTCTATCTGTCACTGATTGCGGACATACTCTCTAGAGCTTTCAGTATGGTAATAAATGTGAATACTCTTATGTTCTCAAATCAAAATGGAGTTTTTCCTACTTTCAAGAAAAGTGTCTTAAGCATGCTCTTCGATTTGTGCACGCATGTAGTCATTCAAATGCAACTGCATTTCCATACAGAGTCTCAAAATCATAGATATCGTCATACCGCAGTAAGAATACATGTTGCGATTTACAACCTGCAGGCAGGCCGGCCTTGTAGCTCAGTGGCAGAGCACTGGTCTTGTAAACCAGGGGTCATGAGTTCAAGCCTCATCAGGGCCTTTTTATATGTGTGTTTCTGTATGTTGTTTTCGAGTCATTCTTTCTAGGACTCACACCTTGTCTTAAGTTTGCTTATTGACAAGCTTCCCTTTCCTGCTTTCATCTTATCAAGAAGACTTCATGAAAACCATTGAACCATAAACTATTGCCTCACCCCTTCCGATCGCCTGACGAACGCCTGACAAACGCCATTCTCACCCCGCCGAGCAAGCCCCGCCGGGCAAGCCCCGCCGGGCAAAGCCAAATAAGCCATGCATATTTAAAGTTCCTTTGAAAGGCAGGGCGAGGACTAGGACGTCTGTTCCGACTGAGTCTGCATCCACAGAAAGGATGAAATAAGGCTCTAGAAATTTCACCAAGGAGATATGAACTTCATCCCCCTTAAAATACTTTTTCTCCCAGATACCCCGGCTCTTAGTCAAATGAGGTTAATCTTCAAAACCCCACCCCCACTAACCATAAATATTCACCTCTCCTGCTGTCCATTCAATTGATACAAGGTATCTTGTACATGGAGAGAATGTGAGAAAAAGCAGAATTGCTTCATAGATTTGGTGACCTTGGATGGGTGGGCTGGATAAAGAAGTGAACTTGGTTTCCGGAAAGGGAGTATCATGATGGGAATGAGGAAAAGAGAACATGGACCACATTCACAGGTTAGAGAAATAAATGTAATAGGTTCAATGGTTTTGAAAAGCTAACTTTGAGCAGGAATTGTTTTTTAAAATTGCAAAGAATTAAAAAAGTCAATGTGGGATTGGAGGCACAATCTGAGCAGAAAGCACCATAAGCTGCTATGGTGCAACTCTTATGTTGACTAGAAACTTTAATATGATGATGCTCTTCTTTTGATATTTCTTTGAGTTAAATTGTATTGTATGTAGCTGACACAGCACTGTTTGCAGCTCCTCAGTTTATGGTTATCCCGTGACAACAATGTATTCATCATATTTATTATTCTACAAAAGAATTTTTAAATGCACTGATGTGGTGTTTGCATGCTATGCAAGATGGCACATCATGGAAACTTTATAAGGAGCATCGCATATGATATGTGATATTTGGCACCTGGAGGAGTCGGACACGCAGATCCTGAAAAGAAGTAAAGACTCTTTAGCAAAAGCCGTCTTTATTCTGAGTCTAATCTTTACTTTTAGTGAAATGATTTATGAAAACCAATCAGCTGCTCCAGGTGAGGCTCGAACTCACAACCTCGGCATGGCTCAGTGCAAGTACTGCTGTATAAGTACCGCGCACTAACCGATTGCGCCACTGGAGCTCACTGTTTTCATTTCTCCCCATTTGAGCCATCTAGTGCAAACCAAGTAGATACTGCACTGCTCCATTATTCACTGAACAAGATCGACTCACATGCTAGCATGTTATCATGACTATTAAAAATACAGTCCAAATGGAATAGATTTGATAATTCTGCTATATCATGTGCTCTGTCTATTGAACACCCCATACATTTGCCGTTCTGACACAGTCTAGGATAAACTTATGCTTATTTTTAATTAGCACATAGTTAGAATTTCCCCAAAAATGAAATATAGGCCCCTAAGGCAGACGAGGTGGCCGAGTGGTTAAGGCGATGGACTGCTAATCCATTGTGCTCTGCACGCGTGGGTTCGAATCCCACCTTTGTCGGAAAGCCATCAGACACTCTTTTGAAGGTGAGCATGTCTCGAAGTACAATTACACTCTCTTTCAAGACACTGCCATAATCCACTAGAAGGGCCCAACTGACTAGTCCATTATGGCATTTTATGTCAAATAAAGGGAAGTATTTTGTGCTTAATTGAAATTAGATCTTTCATGAAGTGTCCAGAGGATTGCCTATTCCTCACTCCTGGCCTTCCAACCAGTTTGGATAGATAGACTGATAAGAAAGCATTTCTTACTCCTAAAGTTTCAGCCGTCTCAAGTGTATGAGTGTTTACATTTGTCTGCCCCACAGAGACAGATCACTTCTAATAAGTGAGTTCTCTATCTGTCACTGATTGCGGACATACTCTCTAGAGCTTTCAGTATGGTCATAAATGTGAATACTCTTATGTTCTCAAATCAAAATGGAGTTTTTCCTACTTTCAAGAAAAGTGTCTTAAGCATGCTCTTCGATTTGTGCACGCATGTAGTCATTCAAATGCAACTGCATTTCCATACAGAGTCTCAAAATCATAGATATCGTCATACCGCAGTAAGAATACATGTTGCGATTTACAAACTGCAGGCAGGCCGGCCTTGTAGCTCAGTGGCAGAGCACTGGTCTTGTAAACCAGGGGTCATGAGTTCAATCCTCATCAGGGCCTTTTTATATGTGTGTTTCTGTATGTTGTTTTCGAGTCATTCTTTCTAGGACTCACACCTTGTCTTAAGTTTGCTTATTGACAAGCTTCCCTTTCCTGCTTTCATCTTATCAAGAAGACTTCATGAAAACCATTGAACCATAAACTATTGCCTCACCCCTTCCGATCGCCTGACGAACGCCTGACAAACGCCATTCTCACCCCGCCGGGCAAGCCCTGCCGGGCAAAGCCAAATAAGCCATGCATATTTAAAGTTCCTTTGAAAGGCAGAGCGAGGACTAGGACGTCTGTTCCGACTGAGTCTGCATCCACAGAAAGGATGAAATAAGGCTCTAGAAATTTCACCAAGGAGATATGAACTTCATCCCCCTTAAAATACTTTTTCTCCCAGATACCCCGGCTCTTAGTCAAATGAGGTTAATCTTCAAAACCCCACCCCCACTAACCATAAATATTCACCTCCCCTGCTGTCCATTCAATTGATACAAGGTATCTTGTACATGGAGAGAATGTGAGAAAAAGCAGAATTGCTTCATAGATTTGGTGACCTTGGATGGGTGGGCTGGATAAAGAAGTGAACTTGGTTTCCGGAAAGGGAGTATCATGATGGGAATGAGGAAAAGAGAACATGGACCACATTCACAGGTTAGAGAAATAAATGTAATAGGTTCAATGGTTTTGAAAAGCTAACTTTGAGCAGGAATTGTTTTTTAAAATTGCAAAGAATTAAAAAAGTCAATGTGGGATTGGAGGCACAATCTGAGCAGAAAGCACCATAAGCTGCTATGGTGCAACTCTTATGTTGACTAGAAACTTTAATATGATGATGCTCTTCTTTTGATATTTCTTTGAGTTAAATTGTATTGTATGTAGCTGACACAGCACTGTTTGCAGCTCCTCAGTTTATGGTTATCCCGTGACAACAATGTATTCATCATATTTATTATTCTACAAAAGAATTTTTAAATGCACTGATGTGGTGTTTGCATGCTATGCAAGATGGCACATCATGGAAACTTTATAAGGAGCATCGCATATGATATGTGATATTTGGCACCTGGAGGAGTCGGACACGCAGATCCTGAAAAGAAGTAAAGACTCTTTAGCAAAAGCCGTCTTTATTCTGAGTCTAATCTTTACTTTTAGTGAAATGATTTATGAAAACCAATCAGCTGCTCCAGGTGAGGCTCGAACTCACAACCTCGGCATGGCTCAGTGCAAGTACTGCTGTATAAGTACCGCGCGCTAACCGATTGCGCCACTGGAGCTCACTGTTTTCATTTCTCCCCATTTGAGCCATCTAGTGCAAACCAAGTAGATACTGCACTGCTCCATTATTCACTGAACAAGATCGACTCACATGCTAGCATGTTATCATGACTATTAAAAATACAGTCCAAATGGAATAGATTTGATAATTCTGCTATATCATGTGCTCTGTCTATTGAACACCCCATACATTTGCCGTTCTGACACAGTCTAGGATAAACTTATGCTTATTTTTAATTAGCACATAGTTAGAATTTCCCCAAAAATGAAATATAGGCCCCTAAGGCAGACGAGGTGGCCGAGTGGTTAAGGCGATGGACTGCTAATCCATTGTGCTCTGCACGCGTGGGTTCGAATCCCACCTTTGTCGGAAAGCCATCAGACACTCTTTTGAAGGTGAGCATGTCTCGAAGTACAATTACACTCTCTTTCAAGACACTGCCATAATCCACTAGAAGGGCCCAACTGACTAGTCCATTATGGCATTTTATGTCAAATAAAGGGAAGTATTTTGTGCTTAATTGAAATTAGATCTTTCATGAAGTGTCCAGAGGATTGCCTATTCCTCACTCCTGGCCTTCCAACCAGTTTGGATAGATAGACTGATAAGAAAGCATTTCTTACTCCTAAAGTTTCAGCCGTCTCAAGTGTATGAGTGTTTACATTTGTCTGCCCCACAGAGACAGATCACTTCTAATAAGTGAGTTCTCTATCTGTCACTGATTGCGGACATACTCTCTAGAGCTTTCAGTATGGTCATAAATGTGAATACTCTTATGTTCTCAAATCAAAATGGAGTTTTTCCTACTTTCAAGAAAAGTGTCTTAAGCATGCTCTTCGATTTGTGCACGCATGTAGTCATTCAAATGCAACTGCATTTCCATACAGAGTCTCAAAATCATAGATATCGTCATACCGCAGTAAGAATACATGTTGCGATTTACAAACTGCAGGCAGGCCGGCCTTGTAGCTCAGTGGCAGAGCACTGGTCTTGTAAACCAGGGGTCATGAGTTCAATCCTCATCAGGGCCTTTTTATATGTGTGTTTCTGTATGTTGTTTTCGAGTCATTCTTTCTAGGACTCACACCTTGTCTTAAGTTTGCTTATTGACAAGCTTCCCTTTCCTGCTTTCATCTTATCAAGAAGACTTCATGAAAACCATTGAACCATAAACTATTGCCTCACCCCTTCCGATCGCCTGACGAACGCCTGACAAACGCCATTCTCACCCCGCCGGGCAAGCCCTGCCGGGCAAAGCCAAATAAGCCATGCATATTTAAAGTTCCTTTGAAAGGCAGAGCGAGGACTAGGACGTCTGTTCCGACTGAGTCTGCATCCACAGAAAGGATGAAATAAGGCTCTAGAAATTTCACCAAGGAGATATGAACTTCATCCCCCTTAAAATACTTTTTCTCCCAGATACCCCGGCTCTTAGTCAAATGAGGTTAATCTTCAAAACCCCACCCCCACTAACCATAAATATTCACCTCCCCTGCTGTCCATTCAATTGATACAAGGTATCTTGTACATGGAGAGAATGTGAGAAAAAGCAGAATTGCTTCATAGATTTGGTGACCTTGGATGGGTGGGCTGGATAAAGAAGTGAACTTGGTTTCCGGAAAGGGAGTATCATGATGGGAATGAGGAAAAGAGAACATGGACCACATTCACAGGTTAGAGAAATAAATGTAATAGGTTCAATGGTTTTGAAAAGCTAACTTTGAGCAGGAATTGTTTTTTAAAATTGCAAAGAATTAAAAAAGTCAATGTGGGATTGGAGGCACAATCTGAGCAGAAAGCACCATAAGCTGCTATGGTGCAACTCTTATGTTGACTAGAAACTTTAATATGATGATGCTCTTCTTTTGATATTTCTTTGAGTTAAATTGTATTGTATGTAGCTGACACAGCACTGTTTGCAGCTCCTCAGTTTATGGTTATCCCGTGACAACAATGTATTCATCATATTTATTATTCTACACAAGAATTTTTAAATGCACTGATGTGGTGTTTGCATGCTATGCAAGATGGCACATCATGGAAACTTTATAAGTAGCATCGCATATGATATGTGATATTTGGCACCTGGAGGAGTCGGACACGCAGATCCTGAAAAGAAGTAAAGACTCTTTAGCAAAAGCCGTCTTTATTCTGAGTCTAATCTTTACTTTTAGTGAAATGATTTATGAAAACCAATCAGCTGCTCCAGGTGAGGCTCGAACTCACAACCTCGGCATGGCTCAGTGCAAGTACTGCTGTATAAGTACCGCGCTAACCGATTGCGCCACTGGAGCTCACTGTTTTCATTTCTGCCCATTTGAGCCATCTAGTGCAAACCAAGTAGATACTGCACTGCTCCATTATTCACTGAACAAGATCGACTCACATGCTAGCACGTTATCATGACTATTAAAAATACAGTCCAAATGGAATAGATTTGATAATTCTGCTATATCATGTGCTCTGTCTATTGAACACCCCATACATTTGCCGTTCTGACACAGTCTAGGATAAACTTATGCTTATTTTTAATTAGCACATAGTTAGAATTTCCCCAAAAATGAAATATAGGCCCCTAAGGCAGACGAGGTGGCCGAGTGGTTAAGGCGATGGACTGCTTATCCATTGTGCTCTGCACGCGTGGGTTCGAATCCCACCTTCGTCGGAAAGCCATCAGACACTCTTTTGAAGGTGAGCATGTCTCGAAGTACAATTACACTCTCTTTCAAGACACTGCCATAATCCACTAGAAGGGCCCAACTGACTAGTCCATTATGGCATTTTATGTCAAATAAAGGGAAGTATTTTGTGCTTAATTGAAATTAGATCTTTCATGAAGTGTCCAGAGGATTGCCTATTACTCACTCCTGGCCTTCCAACCAGTTTGGATAGATAGACTGATAAGAAAGCATTTCTTACTCCTAAAGTTTCAGCCGTCTCAAGTGTATGAGTGTTTACATTTGTCTGCCCCACAGAGACAGATCACTTCTAATAAGTGAGTTCTCTATCTGTCACTGATTGCGGACATACTCTCTAGAGCTTTCAGTATGGTCATAAATGTGAATACTCTTATGTTCTCAAATCAAAATGGAGTTTTTCCTACTTTCAAGAAAAGTGTCTTAAGCATGCTCTTCGATTTGTGCACGCATGTAGTCATTCAAATGCAACTGCATTTCCATACAGAGTCTCAAAATCATAGATATCGTCATACCGCAGTAAGAATACATGTTGCGATTTACAACCTGCAGGCAGGCCGGCCTTGTAGCTCAGTGGCAGAGCACTGGTCTTGTAAACCAGGGGTCATGAGTTCAAGCCTCATCAGGGCCTTTTTATATGTGTGTTTCTGTATGTTGTTTTCGAGTCATTCTTTCTAGGACTCACACCTTGTCTTAAGTTTGCTTATTGACAAGCTTCCCTTTCCTGCTTTCATCTTATCAAGAAGACTTCATGAAAACCATTGAACCATAAACTATTGCCTCACCCCTTCCGATCGCCTGACGAACGCCTGACAAACGCCATTCTCACCCCGCCGAGCAAGCCCCGCCGGGCAAGCCCCGCCGGGCAAAGCCAAATAAGCCATGCATATTTAAAGTTCCTTTGAAAGGCAGGGCGAGGACTAGGACGTCTGTTCCGACTGAGTCTGCATCCACAGAAAGGATGAAATAAGGCTCTAGAAATTTCACCAAGGAGATATGAACTTCATCCCCCTTAAAATACTTTTTCTCCCAGATACCCCGGCTCTTAGTCAAATGAGGTTAATCTTCAAAACCCCACCCCCACTAACCATAAATATTCACCTCTCCTGCTGTCCATTCAATTGATACAAGGTATCTTGTACATGGAGAGAATGTGAGAAAAAGCAGAATTGCTTCATAGATTTGGTGACCTTGGATGGGTGGGCTGGATAAAGAAGTGAACTTGGTTTCAGGAAAGGGAGTATCATGATGGGAATGAGGAAAAGAGAACATGGACCACATTCACAGGTTAGAGAAATAAATGTAATAGGTTCAATGGTTTTGAAAAGCTAACTTTGAGCAGGAATTGTTTTTTAAAATTGCAAAGAATTAAAAAAGTCAATGTGGGATTGGAGGCACAATCTGAGCAGAAAGCACCATAAGCTGCTATGGTGCAACTCTTATGTTGACTAGAAACTTTAATATGATGATGCTCTTCTTTTGATATTTCTTTGAGTTAAATTGTATTGTATGTAGCTGACACAGCACTGTTTGCAGCTCCTCAGTTTATGGTTATCCCGTGACAACAATGTATTCATCATATTTATTATTCTACAAAAGAATTTTTAAATGCACTGATGTGGTGTTTGCATGCTATGCAAGATGGCACATCATGGAAACTTTATAAGGAGCATCGCATATGATATGTGATATTTGGCACCTGGAGGAGTCGGACACGCAGATCCTGAAAAGAAGTAAAGACTCTTTAGCAAAAGCCGTCTTTATTCTGAGTCTAATCTTTACTTTTAGTGAAATGATTTATGAAAACCAATCAGCTGCTCCAGGTGAGGCTCGAACTCACAACCTCGGCATGGCTCAGTGCAAGTACTGCTGTATAAGTACCGCGCGCTAACCGATTGCGCCACTGGAGCTCACTGTTTTCATTTCTCCCCATTTGAGCCATCTAGTGCAAACCAAGTAGATACTGCACTGCTCCATTATTCACTGAACAAGATCGACTCACATGCTAGCATGTTATCATGACTATTAAAAATACAGTCCAAATGGAATAGATTTGATAATTCTGCTATATCATGTGCTCTGTCTATTGAACACCCCATACATTTGCCGTTCTGACACAGTCTAGGATAAACTTATGCTTATTTTTAATTAGCACATAGTTAGAATTTCCCCAAAAATGAAATATAGGCCCCTAAGGCAGACGAGGTGGCCGAGTGGTTAAGGCGATGGACTGCTAATCCATTGTGCTCTGCACGCGTGGGTTCGAATCCCACCTTTGTCGGAAAGCCATCAGACACTCTTTTGAAGGTGAGCATGTCTCGAAGTACAATTACACTCTCTTTCAAGACACTGCCATAATCCACTAGAAGGGCCCAACTGACTAGTCCATTATGGCATTTTATGTCAAATAAAGGGAAGTATTTTGTGCTTAATTGAAATTAGATCTTTCATGAAGTGTCCAGAGGATTGCCTATTCCTCACTCCTGGCCTTCCAACCAGTTTGGATAGATAGACTGATAAGAAAGCATTTCTTACTCCTAAAGTTTCAGCCGTCTCAAGTGTATGAGTGTTTACATTTGTCTGCCCCACAGAGACAGATCACTTCTAATAAGTGAGTTCTCTATCTGTCACTGATTGCGGACATACTCTCTAGAGCTTTCAGTATGGTCATAAATGTGAATACTCTTATGTTCTCAAATCAAAATGGAGTTTTTCCTACTTTCAAGAAAAGTGTCTTAAGCATGCTCTTCGATTTGTGCACGCATGTAGTCATTCAAATGCAACTGCATTTCCATACAGAGTCTCAAAATCATAGATATCGTCATACCGCAGTAAGAATACATGTTGCGATTTACAAACTGCAGGCAGGCCGGCCTTGTAGCTCAGTGGCAGAGCACTGGTCTTGTAAACCAGGGGTCATGAGTTCAAGCCTCATCAGGGCCTTTTTATATGTGTGTTTCTGTATGTTGTTTTCGAGTCATTCTTTCTAGGACTCACACCTTGTCTTAAGTTTGCTTATTGACAAGCTTCCCTTTCCTGCTTTCATCTTATCAAGAAGACTTCATGAAAACCATTGAACCATAAACTATTGCCTCACCCCTTCCGATCGCCTGACGAACGCCTGACAAACGCCATTCTCACCCCGCCGGGCAAGCCCTGCCGGGCAAAGCCAAATAAGCCATGCATATTTAAAGTTCCTTTGAAAGGCAGAGCGAGGACTAGGACGTCTGTTCCGACTGAGTCTGCATCCACAGAAAGGATGAAATAAGGCTCTAGAAATTTCACCAAGGAGATATGAACTTCATCCCCCTTAAAATACTTTTTCTCCCAGATACCCCGGCTCTTAGTCAAATGAGGTTAATCTTCAAAACCCCACCCCCACTAACCATAAATATTCACCTCTCCTGCTGTCCATTCAATTGATACAAGGTATCTTGTACATGGAGAGAATGTGAGAAAAAGCAGAATTGCTTCATAGATTTGGTGACCTTGGATGGGTGGGCTGGATAAAGAAGTGAACTTGGTTTCCGGAAAGGGAGTATCATGATGGGAATGAGGAAAAGAGAACATGGACCACATTCACAGGTTAGAGAAATAAATGTAATAGGTTCAATGGTTTTGAAAAGCTAACTTTGAGCAGGAATTGTTTTTTAAAATTGCAAAGAATTGAAAAAGTAAATGTGGGATTGGAGGCACAATCTGAGCAGAAAGCACCATAAGCTGCTATGGTGCAACTCTTATGTTGACTAGAAACTTTAATATGATGATGCTCTTCTTTTGATATTTCTTTGAGTTAAATTGCATTGTATGTAGCTGACACAGCACTGTTTGCAGCTCCTCAGTTTATGGTTATCCCGTGACAACAATGTATTCATCATATTTATTATTCTACAAAAGAATTTTTAAATGCACTGATGTGGTGTTTGCATGCTATGCAAGATGGCACATCATGGAAACTTTATAAGGAGCATCGCATATGATATGTGATATTTGGCACCTGGAGGAGTCGGACACGCAGATCCTGAAAAGAAGTAAAGACTCTTTAGCAAAAGCCGTCTTTATTCTGAGTCTAATCTTTACTTTTAGTGAAATGATTTATGAAAACCAATCAGCTGCTCCAGGTGAGGCTCGAACTCACAACCTCGGCATGGCTCAGTGCAAGTACTGCTGTATAAGTACCGCGCGCTAACCGATTGCGCCACTGGAGCTCACTGTTTTCATTTCTCCCCATTTGAGCCATCTAGTGCAAACCAAGTAGATACTGCACTGCTCCATTATTCACTGAACAAGATCGACTCACATGCTAGCATGTTATCATGACTATTAAAAATACAGTCCAAATGGAATAGATTTGATAATTCTGCTATATCATGTGCTCTGTCTATTGAACACCCCATACATTTGCCGTTCTGACACAGTCTAGGATAAACTTATGCTTATTTTTAATTAGCACATAGTTAGAATTTCCCCAAAAATGAAATATAGGCCCCTAAGGCAGACGAGGTGGCCGAGTGGTTAAGGCGATGGACTGCTAATCCATTGTGCTCTGCACGCGTGGGTTCGAATCCCACCTTCGTCGGAAAGCCATCAGACACTCTTTTGAAGGTGAGCATGTCTCGAAGTACAATTACACTCTCTTTCAAGACACTGCCATAATCCACTAGAAGGGCCCAACTGACTAGTCCATTATGGCATTTTATGTCAAATAAAGGGAAGTATTTTGTGCTTAATTGAAATTAGATCTTTCATGAAGTGTCCAGAGGATTGCCTATTCCTCACTCCTGGCCTTCCAACCAGTTTGGATAGATAGACTGATAAGAAAGCATTTCTTACTCCTAAAGTTTCAGCCGTCTCAAGTGTATGAGTGTTTACATTTGTCTGCCCCACAGAGACAGATCACTTCTAATAAGTGAGTTCTCTATCTGTCACTGATTGCGGACATACTCTCTAGAGCTTTCAGTATGGTCATAAATGTGAATACTCTTATGTTCTCAAATCAAAATGGAGTTTTTCCTACTTTCAAGAAAAGTGTCTTAAGCATGCTCTTCGATTTGTGCACGCATGTAGTCATTCAAATGCAACTGCATTTCCATACAGAGCCTCAAAATCATAGATATTGTCATACCGCAGTAAGAATACATGTTGCGATTTACAAACTGCAGGCAGGCCGGCCTTGTAGCTCAGTGGTAGAGCACTGGTCTTGTAAACCAGGGGTCATGAGTTCAAGCCTCATCAGGGCCTTTTTATATGTGTGTTTCTGTATGTTGTTTTCGAGTCATTCTTTCTAGGACTCACACCTTGTCTTAAGTTTGCTTATTGACAAGCTTCCCTTTCCTGCTTTCATCTTATCAAGAAGACTTCATGAAAACCATTGAACCATAAACTATTGCCTCACCCCTTCCAATCGCCTGACGAACGCCTGACAAACGCCATTCTCACCCCGCCGGGCAAGCCCTGCCGGGCAAAGCCAAATAAGCCATGCATATTTAAAGTTCCTTTGAAAGGCAGAGCGAGGACTAGGACGTCTGTTCCGACTGAGTCTGCATCCACAGAAAGGATGAAATAAGGCTCTAGAAATTTCACCAAGGAGATATGAACTTCATCCCCCTTAAAATACTTTTTCTCCCAGATACCCCGGCTCTTAGTCAAATGAGGTTAATCTTCAAAACCCCACCCCCACTAACCATAAATATTCACCTCTCCTGCTGTCCATTCAATTGATACAAGGTATCTTGTACATGGAGAGAATGTGAGAAAAAGCAGAATTGCTTCATAGATTTGGTGACCTTGGATGGGTGGGCTGGATAAAGAAGTGAACTTGGTTTCCGGAAAGGGAGTATCATGATGGGAATGAGGAAAAGAGAACATGGACCACATTCACAGGTTAGAGAAATAAATGTAATAGGTTCAATGGTTTTGAAAAGCTAACTTTGAGCAGGAATTGTTTTTTAAAATTGCAAAGAATTAAAAAAGTCAATGTGGGATTGGAGGCACAATCTGAGCAGAAAGCACCATAAGCTGCTATGGTGCAACTCTTATGTTGACTAGAAACTTTAATATGATGATGCTCTTCTTTTGATATTTCTTTGAGTTAAATTGTATTGTATGTAGCTGACACAGCACTGTTTGCAGCTCCTCAGTTTATGGTTATCCCGTGACAACAATGTATTCATCATATTTATTATTCTACAAAAGAATTTTTAAATGCACTGATGTGGTGTTTGCATGCTATGCAAGATGGCACATCATGGAAACTTTATAAGGAGCATCGCATATGATATGTGATATTTGGCACCTGGAGGAGTCGGACACGCAGATCCTGAAAAGAAGTAAAGACTCTTTAGCAAAAGCCGTCTTTATTCTGAGTCTAATCTTTACTTTTAGTGAAATGATTTATGAAAACCAATCAGCTGCTCCAGGTGAGGCTCGAACTCACAACCTCGGCATGGCTCAGTGCAAGTACTGCTGTATAAGTACCGCGCGCTAACCGATTGCGCCACTGGAGCTCACTGTTTTCATTTCTCCCCATTTGAGCCATCTAGTGCAAACCAAGTAGATACTGCACTGCTCCATTATTCACTGAACAAGATCGACTCACATGCTAGCACGTTATCATGACTATTAAAAATACAGTCCAAATGGAATAGATTTGATAATTCTGCTATATCATGTGCTCTGTCTATTGAACACCCCATACATTTGCCGTCCTGACACAGTCTAGGATAAACTTATGCTTATTTTTAATTAGCACATAGTTAGAATTTCCCCAAAAATGAAATATAGGCCCCTAAGGCAGACGAGGTGGCCGAGTGGTTAAGGCGATGGACTGCTAATCCATTGTGCTCTGCACGCGTGGGTTCGAATCCCACCTTCGTCGGAAAGCCATCAGACACTCTTTTGAAGGTGAGCATGTCTCGAAGTACAATTACACTCTCTTTCAAGACACTGCCATAATCCACTAGAAGGGCCCAACTGACTAGTCCATTATGGCATTTTATGTCAAATAAAGGGAAGTATTTTGTGCTTAATTGAAATTAGATCTTTCATGAAGTGTCCAGAGGATTGCCTATTCCTCACTCCTGGCCTTCCAACCAGTTTGGATAGATAGACTGATAAGAAAGCATTTCTTACTCCTAAAGTTTCAGCCGTCTCAAGTGTATGAGTGTTTACATTTGTCTGCCCCACAGAGACAGATCACTTCTAATAAGTGAGTTCTCTATCTGTCACTGATTGCGGACATACTCTCTAGAGCTTTCAGTATGGTCATAAATGTGAATACTCTTATGTTCTCAAATCAAAATGGAGTTTTTCCTACTTTCAAGAAAAGTGTCTTAAGCATGCTCTTCGATTTGTGCACGCATGTAGTCATTCAAATGCAACTGCATTTCCATACAGAGCCTCAAAATCATAGATATTGTCATACCGCAGTAAGAATACATGTTGCGATTTACAAACTGCAGGCAGGCCGGCCTTGTAGCTCAGTGGCAGAGCACTGGTCTTGTAAACCAGGGGTCATGAGTTCAAGCCTCATCAGGGCCTTTTTATATGTGTGTTTCTGTATGTTGTTTTCGAGTCATTCTTTCTAGGACTCACACCTTATCTTAAGTTTGCTTATTGACAAGCTTCCCTTTCCTGCTTTCATCTTATCAAGAAGACTTCATGAAAACCATTGAACCATAAACTATTGCCTCACCCCTTCCGATCGCCTGACGAACGCCTGACAAACGCCATTCTCACCCCGCCGGGCAAGCCCTGCCGGGCAAAGCCAAATAAGCCATGCATATTTAAAGTTCCTTTGAAAGGCAGAGCGAGGACTAGGACGTCTGTTCCGACTGAGTCTGCATCCACAGAAAGGATGAAATAAGGCTCTAGAAATTTCACCAAGGAGATATGAACTTCATCCCCCTTAAAATACTTTTTCTCCCAGATACCCCGGCTCTTAGTCAAATGAGGTTAATCTTCAAAACCCCACCCCCACTAACCATAAATATTCACCTCTCCTGCTGTCCATTCAATTGATACAAGGTATCTTGTACATGGAGAGAATGTGAGAAAAAGCAGAATTGCTTCATAGATTTGGTGACCTTGGATGGGTGGGCTGGATAAAGAAGTGAACTTGGTTTCCGGAAAGGGAGTATCATGATGGGAATGAGGAAAAGAGAACATGGACCACATTCACAGGTTAGAGAAATAAATGTAATAGGTTCAATGGTTTTGAAAAGCTAACTTTGAGCAGGAATTGTTTTTTAAAATTGCAAAGAATTGAAAAAGTAAATGTGGGATTGGAGGCACAATCTGAGCAGAAAGCACCATAAGCTGCTATGGTGCAACTCTTATGTTGACTAGAAACTTTAATATGATGATGCTCTTCTTTTGATATTTCTTTGAGTTAAATTGCATTGTATGTAGCTGACACAGCACTGTTTGCAGCTCCTCAGTTTATGGTTATCCCGTGACAACAATGTATTCATCATATTTATTATTCTACAAAAGAATTTTTAAATGCACTGATGTGGTGTTTGCATGCTATGCAAGATGGCACATCATGGAAACTTTATAAGGAGCATCGCATATGATATGTGATATTTGGCACCTGGAGGAGTCGGACACGCAGATCCTGAAAAGAAGTAAAGACTCTTTAGCAAAAGCCGTCTTTATTCTGAGTCTAATCTTTACTTTTAGTGAAATGATTTATGAAAACCAATCAGCTGCTCCAGGTGAGGCTCGAACTCACAACCTCGGCATGGCTCAGTGCAAGTACTGCTGTATAAGTACCGCGCGCTAACCGATTGCGCCACTGGAGCTCACTGTTTTCATTTCTCCCCATTTGAGCCATCTAGTGCAAACCAAGTAGATACTGCACTGCTCCATTATTCACTGAACAAGATCGACTCACATGCTAGCATGTTATCATGACTATTAAAAATACAGTCCAAATGGAATAGATTTGATAATTCTGCTATATCATGTGCTCTGTCTATTGAACACCCCATACATTTGCCGTTCTGACACAGTCTAGGATAAACTTATGCTTATTTTTAATTAGCACATAGTTAGAATTTCCCCAAAAATGAAATATAGGCCCCTAAGGCAGACGAGGTGGCCGAGTGGTTAAGGCGATGGACTGCTAATCCATTGTGCTCTGCACGCGTGGGTTCGAATCCCACCTTCGTCGGAAAGCCATCAGACACTCTTTTGAAGGTGAGCATGTCTCGAAGTACAATTACACTCTCTTTCAAGACACTGCCATAATCCACTAGAAGGGCCCAACTGACTAGTCCATTATGGCATTTTATGTCAAATAAAGGGAAGTATTTTGTGCTTAATTGAAATTAGATCTTTCATGAAGTGTCCAGAGGATTGCCTATTCCTCACTCCTGGCCTTCCAACCAGTTTGGATAGATAGACTGATAAGAAAGCATTTCTTACTCCTAAAGTTTCAGCCGTCTCAAGTGTATGAGTGTTTACATTTGTCTGCCCCACAGAGACAGATCACTTCTAATAAGTGAGTTCTCTATCTGTCACTGATTGCGGACATACTCTCTAGAGCTTTCAGTATGGTCATAAATGTGAATACTCTTATGTTCTCAAATCAAAATGGAGTTTTTCCTACTTTCAAGAAAAGTGTCTTAAGCATGCTCTTCGATTTGTGCACGCATGTAGTCATTCAAATGCAACTGCATTTCCATACAGAGCCTCAAAATCATAGATATTGTCATACCGCAGTAAGAATACATGTTGCGATTTACAAACTGCAGGCAGGCTGGCCTTGTAGCTCAGTGGTAGAGCACTGGTCTTGTAAACCAGGGGTCATGAGTTCAAGCCTCATCAGGGCCTTTTTATATGTGTGTTTCTGTATGTTGTTTTCGAGTCATTCTTTCTAGGACTCACACCTTGTCTTAAGTTTGCTTATTGACAAGCTTCCCTTTCCTGCTTTCATCTTATCAAGAAGACTTCATGAAAACCATTGAACCATAAACTATTGCCTCACCCCTTCCAATCGCCTGACGAACGCCTGACAAACGCCATTCTCACCCCGCCGGGCAAGCCCTGCCGGGCAAAGCCAAATAAGCCATGCATATTTAAAGTTCCTTTGAAAGGCAGAGCGAGGACTAGGACGTCTGTTCCGACTGAGTCTGCATCCACAGAAAGGATGAAATAAGGCTCTAGAAATTTCACCAAGGAGATATGAACTTCATCCCCCTTAAAATACTTTTTCTCCCAGATACCCCGGCTCTTAGTCAAATGAGGTTAATCTTCAAAACCCCACCCCCACTAACCATAAATATTCACCTCTCCTGCTGTCCATTCAATTGATACAAGGTATCTTGTACATGGAGAGAATGTGAGAAAAAGCAGAATTGCTTCATAGATTTGGTGACCTTGGATGGGTGGGCTGGATAAAGAAGTGAACTTGGTTTCCGGAAAGGGAGTATCATGATGGGAATGAGGAAAAGAGAACATGGACCACATTCACAGGTTAGAGAAATAAATGTAATAGGTTCAATGGTTTTGAAAAGCTAACTTTGAGCAGGAATTGTTTTTTAAAATTGCAAAGAATTAAAAAAGTCAATGTGGGATTGGAGGCACAATCTGAGCAGAAAGCACCATAAGCTGCTATGGTGCAACTCTTATGTTGACTAGAAACTTTAATATGATGATGCTCTTCTTTTGATATTTCTTTGAGTTAAATTGTATTGTATGTAGCTGACACAGCACTGTTTGCAGCTCCTCAGTTTATGGTTATCCCGTGACAACAATGTATTCATCATATTTATTATTCTACAAAAGAATTTTTAAATGCACTGATGTGGTGTTTGCATGCTATGCAAGATGGCACATCATGGAAACTTTATAAGGAGCATCGCATATGATATGTGATATTTGGCACCTGGAGGAGTCGGACACGCAGATCCTGAAAAGAAGTAAAGACTCTTTAGCAAAAGCCGTCTTTATTCTGAGTCTAATCTTTACTTTTAGTGAAATGATTTATGAAAACCAATCAGCTGCTCCAGGTGAGGCTCGAACTCACAACCTCGGCATGGCTCAGTGCAAGTACTGCTGTATAAGTACCGCGCGCTAACCGATTGCGCCACTGGAGCTCACTGTTTTCATTTCTCCCCATTTGAGCCATCTAGTGCAAACCAAGTAGATACTGCACTGCTCCATTATTCACTGAACAAGATCGACTCACATGCTAGCACGTTATCATGACTATTAAAAATACAGTCCAAATGGAATAGATTTGATAATTCTGCTATATCATGTGCTCTGTCTATTGAACACCCCATACATTTGCCGTCCTGACACAGTCTAGGATAAACTTATGCTTATTTTTAATTAGCACATAGTTAGAATTTCCCCAAAAATGAAATATAGGCCCCTAAGGCAGACGAGGTGGCCGAGTGGTTAAGGCGATGGACTGCTAATCCATTGTGCTCTGCACGCGTGGGTTCGAATCCCACCTTCGTCGGAAAGCCATCAGACACTCTTTTGAAGGTGAGCATGTCTCGAAGTACAATTACACTCTCTTTCAAGACACTGCCATAATCCACTAGAAGGGCCCAACTGACTAGTCCATTATGGCATTTTATGTCAAATAAAGGGAAGTATTTTGTGCTTAATTGAAATTAGATCTTTCATGAAGTGTCCAGAGGATTGCCTATTCCTCACTCCTGGCCTTCCAACCAGTTTGGATAGATAGACTGATAAGAAAGCATTTCTTACTCCTAAAGTTTCAGCCGTCTCAAGTGTATGAGTGTTTACATTTGTCTGCCCCACAGAGACAGATCACTTCTAATAAGTGAGTTCTCTATCTGTCACTGATTGCGGACATACTCTCTAGAGCTTTCAGTATGGTCATAAATGTGAATACTCTTATGTTCTCAAATCAAAATGGAGTTTTTCCTACTTTCAAGAAAAGTGTCTTAAGCATGCTCTTCGATTTGTGCACGCATGTAGTCATTCAAATGCAACTGCATTTCCATACAGAGTCTCAAAATCATAGATATCGTCATACCGCAGTAAGAATACATGTTGCGATTTACAAACTGCAGGCAGGCCGGCCTTGTAGCTCAGTGGCAGAGCACTGGTCTTGTAAACCAGGGGTCATGAGTTCAAGCCTCATCAGGGCCTTTTTATATGTGTGTTTCTGTATGTTGTTTTCGAGTCATTCTTTCTAGGACTCACACCTTGTCTTAAGTTTGCTTATTGACAAGCTTCCCTTTCCTGCTTTCATCTTATCAAGAAGACTTCATGAAAACCATTGAACCATAAACTATTGCCTCACCCCTTCCGATCGCCTGACGAACGCCTGACAAACGCCATTCTCACCCCGCCGGGCAAGCCCTGCCGGGCAAAGCCAAATAAGCCATGCATATTTAAAGTTCCTTTGAAAGGCAGGGCGAGGACTAGGACGTCTGTTCCGACTGAGTCTGCATCCACAGAAAGGATGAAATAAGGCTCTAGAAATTTCACCAAGGAGATATGAACTTCATCCCCCTTAAAATACTTTTTCTCCCAGATACCCCGGCTCTTAGTCAAATGAGGTTAATCTTCAAAACCCCACCCCCACTAACCATAAATATTCACCTCTCCTGCTGTCCATTCAATTGAAACAAGGTATCTTGTACATGGAGAGAATGTGAGAAAAAGCAGAATTGCTTCATAGATTTGGTGACCTTGGATGGGTGGGCTGGATAAAGAAGTGAACTTGGTTTCCGGAAAGGGAGTATCATGATGGGAATGAGGAAAAGAGAACATGGACCCCATTCACAGGTTAGAGAAATAAATGTAATAGGTTCAATGGTTTTGAAAAGCTAACTTTGAGCAGGAACTGTTTTTTAAAATTGCAAAGAATTAAAAAAGTCAATGTGGGATTGGAGGCACAATCTGAGCAGAAAGCACCATAAGCTGCTATGGTGCAACTCTTATGTTGACTAGAAACTTTAATATGATGATACTCTTCTTTTGATATTTCTTTGAGTTAAATTGTATTGTATGTAGCTGACACAGCACTGTTTGCAGCTCCTCAGTTTATGGTTATCCCGTGACAACAATGTATTCATCATATTTATTATTCTACAAAAGAATTTTTAAATGCACTGATGTGGTGTTTGCATGCTATGCAAGATGGCACATCATGGAAACTTTATAAGGAGCATCGCATATGATATGTGATATTTGGCACCTGGAGGAGTCGGACACGCAGATCCTGAAAAGAAGTAAAGACTCTTTAGCAAAAGCCGTCTTTATTCTGAGTCTAATCTTTACTTTTAGTGAAATGATTTATGAAAACCAATCAGCTGCTCCAGGTGAGGCTCGAACTCACAACCTCGGCATGGCTCAGTGCAAGTACTGCTGTATAAGTACCGCGCGCTAACCGATTGCGCCACTGGAGCTCACTGTTTTCATTTCTCCCCATTTGAGCCATCTAGTGCAAACCAAGTAGATACTGCACTGCTCCATTATTCACTGAACAAGATCGACTCACATGCTAGCACGTTATCATGACTATTAAAAATACAGTCCAAATGGAATAGATTTGATAATTCTGCTATATCATGTGCTCTGTCTATTGAACACCCCATACATTTGCCGTTCTGACACAGTCTAGGATAAACTTATGCTTATTTTTAATTAGCACATAGTTAGAATTTCCCCAAAAATGAAATATAGGCCCCTAAGGCAGACGAGGTGGCCGAGTGGTTAAGGCGATGGACTGCTAATCCATTGTGCTCTGCACGCGTGGGTTCGAATCCCACCTTCGTCGGAAAGCCATCAGACACTCTTTTGAAGGTGAGCATGTCTCGAAGTACAATTACACTCTCTTTCAAGACACTGCCATAATCCACTAGAAGGGCCCAACTGACTAGTCCATTATGGCATTTTATGTCAAATAAAGGGAAGTATTTTGTGCTTAATTGAAATTAGATCTTTCATGAAGTGTCCAGAGGATTGCCTATTACTCACTCCTGGCCTTCCAACCAGTTTGGATAGATAGACTGATAAGAAAGCATTTCTTACTCCTAAAGTTTCAGCCGTCTCAAGTGTATGAGTGTTTACATTTGTCTGCCCCACAGAGACAGATCACTTCTAATAAGTGAGTTCTCTATCTGTCACTGATTGCGGACATACTCTCTAGAGCTTTCAGTATGGTCATAAATGTGAATACTCTTATGTTCTCAAATCAAAATGGAGTTTTTCCTACTTTCAAGAAAAGTGTCTTAAGCATGCTCTTCGATTTGTGCACGCATGTAGTCATTCAAATGCAACTGCATTTCCATACAGAGTCTCAAAATCATAGATATCGTCATACCGCAGTAAGAATACATGTTGCGATTTACAAACTGCAGGCAGACCGGCCTTGTAGCTCAGTGGCAGAGCACTGGTCTTGTAAACCAGGGGTCATGAGTTCAAGCCTCATCAGGGCCTTTTTATATGTGTGTTTCTGTATGTTGTTTTCGAGTCATTCTTTCTAGGACTCACACCTTGTTTTAAGTTTGCTTATTGACAAGCTTCCCTTTCCTGCTTTCATCTTATCAAGAAGTCTTCATGAAAACCATTGAACCATAAACTATTGCCTCACCCCTTCCGATCGCCTGACGAACGCCTGACAAACGCCATTCTCACCGCCGGGCAAGCCCTGCCGGGCAAAGCCAAATAAGCCATGCATATTTAAAGTTCCTTTGAAAGGCAGAGCGAGGACTAGGACGTCTGTTCCGACTGAGTCTGCATCCACAGAAAGGATGAAATAAGGCTCTAGAAATTTCACCAAGGAGATATGAACTTCATCCCCCTTAAAATACTTTTTCTCCCAGATACCCCGGCTCTTAGTCAAATGAGGTTAATCTTCAAAACCCCACCCCCACTAACCATAAATATTCACCTCTCCTGCTGTCCATTCAATTGATACAAGGTATCTTGTACATGGAGAGAATGTGAGAAAAAGCAGAATTGCTTCATAGATTTGGTGACCTTGGATGGGTGGGCTGGATAAAGAAGTGAACTTGGTTTCCGGAAAGGGAGTATCATGATGGGAATGAGGAAAAGAGAACATGGACCACATTCACAGGTTAGAGAAATAAATGTAATAGGTTCAATGGTTTTGAAAAGCTAACTTTGAGCAGGAATTGTTTTTTAAAATTGCAAAGAATTAAAAAAGTCAATGTGGGATTGGAGGCACAATCTGAGCAGAAAGCACCATAAGCTGCTATGGTGCAACTCTTATGTTGACTAGAAACTTTAATATGATGATGCTCTTCTTTTGATATTTCTTTGAGTTAAATTGTATTGTATGTAGCTGACACAGCACTGTTTGCAGCTCCTCAGTTTATGGTTATCCCGTGACAACAATGTATTCATCATATTTATTATTCTACAAAAGAATTTTTAAATGCACTGATGTGGTGTTTGCATGCTATGCAAGATGGCACATCATGGAAACTTTATAAGGAGCATCGCATATGATATGTGATATTTGGCACCTGGAGGAGTCGGACACGCAGATCCTGAAAAGAAGTAAAGACTCTTTAGCAAAAGCCGTCTTTATTCTGAGTCTAATCTTTACTTTTAGTGAAATGATTTATGAAAACCAATCAGCTGCTCCAGGTGAGGCTCGAACTCACAACCTCGGCATGGCTCAGTGCAAGTACTGCTGTATAAGTACCGCGCGCTAACCGATTGCGCCACTGGAGCTCACTGTTTTCATTTCTCCCCATTTGAGCCATCTAGTGCAAACCAAGTAGATACTGCACTGCTCCATTATTCACTGAACAAGATCGACTCACATGCTAGCACGTTATCATGACTATTAAAAATACAGTCCAAATGGAATAGATTTGATAATTCTGCTATATCATGTGCTCTGTCTATTGAACACCCCATACATTTGCCGTTCTGACACAGTCTAGGATAAACTTATGCTTATTTTTAATTAGCACATAGTTAGAATTTCCCCAAAAATGAAATATAGGCCCCTAAGGCAGACGAGGTGGCCGAGTGGTTAAGGCGATGGACTGCTAATCCATTGTGCTCTGCACGCGTGGGTTCGAATCCCACCTTCGTCGGAAAGCCATCAGACACTCTTTTGAAGGTGAGCATGTCTCGAAGTACAATTACACTCTCTTTCAAGACACTGCCATAATCCACTAGAAGGGCCCAACTGACTAGTCCATTATGGCATTTTATGTCAAATAAAGGGAAGTATTTTGTGCTTAATTGAAATTAGATCTTTCATGAAGTGTCCAGAGGATTGCCTATTACTCACTCCTGGCCTTCCAACCAGTTTGGATAGATAGACTGATAAGAAAGCATTTCTTACTCCTAAAGTTTCAGCCGTCTCAAGTGTATGAGTGTTTACATTTGTCTGCCCCACAGAGACAGATCACTTCTAATAAGTGAGTTCTCTATCTGTCACTGATTGCGGACATACTCTCTAGAGCTTTCAGTATGGTCATAAATGTGAATACTCTTATGTTCTCAAATCAAAATGGAGTTTTTCCTACTTTCAAGAAAAGTGTCTTAAGCATGCTCTTCGATTTGTGCACGCATGTAGTCATTCAAATGCAACTGCATTTCCATACAGAGTCTCAAAATCATAGATATCGTCATACCGCAGTAAGAATACATGTTGCGATTTACAAACTGCAGGCAGACCGGCCTTGTAGCTCAGTGGCAGAGCACTGGTCTTGTAAACCAGGGGTCATGAGTTCAAGCCTCATCAGGGCCTTTTTATATGTGTGTTTCTGTATGTTGTTTTCGAGTCATTCTTTCTAGGACTCACACCTTGTTTTAAGTTTGCTTATTGACAAGCTTCCCTTTCCTGCTTTCATCTTATCAAGAAGTCTTCATGAAAACCATTGAACCATAAACTATTGCCTCACCCCTTCCGATCGCCTGACGAACGCCTGACAAACGCCATTCTCACCCCGCCGGGCAAGCCCTGCCGGGCAAAGCCAAATAAGCCATGCATATTTAAAGTTCCTTTGAAAGGCAGAGCGAGGACTAGGACGTCTGTTCCGACTGAGTCTGCATCCACAGAAAGGATGAAATAAGGCTCTAGAAATTTCACCAAGGAGATATGAACTTCATCCCCCTTAAAATACTTTTTCTCCCAGATACCCCGGCTCTTAGTCAAATGAGGTTAATCTTCAAAACCCCACCCCCACTAACCATAAATATTCACCTCTCCTGCTGTCCATTCAATTGATACAAGGTATCTTGTACATGGAGAGAATGTGAGAAAAAGCAGAATTGCTTCATAGATTTGGTGACCTTGGATGGGTGGGCTGGATAAAGAAGTGAACTTGGTTTCCGGAAAGGGAGTATCATGATGGGAATGAGGAAAAGAGAACATGGACCACATTCACAGGTTAGAGAAATAAATGTAATAGGTTCAATGGTTTTGAAAAGCTAACTTTGAGCAGGAATTGTTTTTTAAAATTGCAAAGAATTAAAAAAGTCAATGTGGGATTGGAGGCACAATCTGAGCAGAAAGCACCATAAGCTGCTATGGTGCAACTCTTATGTTGACTAGAAACTTTAATATGATGATGCTCTTCTTTTGATATTTCTTTGAGTTAAATTGTATTGTATGTAGCTGACACAGCACTGTTTGCAGCTCCTCAGTTTATGGTTATCCCGTGACAACAATGTATTCATCATATTTATTATTCTACAAAAGAATTTTTAAATGCACTGATGTGGTGTTTGCATGCTATGCAAGATGGCACATCATGGAAACTTTATAAGGAGCATCGCATATGATATGTGATATTTGGCACCTGGAGGAGTCGGACACGCAGATCCTGAAAAGAAGTAAAGACTCTTTAGCAAAAGCCGTCTTTATTCTGAATCTAATCTTTACTTTTAGTGAAATGATTTATGAAAACCAATCAGCTGCTCCAGGTGAGGCTCGAACTCACAACCTCAGCATGGCTCAGTGCAAGTACTGCTGTATAAGTACCGCGCGCTAACCGATTGCGCCACTGGAGCTCACTGTTTTCATTTCTCCCCATTTGAGCCATCTAGTGCAAACCAAGTAGATACTGCACTGCTCCATTATTCACTGAACAAGATCGACTCACATGCTAGCACGTTATCATGACTATTAAAAATACAGTCCAAATGGAATAGATTTGATAATTCTGCTATATCATGTGCTCTGTCTATTGAACACCCCATACATTTGCCGTCCTGACACAGTCTAGGATAAACTTATGCTTATTTTTAATTAGCACATAGTTAGAATTTCCCCAAAAATGAAATATAGGCCCCTAAGGCAGACGAGGTGGCCGAGTGGTTAAGGCGATGGACTGCTAATCCATTGTGCTCTGCACGCGTGGGTTCGAATCCCACCTTCGTCGGAAAGCCATCAGACACTCTTTTGAAGGTGAGCATGTCTCGAAGTACAATTACACTCTCTTTCAAGACACTGCCATAATCCACTAGAAGGGCCCAACTGACTAGTCCATTATGGCATTTTATGTCAAATAAAGGGAAGTATTTTGTGCTTAATTGAAATTAGATCTTTCATGAAGTGTCCAGAGGATTGCCTATTCCTCACTCCTGGCCTTCCAACCAGTTTGGATAGATAGACTGATAAGAAAGCATTTCTTACTCCTAAAGTTTCAGCCGTCTCAAGTGTATGAGTGTTTACATTTGTCTGCCCCACAGAGACAGATCACCTCTAATAAGTGAGTTCTCTATCTGTCACTGATTGCGGACATACTCTCTAGAGCTTTCAGTATGGTCATAAATGTGAATACTCTTATGTTCTCAAATCAAAATGGAGTTTTTCCTACTTTCAAGAAAAGTGTCTTAAGCATGCTCTTCGATTTGTGCACGCATGTAGTCATTCAAATGCAACTGCATTTCCATACAGAGTCTCAAAATCATAGATATCGTCATACCGCAGTAAGAATACATGTTGCGATTTACAAACTGCAGGCAGGCCGGCCTTGTAGCTCAGTGGCAGAGCACTGGTCTTGTAAACCAGGGGTCATGAGTTCAAGCCTCATCAGGGCCTTTTTATATGTGTGTTTCTGTATGTTGTTTTCGAGTCATTCTTTCTAGGACTCACACCTTGTCTTAAGTTTGCTTATTGACAAGCTTCCCTTTCCTGCTTTCATCTTATCAAGAAGACTTCATGAAAACCATTGAACCATAAACTATTGCCTCACCCCTTCCGATCGCCTGACGAACGCCTGACAAACGCCATTCTCACCCCGCCGGGCAAGCCCTGCCGGGCAAAGCCAAATAAGCCATGCATATTTAAAGTTCCTTTGAAAGGCAGGGCGAGGACTAGGACGTCTGTTCCGACTGAGTCTGCATCCACAGAAAGGATGAAATAAGGCTCTAGAAATTTCACCAAGGAGATATGAACTTCATCCCCCTTAAAATACTTTTTCTCCCAGATACCCCGGCTCTTAGTCAAATGAGGTTAATCTTCAAAACCCCACCCCCACTAACCATAAATATTCACCTCTCCTGCTGTCCATTCAATTGATACAAGGTATCTTGTACATGGAGAGAATGTGAGAAAAAGCAGAATTGCTTCATAGATTTGGTGACCTTGGATGGGTGGGCTGGATAAAGAAGTGAACTTGGTTTCCGGAAAGGGAGTATCATGATGGGAATGAGGAAAAGAGAACATGGACCACATTCACAGGTTAGAGAAATAAATGTAATAGGTTCAATGGTTTTGAAAAGCTAACTTTGAGCAGGAATTGTTTTTTAAAATTGCAAAGAATTAAAAAAGTCAATGTGGGATTGGAGGCACAATCTGAGCAGAAAGCACCATAAGCTGCTATGGTGCAACTCTTATGTTGACTAGAAACTTTAATATGATGATGCTCTTCTTTTGATATTTCTTTGAGTTAAATTTTATTGTATGTAGCTGACACAGTACTGTTTGCAGCTCCTCAGTTTATGGTTATCCCGTGACAACAATGTATTCATCATATTTATTATTCTACAAAAGAATTTTTAAATGCACTGATGTGGTGTTTGCATGCTATGCAAGATGGCACATCATGGAAACTTTATAAGGAGCATCGCATATGATATGTGATATTTGGCACCTGGAGGAGTCGGACACGCAGATCCTGAAAAGAAGTAAAGACTCTTTAGCAAAAGCCGTCTTTATTCTGAGTCTAATCTTTACTTTTAGGGAAATGATTTATGAAAACCAATCAGCTGCTCCAGGTGAGGCTCGAACTCACAACCTCGGCATGGCTCAGTGCAAGTACTGCTCTATAAGTACCGCGCGCTAACCGATTGCGCCACTGGAGCTCACTGTTTTCATTTCTCCCCATTTGAGCCATCTAGTGCAAACCAAGTAGATACTGCACTGCTCCATTATTCACTGAACAAGATCGACTCACATGCTAGCATGTTATCATGACTATTAAAAATACAGTCCAAATGGAATAGATTTGATAATTCTGCTATATCATGTGCTCTGTCTATTGAACACCCCATACATTTGCCGTCCTGACACAGTCTAGGATAAACTTATGCTTATTTTTAATTAGCACATAGTTAGAATTTCCCCAAAAATGAAATATAGGCCCCTAAGGCAGACAAGGTGGCGGAGTGTTTAAGGCGATGGACTGCTAATCCATTGTGCTCTGCACGCGTGGGTTCGAATCCCACCTTCGTCAGAAAGCCATCAGACACTCTTTTGAAGGTGAGCATGTCTCGAAGTACAATTACACTCTCTTTCAAGACACTGCCATAATCCACTAGAAGGGCCCAACTGACTAGTCCATTATGGCATTTTATGTCAAATAAAGGGAAGTATTTTGTGCTTAATTGAAATTAGATCTTTCATGAAGTGTCCAGAGGTTTGCCTATTCCTCACTCCTGGCCTTCCAACCAGTTTGGATAGATAGACTGACAAGAAAGCATTTCTTACTCCTAAAGTTTCAACCGTCTCAAGTGTATGAGTGTTTACATTTGTCTGCCCCACAGAGACAGATCACTTCTAATAAGTGAGTTCTCTATCTGTCACTGATTGCGGACATACTCTCTAGAGCTTTCAGTATGGTCATAAATGTGAATACTCTTATGTTCTCAAATCAAAATGGAGTTGTTCCTACTTTCAAGAAAAGTGTCTTAAGCATGCTCTTCGATTTGTGCACGCATGTAGTCATTCAAATGCAACTGCATTTCCATACAGAGTCTCAAAATCATAGATATCGTCATACCGCAGTAAGAATACATGTTGCGATTTACAAACTGCAGGCAGGCCGGCCTTGTATCTCAGTGGCAGAGCACTGGTCTTGTAAACCAGGGGTCATGAGTTCAAGCCTCATCAGGGCCTTTTTATATGTGTGTTTCTGTATGTTGTTTTCGAGTCATTCTTTCTAGGACTCACACCTTGTTTTAAGTTTGCTTATTGACAAGCTTCCCTTTCCTGCTTTCATCTTATCAAGAAGTCTTCATGAAAACCATTGAACCATAAACTATTGCCTCACCCCTTCCGATCGCCTGACGAACGCCTGACAAACGCCATTCTCACCCCGCCGGGCAAGCCCTGCCGGGCAAGCCCTGCCGGGCAAAGCCAAATAAGCCATGCATATTTAAAGTTCCTTTGAAAGGCAGGGCGAGGACTAGGACGTCTGTTCCGACTGAGTCTGCATCCACAGAAAGGATGAAATAAGGCTCTAGAAATTTCACCAAGGAGATATGAACTTCATCCCCCTTAAAATACTTTTTCTCCCAGATACCCCGGCTCTTAGTCAAATGAGGTTAATCTTCAAAACCCCACCCCCACTAACCATAAATATTCACCTCTCCTGCTGTCCATTCAATTGATACAAGGTATCTTGTACATGGAGAGAATGTGAGAAAAAGCAGAATTGCTTCATAGATTTGGTGACCTTGGATGGGTGGGCTGGATAAAGAAGTGAACTTGGTTTCCGGAAAGGGAGTATCATGATGGGAATGAGGAAAAGAGAACATGGACCACATTCACAGGTTAGAGAAATAAATGTAATAGGTTCAATGGTTTTGAAAAGCTAACTTTGAGCAGGAATTGTTTTTTAAAATTGCAAAGAATTAAAAAAGTCAATGTGGGATTGGAGGCACAATCTGAGCAGAAAGCACCATAAGCTGCTATGGTGCAACTCTTATGTTGACTAGAAACTTTAATATGATGATGCTCTTCTTTTGATATTTCTTTGAGTTAAATTTTATTGTATGTAGCTGACACAGTACTGTTTGCAGCTCCTCAGTTTATGGTTATCCCGTGACAACAATGTATTCATCATATTTATTATTCTACAAAAGAATTTTTAAATGCACTGATGTGGTGTTTGCATGCTATGCAAGATGGCACATCATGGAAACTTTATAAGGAGCATCGCATATGATATGTGATATTTGGCACCTGGAGGAGTCGGACACGCAGATCCTGAAAAGAAGTAAAGACTCTTTAGCAAAAGCCGTCTTTATTCTGAGTCTAATCTTTACTTTTAGGGAAATGATTTATGAAAACCAATCAGCTGCTCCAGGTGAGGCTCGAACTCACAACCTCGGCATGGCTCAGTGCAAGTACTGCTCTATAAGTACCGCGCGCTAACCGATTGCGCCACTGGAGCTCACTGTTTTCATTTCTCCCCATTTGAGCCATCTAGTGCAAACCAAGTAGATACTGCACTGCTCCATTATTCACTGAACAAGATCGACTCACATGCTAGCATGTTATCATGACTATTAAAAATACAGTCCAAATGGAATAGATTTGATAATTCTGCTATATCATGTGCTCTGTCTATTGAACACCCCATACATTTGCCGTCCTGACACAGTCTAGGATAAACTTATGCTTATTTTTAATTAGCACATAGTTAGAATTTCCCCAAAAATGAAATATAGGCCCCTAAGGCAGACAAGGTGGCGGAGTGTTTAAGGCGATGGACTGCTAATCCATTGTGCTCTGCATGCGTGGGTTCGAATCCCACCTTCGTCAGAAAGCCATCAGACACTCTTTTGAAGGTGAGCATGTCTCGAAGTACAATTACACTCTCTTTCAAGACACTGCCATAATCCACTAGAAGGGCCCAACTGACTAGTCCATTATGGCATTTTATGTCAAATAAAGGGAAGTATTTTGTGCTTAATTGAAATTAGATCTTTCATGAAGTGTCCAGAGGTTTGCCTATTCCTCACTCCTGGCCTTCCAACCAGTTTGGATAGATAGACTGACAAGAAAGCATTTCTTACTCCTAAAGTTTCAACCGTCTCAAGTGTATGAGTGTTTACATTTGTCTGCCCCACAGAGACAGATCACTTCTAATAAGTGAGTTCTCTATCTGTCACTGATTGCGGACATACTCTCTAGAGCTTTCAGTATGGTCATAAATGTGAATACTCTTATGTTCTCAAATCAAAATGGAGTTGTTCCTACTTTCAAGAAAAGTGTCTTAAGCATGCTCTTCGATTTGTGCACGCATGTAGTCATTCAAATGCAACTGCATTTCCATACAGAGTCTCAAAATCATAGATATCGTCATACCGCAGTAAGAATACATGTTGCGATTTACAAACTGCAGGCAGGCCGGCCTTGTATCTCAGTGGCAGAGCACTGGTCTTGTAAACCAGGGGTCATGAGTTCAAGCCTCATCAGGGCCTTTTTATATGTGTGTTTCTGTATGTTGTTTTCGAGTCATTCTTTCTAGGACTCACACCTTGTTTTAAGTTTGCTTATTGACAAGCTTCCCTTTCCTGCTTTCATCTTATCAAGAAGTCTTCATGAAAACCATTGAACCATAAACTATTGCCTCACCCCTTCCGATCGCCTGACGAACGCCTGACAAACGCCATTCTCACCCCGCCGGGCAAGCCCTGCCGGGCAAAGCCAAATAAGCCATGCATATTTAAAGTTCCTTTGAAAGGCAGAGCGAGGACTAGGACGTCTGTTCCGACTGAGTCTGCATCCACAGAAAGGATGAAATAAGGCTCTAGAAATTTCACCAAGGAGATATGAACTTCATCCCCCTTAAAATACTTTTTCTCCCAGATACCCCGGCTCTTAGTCAAATGAGGTTAATCTTCAAAACCCCACCCCCACTAACCATAAATATTCACCTCTCCTGCTGTCCATTCAATTGATACAAGGTATCTTGTACATGGAGAGAATGTGAGAAAAAGCAGAATTGCTTCATAGATTTGGTGACCTTGGATGGGTGGGCTGGATAAAGAAGTGAACTTGGTTTCCGGAAAGGGAGTATCATGATGGGAATGAGGAAAAGAGAACATGGACCACATTCACAGGTTAGAGAAATAAATGTAATAGGTTCAATGGTTTTGAAAAGCTAACTTTGAGCAGGAATTGTTTTTTAAAATTGCAAAGAATTAAAAAAGTCAATGTGGGATTGGAGGCACAATCTGAGCAGAAAGCACCATAAGCTGCTATGGTGCAACTCTTATGTTGACTAGAAACTTTAATATGATGATGCTCTTCTTTTGATATTTCTTTGAGTTAAATTGTATTGTATGTAGCTGACACAGCACTGTTTGCAGCTCCTCAGTTTATGGTTATCCCGTGACAACAATGTATTCATCATATTTATTATTCTACAAAAGAATTTTTAAATGCACTGATGTGGTGTTTGCATGCTATGCAAGATGGCACATCATGGAAACTTTATAAGGAGCATCGCATATGATATGTGATATTTGGCACCTGGAGGAGTCGGACACGCAGATCCTGAAAAGAAGTAAAGACTCTTTAGCAAAAGCCGTCTTTATTCTGAGTCTAATCTTTACTTTTAGTGAAATGATTTATGAAAACCAATCAGCTGCTCCAGATGAGGCTCGAACTCACAACCTCGGCATGGCTCAGTGCAAGTACTGCTGTATAAGTACCGCGCGCTAACCGATTGCGCCACTGGAGCTCACTGTTTTCATTTCTCCCCATTTGAGCCATCTAGTGCAAACCAAGTAGATACTGCACTGCTCCATTATTCACTGAACAAGATCGACTCACATGCTAGCACGTTATCATGACTATTAAAAATACAGTCCAAATGGAATAGATTTGATAATTCTGCTATATCATGTGCTCTGTCTATTGAACACCCCATACATTTGCCGTCCTGACACAGTCTAGGATAAACTTATGCTTATTTTTAATTAGCACATAGTTAGAATTTCCCCAAAAATGAAATATAGGCCCCTAAGGCAGACGAGGTGGCCGAGTGGTTAAGGCGATGGACTGCTAATCCATTGTGCTCTGCACGCGTGGGTTCGAATCCCACCTTCGTCGGAAAGCCATCAGACACTCTTTTGAAGGTGAGCATGTCTCGAAGTACAATTACACTCTCTTTCAAGACACTTCCATAATCCACTAGAAGGGCCCAACTGACTAGTCCATTATGGCATTTTATGTCAAATAAAGGGAAGTATTTTGTGCTTAATTGAAATTAGATCTTTCATGAAGTGTCCAGAGGATTGCCTATTCCTCACTCCTGGCCTTCCAACCAGTTTGGATAGATAGACTGATAAGAAAGCATTTCTTACTCCTAAAGTTTCAGCCGTCTCAAGTGTATGAGTGTTTACATTTGTCTGCCCCACAGAGACAGATCACTTCTAATAAGTGAGTTCTCTATCTGTCACTGATTGCGGACATACTCTCTAGAGCTTTCAGTATGGTCATAAATGTGAATACTCTTATGTTCTCAAATCAAAATGGAGTTTTTCCTACTTTCAAGAAAAGTGTCTTAAGCATGCTCTTCGATTTGTGCACGCATGTAGTCATTCAAATGCAACTGCATTTCCATACAGAGTCTCAAAATCATAGATATCGTCATACCGCAGTAAGAATACATGTTGCGATTTACAAACTGCAGGCAGGCCGGCCTTGTAGCTCAGTGGCAGAGCACTGGTCTTGTAAACCAGGGGTCATGAGTTCAAGCCTCATCAGGGCCTTTTTATATGTGTGTTTCTGTATGTTGTTTTCGAGTCATTCTTTCTAGGACTCACACCTTGTCTTAAGTTTGCTTATTGACAAGCTTCCCTTTCCTGCTTTCATCTTATCAAGAAGACTTCATGAAAACCATTGAACCATAAACTATTGCCTCACCCCTTCCGATCGCCTGACGAACGCCTGACAAACGCCATTCTCACCCCGCCGGGCAAGCCCTGCCGGGCAAAGCCAAATAAGCCATGCATATTTAAAGTTCCTTTGAAAGGCAGGGCGAGGACTAGGACGTCTGTTCCGACTGAGTCTGCATCCTCAGAAAGGATGAAATAAGGCTCTAGAAATTTCACCAAGGAGATATGAACTTCATCCCCCTTAAAATACTTTTTCTCCCAGATACCCCGGCTCTTAGTCAAATGAGGTTAATCTTCAAAACCCCACCCCCACTAACCATAAATATTCACCTCTCCTGCTGTCCATTCAATTGATACAAGGTATCTTGTACATGGAGAGAATGTGAGAAAAAGCAGAATTGCTTCATAGATTTGGTGACCTTGGATGGGTGGGCTGGATAAAGAAGTGAACTTGGTTTCCGGAAAGGGAGTATCATGATGGGAATGAGGAAAAGAGAACATGGACCACATTCACAGGTTAGAGAAATAAATGTAATAGGTTCAAAGGTTTTGAAAAGCTAACTTTGAGCAGGAATTGTTTTTTAAAATTGCAAAGAATTAAAAAAGTCAATGTGGGATTGGAGGCACAATCTGAGCAGAAAGCACCATAAGCTGCTATGGTGCAACTCTTATGTTGACTAGAAACTTTAATATGATGATACTCTTCTTTTGATATTTCTTTGAGTTAAATTGTATTGTATGTAGCTGACACAGCACTGTTTGCAGCTCCTCAGTTTATGGTTATCCCGTGACAACAATGTATTCATCATATTTATTATTCTACAAAAGAATTTTTAAATGCACTGATGTGGTGTTTGCATGCTATGCAAGATGGCACATCATGGAAACTTTATAAGGAGCATCGCATATGATATGTGATATTTGGCACCTGGAGGAGTCGGACACGCAGATCCTGAAAAGAAGTAAAGACTCTTTAGCAAAAGCCGTCTTTATTCTGAGTCTAATCTTTACTTTTAGTGAAATGATTTATGAAAACCAATCAGCTGCTCCTGGTGAGGCTCGAACTCACAACCTCGGCATGGCTCAGTGCAAGTACTGCTGTATAAGTACCGCGCGCTAACCGATTGCGCCACTGGAGCTCACTGTTTTCATTTCTCCCCATTTGAGCCATCTAGTGCAAACCAAGTAGATACTGCACTGCTCCATTATTCACTGAACAAGATCGACTCACATGCTAGCACGTTATCATGACTATTAAAAATACAGTCCAAATGGAATAGATTTGATAATTCTGCTATATCATGTGCTCTGTCTATTGAACACCCCATACATTTGCCGTTCTGACACAGTCTAGGATAAACTTATGCTTATTTTTAATTAGCACATAGTTAGAATTTCGCCAAAAATGAAATATAGGCCCCTAAGGCAGACGAGGTGGCCGAGTGGTTAAGGCGATGGACTGCTAATCCATAGTGCTCTGCACGCGTGGGTTCGAATCCCACCTTCGTCGGAAAGCCATCAGACACTCTTTTGAAGGTGAGCATGTCTCGAAGTACAATTACACTCTCTTTCAAGACACTGCCATAATCCACTAGAAGGGCCCAACTGACTAGTCCATTATGGCATTTTATGTCAAATAAAGGGAAGTATTTTGTGCTTAATTGAAATTAGATCTTTCATGAAGTGTCCAGAGGATTGCCTATTACTCACTCCTGGCCTTCCAACCAGTTTGGATAGATAGACTGATAAGAAAGCATTTCTTACTCCTAAAGTTTCAGCCGTCTCAAGTGTATGAGTGTTTACATTTGTCTGCCCCACAGAGACAGATCACTTCTAATAAGTGAGTTCTCTATCTGTCACTGATTGCGGACATACTCTCTAGAGCTTTCAGTATGGTCATAAATGTGAATACTCTTATGTTCTCAAATCAAAATGGAGTTTTTCCTACTTTCAAGAAAAGTGTCTTAAGCATGCTCTTCGATTTGTGCACGCATGTAGTCATTCAAATGCAACTGCATTTCCATACAGAGTCTCAAAATCATAGATATCGTCATACCGCAGTAAGAATACATGTTGCGATTTACAAACTGCAGGCAGGCCGGCCTTGTAGCTCAGTGGCAGAGCACTGGTCTTGTAAACCAGAGGTCATGAGTTCAAGCCTCATCAGGGCCTTTTTATATGTGTGTTTCTGTATGTTGTTTTCGAGTCATTCTTTCTAGGACTCACACCTTGTCTTAAGTTTGCTTATTGACAAGCTTCCGTTTCCTGCTTTCATCTTATCAAGAAGACTTCATGAAAACCATTGAACCATAAACTATTGCCTCACCCCTTCCGATCGCCTGACGAACGCCTGACAAACGCCATTCTCACCCCGCCGGGCAAGCCCTGCCGGGCAAAGCCAAATAAGCCATGCATATTTAAAGTTCCTTTGAAAGGCAGGGCGAGGACTAGGACGTCTGTTCCGACTGAGTCTGCATCCACAGAAAGGATGAAATATGGCTCTAGAAATTTCACCAAGGAGATATGAACTTCATCCCCCTTAAAATACTTTTTCTCCCAGATACCCCGGCTCTTAGTCAAATGAGGTTAATCTTCAAAACCCCACCCCCACTAACCATAAATATTCACCTCTCCTGCTGTCCATTCAATTGATACAAGGTATCTTGTACATGGAGAGAATGTGAGAAAAAGCAGAATTGCTTCATAGATTTGGTGACCTTGGATGGGTGGGCTGGATAAAGAAGTGAACTTGGTTTCCGGAAAGGGAGTATCATGATGGGAATGAGGAAAAGAGAACATGGACCACATTCACAGGTTAGAGAAATAAATGTAATAGGTTCAATGGTTTTGAAAAGCTAACTTTGAGCAGGAATTGTTTTTTAAAATTGCAAAGAATTAAAAAAGTCAATGTGGGATTGGAGGCACAATCTGAGCAGAAAGCACCATAAGCTGCTATGGTGCAACTCTTATGTTGACTAGAAACTTTAATATGATGATGCTCTTCTTTTGATATTTCTTTGAGTTAAATTGTATTGTATGTAGCTGACACAGCACTGTTTGCAGCTCCTCAGTTTATGGTTATCCCGTGACAACAATGTATTCATCATATTTATTATTCTACACAAGAATTTTTAAATGCACTGATGTGGTGTTTGCATGCTATGCAAGATGGCACATCATGGAAACTTTATAAGTAGCATCGCATATGATATGTGATATTTGGCACCTGGAGGAGTCGGACACGCAGATCCTGAAAAGAAGTAAAGACTCTTTAGCAAAAGCCGTCTTTATTCTGAGTCTAATCTTTACTTTTAGTGAAATGATTTATGAAAACCAATCAGCTGCTCCAGGTGAGGCTCGAACTCACAACCTCGGCATGGCTCAGTGCAAGTACTGCTGTATAAGTACCGCGCGCTAACCGATTGCGCCACTGGAGCTCACTGTTTTCATTTCTCCCCATTTGAGCCATCTAGTGCAAACCAAGTAGATACTGCACTGCTCCATTATTCACTGAACAAGATCGACTCACATGCTAGCACGTTATCATGACTATTAAAAATACAGTCCAAATGGAATAGATTTGATAATTCTGCTATATCATGTGCTCTGTCTATTGAACACCCCATACATTTGCCGTTCTGACACAGTCTAGGATAAACTTATGCTTATTTTTAATTAGCACATAGTTAGAATTTCCCCAAAAATGAAATATAGGCCCCTAAGGCAGACGAGGTGGCCGAGTGGTTAAGGCGATGGACTGCTAATCCATTGTGCTCTGCACGCGTGGGTTCGAATCCCACCTTCGTCGGAAAGCCATCAGACACTCTTTTGAAGGTGAGCATGTCTCGAAGTACAATTACACTCTCTTTCAAGACACTGCCATAATCCACTAGAAGGGCCCAACTGACTAGTCCATTATGGCATTTTATGTCAAATAAAGGGAAGTATTTTGTGCTTAATTGAAATTAGATCTTTCATGAAGTGTCCAGAGGATTGCCTATTACTCACTCCTGGCCTTCCAACCAGTTTGGATAGATAGACTGATAAGAAAGCATTTCTTACTCCTAAAGTTTCAGCCGTCTCAAGTGTATGAGTGTTTACATTTGTCTGCCCCACAGAGACAGATCACTTCTAATAAGTGAGTTCTCTATCTGTCACTGATTGCGGACATACTCTCTAGAGCTTTCAGTATGGTCATAAATGTGAATACTCTTATGTTCTCAAATCAAAATGGAGTTTTTCCTACTTTCAAGAAAAGTGTCTTAAGCATGCTCTTCGATTTGTGCACGCATGTAGTCATTCAAATGCAACTGCATTTCCATACAGAGTCTCAAAATCATAGATATCGTCATACCGCAGTAAGAATACATGTTGCGATTTACAAACTGCAGGCAGGCCGGCCTTGTAGCTCAGTGGCAGAGCACTGGTCTTGTAAACCAGGGGTCATGAGTTCAAGCCTCATCAGGGCCTTTTTATATGTGTGTTTCTGTATGTTGTTTTCGAGTCATTCTTTCTAGGACTCACACCTTGTCTTAAGTTTGCTTATTGACAAGCTTCCCTTTCCTGCTTTCATCTTATCAAGAAGACTTCATGAAAACCATTGAACCATAAACTATTGCCTCACCCCTTCCGATCGCCTGACGAACGCCTGACAAACGCCATTCTCACCCCGCCGGGCAAGCCCCGCCGGGCAAGCCCCGCCGGGCAAAGCCAAATAAGCCATGCATATTTAAAGTTCCTTTGAAAGGCAGGGCGAGGACTAGGACGTCTGTTCCGACTGAGTCTGCATCCACAGAAAGGATGAAATAAGGCTCTAGAAATTTCACCAAGGAGATATGAACTTCATCCCCCTTAAAATACTTTTTCTCCCAGATACCCCGGCTCTTAGTCAAATGAGGTTAATCTTCAAAACCCCACCCCCACTAACCATAAATATTCACCTCTCCTGCTGTCCATTCAATTGATACAAGGTATCTTGTACATGGAGAGAATGTGAGAAAAAGCAGAATTGCTTCATAGATTTGGTGACCTTGGATGGGTGGGCTGGATAAAGAAGTGAACTTGGTTTCCGGAAAGGGAGTATCATGATGGGAATGAGGAAAAGAGAACATGGACCACATTCACAGGTTAGAGAAATAAATGTAATAGGTTCAATGGTTTTGAAAAGCTAACTTTGAGCAGGAATTGTTTTTTAAAATTGCAAAGAATTAAAAAAGTCAATGTGGGATTGGAGGCACAATCTGAGCAGAAAGCACCATAAGCTGCTATGGTGCAACTCTTATGTTGACTAGAAACTTTAATATGATGATGCTCTTCTTTTGATATTTCTTTGAGTTAAATTGTATTGTATGTAGCTGACACAGCACTGTTTGCAGCTCCTCAGTTTATGGTTATCCCGTGACAACAATGTATTCATCATATTTATTATTCTACAAAAGAATTTTTAAATGCACTGATGTGGTGTTTGCATGCTATGCAAGATGGCACATCATGGAAACTTTATAAGGAGCATCGCATATGATATGTGATATTTGGCACCTGGAGGAGTCGGACACGCAGATCCTGAAAAGAAGTAAAGACTCTTTAGCAAAAGCCGTCTTTATTCTGAGTCTAATCTTTACTTTTAGTGAAATGATTTATGAAAACCAATCAGCTGCTCCAGGTGAGGCTCGAACTCACAACCTCGGCATGGCTCAGTGCAAGTACTGCTGTATAAGTACCGCGCGCTAACCGATTGCGCCACTGGAGCTCACTGTTTTCATTTCTCCCCATTTGAGCCATCTAGTGCAAACCAAGTAGATACTGCACTGCTCCATTATTCACTGAACAAGATCGACTCACATGCTAGCATGTTATCATGACTATTAAAAATACAGTCCAAATGGAATAGATTTGATAATTCTGCTATATCATGTGCTCTGTCTATTGAACACCCCATACATTTGCCGTTCTGACACAGTCTAGGATAAACTTATGCTTATTTTTAATTAGCACATAGTTAGAATTTCCCCAAAAATGAAATATAAGCCCCTAAGGCAGACGAGGTGGCCGAGTGGTTAAGGCGATGGACTGCTAATCCATTGTGCTCTGCACGCGTGGGTTCGAATCCCACCTTCGTCGGAAAGCCATCAGACACTCTTTTGAAGGTGAGCATGTCTCGAAGTACAATTACACTCTCTTTCAAGACACTGACATAATCCACTAGAAAGGCCCAACTGACTAGTCCATTATGGCATTTTATGTCAAATAAAGGGAAGTATTTTGTGCTTAATTGAAATTAGATCTTTCATGAAGTGTCCAGAGGATTGCCTATTCCTCACTCCTGGCCTTCCAACCAGTTTGGATAGATAGACTGATAAGAAAGCATTTCTTACTCCTAAAGTTTCAGCCGTCTCAAGTGTATGAGTGTTTACATTTGTCTGCCCCACAGAGACAGATCACTTCTAATAAGTGAGTTCTCTATCTGTCACTGATTGCGGACATACTCTCTAGAGCTTTCAGTATGGTCATAAATGTGAATACTCTTATGTTCTCAAATCAAAATGGAGTTTTTCCTACTTTCAAGAAAAGTGTCTTAAGCATGCTCTTCGATTTGTGCACGCATGTAGTCATTCAAATGCAACTGCATTTCCATACAGAGTCTCAAAATCATAGATATTGTCATACCGCAGTAAGAATACATGTTGCGATTTACAAACTGCAGGCAGGCCGGCCTTGTAGCTCAGTGGCAGAGCACTGGTCTTGTAAACCAGGGGTCATGAGTTCAATCCTCATCAGGGCCTTTTTATATGTGTGTTTCTGTATGTTGTTTTCGAGTCATTCTTTCTAGGACTCACACCTTGTCTTAAGTTTGCTTATTGACAAGCTTCCCTTTCCTGCTTTCATCTTATCAAGAAGACTTCATGAAAACCATTGAACCATAAACTATTGCCTCACCCCTTCCGATCGCCTGACAAACGCCATTCTCACCCCGCCGGGCAAGCCCTGCCGGGCAAAGCCAAATAAGCCATGCATATTTAAAGTTCCTTTGAAAGGCAGGGCGAGGACTAGGACGTCTGTTCCGACTGAGTCTGCATCCACAGAAAGGATGAAATAAGGCTCTAGAAATTTCACCAAGGAGATATGAACTTCATCCCCCTTAAAATACTTTTTCTCCCAGATACCCCGGCTCTTAGTCAAATGAGGTTAATCTTCAAAACCCCACCCCCACTAACCATAAATATTCACCTCTCCTGCTGTCCATTCAATTGATACAAGGTATCTTGTACATGGAGAGAATGTGAGAAAAAGCAGAATTGCTTCATAGATTTGGTGACCTTGGATGGGTGGGCTGGATAAAGAAGTGAACTTGGTTTCCGGAAAGGGAGTATCATGATGGGAATGAGGAAAAGAGAACATGGACCACATTCACAGGTTAGAGAAATAAATGTAATAGGTTCAATGGTTTTGAAAAGCTAACTTTGAGCAGGAATTGTTTTTTAAAATTGCAAAGAATTAAAAAAGTCAATGTGGGATTGGAGGCACAATCTGAGCAGAAAGCACCATAAGCTGCTATGGTGCAACTCTTATGTTGACTAGAAACTTTAATATGATGATGCTCTTCTTTTGATATTTCTTTGAGTTAAATTGTATTGTATGTAGCTGACACAGCACTGTTTGCAGCTCCTCAGTTTATGGTTATCCCGTGACAACAATGTATTCATCATATTTATTATTCTACAAAAGAATTTTTAAATGCACTGATGTGGTGTTTGCATGCTATGCAAGATGGCACATCATGGAAACTTTATAAGGAGCATCGCATATGATATGTGATATTTGGCACCTGGAGGAGTCGGACACGCAGATCCTGAAAAGAAGTAAAGACTCTTTAGCAAAAGCCGTCTTTATTCTGAGTCTAATCTTTACTTTTAGTGAAATGATTTATGAAAACCAATCAGCTGCTCCAGGTGAGGCTCGAACTCACAACCTCGGCATGGCTCAGTGCAAGTACTGCTGTATAAGTACCGCGCGCTAACCGATTGCGCCACTGGAGCTCACTGTTTTCATTTCTCCCCATTTGAGCCATCTAGTGCAAACCAAGTAGATACTGCACTGCTCCATTATTCACTGAACAAGATCGACTCACATGCTAGCACGTTATCATGACTATTAAAAATACAGTCCAAATGGAATAGATTTGATAATTCTGCTATATCATGTGCTCTGTCTATTGAACACCCCATACATTTGCCGTCCTGACACAGTCTAGGATAAACTTATGCTTATTTTTAATTAGCACATAGTTAGAATTTCCCCAAAAATGAAATATAGGCCCCTAAGGCAGACGAGGTGGCCGAGTGGTTAAGGCGATGGACTGCTAATCCATTGTGCTCTGCACGCGTGGGTTCGAATCCCACCTTCGTCGGAAAGCCATCAGACACTCTTTTGAAGGTGAGCATGTCTCGAAGTACAATTACACTCTCTTTCAAGACACTGCCATAATCCACTAGAAGGGCCCAACTGACTAGTCCATTATGGCATTTTATGTCAAATAAAGGGAAGTATTTTGTGCTTAATTGAAATTAGATCTTTCATGAAGTGTCCAGAGGATTGCCTATTCCTCACTCCTGGCCTTCCAACCAGTTTGGATAGATAGACTGATAAGAAAGCATTTCTTACTCCTAAAGTTTCAGCCGTCTCAAGTGTATGAGTGTTTACATTTGTCTGCCCCACAGAGACAGATCACTTCTAATAAGTGAGTTCTCTATCTGTCACTGATTGCGGACATACTCTCTAGAGCTTTCAGTATGGTCATAAATGTGAATACTCTTATGTTCTCAAATCAAAATGGAGTTTTTCCTACTTTCAAGAAAAGTGTCTTAAGCATGCTCTTCGATTTGTGCACGCATGTAGTCATTCAAATGCAAATGCATTTCCATACAGAGTCTCAAAATCATAGATATCGTCATACCGCAGTAAGAATACATGTTGCGATTTACAAACTGCAGGCAGGCCGGCCTTGTAGCTCAGTGGCAGAGCACTGGTCTTGTAAACCAGGGGTCATGAGTTCAAGCCTCATCAGGGCCTTTTTATATGTGTGTTTCTGTATGTTGTTTTCGAGTCATTCTTTCTAGGACTCACACCTTGTCTTAAGTTTGCTTATTGACAAGCTTCCCTTTCCTGCTTTCATCTTATCAAGAAGACTTCATGAAAACCATTGAACCATAAACTATTGCCTCACCCCTTCCGATCGCCTGACGAACGCCTGACAAACGCCATTCTCACCCCGCCGGGCAAGCCCTGCCGGGCAAAGCCAAATAAGCCATGCATATTTAAAGTTCCTTTGAAAGGCAGGGCGAGGACTAGGACGTCTGTTCCGACTGAGTCTGCATCCTCAGAAAGGATGAAATAAGGCTCTAGAAATTTCACCAAGGAGATATGAACTTCATCCCCCTTAAAATACTTTTTCTCCCAGATACCCCGGCTCTTAGTCAAATGAGGTTAATCTTCAAAACCCCACCCCCACTAACCATAAATATTCACCTCTCCTGCTGTCCATTCAATTGATACAAGGTATCTTGTACATGGAGAGAATGTGAGAAAAAGCAGAATTGCTTCATAGATTTGGTGACCTTGGATGGGTGGGCTGGATAAAGAAGTGAACTTGGTTTCCGGAAAGGGAGTATCATGATGGGAATGAGGAAAAGAGAACATGGACCACATTCACAGGTTAGAGAAATAAATGTAATAGGTTCAAAGGTTTTGAAAAGCTAACTTTGAGCAGGAATTGTTTTTTAAAATTGCAAAGAATTAAAAAAGTCAATGTGGGATTGGAGGCACAATCTGAGCAGAAAGCACCATAAGCTGCTATGGTGCAACTCTTATGTTGACTAGAAACTTTAATATGATGATACTCTTCTTTTGATATTTCTTTGAGTTAAATTGTATTGTATGTAGCTGACACAGCACTGTTTGCAGCTCCTCAGTTTATGGTTATCCCGTGACAACAATGTATTCATCATATTTATTATTCTACAAAAGAATTTTTAAATGCACTGATGTGGTGTTTGCATGCTATGCAAGATGGCACATCATGGAAACTTTATAAGGAGCATCGCATATGATATGTGATATTTGGCACCTGGAGGAGTCGGACACGCAGATCCTGAAAAGAAGTAAAGACTCTTTAGCAAAAGCCGTCTTTATTCTGAGTCTAATCTTTACTTTTAGTGAAATGATTTATGAAAACCAATCAGCTGCTCCTGGTGAGGCTCGAACTCACAACCTCGGCATGGCTCAGTGCAAGTACTGCTGTATAAGTACCGCGCGCTAACCGATTGCGCCACTGGAGCTCACTGTTTTCATTTCTCCCCATTTGAGCCATCTAGTGCAAACCAAGTAGATACTGCACTGCTCCATTATTCACTGAACAAGATCGACTCACATGCTAGCACGTTATCATGACTATTAAAAATACAGTCCAAATGGAATAGATTTGATAATTCTGCTATATCATGTGCTCTGTCTATTGAACACCCCATACATTTGCCGTTCTGACACAGTCTAGGATAAACTTATGCTTATTTTTAATTAGCACATAGTTAGAATTTCGCCAAAAATGAAATATAGGCCCCTAAGGCAGACGAGGTGGCCGAGTGGTTAAGGCGATGGACTGCTAATCCATAGTGCTCTGCACGCGTGGGTTCGAATCCCACCTTCGTCGGAAAGCCATCAGACACTCTTTTGAAGGTGAGCATGTCTCGAAGTACAATTACACTCTCTTTCAAGACACTGCCATAATCCACTAGAAGGGCCCAACTGACTAGTCCATTATGGCATTTTATGTCAAATAAAGGGAAGTATTTTGTGCTTAATTGAAATTAGATCTTTCATGAAGTGTCCAGAGGATTGCCTATTACTCACTCCTGGCCTTCCAACCAGTTTGGATAGATAGACTGATAAGAAAGCATTTCTTACTCCTAAAGTTTCAGCCGTCTCAAGTGTATGAGTGTTTACATTTGTCTGCCCCACAGAGACAGATCACTTCTAATAAGTGAGTTCTCTATCTGTCACTGATTGCGGACATACTCTCTAGAGCTTTCAGTATGGTCATAAATGTGAATACTCTTATGTTCTCAAATCAAAATGGAGTTTTTCCTACTTTCAAGAAAAGTGTCTTAAGCATGCTCTTCGATTTGTGCACGCATGTAGTCATTCAAATGCAACTGCATTTCCATACAGAGTCTCAAAATCATAGATATCGTCATACCGCAGTAAGAATACATGTTGCGATTTACAAACTGCAGGCAGGCCGGCCTTGTAGCTCAGTGGCAGAGCACTGGTCTTGTAAACCAGAGGTCATGAGTTCAAGCCTCATCAGGGCCTTTTTATATGTGTGTTTCTGTATGTTGTTTTCGAGTCATTCTTTCTAGGACTCACACCTTGTCTTAAGTTTGCTTATTGACAAGCTTCCGTTTCCTGCTTTCATCTTATCAAGAAGACTTCATGAAAACCATTGAACCATAAACTATTGCCTCACCCCTTCCGATCGCCTGACGAACGCCTGACAAACGCCATTCTCACCCCGCCGGGCAAGCCCTGCCGGGCAAAGCCAAATAAGCCATGCATATTTAAAGTTCCTTTGAAAGGCAGGGCGAGGACTAGGACGTCTGTTCCGACTGAGTCTGCATCCACAGAAAGGATGAAATATGGCTCTAGAAATTTCACCAAGGAGATATGAACTTCATCCCCCTTAAAATACTTTTTCTCCCAGATACCCCGGCTCTTAGTCAAATGAGGTTAATCTTCAAAACCCCACCCCCACTAACCATAAATATTCACCTCTCCTGCTGTCCATTCAATTGATACAAGGTATCTTGTACATGGAGAGAATGTGAGAAAAAGCAGAATTGCTTCATAGATTTGGTGACCTTGGATGGGTGGGCTGGATAAAGAAGTGAACTTGGTTTCCGGAAAGGGAGTATCATGATGGGAATGAGGAAAAGAGAACATGGACCACATTCACAGGTTAGAGAAATAAATGTAATAGGTTCAATGGTTTTGAAAAGCTAACTTTGAGCAGGAATTGTTTTTTAAAATTGCAAAGAATTAAAAAAGTCAATGTGGGATTGGAGGCACAATCTGAGCAGAAAGCACCATAAGCTGCTATGGTGCAACTCTTATGTTGACTAGAAACTTTAATATGATGATGCTCTTCTTTTGATATTTCTTTGAGTTAAATTGTATTGTATGTAGCTGACACAGCACTGTTTGCAGCTCCTCAGTTTATGGTTATCCCGTGACAACAATGTATTCATCATATTTATTATTCTACACAAGAATTTTTAAATGCACTGATGTGGTGTTTGCATGCTATGCAAGATGGCACATCATGGAAACTTTATAAGTAGCATCGCATATGATATGTGATATTTGGCACCTGGAGGAGTCGGACACGCAGATCCTGAAAAGAAGTAAAGACTCTTTAGCAAAAGCCGTCTTTATTCTGAGTCTAATCTTTACTTTTAGTGAAATGATTTATGAAAACCAATCAGCTGCTCCAGGTGAGGCTCGAACTCACAACCTCGGCATGGCTCAGTGCAAGTACTGCTGTATAAGTACCGCGCGCTAACCGATTGCGCCACTGGAGCTCACTGTTTTCATTTCTCCCCATTTGAGCCATCTAGTGCAAACCAAGTAGATACTGCACTGCTCCATTATTCACTGAACAAGATCGACTCACATGCTAGCACGTTATCATGACTATTAAAAATACAGTCCAAATGGAATAGATTTGATAATTCTGCTATATCATGTGCTCTGTCTATTGAACACCCCATACATTTGCCGTTCTGACACAGTCTAGGATAAACTTATGCTTATTTTTAATTAGCACATAGTTAGAATTTCCCCAAAAATGAAATATAGGCCCCTAAGGCAGACGAGGTGGCCGAGTGGTTAAGGCGATGGACTGCTAATCCATTGTGCTCTGCACGCGTGGGTTCGAATCCCACCTTCGTCGGAAAGCCATCAGACACTCTTTTGAAGGTGAGCATGTCTCGAAGTACAATTACACTCTCTTTCAAGACACTGCCATAATCCACTAGAAGGGCCCAACTGACTAGTCCATTATGGCATTTTATGTCAAATAAAGGGAAGTATTTTGTGCTTAATTGAAATTAGATCTTTCATGAAGTGTCCAGAGGATTGCCTATTACTCACTCCTGGCCTTCCAACCAGTTTGGATAGATAGACTGATAAGAAAGCATTTCTTACTCCTAAAGTTTCAGCCGTCTCAAGTGTATGAGTGTTTACATTTGTCTGCCCCACAGAGACAGATCACTTCTAATAAGTGAGTTCTCTATCTGTCACTGATTGCGGACATACTCTCTAGAGCTTTCAGTATGGTCATAAATGTGAATACTCTTATGTTCTCAAATCAAAATGGAGTTTTTCCTACTTTCAAGAAAAGTGTCTTAAGCATGCTCTTCGATTTGTGCACGCATGTAGTCATTCAAATGCAACTGCATTTCCATACAGAGTCTCAAAATCATAGATATCGTCATACCGCAGTAAGAATACATGTTGCGATTTACAAACTGCAGGCAGGCCGGCCTTGTAGCTCAGTGGCAGAGCACTGGTCTTGTAAACCAGGGGTCATGAGTTCAAGCCTCATCAGGGCCTTTTTATATGTGTGTTTCTGTATGTTGTTTTCGAGTCATTCTTTCTAGGACTCACACCTTGTCTTAAGTTTGCTTATTGACAAGCTTCCCTTTCCTGCTTTCATCTTATCAAGAAGACTTCATGAAAACCATTGAACCATAAACTATTGCCTCACCCCTTCCGATCGCCTGACGAACGCCTGACAAACGCCATTCTCACCCCGCCGGGCAAGCCCCGCCGGGCAAGCCCCGCCGGGCAAAGCCAAATAAGCCATGCATATTTAAAGTTCCTTTGAAAGGCAGGGCGAGGACTAGGACGTCTGTTCCGACTGAGTCTGCATCCACAGAAAGGATGAAATAAGGCTCTAGAAATTTCACCAAGGAGATATGAACTTCATCCCCCTTAAAATACTTTTTCTCCCAGATACCCCGGCTCTTAGTCAAATGAGGTTAATCTTCAAAACCCCACCCCCACTAACCATAAATATTCACCTCTCCTGCTGTCCATTCAATTGATACAAGGTATCTTGTACATGGAGAGAATGTGAGAAAAAGCAGAATTGCTTCATAGATTTGGTGACCTTGGATGGGTGGGCTGGATAAAGAAGTGAACTTGGTTTCCGGAAAGGGAGTATCATGATGGGAATGAGGAAAAGAGAACATGGACCACATTCACAGGTTAGAGAAATAAATGTAATAGGTTCAATGGTTTTGAAAAGCTAACTTTGAGCAGGAATTGTTTTTTAAAATTGCAAAGAATTAAAAAAGTCAATGTGGGATTGGAGGCACAATCTGAGCAGAAAGCACCATAAGCTGCTATGGTGCAACTCTTATGTTGACTAGAAACTTTAATATGATGATGCTCTTCTTTTGATATTTCTTTGAGTTAAATTGTATTGTATGTAGCTGACACAGCACTGTTTGCAGCTCCTCAGTTTATGGTTATCCCGTGACAACAATGTATTCATCATATTTATTATTCTACAAAAGAATTTTTAAATGCACTGATGTGGTGTTTGCATGCTATGCAAGATGGCACATCATGGAAACTTTATAAGGAGCATCGCATATGATATGTGATATTTGGCACCTGGAGGAGTCGGACACGCAGATCCTGAAAAGAAGTAAAGACTCTTTAGCAAAAGCCGTCTTTATTCTGAGTCTAATCTTTACTTTTAGTGAAATGATTTATGAAAACCAATCAGCTGCTCCAGGTGAGGCTCGAACTCACAACCTCGGCATGGCTCAGTGCAAGTACTGCTGTATAAGTACCGCGCGCTAACCGATTGCGCCACTGGAGCTCACTGTTTTCATTTCTCCCCATTTGAGCCATCTAGTGCAAACCAAGTAGATACTGCACTGCTCCATTATTCACTGAACAAGATCGACTCACATGCTAGCATGTTATCATGACTATTAAAAATACAGTCCAAATGGAATAGATTTGATAATTCTGCTATATCATGTGCTCTGTCTATTGAACACCCCATACATTTGCCGTTCTGACACAGTCTAGGATAAACTTATGCTTATTTTTAATTAGCACATAGTTAGAATTTCCCCAAAAATGAAATATAAGCCCCTAAGGCAGACGAGGTGGCCGAGTGGTTAAGGCGATGGACTGCTAATCCATTGTGCTCTGCACGCGTGGGTTCGAATCCCACCTTCGTCGGAAAGCCATCAGACACTCTTTTGAAGGTGAGCATGTCTCGAAGTACAATTACACTCTCTTTCAAGACACTGACATAATCCACTAGAAAGGCCCAACTGACTAGTCCATTATGGCATTTTATGTCAAATAAAGGGAAGTATTTTGTGCTTAATTGAAATTAGATCTTTCATGAAGTGTCCAGAGGATTGCCTATTCCTCACTCCTGGCCTTCCAACCAGTTTGGATAGATAGACTGATAAGAAAGCATTTCTTACTCCTAAAGTTTCAGCCGTCTCAAGTGTATGAGTGTTTACATTTGTCTGCCCCACAGAGACAGATCACTTCTAATAAGTGAGTTCTCTATCTGTCACTGATTGCGGACATACTCTCTAGAGCTTTCAGTATGGTCATAAATGTGAATACTCTTATGTTCTCAAATCAAAATGGAGTTTTTCCTACTTTCAAGAAAAGTGTCTTAAGCATGCTCTTCGATTTGTGCACGCATGTAGTCATTCAAATGCAACTGCATTTCCATACAGAGTCTCAAAATCATAGATATTGTCATACCGCAGTAAGAATACATGTTGCGATTTACAAACTGCAGGCAGGCCGGCCTTGTAGCTCAGTGGCAGAGCACTGGTCTTGTAAACCAGGGGTCATGAGTTCAATCCTCATCAGGGCCTTTTTATATGTGTGTTTCTGTATGTTGTTTTCGAGTCATTCTTTCTAGGACTCACACCTTGTCTTAAGTTTGCTTATTGACAAGCTTCCCTTTCCTGCTTTCATCTTATCAAGAAGACTTCATGAAAACCATTGAACCATAAACTATTGCCTCACCCCTTCCGATCGCCTGACAAACGCCATTCTCACCCCGCCGGGCAAGCCCTGCCGGGCAAAGCCAAATAAGCCATGCATATTTAAAGTTCCTTTGAAAGGCAGGGCGAGGACTAGGACGTCTGTTCCGACTGAGTCTGCATCCACAGAAAGGATGAAATAAGGCTCTAGAAATTTCACCAAGGAGATATGAACTTCATCCCCCTTAAAATACTTTTTCTCCCAGATACCCCGGCTCTTAGTCAAATGAGGTTAATCTTCAAAACCCCACCCCCACTAACCATAAATATTCACCTCTCCTGCTGTCCATTCAATTGATACAAGGTATCTTGTACATGGAGAGAATGTGAGAAAAAGCAGAATTGCTTCATAGATTTGGTGACCTTGGATGGGTGGGCTGGATAAAGAAGTGAACTTGGTTTCCGGAAAGGGAGTATCATGATGGGAATGAGGAAAAGAGAACATGGACCACATTCACAGGTTAGAGAAATAAATGTAATAGGTTCAATGGTTTTGAAAAGCTAACTTTGAGCAGGAATTGTTTTTTAAAATTGCAAAGAATTAAAAAAGTCAATGTGGGATTGGAGGCACAATCTGAGCAGAAAGCACCATAAGCTGCTATGGTGCAACTCTTATGTTGACTAGAAACTTTAATATGATGATGCTCTTCTTTTGATATTTCTTTGAGTTAAATTGTATTGTATGTAGCTGACACAGCACTGTTTGCAGCTCCTCAGTTTATGGTTATCCCGTGACAACAATGTATTCATCATATTTATTATTCTACAAAAGAATTTTTAAATGCACTGATGTGGTGTTTGCATGCTATGCAAGATGGCACATCATGGAAACTTTATAAGGAGCATCGCATATGATATGTGATATTTGGCACCTGGAGGAGTCGGACACGCAGATCCTGAAAAGAAGTAAAGACTCTTTAGCAAAAGCCGTCTTTATTCTGAGTCTAATCTTTACTTTTAGTGAAATGATTTATGAAAACCAATCAGCTGCTCCAGGTGAGGCTCGAACTCACAACCTCGGCATGGCTCAGTGCAAGTACTGCTGTATAAGTACCGCGCGCTAACCGATTGCGCCACTGGAGCTCACTGTTTTCATTTCTCCCCATTTGAGCCATCTAGTGCAAACCAAGTAGATACTGCACTGCTCCATTATTCACTGAACAAGATCGACTCACATGCTAGCACGTTATCATGACTATTAAAAATACAGTCCAAATGGAATAGATTTGATAATTCTGCTATATCATGTGCTCTGTCTATTGAACACCCCATACATTTGCCGTCCTGACACAGTCTAGGATAAACTTATGCTTATTTTTAATTAGCACATAGTTAGAATTTCCCCAAAAATGAAATATAGGCCCCTAAGGCAGACGAGGTGGCCGAGTGGTTAAGGCGATGGACTGCTAATCCATTGTGCTCTGCACGCGTGGGTTCGAATCCCACCTTCGTCGGAAAGCCATCAGACACTCTTTTGAAGGTGAGCATGTCTCGAAGTACAATTACACTCTCTTTCAAGACACTGCCATAATCCACTAGAAGGGCCCAACTGACTAGTCCATTATGGCATTTTATGTCAAATAAAGGGAAGTATTTTGTGCTTAATTGAAATTAGATCTTTCATGAAGTGTCCAGAGGATTGCCTATTCCTCACTCCTGGCCTTCCAACCAGTTTGGATAGATAGACTGATAAGAAAGCATTTCTTACTCCTAAAGTTTCAGCCGTCTCAAGTGTATGAGTGTTTACATTTGTCTGCCCCACAGAGACAGATCACTTCTAATAAGTGAGTTCTCTATCTGTCACTGATTGCGGACATACTCTCTAGAGCTTTCAGTATGGTCATAAATGTGAATACTCTTATGTTCTCAAATCAAAATGGAGTTTTTCCTACTTTCAAGAAAAGTGTCTTAAGCATGCTCTTCGATTTGTGCACGCATGTAGTCATTCAAATGCAAATGCATTTCCATACAGAGTCTCAAAATCATAGATATCGTCATACCGCAGTAAGAATACATGTTGCGATTTACAAACTGCAGGCAGGCCGGCCTTGTAGCTCAGTGGCAGAGCACTGGTCTTGTAAACCAGGGGTCATGAGTTCAAGCCTCATCAGGGCCTTTTTATATGTGTGTTTCTGTATGTTGTTTTCGAGTCATTCTTTCTAGGACTCACACCTTGTCTTAAGTTTGCTTATTGACAAGCTTCCCTTTCCTGCTTTCATCTTATCAAGAAGACTTCATGAAAACCATTGAACCATAAACTATTGCCTCACCCCTTCCGATCGCCTGACGAACGCCTGACAAACGCCATTCTCACCCCGCCGGGCAAGCCCTGCCGGGCAAAGCCAAATAAGCCATGCATATTTAAAGTTCCTTTGAAAGGCAGGGCGAGGACTAGGACGTCTGTTCCGACTGAGTCTGCATCCTCAGAAAGGATGAAATAAGGCTCTAGAAATTTCACCAAGGAGATATGAACTTCATCCCCCTTAAAATACTTTTTCTCCCAGATACCCCGGCTCTTAGTCAAATGAGGTTAATCTTCAAAACCCCACCCCCACTAACCATAAATATTCACCTCTCCTGCTGTCCATTCAATTGATACAAGGTATCTTGTACATGGAGAGAATGTGAGAAAAAGCAGAATTGCTTCATAGATTTGGTGACCTTGGATGGGTGGGCTGGATAAAGAAGTGAACTTGGTTTCCGGAAAGGGAGTATCATGATGGGAATGAGGAAAAGAGAACATGGACCACATTCACAGGTTAGAGAAATAAATGTAATAGGTTCAATGGTTTTGAAAAGCTAACTTTGAGCAGGAATTGTTTTTTAAAATTGCAAAGAATTAAAAAAGTCAATGTGGGATTGGAGGCACAATCTGAGCAGAAAGCACCATAAGCTGCTATGGTGCAACTCTTATGTTGACTAGAAACTTTAATATGATGATACTCTTCTTTTGATATTTCTTTGAGTTAAATTGTATTGTATGTAGCTGACACAGCACTGTTTGCAGCTCCTCAGTTTATGGTTATCCCGTGACAACAATGTATTCATCATATTTATTATTCTACAAAAGAATTTTTAAATGCACTGATGTGGTGTTTGCATGCTATGCAAGATGGCACATCATGGAAACTTTATAAGGAGCATCGCATATGATATGTGATATTTGGCACCTGGAGGAGTCGGACACGCAGATCCTGAAAAGAAGTAAAGACTCTTTAGCAAAAGCCGTCTTTATTCTGAGTCTAATCTTTACTTTTAGTGAAATGATTTATGAAAACCAATCAGCTGCTCCAGGTGAGGCTCGAACTCACAACCTCGGCATGGCTCAGTGCAAGTACTGCTGTATAAGTACCGCGCGCTAACCGATTGCGCCACTGGAGCTCACTGTTTTCATTTCTCCCCATTTGAGCCATCTAGTGCAAACCAAGTAGATACTGCACTGCTCCATTATTCACTGAACAAGATCGACTCACATGCTAGCACGTTATCATGACTATTAAAAATACAGTCCAAATGGAATAGATTTGATAATTCTGCTATATCATGTGCTCTGTCTATTGAACACCCCATACATTTGCCGTTCTGACACAGTCTAGGATAAACTTATGCTTATTTTTAATTAGCACATAGTTAGAATTTCGCCAAAAATGAAATATAGGCCCCTAAGGCAGACGAGGTGGGCGAGTGGTTAAGGCGATGGACTGCTAATCCATAGTGCTCTGCACGCGTGGGTTCGAATCCCACCTTCGTCGGAAAGCCATCAGACACTCTTTTGAAGGTGAGCATGTCTCGAAGTACAATTACACTCTCTTTCAAGACACTGCCATAATCCACTAGAAGGGCCCAACTGACTAGTCCATTATGGCATTTTATGTCAAATAAAGGGAAGTATTTTGTGCTTAATTGAAATTAGATCTTTCATGAAGTGTCCAGAGGATTGCCTATTACTCACTCCTGGCCTTCCAACCAGTTTGGATAGATAGACTGATAAGAAAGCATTTCTTACTCCTAAAGTTTCAGCCGTCTCAAGTGTATGAGTGTTTACATTTGTCTGCCCCACAGAGACAGATCACTTCTAATAAGTGAGTTCTCTATCTGTCACTGATTGCGGACATACTCTCTAGAGCTTTCAGTATGGTCATAAATGTGAATACTCTTATGTTCTCAAATCAAAATGGAGTTTTTCCTACTTTCAAGAAAAGTGTCTTAAGCATGCTCTTCGATTTGTGCACGCATGTAGTCATTCAAATGCAACTGCATTTCCATACAGAGTCTCAAAATCATAGATATCGTCATACCGCAGTAAGAATACATGTTGCGATTTACAAACTGCAGGCAGGCCGGCCTTGTAGCTCAGTGGCAGAGCACTGGTCTTGTAAACCAGAGGTCATGAGTTCAAGCCTCATCAGGGCCTTTTTATATGTGTGTTTCTGTATGTTGTTTTCGAGTCATTCTTTCTAGGACTCACACCTTGTCTTAAGTTTGCTTATTGACAAGCTTCCGTTTCCTGCTTTCATCTTATCAAGAAGACTTCATGAAAACCATTGAACCATAAACTATTGCCTCACCCCTTCCGATCGCCTGACGAACGCCTGACAAACGCCATTCTCACCCCGCCGGGCAAGCCCTGCCGGGCAAAGCCAAATAAGCCATGCATATTTAAAGTTCCTTTGAAAGGCAGGGCGAGGACTAGGACGTCTGTTCCGACTGAGTCTGCATCCACAGAAAGGATGAAATATGGCTCTAGAAATTTCACCAAGGAGATATGAACTTCATCCCCCTTAAAATACTTTTTCTCCCAGATACCCCGGCTCTTAGTCAAATGAGGTTAATCTTCAAAACCCCACCCCCACTAACCATAAATATTCACCTCTCCTGCTGTCCATTCAATTGATACAAGGTATCTTGTACATGGAGAGAATGTGAGAAAAAGCAGAATTGCTTCATAGATTTGGTGACCTTGGATGGGTGGGCTGGATAAAGAAGTGAACTTGGTTTCCGGAAAGGGAGTATCATGATGGGAATGAGGAAAAGAGAACATGGACCACATTCACAGGTTAGAGAAATAAATGTAATAGGTTCAATGGTTTTGAAAAGCTAACTTTGAGCAGGAATTGTTTTTTAAAATTGCAAAGAATTAAAAAAGTCAATGTGGGATTGGAGGCACAATCTGAGCAGAAAGCACCATAAGCTGCTATGGTGCAACTCTTATGTTGACTAGAAACTTTAATATGATGATACTCTTCTTTTGATATTTCTTTGAGTTAAATTGTATTGTATGTAGCTGACACAGCACTGTTTGCAGCTCCTCAGTTTATGGTTATCCCGTGACAACAATGTATTCATCATATTTATTATTCTACAAAAGAATTTTTAAATGCACTGATGTGGTGTTTGCATGCTATGCAAGATGGCACATCATGGAAACTTTATAAGGAGCATCGCATATGATATGTGATATTTGGCACCTGGAGGAGTCGGACACGCAGATCCTGAAAAGAAGTAAAGACTCTTTAGCAAAAGCCGTCTTTATTCTGAGTCTAATCTTTACTTTTAGTGAAATGATTTATGAAAACCAATCAGCTGCTCCAGGTGAGGCTCGAACTCACAACCTCGGCATGGCTCAGTGCAAGTACTGCTGTATAAGTACCGCGCGCTAACCGATTGCGCCACTGGAGCTCACTGTTTTCATTTCTCCCCATTTGAGCCATCTAGTGCAAACCAAGTAGATACTGCACTGCTCCATTATTCACTGAACAAGATCGACTCACATGCTAGCACGTTATCATGACTATTAAAAATACAGTCCAAATGGAATAGATTTGATAATTCTGCTATATCATGTGCTCTGTCTATTGAACACCCCATACATTTGCCGTTCTGACACAGTCTAGGATAAACTTATGCTTATTTTTAATTAGCACATAGTTAGAATTTCCCCAAAAATGAAATATAGGCCCCTAAGGCAGACAAGGTGGCCGAGTGGTTAAGGCGATGGACTGCTAATCCATTGTGCTCTGCACGCGTGGGTTCGAATCCCACCTTCGTCGGAAAGCCATCAGACACTCTTTTGAAGGTGAGCATGTCTCGAAGTACAATTACACTCTCTTTCAAGACACTGCCATAATCCACTAGAAGGGCCCAACTGACTAGTCCATTATGGCATTTTATGTCAAATAAAGGGAAGTATTTTGTGCTTAATTGAAATTAGATCTTTCATGAAGTGTCCAGAGGATTGCCTATTACTCACTCCTGGCCTTCCAACCAGTTTGGATAGATAGACTGATAAGAAAGCATTTCTTACTCCTAAAGTTTCAGCCGTCTCAAGTGTATGAGTGTTTACATTTGTCTGCCCCACAGAGACAGATCACTTCTAATAAGTGAGTTCTCTATCTGTCACTGATTGCGGACATACTCTCTAGAGCTTTCAGTATGGTCATAAATGTGAATACTCTTATGTTCTCAAATCAAAATGGAGTTTTTCCTACTTTCAAGAAAAGTGTCTTAAGCATGCTCTTCGATTTGTGCACGCATGTAGTCATTCAAATGCAACTGCATTTCCATACAGAGTCTCAAAATCATAGATATCGTCATACCGCAGTAAGAATACATGTTGCGATTTACAAACTGCAGGCAGACCGGCCTTGTAGCTCAGTGGCAGAGCACTGGTCTTGTAAACCAGAGGTCATGAGTTCAAGCCTCATCAGGGCCTTTTTATATGTGTGTTTCTGTATGTTGTTTTCGAGTCATTCTTTCTAGGACTCACACCTTGTCTTAAGTTTGCTTATTGACAAGCTTCCGTTTCCTGCTTTCATCTTATCAAGAAGACTTCATGAAAACCATTGAACCATAAACTATTGCCTCACCCCTTCCGATCGCCTGACGAACGCCTGACAAACGCCGGGCAAGCCCTGCCGGGCAAAGCCAAATAAGCCATGCATATTTAAAGTTCCTTTGAAAGGCAGGGCGAGGACTAGGACGTCTGTTCCGACTGAGTCTGCATCCACAGAAAGGATGAAATAAGGCTCTAGAAATTTCACCAAGGAGATATGAACTTCATCCCCCTTAAAATACTTTTTCTCCCAGATACCCCGGCTCTTAGTCAAATGAGGTTAATCTTCAAAACCCCACCCCCACTAACCATAAATATTCACCTCTCCTGCTGTCCATTCAATTGATACAAGGTATCTTGTACATGGAGAGAATGTGAGAAAAAGCAGAATTGCTTCATAGATTTGGTGACCTTGGATGGGTGGGCTGGATAAAGAAGTGAACTTGGTTTCCGGAAAGGGAGTATCATGATGGGAATGAGGAAAAGAGAACATGGACCACATTCACAGGTTAGAGAAATAAATGTAATAGGTTCAATGGTTTTGAAAAGCTAACTTTGAGCAGGAATTGTTTTTTAAAATTGCAAAGAATTAAAAAAGTCAATGTGGGATTGGAGGCACAATCTGAGCAGAAAGCACCATAAGCTGCTATGGTGCAACTCTTATGTTGACTAGAAACTTTAATATGATGATGCTCTTCTTTTGATATTTCTTTGAGTTAAATTGTATTGTATGTAGCTGACACAGCACTGTTTGCAGCTCCTCAGTTTATGGTTATCCCGTGACAACAATGTATTCATCATATTTATTATTCTACAAAAGAATTTTTAAATGCACTGATGTGGTGTTTGCATGCTATGCAAGATGGCACATCATGGAAACTTTATAAGGAGCATCGCATATGATATGTGATATTTGGCACCTGGAGGAGTCGGACACGCAGATCCTGAAAAGAAGTAAAGACTCTTTAGCAAAAGCCGTCTTTATTCTGAGTCTAATCTTTACTTTTAGTGAAATGATTTATGAAAACCAATCAGCTGCTCCAGGTGAGGCTCGAACTCACAACCTCGGCATGGCTCAGTGCAAGTACTGCTGTATAAGTACCGCGCGCTAACCGATTGCGCCACTGGAGCTCACTGTTTTCATTTCTCCCCATTTGAGCCATCTAGTGCAAACCAAGTAGATACTGCACTGCTCCATTATTCACTGAACAAGATCGACTCACATGCTAGCATGTTATCATGACTATTAAAAATACAGTCTAAATGGAATAGATTTGATAATTCTGCTATATCATGTGCTCTGTCTATTGAACACCCCATACATTTGCCGTTCTGACACAGTCTAGGATAAACTTATGCTTATTTTTAATTAGCACATAGTTAGAATTTCCCCAAAAATGAAATATAAGCCCCTAAGGCAGACGAGGTGGCCGAGTGGTTAAGGCGATGGACTGCTAATCCATTGTGCTCTGCACGCGTGGGTTCGAATCCCACCTTTGTCGGAAAGCCATCAGACACTCTTTTGAAGGTGAGCATGTCTCGAAGTACAATTACACTCTCTTTCAAGACACTGCCATAATCCACTAGAAGGGCCCAACTGACTAGTCCATTATGGCATTTTATGTCAAATAAAGGGAAGTATTTTGTGCTTAATTGAAATTAGATCTTTCATGAAGTGTCCAGAGGATTGCCTATTCCTCACTCCTGGCCTTCCAACCAGTTTGGATAGATAGACTGATAAGAAAGCATTTCTTACTCCTAAAGTTTCAGCCGTCTCAAGTGTATGAGTGTTTACATTTGTCTGCCCCACAGAGACAGATCACTTCTAATAAGTGAGTTCTCTATCTGTCACTGATTGCGGACATACTCTCTAGAGCTTTCAGTATGGTCATAAATGTGAATACTCTTATGTTCTCAAATCAAAATGGAGTTTTTCCTACTTTCAAGAAAAGTGTCTTAAGCATGCTCTTCGATTTGTGCACGCATGTAGTCATTCAAATGCAACTGCATTTCCATACAGAGTCTCAAAATCATAGATATTGTCATACCGCAGTAAGAATACATGTTGCGATTTACAAACTGCAGGCAGGCCGGCCTTGTAGCTCAGTGGCAGAGCACTGGTCTTGTAAACCAGGGGTCATGAGTTCAATCCTCATCAGGGCCTTTTTATATGTGTGTTTCTGTATGTTGTTTTCGAGTCATTCTTTCTAGGACTCACACCTTGTCTTAAGTTTGCTTATTGACAAGCTTCCCTTTCCTGCTTTCATCTTATCAAGAAGACTTCATGAAAACCATTGAACCATAAACTATTGCCTCACCCCTTCCGATCGCCTGACGAACGCCTGACAAACGCCATTCTCACCCCGCCGGGCAAGCCCTGCCGGGCAAAGCCAAATAAGCCATGCATATTTAAAGTTCCTTTGAAAGGCAGAGCGAGGACTAGGACGTCTGTTCCGACTGAGTCTGCATCCACAGAAAGGATGAAATAAGGCTCTAGAAATTTCACCAAGGAGATATGAACTTCATCCCCCTTAAAATACTTTTTCTCCAAGATACCCCGGCTCTTAGTCAAATGAGGTTAATCTTCAAAACCCCACCCCCACTAACCATAAATATTCACCTCCCCTGCTGTCCATTCAATTGATACAAGGTATCTTGTACATGGAGAGAATGTGAGAAAAAGCAGAATTGCTTCATAGATTTGGTGACCTTGGATGGGTGGGCTGGATAAAGAAGTGAACTTGGTTTCCGGAAAGGGAGTATCATGATGGGAATGAGGAAAAGAGAACATGGACCACATTCACAGGTTAGAGAAATAAATGTAATAGGTTCAATGGTTTTGAAAAGCTAACTTTGAGCAGGAATTGTTTTTTAAAATTGCAAAGAATTAAAAAAGTCAATGTGGGATTGGAGGCACAATCTGAGCAGAAAGCACCATAAGCTGCTATGGTGCAACTCTTATGTTGACTAGAAACTTTAATATGATGATGCTCTTCTTTTGATATTTCTTTGAGTTAAATTGTATTGTATGTAGCTGACACAGCACTGTTTGCAGCTCCTCAGTTTATGGTTATCCCGTGACAACAATGTATTCATCATATTTATTATTCTACACAAGAATTTTTAAATGCACTGATGTGGTGTTTGCATGCTATGCAAGATGGCACATCATGGAAACTTTATAAGTAGCATCGCATATGATATGTGATATTTGGCACCTGGAGGAGTCGGACACGCAGATCCTGAAAAGAAGTAAAGACTCTTTAGCAAAAGCCGTCTTTATTCTGAGTCTAATCTTTACTTTTAGTGAAATGATTTATGAAAACCAATCAGCTGCTCCAGGTGAGGCTCGAACTCACAACCTCGGCATGGCTCAGTGCAAGTACTGCTGTATAAGTACCGCGCGCTAACCGATTGCGCCACTGGAGCTCACTGTTTTCATTTCTCCCCATTTGAGCCATCTAGTGCAAACCAAGTAGATACTGCACTGCTCCATTATTCACTGAACAAGATCGACTCACATGCTAGCACGTTATCATGACTATTAAAAATACAGTCCAAATGGAATAGATTTGATAATTCTGCTATATCATGTGCTCTGTCTATTGAACACCCCATACATTTGCCGTTCTGACACAGTCTAGGATAAACTTATGCTTATTTTTAATTAGCACATAGTTAGAATTTCCCCAAAAATGAAATATAGGCCCCTAAGGCAGACGAGGTGGCCGAGTGGTTAAGGCGATGGACTGCTAATCCATTGTGCTCTGCACGCGTGGGTTTGAATCCCACCTTCGTCGGAAAGCCATCAGACACTCTTTTGAAGGTGAGCATGTCTCGAAGTACAATTACACTCTCTTTCAAGACACTGCCATAATCCACTAGAAGGGCCCAACTGACTAGTCCATTATGGCATTTTATGTCAAATAAAGGGAAGTATTTTGTGCTTAATTGAAATTAGATCTTTCATGAAGTGTCCAGAGGATTGCCTATTACTCACTCCTGGCCTTCCAACCAGTTTGGATAGATAGACTGATAAGAAAGCATTTCTTACTCCTAAAGTTTCAGCCGTCTCAAGTGTATGAGTGTTTACATTTGTCTGCCCCACAGAGACAGATCACTTCTAATAAGTGAGTTCTCTATCTGTCACTGATTGCGGACATACTCTCTAGAGCTTTCAGTATGGTCATAAATGTGAATACTCTTATGTTCTCAAATCAAAATGGAGTTTTTCCTACTTTCAAGAAAAGTGTCTTAAGCATGCTCTTCGATTTGTGCACGCATGTAGTCATTCAAATGCAACTGCATTTCCATACAGAGTCTCAAAATCATAGATATCGTCATACCGCAGTAAGAATACATGTTGCGATTTACAAACTGCAGGCAGGCCGGCCTTGTAGCTCAGTGGCAGAGCACTGGTCTTGTAAACCAGGGGTCATGAGTTCAAGCCTCATCAGGGCCTTTTTATATGTGTGTTTCTGTATGTTGTTTTCGAGTCATTCTTTCTAGGACTCACACCTTGTCTTAAGTTTGCTTATTGACAAGCTTCCCTTTCCTGCTTTCATCTTATCAAGAAGACTTCATGAAAACCATTGAACCATAAACTATTGCCTCACCCCTTCCGATCGCCTGACGAACGCCTGACAAACGCCATTCTCACCCCGCCGGGCAAGCCCCGCCGGGCAAGCCCCGCCGGGCAAAGCCAAATAAGCCATGCATATTTAAAGTTCCTTTGAAAGGCAGGGCGAGGACTAGGACGTCTGTTCCGACTGAGTCTGCATCCACAGAAAGGATGAAATAAGGCTCTAGAAATTTCACCAAGGAGATATGAACTTCATCCCCCTTAAAATACTTTTTCTCCCAGATACCCCGGCTCTTAGTCAAATGAGGTTAATCTTCAAAACCCCACCCCCACTAACCATAAATATTCACCTCTCCTGCTGTCCATTCAATTGATACAAGGTATCTTGTACATGGAGAGAATGTGAGAAAAAGCAGAATTGCTTCATAGATTTGGTGACCTTGGATGGGTGGGCTGGATAAAGAAGTGAACTTGGTTTCCGGAAAGGGAGTATCATGATGGGAATGAGGAAAAGAGAACATGGACCACATTCACAGGTTAGAGAAATAAATGTAATAGGTTCAATGGTTTTGAAAAGCTAACTTTGAGCAGGAATTGTTTTTTAAAATTGCAAAGAATTAAAAAAGTCAATGTGGGATTGGAGGCACAATCTGAGCAGAAAGCACCATAAGCTGCTATGGTGCAACTCTTATGTTGACTAGAAACTTTAATATGATGATGCTCTTCTTTTGATATTTCTTTGAGTTAAATTGTATTGTATGTAGCTGACACAGCACTGTTTGCAGCTCCTCAGTTTATGGTTATCCCGTGACAACAATGTATTCATCATATTTATTATTCTACAAAAGAATTTTTAAATGCACTGATGTGGTGTTTGCATGCTATGCAAGATGGCACATCATGGAAACTTTATAAGGAGCATCGCATATGATATGTGATATTTGGCACCTGGAGGAGTCGGACACGCAGATCCTGAAAAGAAGTAAAGACTCTTTAGCAAAAGCCGTCTTTATTCTGAGTCTAATCTTTACTTTTAGTGAAATGATTTATGAAAACCAATCAGCTGCTCCAGGTGAGGCTCGAACTCACAACCTCGGCATGGCTCAGTGCAAGTACTGCTGTATAAGTACCGCGCGCTAACCGATTGCGCCACTGGAGCTCACTGTTTTCATTTCTCCCCATTTGAGCCATCTAGTGCAAACCAAGTAGATACTGCACTGCTCCATTATTCACTGAACAAGATCGACTCACATGCTAGCATGTTATCATGACTATTAAAAATACAGTCCAAATGGAATAGATTTGATAATTCTGCTATATCATGTGCTCTGTCTATTGAACACCCCATACATTTGCCGTTCTGACACAGTCTAGGATAAACTTATGCTTATTTTTAATTAGCACATAGTTAGAATTTCCCCAAAAATGAAATATAAGCCCCTAAGGCAGACGAGGTGGCCGAGTGGTTAAGGCGATGGACTGCTAATCCATTGTGCTCTGCACGCGTGGGTTCGAATCCCACCTTCGTCGGAAAGCCATCAGACACTCTTTTGAAGGTGAGCATGTCTCGAAGTACAATTACACTCTCTTTCAAGACACTGCCATAATCCACTAGAAGGGCCCAACTGACTAGTCCATTATGGCATTTTATGTCAAATAAAGGGAAGTATTTTGTGCTTAATTGAAATTAGATCTTTCATGAAGTGTCCAGAGGATTGCCTATTCCTCACTCCTGGCCTTCCAACCAGTTTGGATAGATAGACTGATAAGAAAGCATTTCTTACTCCTAAAGTTTCAGCCGTCTCAAGTGTATGAGTGTTTACATTTGTCTGCCCCACAGAGACAGATCACTTCTAATAAGTGAGTTCTCTATCTGTCACTGATTGCGGACATACTCTCTAGAGCTTTCAGTATGGTCATAAATGTGAATACTCTTATGTTCTCAAATCAAAATGGAGTTTTTCCTACTTTCAAGAAAAGTGTCTTAAGCATGCTCTTCGATTTGTGCACGCATGTAGTCATTCAAATGCAACTGCATTTCCATACAGAGTCTCAAAATCATAGATATCGTCATACCGCAGTAAGAATACATGTTGCGATTTACAAACTGCAGGCAGGCCGGCCTTGTAGCTCAGTGGCAGAGCACTGGTCTTGTAAACCAGGGGTCATGAGTTCAAGCCTCATCAGGGCCTTTTTATATGTGTGTTTCTGTATGTTGTTTTCGAGTCATTCTTTCTAGGACTCACACCTTGTCTTAAGTTTGCTTATTGACAAGCTTCCCTTTCCTGCTTTCATCTTATCAAGAAGACTTCATGAAAACCATTGAACCATAAACTATTGCCTCACCCCTTCCGATCGCCTGACGAACGCCTGACAAACGCCATTCTCACCCCGCCGGGCAAGCCCTGCCGGGCAAAGCCAAATAAGCCATGCATATTTAAAGTTCCTTTGAAAGGCAGGGCGAGGACTAGGACGTCTGTTCCGACTGAGTCTGCATCCACAGAAAGGATGAAATAAGGCTCTAGAAATTTCACCAAGGAGATATGAACTTCATCCCCCTTAAAATACTTTTTCTCCCAGATACCCCGGCTCTTAGTCAAATGAGGTTAATCTTCAAAACCCCACCCCCACTAACCATAAATATTCACCTCTCCTGCTGTCCATTCAATTGATACAAGGTATCTTGTACATGGAGAGAATGTGAGAAAAAGCAGAATTGCTTCATAGATTTGGTGACCTTGGATGGGTGGGCTGGATAAAGAAGTGAACTTGGTTTCCGGAAAGGGAGTATCATGATGGGAATGAGGAAAAGAGAACATGGACCACATTCACAGGTTAGAGAAATAAATGTAATAGGTTCAATGGTTTTGAAAAGCTAACTTTGAGCAGGAATTGTTTTTTAAAATTGCAAAGAATTGAAAAAGTAAATGTGGGATTGGAGGCACAATCTGAGCAGAAAGCACCATAAGCTGCTATGGTGCAACTCTTATGTTGACTAGAAACTTTAATATGATGATGCTCTTCTTTTGATATTTCTTTGAGTTAAATTGCATTGTATGTAGCTGACACAGCACTGTTTGCAGCTCCTCAGTTTATGGTTATCCCGTGACAACAATGTATTTATCATATTTATTATTCTACAAAAGAATTTTTAAATGCACTGATGTGGTGTTTGCATGCTATGCAAGATGGCACATCATGGAAACTTTATAAGGAGCATCGCATATGATATGTGATATTTGGCACCTGGAGGAGTCGGACACGCAGATCCTGAAAAGAAGTAAAGACTCTTTAGCAAAAGCCGTCTTTATTCTGAGTCTAATCTTTACTTTTAGTGAAATGATTTATGAAAACCAATCAGCTGCTCCAGGTGAGGCTCGAACTCACAACCTCGGCATGGCTCAGTGCAAGTACTGCTGTATAAGTACCGCGCGCTAACCGATCGCGCCACTGGAGCTCACTGTTTTCATTTCTCCCCATTTGAGCCATCTAGTGCAAACCAAGTAGATACTGCACTGCTCCATTATTCACTGAACAAGATCGACTCACATTCTAGCATGTTATCATGACTATTAAAAATACAGTCCAAATGGAATAGATTTGATAATTCTGCTATATCATGTGCTCTGTCTATTGAACACCCCATACATTTGCCGTTCTGACACAGTCTAGGATAAACTTATGCTTATTTTTAATTAGCACATAGTTAGAATTTCCCCCAAAATGAAATATAGGCCCCTAAGGCAGACGAGGTGGCCGAGTGGTTAAGGCGATGGACTGCTAATCCATTGTGCTCTGCACGCGTGGGTTCGAATCCCACCTTCGTCGGAAAGCCATCAGACACTCTTTTGAAGGTGAGCATGTCTCGAAGTACAATTACACTCTCTTTCAAGACACTGCCATAATCCACTAGAAGGGCCCAACTGACTAGTCCATTATGGCATTTTATGTCAAATAAAGGGAAGTATTTTGTGCTTAATTGAAATTAGATCTTTCATGAAGTGTCCAGAGGATTGCCTATTCCTCACTCCTGGCCTTCCAACCAGTTTGGATAGATAGACTGATAAGAAAGCATTTCTTACTCCTAAAGTTTCAGCCGTCTCAAGTGTATGAGTGTTTACATTTGTCTGCCCCACAGAGACAGATCACTTCTAATAAGTGAGTTCTCTATCTGTCACTGATTGCGGACATACTCTCTAGAGCTTTCAGTATGGTCATAAATGTGAATACTCTTATGTTCTCAAATCAAAATGGAGTTTTTCCTACTTTCAAGAAAAGTGTCTTAAGCATGCTCTTCGATTTGTGCACGCATGTAGTCATTCAAATGCAACTGCATTTCCATACAGAGCCTCAAAATCATAGATATTGTCATACCGCAGTAAGAATACATGTTGCGATTTACAAACTGCAGGCAGGCCGGCCTTGTAGCTCAGTGGCAGAGCACTGGTCTTGTAAACCAGGGGTCATGAGTTCAAGCCTCATCAGGGCCTTTTTATATGTGTGTTTCTGTATGTTGTTTTCGAGTCATTCTTTCTAGGACTCACACCTTATCTTAAGTTTGCTTATTGACAAGCTTCCCTTTCCTGCTTTCATCTTATCAAGAAGACTTCATGAAAACCATTGAACCATAAACTATTGCCTCACCCCTTCCGATCGCCTGACGAACGCCTGACAAACGCCATTCTCACCCCGCCGGGCAAGCCCCGCCGGGCAAAGCCAAATAAGCCATGCATATTTAAAGTTCCTTTGAAAGGCAGAGCGAGGACTAGGACGTCTGTTCCGACTGAGTCTGCATCCACAGAAAGGATGAAATAAGGCTCTAGAAATTTCACCAAGGAGATATGAACTTCATCCCCCTTAAAATACTTTTTCTCCCAGATACCCCGGCTCTTAGTCAAATGAGGTTAATCTTCAAAACCCCACCCCCACTAACCATAAATATTCACCTCTCCTGCTGTCCATTCAATTGATACAAGGTATCTTGTACATGGAGAGAATGTGAGAAAAAGCAGAATTGCTTCATAGATTTGGTGACCTTGGATGGGTGGGCTGGATAAAGAAGTGAACTTGGTTTCCGGAAAGGGAGTATCATGATGGGAATGAGGAAAAGAGAACATGGACCACATTCACAGGTTAGAGAAATAAATGTAATAGGTTCAATGGTTTTGAAAAGCTAACTTTGAGCAGGAATTGTTTTTTAAAATTGCAAAGAATTGAAAAAGTAAATGTGGGATTGGAGGCACAATCTGAGCAGAAAGCACCATAAGCTGCTATGGTGCAACTCTTATGTTGACTAGAAACTTTAATATGATGATGCTCTTCTTTTGATATTTCTTTGAGTTAAATTGCATTGTATGTAGCTGACACAGCACTGTTTGCAGCTCCTCAGTTTATGGTTATCCCGTGACAACAATGTATTCATCATATTTATTATTCTACAAAAGAATTTTTAAATGCACTGATGTGGTGTTTGCATGCTATGCAAGATGGCACATCATGGAAACTTTATAAGGAGCATCGCATATGATATGTGATATTTGGCACCTGGAGGAGTCGGACACGCAGATCCTGAAAAGAAGTAAAGACTCTTTAGCAAAAGCCGTCTTTATTCTGAGTCTAATCTTTACTTTTAGTGAAATGATTTATGAAAACCAATCAGCTGCTCCAGGTGAGGCTCGAACTCACAACCTCGGCATGGCTCAGTGCAAGTACTGCTGTATAAGTACCGCGCGCTAACCGATTGCGCCACTGGAGCTCACTGTTTTCATTTCTCCCCATTTGAGCCATCTAGTGCAAACCAAGTAGATACTGCACTGCTCCATTATTCACTGAACAAGATCGACTCACATGCTAGCATGTTATCATGACTATTAAAAATACAGTCCAAATGGAATAGATTTGATAATTCTGCTATATCATGTGCTCTGTCTATTGAACACCCCATACATTTGCCGTTCTGACACAGTCTAGGATAAACTTATGCTTATTTTTAATTAGCACATAGTTAGAATTTCCCCAAAAATGAAATATAGGCCCCTAAGGCAGACGAGGTGGCCGAGTGGTTAAGGCGATGGACTGCTAATCCATTGTGCTCTGCACGCGTGGGTTCGAATCCCACCTTCGTCGGAAAGCCATCAGACACTCTTTTGAAGGTGAGCATGTCTCGAAGTACAATTACACTCTCTTTCAAGACACTGCCATAATCCACTAGAAGGGCCCAACTGACTAGTCCATTATGGCATTTTATGTCAAATAAAGGGAAGTATTTTGTGCTTAATTGAAATTAGATCTTTCATGAAGTGTCCAGAGGATTGCCTATTCCTCACTCCTGGCCTTCCAACCAGTTTGGATAGATAGACTGATAAGAAAGCATTTCTTACTCCTAAAGTTTCAGCCGTCTCAAGTGTATGAGTGTTTACATTTGTCTGCCCCACAGAGACAGATCACTTCTAATAAGTGAGTTCTCTATCTGTCACTGATTGCGGACATACTCTCTAGAGCTTTCAGTATGGTCATAAATGTGAATACTCTTATGTTCTCAAATCAAAATGGAGTTTTTCCTACTTTCAAGAAAAGTGTCTTAAGCATGCTCTTCGATTTGTGCACGCATGTAGTCATTCAAATGCAACTGCATTTCCATACAGAGCCTCAAAATCATAGATATTGTCATACCGCAGTAAGAATACATGTTGCGATTTACAAACTGCAGGCAGGCTGGCCTTGTAGCTCAGTGGCAGAGCACTGGTCTTGTAAACCAGGGGTCATGAGTTCAAGCCTCATCAGGGCCTTTTTATATGTGTGTTTCTGTATGTTGTTTTCGAGTCATTCTTTCTATGACTCACACCTTATCTTAAGTTTGCTTATTGACAAGCTTCCCTTTCCTGCTTTCATCTTATCAAGAAGACTTCATGAAAACCATTGAACCATAAACTATTGCCTCACCCCTTCCGATCGCCTGACGAACGCCTGACAAACGCCATTCTCACCCCGCCGGGCAAGCCCTGCCGGGCAAAGCCAAATAAGCCATGCATATTTAAAGTTCCTTTGAAAGGCAGAGCGAGGACTAGGACGTCTGTTCCGACTGAGTCTGCATCCACAGAAAGGATGAAATAAGGCTCTAGAAATTTCACCAAGGAGATATGAACTTCATCCCCCTTAAAATACTTTTTCTCCCAGATACCCCGGCTCTTAGTCAAATGAGGTTAATCTTCAAAACCCCACCCCCACTAACCATAAATATTCACCTCTCCTGCTGTCCATTCAATTGATACAAGGTATCTTGTACATGGAGAGAATGTGAGAAAAAGCAGAATTGCTTCATAGATTTGGTGACCTTGGATGGGTGGGCTGGATAAAGAAGTGAACTTGGTTTCCGGAAAGGGAGTATCATGATGGGAATGAGGAAAAGAGAACATGGACCACATTCACAGGTTAGAGAAATAAATGTAATAGGTTCAATGGTTTTGAAAAGCTAACTTTGAGCAGGAATTGTTTTTTAAAATTGCAAAGAATTGAAAAAGTAAATGTGGGATTGGAGGCACAATCTGAGCAGAAAGCACCATAAGCTGCTATGGTGCAACTCTTATGCTGACTAGAAACTTTAATATGATGATGCTCTTCTTTTGATATTTCTTTGAGTTAAATTGTATTGTATGTAGCTGACACAGCACTGTTTGCAGCTCCTCAGTTTATGGTTATCCCGTGACAACAATGTATTCATCATATTTATTATTCTACAAAAGAATTTTTAAATGCACTGATGTGGTGTTTGCATGCTATGCAAGATGGCACATCATGGAAACTTTATAAGGAGCATCGCATATGATATGTGATATTTGGCACCTGGAGGAGTCGGACACGCAGATCCTGAAAAGAAGTAAAGACTCTTTAGCAAAAGCCGTCTTTATTCTGAGTCTAATCTTTACTTTTAGTGAAATGATTTATGAAAACCAATCAGCTGCTCCAGGTGAGGCTCGAACTCACAACCTCGGCATGGCTCAGTGCAAGTACTGCTGTATAAGTACCGCGCGCTAACCGATCGCGCCACTGGAGCTCACTGTTTTCATTTCTCCCCATTTGAGCCATCTAGTGCAAACCAAGTAGATACTGCACTGCTCCATTATTCACTGAACAAGATCGACTCACATTCTAGCATGTTATCATGACTATTAAAAATACAGTCCAAATGGAATAGATTTGATAATTCTGCTATATCATGTGCTCTGTCTATTGAACACCCCATACATTTGCCGTTCTGACACAGTCTAGGATAAACTTATGCTTATTTTTAATTAGCACATAGTTAGAATTTCCCCCAAAATGAAATATAGGCCCCTAAGGCAGACGAGGTGGCCGAGTGGTTAAGGCGATGGACTGCTAATCCATTGTGCTCTGCACGCGTTGGTTCGAATCCCACCTTCGTCGGAAAGCCATCAGACACTCTTTTGAAGGTGAGCATGTCTCGAAGTACAATTACACTCTCTTTCAAGACACTGCCATAATCCACTAGAAGGGCCCAACTGACTAGTCCATTATGGCATTTTATGTCAAATAAAGGGAAGTATTTTGTGCTTAATTGAAATTAGATCTTTCATGAAGTGTCCAGAGGATTGCCTATTCCTCACTCCTGGCCTTCCAACCAGTTTGGATAGATAGACTGATAAGAAAGCATTTCTTACTCCTAAAGTTTCAGCCGTCTCAAGTGTATGAGTGTTTACATTTGTCTGCCCCACAGAGACAGATCACTTCTAATAAGTGAGTTCTCTATCTGTCACTGATTGCGGACATACTCTCTAGAGCTTTCAGTATGGTCATAAATGTGAATACTCTTATGTTCTCAAATCAAAATGGAGTTTTTCCTACTTTCAAGAAAAGTGTCTTAAGCATGCTCTTCGATTTGTGCACGCATGTAGTCATTCAAATGCAACTGCATTTCCATACAGAGTCTCAAAATCATAGATATTGTCATACCGCAGTAAGAATACATGTTGCGATTTACAAACTGCAGGCAGGCCGGCCTTGTAGCTCAGTGGCAGAGCACTGGTCTTGTAAACCAGGGGTCATGAGTTCAAGCCTCATCAGGGCCTTTTTATATGTGTGTTTCTGTATGTTGTTTTCGAGTCATTCTTTCTAGGACTCACACCTTGTCTTAAGTTTGCTTATTGACAAGCTTCCCTTTCCTGCTTTCATCTTATCAAGAAGACTTCATGAAAACCATTGAACCATAAACTATTGCCTCACCCCTACCGATCGCCTGACGAACGCCTGACAAACGCCATTCTCACCCCGCCGGGCAAGCCCTGCCGGGCAAAGCCAAATAAGCCATGCATATTTAAAGTTCCTTTGAAAGGCAGAGCGAGGACTAGGACGTCTGTTCCGACTGAGTCTGCATCCACAGAAAGGATGAAATAAGTCTCTAGAAATTTCACCAAGGAGATATGAACTTCATCCCCCTTAAAATACTTTTTCTCCCAGATACCCCGGCTCTTAGTCAAATGAGGTTAATCTTCAAAACCCCACCCCCACTAACCATAAATATTCACCTCTCCTGCTGTCCATTCAATTGATACAAGGTATCTTGTACATGGAGAGAATGTGAGAAAAAGCAGAATTGCTTCATAGATTTGGTGACCTTGAATGGGTGGGCTGGATAAAGAAGTGAACTTGGTTTCCGGAAAGGGAGTATCATGATGGGAATGAGGAAAAGAGAACATGGACCACATTCACAGGTTAGAGAAATAAATGTAATAGGTTCAATGGTTTTGAAAAGCTAACTTTGAGCAGGAATTGTTTTTTAAAATTGCAAAGAATTGAAAAAGTCAATGTGGGATTGGAGGCACAATCTGAGCAGAAAGCACCATAAGCTGCTATGGTGCAACTCTTATGTTGACTAGAAACTTTAATATGATGATGCTCTTCTTTTGATATTTCTTTGAGTTAAATTGTATTGTATGTAGCTGACACAGCACTGTTTGCAGCTCCTCAGTTTATGGTTATCCCGTGACAACAATGTATTCATCATATTTATTATTCTACAAAAGAATTTTTAAATGCACTGATGTGGTGTTTGCATGCTATGCAAGATGGCACATCATGGAAACTTTATAAGGAGCATCGCATATGATATGTGATATTTGGCACCTGGAGGAGTCGGACACGCAGATCCTGAAAAGAAGTAAAGACTCTTTAGCAAAAGCCGTCTTTATTCTGAGTCTAATCTTTACTTTTAGTGAAATGATTTATGAAAACCAATCAGCTGCTCCAGGTGAGGCTCGAACTCACAACCTCGGCATGGCTCAGTGCAAGTACTGCTGTATAAGTACCGCGCGCTAACCGATTGCGCCACTGGAGCTCACTGTTTTCATTTCTCCCCATTTGAACCATCTAGTGCAAACCAAGTAGATACTGCACTGCTCCATTATTCACTGAACAAGATCGACTCACATGCTAGCATGTTATCATGACTATTAAAAATACAGTCCAAATGGAATAGATTTGATAATTCTGCTATATCATGTGCTCTGTCTATTGAACACCCCATACATTTGCCGTTCTGACACAGTCTAGGATAAACTTATGCTTATTTTTAATTAGCACATAGTTAGAATTTCCCCAAAAATGAAATATAGGCCCCTAAGGCAGACGAGGTGGCCGAGTGGTTAAGGCGATGGACTGCTAATCCATTGTGCTCTGCACGCGTGGGTTCGAATCCCACCTTCGTCGGAAAGCCATCAGACACTCTTTTGAAGGTGAGCATGTCTCGAAGTACAATTACACTCTCTTTCAAGACACTGCCATAATCCACTAGAAGGGCCCAACTGACTAGTCCATTATGGCATTTTATGTCAAATAAAGGGAAGTATTTTGTGCTTAATTGAAATTAGATCTTTCATGAAGTGTCCAGAGGATTGCCTATTCCTCACTCCTGGCCTTCCAACCAGTTTGGATAGATAGACTGATAAGAAAGCATTTCTTACTCCTAAAGTTTCAGCCGTCTCAAGTGTATGAGTGTTTACATTTGTCTGCCCCACAGAGACAGATCACTTCTAATAAGTGAGTTCTCTATCTGTCACTGATTGCGGACATACTCTCTAGAGCTTTCAGTATGGTCATAAATGTGAATACTCTTATGTTCTCAAATCAAAATGGAGTTTTTCCTACTTTCAAGAAAAGTGTCTTAAGCATGCTCTTCGATTTGTGCACGCATGTAGTCATTCAAATGCAACTGCATTTCCATACAGAGCCTCAAAATCATAGATATTGTCATACCGCAGTAAGAATACATGTTGCGATTTACAAACTGCAGGCAGGCTGGCCTTGTAGCTCAGTGGCAGAGCACTGGTCTTGAAAACCAGGGGTCATGAGTTCAAGCCTCATCAGGGCCTTTTTATATGTGTGTTTCTGTATGTTGTTTTCGAGTCATTCTTTCTAGGACTCACACCTTATCTTAAGTTTGCTTATTGACAAGCTTCCCTTTCCTGCTTTCATCTTATCAAGAAGACTTCATGAAAACCATTGAACCATAAACTATTGCCTCACCCCTTCCGATCGCCTGACGAACGCCTGACAAACGCCATTCTCACCCCGCCGGGCAAGCCCTGCCGGGCAAAGCCAAATAAGCCATGCATATTTAAAGTTCCTTTGAAAGGCAGAGCGAGGACTAGGACGTCTGTTCCGACTGAGTCTGCATCCACAGAAAGGATGAAATAAGGCTCTAGAAATTTCACCAAGGAGATATGAACTTCATCCCCCTTAAAATACTTTTTCTCCCAGATACCCCGGCTCTTAGTCAAATGAGGTTAATCTTCAAAACCCCACCCCCACTAACCATAAATATTCACCTCTCCTGCTGTCCATTCAATTGATACAAGGTATCTTGTACATGGAGAGAATGTGAGAAAAAGCAGAATTGCTTCATAGATTTGGTGACCTTGGATGGGTGGGCTGGATAAAGAAGTGAACTTGGTTTCCGGAAAGGGAGTATCATGATGGGAATGAGGAAAAGAGAACATGGACCACATTCACAGGTTAGAGAAATAAATGTAATAGGTTCAATGGTTTTGAAAAGCTAACTTTGAGCAGGAATTGTTTTTTAAAATTGCAAAGAATTGAAAAAGTAAATGTGGGATTGGAGGCACAATCTGAGCAGAAAGCACCATAAGCTGCTATGGTGCAACTCTTATGCTGACTAGAAACTTTAATATGATGATGCTCTTCTTTTGATATTTCTTTGAGTTAAATTGTATTGTATGTAGCTGACACAGCACTGTTTGCAGCTCCTCAGTTTATGGTTATCCCGTGACAACAATGTATTCATCATATTTATTATTCTACAAAAGAATTTTTAAATGCACTGATGTGGTGTTTGCATGCTATGCAAGATGGCACATCATGGAAACTTTATAAGGAGCATCGCATATGATATGTGATATTTGGCACCTGGAGGAGTCGGACACGCAGATCCTGAAAAGAAGTAAAGACTCTTTAGCAAAAGCCGTCTTTATTCTGAGTCTAATCTTTACTTTTAGTGAAATGATTTATGAAAACCAATCAGCTGCTCCAGGTGAGGCTCGAACTCACAACCTCGGCATGGCTCAGTGCAAGTACTGCTGTATAAGTACCGCGCGCTAACCGATTGCGCCACTGGAGCTCACTGTTTTCATTTCTCCCCATTTGAGCCATCTAGTGCAAACCAAGTAGATACTGCACTGCTCCATTATTCACTGAACAAGATCGACTCACATGCTAGCATGTTATCATGACTATTAAAAATACAGTCCAAATGGAATAGATTTGATAATTCTGCTATATCATGTGCTCTGTCTATTGAACACCCCATACATTTGCCGTTCTGACACAGTCTAGGATAAACTTATGCTTATTTTTAATTAGCACATAGTTAGAATTTCCCCAAAAATGAAATATAGGCCCCTAAGGCAGACGAGGTGGCCGAGTGGTTAAGGCGATGGACTGCTAATCCATTGTGCTCTGCACGCGTTGGTTCGAATCCCACCTTCGTCGGAAAGCCATCAGACACTCTTTTGAAGGTGAGCATGTCTCAAAGTACAATTACACTCTCTTTCAAGACACTGCCATAATCCACTAGAAGGGCCCAACTGACTAGTCCATTATGGCATTTTATGTCAAATAAAGGGAAGTATTTTGTGCTTAATTGAAATTAGATCTTTCATGAAGTGTCCAGAGGATTGCCTATTCCTCACTCCTGGCCTTCCAATCAGTTTGGATAGATAGACTGATAAGAAAGCATTTCTTACTCCTAAAGTTTCAGCCGTCTCAAGTGTATGAGTGTTTACATTTGTCTGCCCCACAGAGACAGATCACTTCTAATAAGTGAGTTCTCTATCTGTCACTGATTGCGGACATACTCTCTAGAGCTTTCAGTATGGTCATAAATGTGAATACTCTTATGTTCTCAAATCAAAATGGAGTTTTTCCTACTTTCAAGAAAAGTGTCTTAAGCATGCTCTTCGATTTGTGCACGCATGTAGTCATTCAAATGCAACTGCATTTCCATACAGAGTCTCAAAATCATAGATATTGTCATACCGCAGTAAGAATACATGTTGCGATTTACAAACTGCAGGCAGGCCGGCCTTGTAGCTCAGTGGCAGAGCACTGGTCTTGTAAACCAGGGGTCATGAGTTCAAGCCTCATCAGGGCCTTTTTATATGTGTGTTTCTGTATGTTGTTTTCGAGTCATTCTTTCTAGGACTCACACCTTGTCTTAAGTTTGCTTATTGACAAGCTTCCCTTTCCTGCTTTCATCTTATCAAGAAGACTTCATGAAAACCATTGAACCATAAACTATTGCCTCACCCCTTCCGATCGCCTGACGAACGCCTGACAAACGCCATTCTCACCCCGCCGGGCAAGCCCTGCCGGGCAAAGCCAAATAAGCCATGCATATTTAAAGTTCCTTTGAAAGGCAGAGCGAGGACTAGGACGTCTGTTCCGACTGAGTCTGCATCCACAGAAAGGATGAAATAAGTCTCTAGAAATTTCACCAAGGAGATATGAACTTCATCCCCCTTAAAATACTTTTTCTCCCAGATACCCCGGCTCTTAGTCAAATGAGGTTAATCTTCAAAACCCCACCCCCACTAACCATAAATATTCACCTCTCCTGCTGTCCATTCAATTGATACAAGGTATCTTGTACATGGAGAGAATGTGAGAAAAAGCAGAATTGCTTCATAGATTTGGTGACCTTGAATGGGTGGGCTGGATAAAGAAGTGAACTTGGTTTCCGGAAAGGGAGTATCATGATGGGAATGAGGAAAAGAGAACATGGACCACATTCACAGGTTAGAGAAATAAATGTAATAGGTTCAATGGTTTTGAAAAGCTAACTTTGAGCAGGAATTGTTTTTTAAAATTGCAAAGAATTGAAAAAGTCAATGTGGGATTGGAGGCACAATCTGAGCAGAAAGCACCATAAGCTGCTATGGTGCAACTCTTATGTTGACTAGAAACTTTAATATGATGATGCTCTTCTTTTGATATTTCTTTGAGTTAAATTGTATTGTATGTAGCTGACACAGCACTGTTTGCAGCTCCTCAGTTTATGGTTATCCCGTGACAACAATGTATTCATCATATTTATTATTCTACAAAAGAATTTTTAAATGCACTGATGTGGTGTTTGCATGCTATGCAAGATGGCACATCATGGAAACTTTATAAGGAGCATCGCATATGATATGTGATATTTGGCACCTGGAGGAGTCGGACACGCAGATCCTGAAAAGAAGTAAAGACTCTTTAGCAAAAGCCGTCTTTATTCTGAGTCTAATCTTTACTTTTAGTGAAATGATTTATGAAAACCAATCAGCTGCTCCAGGTGAGGCTCGAACTCACAACCTCGGCATGGCTCAGTGCAAGTACTGCTGTATAAGTACCGCGCGCTAACCGATTGCGCCACTGGAGCTCACTGTTTTCATTTCTCCCCATTTGAGCCATCTAGTGCAAACCAAGTAGATACTGCACTGCTCCATTATTCACTGAACAAGATCGACTCACATGCTAGCATGTTATCATGACTATTAAAAATACAGTCCAAATGGAATAGATTTGATAATTCTGCTATATCATGTGCTCTGTCTATTGAACACCCCATACATTTGCCGTTCTGACACAGTCTAGGATAAACTTATGCTTATTTTTAATTAGCACATAGTTAGAATTTCCCCAAAAATGAAATATAGGCCCCTAAGGCAGACGAGGTGGCCGAGTGGTTAAGGCGATGGACTGCTAATCCATTGTGCTCTGCACGCGTGGGTTCGAATCCCACCTTCGTCGGAAAGCCATCAGACACTCTTTTGAAGGTGAGCATGTCTCGAAGTACAATTACACTCTCTTTCAAGACACTGCCATAATCCACTAGAAGGGCCCAACTGACTAGTCCATTATGGCATTTTATGTCAAATAAAGGGAAGTATTTTGTGCTTAATTGAAATTAGATCTTTCATGAAGTGTCCAGAGGATTGCCTATTCCTCACTCCTGGCCTTCCAACCAGTTTGGATAGATAGACTGATAAGAAAGCATTTCTTACTCCTAAAGTTTCAGCCGTCTCAAGTGTATGAGTGTTTACATTTGTCTGCCCCACAGAGACAGATCACTTCTAATAAGTGAGTTCTCTATCTGTCACTGATTGCGGACATACTCTCTAGAGCTTTCAGTATGGTCATAAATGTGAATACTCTTATGTTCTCAAATCAAAATGGAGTTTTTCCTACTTTCAAGAAAAGTGTCTTAAGCATGCTCTTCGATTTGTGCACGCATGTAGTCATTCAAATGCAACTGCATTTCCATACAGAGCCTCAAAATCATAGATATTGTCATACCGCAGTAAGAATACATGTTGCGATTTACAAACTGCAGGCAGGCCGGCCTTGTAGCTCAGTGGCAGAGCACTGGTCTTGTAAACCAGGGGTCATGAGTTCAAGCCTCATCAGGGCCTTTTTATATGTGTGTTTCTGTATGTTGTTTTCGAGTCATTCTTTCTAGGACTCACACCTTATCTTAAGTTTGCTTATTGACAAGCTTCCCTTTCCTGCTTTCATCTTATCAAGAAGACTTCATGAAAACCATTGAACCATAAACTATTGCCTCACCCCTTCCGATCGCCTGACGAACGCCTGACAAACGCCATTCTCACCCCGCCGGGCAAGCCCTGCCGGGCAAAGCCAAATAAGCCATGCATATTTAAAGTTCCTTTGAAAGGCAGAGCGAGGACTAGGACGTCTGTTCCGACTGAGTCTGCATCCACAGAAAGGATGAAATAAGGCTCTAGAAATTTCACCAAGGAGATATGAACTTCATCCCCCTTAAAATACTTTTTCTCCCAGATACCCCGGCTCTTAGTCAAATGAGGTTAATCTTCAAAACCCCACCCCCACTAACCATAAATATTCACCTCTCCTGCTGTCCATTCAATTGATACAAGGTATCTTGTACATGGAGAGAATGTGAGAAAAAGCAGAATTGCTTCATAGATTTGGTGACCTTGGATGGGTGGGCTGGATAAAGAAGTGAACTTGGTTTCCGGAAAGGGAGTATCATGATGGGAATGAGGAAAAGAGAACATGGACCACATTCACAGGTTAGAGAAATAAATGTAATAGGTTCAATGGTTTTGAAAAGCTAACTTTGAGCAGGAATTGTTTTTTAAAATTGCAAAGAATTGAAAAAGTAAATGTGGGATTGGAGGCACAATCTGAGCAGAAAGCACCATAAGCTGCTATGGTGCAACTCTTATGTTGACTAGAAACTTTAATATGATGATGCTCTTCTTTTGATATTTCTTTGAGTTAAATTGCATTGTATGTAGCTGACACAGCACTGTTTGCAGCTCCTCAGTTTATGGTTATCCCGTGACAACAATGTATTCATCATATTTATTATTCTACAAAAGAATTTTTAAATGCACTGATGTGGTGTTTGCATGCTATGCAAGATGGCACATCATGGAAACTTTATAAGGAGCATCGCATATGATATGTGATATTTGGCACCTGGAGGAGTCGGACACGCAGATCCTGAAAAGAAGTAAAGACTCTTTAGCAAAAGCCGTCTTTATTCTGAGTCTAATCTTTACTTTTAGTGAAATGATTTATGAAAACCAATCAGCTGCTCCAGGTGAGGCTCGAACTCACAACCTCGGCATGGCTCAGTGCAAGTACTGCTGTATAAGTACCGAGCGCTAACCGATTGCGCCACTGGAGCTCACTGTTTTCATTTCTCCCCATTTGAGCCATCTAGTGCAAACCAAGTAGATACTGCACTGCTCCATTATTCACTGAACAAGATCGACTCACATGCTAGCATGTTATCATGACTATTAAAAATACAGTCCAAATGGAATAGATTTGATAATTCTGCTATATCATGTGCTCTGTCTATTGAACACCCCATACATTTGCCGTTCTGACACAGTCTAGGATAAACTTATGCTTATTTTTAATTAGCACATAGTTAGAATTTCCCCAAAAATGAAATATAGGCCCCTAAGGCAGACGAGGTGGCCGAGTGGTTAAGGCGATGGACTGCTAATCCATTGTGCTCTGCACGCGTGGGTTCGAATCCCACCTTCGTCGGAAAGCCATCAGACACTCTTTTGAAGGTGAGCATGTCTCGAAGTACAATTACACTCTCTTTCAAGACACTGCCATAATCCACTAGAAGGGCCCAACTGACTAGTCCATTATGGCATTTTATGTCAAATAAAGGGAAGTATTTTGTGCTTAATTGAAATTAGATCTTTCATGAAGTGTCCAGAGGATTGCCTATTCCTCACTCCTGGCCTTCCAACCAGTTTGGATAGATAGACTGATAAGAAAGCATTTCTTACTCCTAAAGTTTCAGCCGTCTCAAGTGTATGAGTGTTTACATTTGTCTGCCCCACAGAGACAGATCACTTCTAATAAGTGAGTTCTCTATCTGTCACTGATTGCGGACATACTCTCTAGAGCTTTCAGTATGGTCATAAATGTGAATACTCTTATGTTCTCAAATCAAAATGGAGTTTTTCCTACTTTCAAGAAAAGTGTCTTAAGCATGCTCTTCGATTTGTGCACGCATGTAGTCATTCAAATGCAACTGCATTTCCATACAGAGCCTCAAAATCATAGATATTGTCATACCGCAGTAAGAATACATGTTGCGATTTACAAACTGCAGGCAGGCTGGCCTTGTAGCTCAGTGGCAGAGCACTGGTCTTGTAAACCAGGGGTCATGAGTTCAAGCCTCATCAGGGCCTTTTTATATGTGTGTTTCTGTATGTTGTTTTCGAGTCATTCTTTCTAGGACTCACACCTTATCTTAAGTTTGCTTATTGACAAGCTTCCCTTTCCTGCTTTCATCTTATCAAGAAGACTTCATGAAAACCATTGAACCATAAACTATTGCCTCACCCCTTCCGATCGCCTGACGAACGCCTGACAAACGCCATTCTCACCCCGCCGGGCAAGCCCTGCCGGGCAAAGCCAAATAAGCCATGCATATTTAAAGTTCCTTTGAAAGGCAGAGCGAGGACTAGGACGTCTGTTCCGACTGAGTCTGCATCCACAGAAAGGATGAAATAAGGCTCTAGAAATTTCACCAAGGAGATATGAACTTCATCCCCCTTAAAATACTTTTTCTCCCAGATACCCCGGCTCTTAGTCAAATGAGGTTAATCTTCAAAACCCCACCCCCACTAACCATAAATATTCACCTCTCCTGCTGTCCATTCAATTGATACAAGGTATCTTGTACATGGAGAGAATGTGAGAAAAAGCAGAATTGCTTCATAGATTTGGTGACCTTGGATGGGTGGGCTGGATAAAGAAGTGAACTTGGTTTCCGGAAAGGGAGTATCATGATGGGAATGAGGAAAAGAGAACATGGACCACATTCACAGGTTAGAGAAATAAATGTAATAGGTTCAATGGTTTTGAAAAGCTAACTTTGAGCAGGAATTGTTTTTTAAAATTGCAAAGAATTGAAAAAGTAAATGTGGGATTGGAGGCACAATCTGAGCAGAAAGCACCATAAGCTGCTATGGTGCAACTCTTATGCTGACTAGAAACTTTAATATGATGATGCTCTTCTTTTGATATTTCTTTGAGTTAAATTGTATTGTATGTAGCTGACACAGCACTGTTTGCAGCTCCTCAGTTTATGGTTATCCCGTGACAACAATGTATTCATCATATTTATTATTCTACAAAAGAATTTTTAAATGCACTGATGTGGTGTTTGCATGCTATGCAAGATGGCACATCATGGAAACTTTATAAGGAGCATCGCATATGATATGTGATATTTGGCACCTGGAGGAGTCGGACACGCAGATCCTGAAAAGAAGTAAAGACTCTTTAGCAAAAGCCGTCTTTATTCTGAGTCTAATCTTTACTTTTAGTGAAATGATTTATGAAAACCAATCAGCTGCTCCAGGTGAGGCTCGAACTCACAACCTCGGCATGGCTCAGTGCAAGTACTGCTGTATAAGTACCGCGCGCTAACCGATTGCGCCACTGGAGCTCACTGTTTTCATTTCTCCCCATTTGAGCCATCTAGTGCAAACCAAGTAGATACTGCACTGCTCCATTATTCACTGAACAAGATCGACTCACATGCTAGCATGTTATCATGACTATTAAAAATACAGTCCAAATGGAATAGATTTGATAATTCTGCTATATCATGTGCTCTGTCTATTGAACACCCCATACATTTGCCGTTCTGACACAGTCTAGGATAAACTTATGCTTATTTTTAATTAGCACATAGTTAGAATTTCCCCAAAAATGAAATATAGGCCCCTAAGGCAGACGAGGTGGCCGAGTGGTTAAGGCGATGGACTGCTAATCCATTGTGCTCTGCACGCGTTGGTTCGAATCCCACCTTCGTCGGAAAGCCATCAGACACTCTTTTGAAGGTGAGCATGTCTCGAAGTACAATTACACTCTCTTTCAAGACACTGCCATAATCCACTAGAAGGGCCCAACTGACTAGTCCATTATGGCATTTTATGTCAAATAAAGGGAAGTATTTTGTGCTTAATTGAAATTAGATCTTTCATGAAGTGTCCAGAGGATTGCCTATTCCTCACTCCTGGCCTTCCAACCAGTTTGGATAGATAGACTGATAAGAAAGCATTTCTTACTCCTAAAGTTTCAGCCGTCTCAAGTGTATGAGTGTTTACATTTGTCTGCCCCACAGAGACAGATCACTTCTAATAAGTGAGTTCTCTATCTGTCACTGATTGCGGACATACTCTCTAGAGCTTTCAGTATGGTCATAAATGTGAATACTCTTATGTTCTCAAATCAAAATGGAGTTTTTCCTACTTTCAAGAAAAGTGTCTTAAGCATGCTCTTCGATTTGTGCACGCATGTAGTCATTCAAATGCAACTGCATTTCCATACAGAGTCTCAAAATCATAGATATTGTCATACCGCAGTAAGAATACATGTTGCGATTTACAAACTGCAGGCAGGCCGGCCTTGTAGCTCAGTGGCAGAGCACTGGTCTTGTAAACCAGGGGTCATGAGTTCAAGCCTCATCAGGGCCTTTTTATATGTGTGTTTCTGTATGTTGTTTTCGAGTCATTCTTTCTAGGACTCACACCTTGTCTTAAGTTTGCTTATTGACAAGCTTCCCTTTCCTGCTTTCATCTTATCAAGAAGACTTCATGAAAACCATTGAACCATAAACTATTGCCTCACCCCTTCCGATCGCCTGACGAACGCCTGACAAACGCCATTCTCACCCCGCCGGGCAAGCCCAGCCGGGCAAAGCCAAATAAGCCATGCATATTTAAAGTTCCTTTGAAAGGCAGGGCGAGGACTAGGACGTCTGTTCCGACTGAGTCTGCATCCACAGAAAGGATGAAATAAGGCTCTAGAAATTTCACCAAGGAGATATGAACTTCATCCCCCTTAAAATACTTTTTCTCCCAGATACCCCGGCTCTTAGTCAAATGAGGTTAATCTTCAAAACCCCACCCCCACTAACCATAAATATTCACCTCTCCTGCTGTCCATTCAATTGATACAAGGTATCTTGTACATGGAGAGAATGTGAGAAAAAGCAGAATTGCTTCATAGATTTGGTGACCTTGGATGGGTGGGCTGGATAAAGAAGTGAACTTGGTTTCCGGAAAGGGAGTATCATGATGGGAATGAGGAAAAGAGAACATGGACCACATTCACAGGTTAGAGAAATAAATGTAATAGGTTCAATGGTTTTGAAAAGCTAACTTTGAGCAGGAATTGTTTTTTAAAATTGCAAAGAATTGAAAAAGTAAATGTGGGATTGGAGGCACAATCTGAGCAGAAAGCACCATAAGCTGCTATGGTGCAACTCTTATGCTGACTAGAAACTTTAATATGATGATGCTCTTCTTTTGATATTTCTTTGAGTTAAATTGTATTGTATGTAGCTGACACAGCACTGTTTGCAGCTCCTCAGTTTATGGTTATCCCGTGACAACAATGTATTCATCATATTTATTATTCTACAAAAGAATTTTTAAATGCACTGATGTGGTGTTTGCATGCTATGCAAGATGGCACATCATGGAAACTTTATAAGGAGCATCGCATATGATATGTGATATTTGGCACCTGGAGGAGTCGGACACGCAGATCCTGAAAAGAAGTGAAGACTCTTTAGCAAAAGCCGTCTTTATTCTGAGTCTAATCTTTACTTTTAGTGAAATGATTTATGAAAACCAATCAGCTGCTCCAGGTGAGGCTCGAACTCACAACCTCGGCATGGCTCAGTGCAAGTACTGCTGTATAAGTACCGCGCGCTAACCGATTGCGCCACTGGAGCTCACTGTTTTCATTTCTCCCCATTTGAGCCATCTAGTGCAAACCAAGTAGATACTGCACTGCTCCATTATTCACTGAACAAGATCGACTCACATGCTAGCATGTTATCATGACTATTAAAAATACAGTCCAAATGGAATAGATTTGATAATTCTGCTATATCATGTGCTCTGTCTATTGAACACCCCATACATTTGCCGTTCTGACACAGTCTAGGATAAACTTATGCTTATTTTTAATTAGCACATAGTTAGAATTTCCCCAAAAATGAAATATAGGCCCCTAAGGCAGACGAGGTGGCCGAGTGGTTAAGGCGATGGACTGCTAATCCATTGTGCTCTGCACGCGTGGGTTTGAATCCCACCTTCGTTGGAAAGCCATCAGACACTCTTTTGAAGGTGAGCATGTCTCGAAGTACAATTACACTCTCTTTCAAGACACTGCCATAATCCACTAGAAGGGCCCAACTGACTAGTCCATTATGGCATTTTATGTCAAATAAAGGGAAGTATTTTGTGCTCAATTGAAATTAGATCTTTCATGAAGTGTCCAGAGGATTGCCTATTCCTCACTCCTGGCCTTCCAACCAGTTTGGATAGATAGACTGATAAGAAAGCATTTCTTACTCCTAAAGTTTCAGCCGTCTCAAGTGTATGAGTGTTTACATTTGTCTGCCCCACAGAGACAGATCACTTCTAATAAGTGAGTTCTCTATCTGTCACTGATTGCGGACATACTCTCTAGAGCTTTCAGTATGGTCATAAATGTGAATACTCTTATGTTCTCAAATCAAAATGGAGTTTTTCCTACTTTCAAGAAAAGTGTCTTAAGCATGCTCTTCGATTTGTGCACGCATGTAGTCATTCAAATGCAACTGCATTTCCATACAGAGTCTCAAAATCATAGATATCGTCATACCGCAGTAAGAATACATGTTGCGATTTACAAACTGCAGGCAGGCCGGCCTTGTAGCTCAGTGGCAGAGCACTGGTCTTGTAAACCAGGGGTCATGAGTTCAAGCCTCATCAGGGCCTTTTTATATGTGTGTTTCTGTATGTTGTTTTCGAGTCATTCTTTCTAGGACTCACACCTTGTCTTAAGTTTGCTTATTGACAAGCTTCCCTTTCCTGCTTTCATCTTATCAAGAAGACTTCATGAAAACCATTGAACCATAAACTATTGCCTCACCCCTTCCGATCGCCTGACGAACGCCTGACAAACGCCATTCTCACCCCGCCGGGCAAGCCCTGCCGGGCAAAGCCAAATAAGCCATGCATATTTAAAGTTCCTTTGAAAGGAAGGGCGAGGACTAGGACGTCTGTTCCGACTGAGTCTGCATCCACAGAAAGGATGAAATAAGGCTCTAGAAATTTCACCAAGGAGATATGAACTTCATCCCCCTTAAAATACTTTTTCTCCCAGATACCCCGGCTCTTAGTCAAATGAGGTTAATCTTCAAAACCCCACCCCCACTAACCATAAATATTCACCTCTCCTGCTGTCCATTCAATTGATACAAGGTATCTTGTACATGAAGAGAATGTGAGAAAAAGCAGAATTGCTTCATAGATTTGGTGACCTTGGATGGGTGGGCTGGATAAAGAAGTGAACTTGGTTTCCGGAAAGGGAGTATCATGATGGGAATGAGGAAAAGAGAACATGGACCACATTCACAGGTTAGAGAAATAAATGTAATAGGTTCAATGGTTTTGAAAAGCTAACTTTGAGCAGGAATTGTTTTTTAAAATTGCAAAGAATTGAAAAAGTAAATGTGGGATTGGAGGCACAATCTGAGCAGAAAGCACCATAAGCTGCTATGGTGCAACTCTTATGCTGACTAGAAACTTTAATATGATGATGCTCTTCTTTTGATATTTCTTTGAGTTAAATTGTATTGTATGTAGCTGACACAGCACTGTTTGCAGCTCCTCAGTTTATGGTTATCCCGTGACAACAATGTATTCATCATATTTATTATTCTACAAAAGAATTTTTAAATGCACTGATGTGGTGTTTGCATGCTATGCAAGATGGCACATCATGGAAACTTTATAAGGAGCATCGCATATGATATGTGATATTTGGCACCTGGAGGAGTCGGACACGCAGATCCTGAAAAGAAGTAAAGACTCTTTAGCAAAAGCCGTCTTTATTCTGAGTCTAATCTTTACTTTTAGTGAAATGATTTATGAAAACCAATCAGCTGCTCCAGGTGAGGCTCGAACTCACAACCTCGGCATGGCTCAGTGCAAGTACTGCTGTATAAGTACCGCGCGCTAACCGATTGCGCCACTGGAGCTCACTGTTTTCATTTCTCCCCATTTGAGCCATCTAGTGCAAACCAAGTAGATACTGCACTGCTCCATTATTCACTGAACAAGATCGACTCACATGCTAGCATGTTATCATGACTATTAAAAATACAGTCCAAATGGAATAGATTTGATAATTCTGCTATATCATGTGCTCTGTCTATTGAACACCCCATACATTTGCCGTTCTGACACAGTCTAGGATAAACTTATGCTTATTTTTAATTAGCACATAGTTAGAATTTCCCCAAAAATGAAATATAGGCCCCTAAGGCAGACGAGGTGGCCGAGTGGTTAAGGCGATGGACTGCTAATCCATTGTGCTCTGCACGCGTTGGTTCGAATCCCACCTTCGTCGGAAAGCCATCAGACACTCTTTTGAAGGTGAGCATGTCTCGAAGTACAATTACACTCTCTTTCAAGACACTGCCATAATCCACTAGAAGGGCCCAACTGACTAGTCCATTATGGCATTTTATGTCAAATAAAGGGAAGTATTTTGTGCTTAATTGAAATTAGATCTTTCATGAAGTGTCCAGAGGATTGCCTATTCCTCACTCCTGGCCTTCCAACCAGTTTGGATAGATAGACTGATAAGAAAGCATTTCTTACTCCTAAAGTTTCAGCCGTCTCAAGTGTATGAGTGTTTACATTTGTCTGCCCCACAGAGACAGATCACTTCTAATAAGTGAGTTCTCTATCTGTCACTGATTGCGGACATACTCTCTAGAGCTTTCAGTATGGTCATAAATGTGAATACTCTTATGTTCTCAAATCAAAATGGAGTTTTTCCTACTTTCAAGAAAAGTGTCTTAAGCATGCTCTTCGATTTGTGCACGCATGTAGTCATTCAAATGCAACTGCATTTCCATACAGAGTCTCAAAATCATAGATATTGTCATACCGCAGTAAGAATACATGTTGCGATTTACAAACTGCAGGCAGGCCGGCCTTGTAGCTCAGTGGCAGAGCACTGGTCTTGTAAACCAGGGGTCATGAGTTCAAGCCTCATCAGGGCCTTTTTATATGTGTGTTTCTGTATGTTGTTTTCGAGTCATTCTTTCTAGGACTCACACCTTGTCTTAAGTTTGCTTATTGACAAGCTTCCCTTTCCTGCTTTCATCTTATCAAGAAGACTTCATGAAAACCATTGAACCATAAACTATTGCCTCACCCCTTCCGATCGCCTGACGAACGCCTGACAAACGCCATTCTCACCCCGCCGGGCAAGCCCAGCCGGGCAAAGCCAAATAAGCCATGCATATTTAAAGTTCCTTTGAAAGGCAGGGCGAGGACTAGGACGTCTGTTCCGACTGAGTCTGCATCCACAGAAAGGATGAAATAAGGCTCTAGAAATTTCACCAAGGAGATATGAACTTCATCCCCCTTAAAATACTTTTTCTCCCAGATACCCCGGCTCTTAGTCAAATGAGGTTAATCTTCAAAACCCCACCCCCACTAACCATAAATATTCACCTCTCCTGCTGTCCATTCAATTGATACAAGGTATCTTGTACATGGAGAGAATGTGAGAAAAAGCAGAATTGCTTCATAGATTTGGTGACCTTGGATGGGTGGGCTGGATAAAGAAGTGAACTTGGTTTCCGGAAAGGGAGTATCATGATGGGAATGAGGAAAAGAGAACATGGACCACATTCACAGGTTAGAGAAATAAATGTAATAGGTTCAATGGTTTTGAAAAGCTAACTTTGAGCAGGAATTGTTTTTTAAAATTGCAAAGAATTGAAAAAGTAAATGTGGGATTGGAGGCACAATCTGAGCAGAAAGCACCATAAGCTGCTATGGTGCAACTCTTATGCTGACTAGAAACTTTAATATGATGATGCTCTTCTTTTGATATTTCTTTGAGTTAAATTGTATTGTATGTAGCTGACACAGCACTGTTTGCAGCTCCTCAGTTTATGGTTATCCCGTGACAACAATGTATTCATCATATTTATTATTCTACAAAAGAATTTTTAAATGCACTGATGTGGTGTTTGCATGCTATGCAAGATGGCACATCATGGAAACTTTATAAGGAGCATCGCATATGATATGTGATATTTGGCACCTGGAGGAGTCGGACACGCAGATCCTGAAAAGAAGTGAAGACTCTTTAGCAAAAGCCGTCTTTATTCTGAGTCTAATCTTTACTTTTAGTGAAATGATTTATGAAAACCAATCAGCTGCTCCAGGTGAGGCTCGAACTCACAACCTCGGCATGGCTCAGTGCAAGTACTGCTGTATAAGTACCGCGCGCTAACCGATTGCGCCACTGGAGCTCACTGTTTTCATTTCTCCCCATTTGAGCCATCTAGTGCAAACCAAGTAGATACTGCACTGCTCCATTATTCACTGAACAAGATCGACTCACATGCTAGCATGTTATCATGACTATTAAAAATACAGTCCAAATGGAATAGATTTGATAATTCTGCTATATCATGTGCTCTGTCTATTGAACACCCCATACATTTGCCGTTCTGACACAGTCTAGGATAAACTTATGCTTATTTTTAATTAGCACATAGTTAGAATTTCCCCAAAAATGAAATATAGGCCCCTAAGGCAGACGAGGTGGCCGAGTGGTTAAGGCGATGGACTGCTAATCCATTGTGCTCTGCACGCGTGGGTTTGAATCCCACCTTCGTTGGAAAGCCATCAGACACTCTTTTGAAGGTGAGCATGTCTCGAAGTACAATTACACTCTCTTTCAAGACACTGCCATAATCCACTAGAAGGGCCCAACTGACTAGTCCATTCTATTCCATTATGGCATTTATGTCAAATAAAGGGAAGTATTTTGTGCTTAATTGAAATTAGAACTTTCATGAAGTGTCCAGAGGATTGCCTATTCCTCACTCCTGGCCTTCCAACCAGTTTGGATAGATAGACTGATAAGAAAGCATTTCTTACTCCTAAAGTTTCAGCCGTCTCAAGTGTATGAGTGTTTACATTTGTCTGCCCCACAGAGACAGATCACTTCTAATAAGTGAGTTCTCTATCTGTCACTGATTGCGGACATACTCACTAGAGCTTTCAGTATGGTCATAAATGTGAATACTCTTATGTTCTCAAATCAAAATGGAGTTTTTCCTACTTTCAAGAAAAGTGTCTTAAGCATGCTCTTCGATTTGTGCACGCATGTAGACATTCAAATGCAACTGCATTTCCATACAGAGTCTCAAAATCATAGATATCTTCATACCGCAGTAAGAATACATGTTGCGATTTACAAACTGCAGGCAGGCTGGCCTTGTAGCTCAGTGGCAGAGCACTGGTCTTGTAAACCAGGGGTCATGAGTTCAATCCTCATCAGGGCCTTTTTATATGTGTGTTTCTGTATGTTGTTTTCAAGTCATTCTTTCTAGGAGTCACACCTTGTCTTAAGTTTGCTTATTGACAAGCTTCCCTTTCCATCTTTCATCTTATCAAGAAGAGTTCATGAAAACCATTGAACCATAAACTATTGCCTCACCCCTTCCGATCGCCTGACGAACGCCTGACAAACGCCATTCTCACCCCGCCGGGCAAGCCCTGCCGGGCAAAGCCAAATAAGCCATGCATATTTAAAGTTCCTTTGAAAGGCAGAGCGAGGACTAGGACGTCTGTTCCGACTGAGTCTGAATCCACAGAAAGGATGAAATAAGGCTCTAGAAATTTCACCAAGGAAATATGAACTTCATCCCCCTTAAAATACTTTTTCTCCCAGATACCCCGGCTCTTAGTCAAATGAGGTTAATCTTCAAAACCCCACCCCCACTAACCATAAATATTCACCTCTCCTGCTGTCCATTCAATTGATACAAGGTATCTTGTACATGGAGAGAATGTGAGAAAAAGCAGAATTGCTTCATAGATTTGGTGACCTTGGATGGGTGGGCTGGATAAAGAAGTGAACTTAGTTTCCGGAATGGGAGTATCATGATGGGAATGAGGAAAAGAGAACGTGGACCACATTCACAGGTTAGAGAAATAAATGTAATAGGTTGAATGGTTTTGAAAAGCTAGCTTTGAGCAGGAATTGTTTTTTAAAATTGCAAAGAACTAAAAAAGTCAATGTGGGATTGGAGGCACAATCTGAGCAGAAAGCACCATAAGCTGCTATGGTGCAACTCTTATGTTGACTAGAAACTTTAATATGATGATGCTCTTCTATTGATATTTCTTTGAGTTACATTTTATTGTATGTAGCTGACACAGCACTGTTTGCAGCTCCTCAGTTTATGGTTATCCCGTGACAACAATGTATTCATCATATTTATTATTCTACAAAAGTATTTTTAAATGCACTGATGTGGTGTTTGCATGCTATGCAAGATGGTACATCATTGAATGTTTATAAGGAGCATCGCATAGGATATGTGATATTTGGCACCTGGAGGAGTCGGACTCGCAGATCCTGAAAAGAAGTTAAGACTCTCTAGCAAGAGCCGTCTTTATTCTGAGTCTAATCTTTACTTTTAGTGAAATGGTTTATGAAAACCAATCAACTGCTCCAGGTGAGGCTCGAACTCACAACCTCGGCATGGCTCAGTGCAAGTACTGCTGTATAAGTACCGCACGCTAACCGATTGCGCCACTGGAGCTCACTGTTTTCATTTCTCCCCATTTGAGCCATCTAGTGCTAACCAAGTAGATACTGCACTGCTCCATTATTCACTGTGCAAGATCGACTCACATGCTAGCATGTTATCATGACTATTAAAAATACAGTCCAAATGGAATAGATTTGATAATTCTGCTATATCGTGTGCTCTGTCTATTGAACACCCCATACATTTGCCGTTCTGACACAGTCTTGGATAAACTTATGCTTATTTTTAATTAGCACATAGTTAGAATTTCACCAAAAATGAAATATAGGCTCCTAAGGTAGACGAGGTGGCCGAGTGGTTAAGGCGATGGACTGCTAATCCATTGAGGTGGCCGAGTGGTTAAGGCGATGGACTGCTAATCCATTGTGCTCTGCATGCGTGGGTTCGAATCCCACCTTCGTCGGAAAGCCATCACACACTCTTTTGAAGGTGAGCATGTCTCGTAGTACAATTACACTCTCTTTCAAGACACCGCCATAATCCACTAGAAGGGCCCAACTGACTATTCCATTATGGCATTTATGTCAAATAAAGGGAAGTATTTTGTGCTTAATTGAAATTAGATCTTTCATGAAGTGTCCAGAGGATTGCCTATTCCTCACTCCTGGCCTTCCAACCAGTTTGGATAGATAGACTGATAAGAAAGCATTTCTTACTCCTAAAGTTTCAGCCGTCTCAAGTGTATGAGTGTTTACATTTGTCTGCCCCACAGAGACAGATCACTTCTAATAAGTGAGTTCTCTATCTGTCACTGATTGCGGACATACTCACTAGAGCTTTCAGTATGGTCATAAATGTGAATACTCTTATGTTCTCAAATCAAAATGGAGTTTTTCCTACTTTCAAGAAAAGTGTCTTAAGCATGCTCTTCGATTTGTGCACGCATGTAGACATTCAAATGCAACTGCATTTCCATACAGAGTCTCAAAATCATAGAGATCTTCATACCGCAGTAAGAATACATGTTGCGATTTACAAACTGCAGGCAGACCGGCCTTGTAGCTCAGTGGCAGAGCACTGGTCTTGTAAACCAGGGGTCATGAGTTCAAGCCTCATCAGGGCCTTTTTATATGTCTGTTTCTGTATGTTGTTTTTAAGTCATTCTTTCTAGGAGCCACACCTTGTCTTAAGTTTGCTTATTGACAAGCTTCCCTTTCCATCTTTCATCTTATCAAGAAGACTTCATGAAAACCATTGAACCATAAACTATTGCCTCACCCCTTCCGATCGCCTGACGAACGCATGACAAACGCCATTCTCACCCCGCCGGGCAAAGCCAAATAAGCCATGCATATTTAAAGTTCCTTTGAAAGGCAGAGCGAGGACTAGGACGTCTGTTCCGACTGAGTCTGCATCCACAGAAAGGATGAAATAAGGCTCTAGAAATTTCACCAAGGAGATATGAACTTCATCCCCCTTAAAATACTTTTTCTCCCAGATACCCCGGCTCTTAGTCAAATGAGGTTAATCTTCAAAACCCCACCCCCACTAACCATAAATATTCACCTCTCCTGCTGTCCATTCAATTGATACAAGGTATCTTGTACATGGAGAGAATGTGAGAAAAAGCAGAATTGCTTCATAGATTTGGTGACCTTGGATGGGTGGGCTGGATAAAGAAGTGAACTTGGTTTCCAGAAAGGGAGTATCATGATGGGAATGAGGAAAAGAGAACATGGACCACATTCACAGGTTAGAGAAATAAATGTAATAGGTTGAATGGTTTTGAAAAGCTAGCTTTGAGCAGGAATTGTTTTTTAAAATTGCAAAGAACTAAAAAAGTCAATGTGGGATTGGAGGCACAATCTGAGCAGAAAGCACCATAAGCTGCTATGGTGCAACTCTTATGTTGACTAGAAACTTTAATATGATGATGCTCTTCTTTTGATATTTCTTTGAGTTACATTTTATTGTATGTAGCTGACACAGCACTGTTTGCAGCTCCTCAGTTTATGGTTATCCCGTGACAACAATGTATTCATCATATTTATTATTCTACAAAAGTATTTTTAAATGCACTGATGTGGTGTTTGCATGCTATGCAAGATGGTACATCATTGAATGTTTATAAGGAGCATCGCATAGGATATGTGATATTTGGCACCTGGAGGAAACGGACACGCAGATCCTGAAAAGAAGTTAAGACTCTCTAGCAAGAGCCGTCTTTATTCTGAGTCTAATCTTTACTTTTAGTGAAATGGTTTATGAAAACCAATCAACTGCTCCAGGTGAGGCTCGAACTCACAACCTCGGCATGGCTCAGTGCAAGTACTGCTGTATAAGTACCGCGCGCTAACCGATTGCGCCACTGGAGCTCACGGTTTTCATTTCTCCCCATTTGAGCCATCTAGTGCTAACCAAGTAGATACTGCACTGCTCCATTATTCACTGTGCAAGATCGACTCACATGCTAGCATGTTATCATGACCAATAAAAATACAGTCCAAATGGAATAGATTTGATAATTCTGCTATATCGTGTGCTCTGTCTATTGAACACCCCATACATTTGCCGTTCTGACACAGTCTAGGATAAACTTATGCTTATTTTTAATTAGCACATAGTTAAAATTTCACCAAAAATGAAATATAGGCCCCTAAGGCGGTCGAGGTGGCCGAGTGGTTAAGGCGATGGACTGCTAATCCATTGTGCTCTGCACGCGTGGGTTCGAATCCCACCTTCGTCGGAAAGCCATCAGACACTCTTTTGAAGGTGAGCATGTCTTGTAGTACAATTACACTCTCTTTCAAGACACCGCCATAATCCACTAGAAGGGCCCAACTGACTATTCCATTATGGCATTTATGTCAAATAAAGGGAAGTATTTTGTGCTTAATTGAAATTAGATCTTTCATGAAGTGTCCAGAGGATTGCCTATTCCTCACTCCTGGCCTTCCAACCAGTTTGGATAGATAGACTGATAAGAAAGCATTTCTTACTCCTAAAGTTTCAGCCGTCTCAAGTGTATGAGTGTTTACATTTGTCTGCCCCACAGAGACAGATCACTTCTAATAAGTGAGTTCTCTATCTGTCACTGATTGCGGACATACTCACTAGAGCTTTCAGTATGGTCATAAATGTGAATACTCTTATGCTCTCAAATCAAAATGGAGTTTTTCCTACTTTCAAGAAAAGTGTCTTAAGCATGCTCTTCGATTTGTGCACGCATGTAGACATTCAAATGCAACTGCATTTCCATACAGAGTCTCAAAATCATAGATATCTTCATACCGCAGTAAGAATACATGTTGCGATTTACAAACTGCAGGCAGACCGGCCTTGTAGCTCAGTGGCAGAGCACTGGTCTTGTAAACCAGGGGTCATGAGTTCAAGCCTCATCAGGGCCTTTTTATATGTCTGTTTCTGTATGTTGTTTTTAAGTCATTCTTTCTAGGAGTCACACCTTGTCTTAAGTTTGCTTATTGACAAGCTTCCCTTTCCATCTTTCATCTTATCAAGAAGACTTCATGAAAACCATTGAACCATAAACTATTGCCTCACCCCTTCCGATCGCCTGACGAACGCATGACAAACGCCATTCTCACCCCGCCGGGCAAAGCCAAATAAGCCATGCATATTTAAAGTTCCTTTGAAAGGCAGAGCGAGGACTAGGACGTCTGTTCCGACTGAGTCTGCATCCACAGAAAGGATGAAATAAGGCTCTAGAAATTTCACCAAGGAGATATGAACTTCATCCCCCTTAAAATACTTTTTCTCCCAGATACCCCGGCTCTTAGTCAAATGAGGTTAATCTTCAAACCCCCACCCCCACTAACCATAAATATTCACCTCTCCTGCTGTCCATTCAATTGATACAAGGTATCTTGTACATGGAGAGAATGTGAGAAAAAGCAGAATTGCTTCATAGATTTGGTGACCTTGGATGGGTGGGCTGGATAAAGAAGTGAACTTGGTTTCCAGAAAGGGAGTATCATGATGGGAATGAGGAAAAGAGAACATGGACCACATTCACAGGTTAGAGAAATAAATGTAATAGGTTGAATGGTTTTGAAAAGCTAGCTTTGAGCAGGAATTGTTTTTTAAAATTGCAAAGAACTAAAAAAGTCAATGTGGGATTGGAGGCACAATCTGAGCAGAAAGCACCATAAGCTGCTATGGTGCAACTCTTATGTTGACTAGAAACTTTAATATGATGATGCTCTTCTTTTGATATTTCTTTGAGTTACATTTTATTGTATGTAGCTGACACAGCACTGTTTGCAGCTCCTCAGTTTATGGTTATCCCGTGACAACAATGTATTCATCATATTTATTATTCTACAAAAGTATTTTTAAATGCACTGATGTGGTGTTTGCATGCTATGCAAGATGGTACATCATTGAATGTTTATAAGGAGCATCGCATAGGATATGTGATATTTGGCACCTGGAGGAGTCGGACACGCAGATCCTGAAAAGAAGTTAAGACTCTCTAGCAAGAGCCGTCTTTATTCTGAGTCTAATCTTTACTTTTAGTGAAATGGTTTATGAAAACCAATCAACTGCTCCAGGTGAGGCTCGAACTCACAACCTCAGCATGGCTCAGTGCAAGTACTGCTGTATAAGTACCGCGCGCTAACCGATTGCGCCACTGGAGCTCACTGTTTTTATTTCTCCCCATTTGAGCCATCTAGTGCTAACCAAGTAGATACTGCACTGCTCCATTATTCACTGTGCAAGATCGACTCACATGCTAGCATGCTATCATGACTGTTAAAAATACAGTCCAAATGGAATAGATTTGATAATTCTGCTATATCGTGTGCTCTGTCTATTGAACACCCCATACATTTGCCGTTCTGACACAGTCTAGGATAAACTTATGCTTATTTTTAATTAGCACATAGTTAGAATTTCACCAAAAATGAAATATAGGCTCCTAAGGCAGACGAGGTGGCCGAGTGGTTAAGGCGATGGACTGCTAATCCATTGAGGTGGCCGAGTGGTTAAGGCGATGGACTGCTAATCCATTGTGCTCTGCACGCGTGGGTTCGAATCCCACCTTCGTCGGAAAGCCATCAGACACTCTTTTGAAGGTGAGCATGTCTTGTAGTACAATTACACTCTCTTTCAAGACACTGCCATAATCCACTAGAAGGGCCCAACTGACTATTCCATTATGGCATTTATGTCAAATAAAGGGAAGTATTTTGTGCTTAATTGAAATTAGATCTTTCATGAAGTGTCCAGAGGATTGCCTATTCCTCACTCCTGGCCTTCCAACCAGTTTGGATAGATAGACTGATAAGAAAGCATTTCTTACTCCTAAAGTTTCAGCCGTCTCAAGTGTATGAGTGTTTACATTTGTCTGCCCCACAGAGACAGATCACTTCTAATAAGTGAGTTCTCTATCTGTCACTGATTGCGGACATACTCACTAGAGCTTTCAGTATGGTCATAAATGTGAATACTCTTATGTTCTCAAATCAAAATGGAGTTTTTCCTACTTTCAAGAAAAGTGTCTTAAGCATGCTCTTCGATTTGTGCACGCATGTAGACATTCAAATGCAACTGCATTTCCATACAGAGTCTCAAAATCATAGATATTTTCATACCGCAGTAAGAATACATGTTGCGATTTACAAACTGCAGGCAGACCATCCTTGTAGCTCAGTGGCAGAGCACTGGTCTTGTAAACCAGGGGTCATGAGTTCAAGCCTCATCAGGGCCTTTTTATATGTGTGTTTCTGTATGTTGTTTTCAAGTCATTCTTTCTAGGAGTCACACCTTGTCTTAAGTTTGCTTATTGACAAGCTTCCCTTTCCATCTTTCATCTTATCAAGAAGACTTCATGAAAACCATTGAACCATAAACTATTGCCTCACCCCTTCCGATCGCCTGACGAACGCCTGACAAACGCCATTCTCACCCCGCCGGGCAAGCCCCGCCGGGCAAAGCCAAATAAGCCATGCATATTTAAAGTTCCTTTGAAAGGCAGAGCGAGGACTAGGACGTCTGTTCCGACTGAGTCTGCATCCACAGAAAGGATGAAATAAGGCTCTAGAAATTTCACCAAGGAGATATGAACTTCATCCCCCTTAAAATACTTTTTCTCCCAGATACCCCGGCTCTTAGTCAAATGAGGTTAATCTTCAAAACCCCACCCCCACTAACCATAAATATTCACCTCTCCTGCTGTCCATTCAATTGATACAAGGTATCTTGTACATGGAGAGAATGTGAGAAAAAGCAGAATTGCTTCATAGATTTGGTGACCTTGGATGGGTGGGCTGGATAAAGAAGTGAACTTGGTTTCCAGAAAGGGAGTATCATGATGGGAATGAGGAAAAGAGAACATGGACCACATTCACAGGTTAGAGAAATAAATGTAATAGGTTGAATGGTTTTGAAAAGCTAGCTTTGAGCAGGAATTGTTTTTTAAAATTGCAAAGAACTTAAAAAGTCAATGTGGGATTGGAGGCACAATCTGAGCAGAAAGCACCATAAGCTGCTATGGTGCAACTCTTATGTTGACTAGAAACTTTAATATGATGATGCTCTTCTTTTGATATTTCTTTGAGTTAAATTTTATTGTATGTAGCTGACACAGCACTGTTTGCAGCTCCTCAGTTTATGGTTATCCCGTGACAACAATGTATTCATCATATTTATTATTCTACAAAAGTATTTTTAAATGCACTGATGTGGTGTTTGCATGCTATGCAAGATGGTACATCATTGAATGTTTATAAGGAGCATCGCATAGGATATGTGATATTTGGCACCTTGAGGAGTCGGACACGCAGATCCTGAAAAGAAGTTAAGACTCTCTAGCAAGAGCCGTCTTTATTTTGAGTCTAATCTTTACTTTTAGTGAAATTGTTTATGAAAACCAATCAACTGCTCCAGGTGAGGCTCGAACTCACAACCTCAGCATGGCTCAGTGCAAGTACTGCTGTATAAGTACCGCGCGCTAACCGATTGCGCCACTGGAGCTCACTGTTTTCATTTCTCCCCATTTGAGCCATCTAGTGCTAACCAAGTAGATACTGCACTGCTCCATTATTCACTGTGCAAGATCGACTCACATGCTAGCATGTTATCATGACTATTAAAAATACAGTCCAAATGGAATAGATTTGATAATTCTGCTATATCGTGTGCTCTGTCTATTGAACACCCCATACATTTGCCGTTCTGACACAGTCTAGGATAAACTTATGCTTATTTTTAATTAGCACATAGTTAGAATTTCACCAAAATCGAAATATAGGCTCCTAAGGCAGACGGGGTGGCCGAGTGGTTAAGGCGATGGACTGCTAATCCATTGAGGTGGCCGAGTGGTTAAGGCGATGGACTGCTAATCCATTGTGCTCTGCACGCGTGGGTTCGAATCCCACCTTCGTCGGAAAGCCATCAGACACTCTTTTGAAGGTGAGCATGTCTTGTAGTACAATTACACTCTCTTTCAAGACACTGCCATAATCCACTAGAAGGGCCCAACTGACTATTCCATTATGGCATTTATGTCAAATAAAGGGAATTATTTTGTGCTTAATTGAAATTAGATCTTTCATGAAGTGTCCAGAGGATTGCCTATTCCTCACTCCTGGCCTTCCAACCAGTTTGGATAGATAGACTGATAAAAAAGCATTTCTTACTCCTAAAGTTTCAGCCGTCTCAAGTGTATGAGTGTTTACATTTGTCTGCCCCACAGAGACAGATCACTTCTAATAAGTGAGTTCTCTATCTGTCACTGATTGCGGACATACTCACTAGAGCTTTCAGTATGGTCATAAATGTGAATACTCTTATGTTCTCAAATCAAAATGGAGTTTTTCCTACTTTCAAGAAAAGTGTCTTAAGCATGCTCTTCGATTTGTGCACGCATGTAGACATTCAAATGCAACTGCATTTCCATACAGAGTCTCAAAATCATAGATATCTTCATACCGCAGTAAGAATACATGTTGCGATTTACAAACTGCAGGCAGACCATCCTTGTAGCTCAGTGGCAGAGCACTGGTCTTGTAAACCAGGGGTCATGAGATCAAGCCTCATCAGGGCCTTTTTATATGTGTGTTTCTGTATGTTGTTTTCAAGTCATTCTTTCTAGGAGTCACACCTTGTCTTAAGTTTGCTTATTGACAAGCTTCCCTTTCCATCTTTCATCTTATCAAGAAGACTTCATGAAAACCATTGAACCATAAACTATTGCCTCACCCCTTCCGATCGCCTGACGAACGCCTGACAAACGCCATTCTCACCCCGCCGGGCAAGCCCCGCCGGGCAAAGCCAAATAAGCCATGCATATTTAAAGTTCCTTTGAAAGGCAGAGCGAGGACTAGGACGTCTGTTCCGACTGAGTCTGCATCCACAGAAAGGATGAAATAAGGCTCTAGAAATTTCACCAAGGAGATATGAACTTCATCCCCCTTAAAATACTTTTTCTCCCAGATACCCCGGCTCTTAGTCAAATGAGGTTAATCTTCAAAACCCCACCCCCACTAACCATAAATATTCACCTCTCCTGCTGTCCATTCAATTGATACAAGGTATCTTGTACATGGAGAGAATGTGAGAAAAAGCAGAATTGCTTCATAAATTTGGTGACCTTGGATGGGTGGGCTGGATAAAGAAGTGAACTTGGTTTCCAGAAAGGGAGTATCATGATGGGAATGAGGAAAAGAGAACATGGACCACATTCACAGGTTAGAGAAATAAATGTAATAGGTTGAATGGTTTTGAAAAGCTAGCTTTGAGCAGGAATTGTTTTTTAAAATTGCAAAGAACTAAAAAAGTCAATGTGGGATTGGAGGCACAATCTGAGCAGAAAGCACCATAAGCTGCTATGGTGCAACTCTTATGTTGACTAGAAACTTTAATATGATGATGCTCTTCTTTTGATATTTCTTTGAGTTAAATTTTATTGTATGTAGCTGACACAGCACTGTTTGCAGCTCCTCAGTTTATGGTTATCCCGTGACAACAATGTATTCATCATATTTATTATTCTACAAAAGTATTTTTAAATGCACTGATGTGGTGTTTGCATGCTATGCAAGATGGTACATCATTGAATGTTTATAAGGAGCATCGCATAGGATATGTGATATTTGGCACCTGGAGGAGTCGGACACGCAGATCCTGAAAAGAAGTTAAGACTCTCTAGCAAGAGCCGTCTTTATTCTGAGTCTAATCTTTACTTTAAGTGAAATGGTTTATGAAAACCAATCAACTGCTCCAGGTGAGGCTCGAACTCACAACCTCAGCATGGCTCAGTGCAAGTACTGCTGTATAAGTACCGCGCGCTAACCGATTGCGCCACTGGAGCTCACTGTTTTCATTTCTCCCCATTTGAGCCATCTAGTGCTAACCAAGTAGATACTGCACTGCTCCATTATTCACTGTGCAAGATCGACTCACATGCTAGCATGTTATCATGACTATTAAAAATACAGTCCAAATGGAATAGATTTGATAATTCTGCTATATCGTGTGCTCTGTCTATTGAACACCCCATACATTTGCCGTTCTGACACAGTCTAGGATAAACTTATGCTTATTTTTAATTAGCACATAGTTAGAATTTCACCAAAAATGAAATATAGGCTCCTAAGGCAGACGAGGTGGCCGAGTGGTTAAGGCGATGGACTGCTAATCCATTGAGGTGGCCGAGTGGTTAAGGCGATGGACTGCTAATCCATTGTGCTCTGCACGCGTGGGTTCGAATCCCACCTTCGTCGGAAAGCCATCAGACACTCTTTTGAAGGTGAGCATGTCTTGTAGTACAATTACACTCTCTTTCAAGACACTGCCATAATCCACTAGAAGGGCCCAACTGACTATTCCATTATGGCATTTATGTCAAATAAAGGGAAGTATTTTGTGCTTAATTGAAATTAGATCTTTCATGAAGTGTCCAGAGGATTGCCTATTCCTCACTCCTGGCCTTCCAACCAGTTTGGATAGATAGACTGATAAGAAAGCATTTCTTACTCCTAAAGTTTCAGCCGTCTCAAGTGTATGAGTGTTTACATTTGTCTGCCCCACAGAGACAGATCACTTCTAATAAGTGAGTTCTCTATCTGTCACTGATTGCGGACATACTCACTAGAGCTTTCAGTATGGTCATAAATGTGAATACTCTTATGTTCTCAAATCAAAATGGAGTTTTTCCTACTTTCAAGAAAAGTGTCTTAAGCATGCTCTTCGATTTGTGCACGCATGTAGACATTCAAATGCAACTGCATTTCCATACAGAGTCTCAAAATCATAGATATCTTCATACCGCAGTAAGAATACATGTTGCGATTTACAAACTGCAGGCAGACTGGCCTTGTAGCTCAGTGGTAGAGCACTGGTCTTGTAAACCAGGGGTCATGAGTTCAAGCCTCATCAGGGCCTTTTTATATGTGTGTTTCTGTATGTTGTTTTTAAGTCATTCTTTCTAGGAGTCACACCTTGTCTTAAGTTTGCTTATTGACAAGCTTCCCTTTCCATCTTTCATCTTATCAAGAAGACTTCATGAAAACCATTGAACCATAAACTATTGCCTCACCCCTTCCGATCGCCTGACAAACGCCATTCTCACCCCGCCGGGCAAGCCCTGCCGGGCAAAGCCAAATAAGCCATGCATATTTAAAGTTCCTTTGAAAGGCAGAGCGAGGACTAGGACGTCTGTTCCGACTGAGTCTGCATCCACAGAAAGGATGAAATAAGGCTCTAGAAATTTCACCAAGGAGATATGAACTTCATCCCCCTTAAAATACTTTTTCTCCCAGATACCCCGGCTCTTAGTCAAATGAGGTTAATCTTCAAACCCCCACCCCCACTAACCATAAATATTCACCTCTCCTGCTGTCCATTCAATTGATACAAGGTATCTTGTACATGGAGAGAATGTGAGAAAAAGCAGAATTGCTTCATAGATTTGGTGACCTTGGATGGGTGGGCTGGATAAAGAAGTGAACTTGGTTTCCGGAAAGGGAGTATCATGATGGGAATGAGGAAAAGAGAACATGGACCACATTCACAGGTTAGAGAAATAAATGTAATAGGTTGAATGGTTTTGAAAAGCTAGCTTTAAGCAGGAATTGTTTTTTAAAATTGCAAAGAACTAAAAAAGTCAATGTGGGATTGGAGGCACAATCTGAGCAGAAAGCACCATAAGCTGCTATGGTGCAACTCTTATGTTGACTAGAAACTTTAATATGATGATGCTCTTCTTTTGATATTTCTTTGAGTTAAATTTTATTGTATGTAGCTGACACAGCACTGTTTGCAGCTCCTCAGTTTATGGTTATCCCGTGACAACAATGTATTCATCATATTTATTATTCTACAAAAGTATTTTTAAATGCACTGATGTGGTGTTTGCATGCTATGCAAGATGGTACATCATTGAATGTTTATAAGGAGCATCGCATAGGATATGTGATATTTGGCACCTGGAGGAGTCGGACACGCAGATCCTGAAAAGAAGTTAAGACTCTCTAGCAAGAGCCGTCTTTATTCTGAGTCTAATCTTTACTTTTAGTGAAATGGTTTATGAAAACCAATCAACTGCTCCAGGTGAGGCTCGAACTCACAACCTCGGCATGGCTCAGTGCAAGTACTGCTGTATAAGTACCACGCGCTAACCGATTGCGCCACTGGAGCTCACTGTTTTCATTACTCCCCATTTGAGCCATCTAGTGCTAACCAAGTAGATACTGCACTGCTCCATTATTCACTGTGCAAGATCGACTCACATGCTAGCATGTTATCATGACTATTAAAAATACAGTCCAAATGGAATAGATTTGATAATTCTGCTATATCGTGTGCTCTGTCTATTGAACACCCCATACATTTGCTGTTCTGACACAGTCTAGGATAAACTTATGCTTATTTTTAATTAGCACATAGTTAGAATTTCACCAAAAATGAAATATAGGCCCCCAAGGCAGACGAGGTGGCCGAGTGGTTAAGGCGATGGACTGCTAATCCATTGTGCTCTGCACGCGTGGGTTCGAATCCCACCTTCGTCGGAAAGCCATCAGACACTCTTTTGAAGGTGAGCATGTCTCGTAGTACAATTACACTCTCTTTCAAGACACTGGCATAATCCTCTAGAAGGGCCCAACTGACTATTCCATTATGGCATTTATGTCAAATAAAGGGAAGTATTTTGTGCTTAATTGAAATTAGATCTTTCATGAAGTGTCCAGAGGATTGCCTATTCCTCACTCCTGGCCTTCCAACCAGTTTGGATAGAAAGCATTTCTTACTCCTAAAGTTTCAGCCGTCTCAAGTGTATGAGTGTTTACATTTGTCTGCCCCACAGAGACAGATCACTTCTAATAAGTGAGTTCTCTATCTGTCACTGATTGCGGACATACTCACTAGAGCTTTCAGTATGGTCATAAATGTGAATACTCTTATGTTCTCAAATCAAAATGGAGTTTTTCCTACTTTCAAGAAAAGTGTCTTAAGCATGCTCTTCGATTTGTGCACGCATGTAGACATTCAAATGCAACTGCATTTCCATACAGAGTCTCAAAATCATGAATATCTTCATACCGCAGTAAGAATACATGTTGCGATTTACAAACTGCAGGCAGACCATCCTTGTAGCTCAGTGGCAGAGCACTGGTCTTGTAAACCAGGGGTCATGAGTTCAAGCCTCATCAGGGCCTTTTTATATGTGTGTTTCTGTATGTTGTTTTCAAGTCATTCTTTCTAGGAGTCACACCTTGTCTTAAGTTTGCTTATTGACAAGCTTCCCTTTCCATCTTTCATCTAATCAAGAAGACTTCATGAAAACCATTGAACCACAAACTATTGCCTCACCCCTTCCGATCGCCTGACGAACGCCTGACAAACGCCATTCTCACCCCGCCGGGCAAGCCCCGCCGGGCAAAGCCAAATAAGCCATGCATATTTAAAGTTCCTTTGAAAGGCAGATCGAGGACTAGGACGTCTGTTCCGACTGAGTCTGCATCCACAGAAAGGATGAAATAAGGCTCTAGAAATTTCACCAAGGAGATATGAACTTCATCCCCCTTAAAATACTTTTTCTCCCAGATACCCCGGCTCTTAGTCAAATGAGGTTAATCTTCAAAACCCCACCCCCATTAACCATAAATATTCACCTCTCCTGCTGTCCATTCAATTGATACAAGGTATCTTGTACATGGAGAGAATGTGAGAAAAAGCAGAATTGCTTCATAGATTTGGTGACCTTGGATGGGTGGGCTGGATAAAGAAGTGAACTTGGTTTCCAGAAAGGGAGTATCATGATGGGAATGAGGAAAAGAGAACATGGACCACATTCACAGGTTAGAGAAATAAATGTAATAGGTTGAATGGTTTTGAAAAGCTAGCTTTGAGCAGGAATTGTTTTTTAAAATTGCAAAGAACTTAAAAAGTCAATGTGGGATTGGAGGCACAATCTGAGCAGAAAGCACCATAAGCTGCTATGGTGCAACTCTTATGTTGACTAGAAACTTTAATATGATGATGCTCTTCTTTTGATATTTCTTTGAGTTAAATTTTATTGTATGTAGCTGACACAGCACTGTTTGCAGCTCCTCAGTTTATGGTTATCCCGTGACAACAATGTATTCATCATATTTATTATTCTACAAAAGTATTTTTAAATGCACTGATGTGGTGTTTGCATGCTATGCAAGATGGTACATCATTGAATGTTTATAAGGAGCATCGCATAGGATATGTGATATTTGGCACCTGGAGGAGTCGGACACGCAGATCCTGAAAAGAAGTTAAGACTCTCTAGCAAGAGCCGTCTTTATTCTGAGTCTAATCTTTACTTTTAGTGAAATGGTTTATGAAAACCAATCAACTGCTCCAGGTGAGGCTCGAACTCACAACCTCAGCATGGCTCAGTGCAAGTACTGCTGTATAAGTACCGCGCGCTAACCGATTGCGCCACTGGAGCTCACTGTTTTTATTTCTCCCCATTTGAGCCATCTAGTGCTAACCAAGTAGATACTGCACTGCTCCATTATTCACTGTGCAAGATCGACTCACATGCTAGCATGCTATCATGACTATTAAAAATACAGTCCAAATGGAATAGATTTGATAATTCTGCTATATCGTGTGCTCTGTCTATTGAACACCCCATACATTTGCCGTTCTGACACAGTCTAGGATAAACTTATGCTTATTTTTAATTAGCACATAGTTAGAATTTCACCAAAAATGAAATATAGGCTCCTAAGGCAGACGAGGTGGCCGAGTGGTTAAGGCGATGGACTGCTAATCCATTGAGGTGGCCGAGTGGTTAAGGCGATGGACTGCTAATCCATTGTGCTCTGCACGCGTGGGTTCGAATCCCACCTTCGTCGGAAAGCCATCAGACACTCTTTTGAAGGTGAGCATGTCTTGTAGTACAATTACACTCTCTTTCAAGACACTGCCATAATCCACTAGAAGGGCCCAACTGACTATTCCATTATGGCATTTATGTCAAATAAAGGGAAGTATTTTGTGCTTAATTGAAATTAGATCTTTCATGAAGTGTCCAGAGGATTGCCTATTCCTCACTCCTGGCCTTCCAACCAGTTTGGATAGATAGACTGATAAGAAAGCATTTCTTACTCCTAAAGTTTCAGCCGTCTCAAGTGTATGAGTGTTTACATTTGTCTGCCCCACAGAGACAGATCACTTCTAATAAGTGAGTTCTCTATCTGTCACTGATTGCGGACATACTCACTAGAGCTTTCAGTATGGTCATAAATGTGAATACTCTTATGTTCTCAAATCAAAATGGAGTTTTTCCTACTTTCAAGAAAAGTGTCTTAAGCATGCTCTTCGATTTGTGCACGCATGTAGACATTCAAATGCAACTGCATTTCCATACAGAGTCTCAAAATCATAGATATTTTCATACCGCAGTAAGAATACATGTTGCGATTTACAAACTGCAGGCAGACCATCCTTGTAGCTCAGTGGCAGAGCACTGGTCTTGTAAACCAGGGGTCATGAGTTCAAGCCTCATCAGGGCCTTTTTATATGTGTGTTTCTGTATGTTGTTTTCAAGTCATTCTTTCTAGGAGTCACACCTTGTCTTAAGTTTGCTTATTGACAAGGTTCCCTTTCCATCTTTCATCTTATCAAGAAGACTTCATGAAAACCATTGAACCATAAACTATTGCCTCACCCCTTCCGATCGCCTGACGAACGCCTGACAAACGCCATTCTCACCCCGCCGGGCAAGCCCCGCCGGGCAAAGCCAAATAAGCCATGCATATTTAAAGTTCCTTTGAAAGGCAGAGCGAGGACTAGGACGTCTGTTCCGACTGAGTCTGCATCCACAGAAAGGATGAAATAAGGCTCTAGAAATTTCACCAAGGAGATATGAACTTCATCCCCCTTAAAATACTTTTTCTCCCAGATACCCCGGCTCTTAGTCAAATGAGGTTAATCTTCAAAACCCCACCCCCACTAACCATAAATATTCACCTCTCCTGCTGTCCATTCAATTGATACAAGGTATCTTGTACATGGAGAGAATGTGAGAAAAAGCAGAATTGCTTCATAGATTTGGTGACCTTGGATGGGTGGGCTGGATAAAGAAGTGAACATGGTTTCCGGAAAGGGAGTATCATGATGGGAATGAGGAAAAGAGAACATGGACCACATTCACAGGTTAGAGAAATAAATGTAATAGGTTGAATGGTTTTGAAAAGCTAGCTTTGAGCAGGAATTGTTTTTTAAAATTGCAAAGAACTAAAAAAGTCAATGTGGGATTGGAGGCACAATCTGAGCAGAAAGCACCATAAGCTGCTATGGTGCAACTCTTATGTTGACTAGAAACTTTAATATGATGATGCTCTTCTTTTGATATTTCTTTGAGTTAAATTTTATTGTATGTAGCTGACACAGCACTGTTTGCAGCTCCTCAGTTTATGGTTATCCCGTGACAACAATGTATTCATCATATTTATTATTCTACAAAAGTATTTTTAAATGCACTGATGTGGTGTTTGCATGCTATGCAAGATGGTACATCATTGAATGTTTATAAGGAGCATCGCATAGGATATGTGATATTTGGCACCTGGAGGAGTCGGACACGCAGATCCTGAAAAGAAGTTAAGACTCTCTAGCAAGTGCCGTCTTTATTCTGAGTCTAATCTTTCCTTTCAGTGAAATGGTTTATGAAAACCAATCAACTGCTCCAGGTGAGGCTCGAACTCACAACCTCGGCATGGCTCAGTGCAAGTACTGCTGTATAAGTACCGCGCGCTAACCGATTGCGCCACTGGAGCTCGCTGTTTTCATTTCTCCCCATTTGAGCCATCTAGTGCTAACCAAGTAGATACTGCACTGCTCCATTATTCACTGTGCAAGATCGACTCACATGCTAGCATGTTATCATGACTATTAAAAATACAGTCCAAATGGAATAGATTTGATAATTCTGCTATATCGTGTGCTCTGTCTATTGAACACCCCATACATTTGCCGTTCTGACACAGTCTAGGATAAACTTATGCTTATTTTTAATTAGCACATAGTTAGAATTTCACCAAAAATGAAATATAGGCCCCCAAGGCAGAAGAGGTGGCCGAGTGGTTAAGGCGATGGACTGCTAATCCATTGAGGTGGCCGAGTGGTTAAGGCGATGGACTGCTAATCCATTGTGCTCTGCACGCGTGGGTTCGAATCCCACCTTCGTCGGAAAGCCATCAGACACTCTTTTGAAGGTGAGCATGTCTTGTAGTACAATTACACTCTCTTTCAAGACACTGCCATAATCCACTAGAAGGGCCCAACTGACTATTCCATTATGGCATTTATGTCAAATAAAGGGAAGTATTTTGTGCTTAATTGAAATTAGATCTTTCATGAAGTGTCCAGAGGATTGCCTATTCCTCACTCCTGGCCTTCCAACCAGTTTGGATAGATAGACTGATAAGAAAGCATTTCTTACTCCTAAAGTTTCAGCCGTCTCAAGTGTATGAGTGTTTACATTTGTCTGCCCCACAGAGACAGATCACTTCTAATAAGTGAGTTCTCTATCTGTCACTGATTGCGGACATACTCACTAGAGCTTTCAGTATGGTCATAAATGTGAATACTCTTATGTTCTCAAATCAAAATGGAGTTTTTCCTACTTTCAAGAAAAGTGTCTTAAGCATGCTCTTCGATTTGTGCACGCATGTAGACATTCAAATGCAACTGCATTTCCATACAGAGTCTCAAAATCATAGATATTTTCATACCGCAGTAAGAATACATGTTGCGATTTACAAACTGCAGGCAGACCATCCTTGTAGCTCAGTGGCAGAGCACTGGTCTTATAAACCAGGGGTCATGAGTTCAAGCCTCATCAGGGCCTTTTTATATGTGTGTTTCTGTATGTTGTTTTCAAGTCATTCTTTCTAGGAGTCACACCTTGTCTTAAGTTTGCTTATTGACAAGGTTCCCTTTCCATCTTTCATCTTATCAAGAAGACTTCATGAAAACCATTGAACCATAAACTATTGCCTCACCCCTTCCGATCGCCTGACGAACGCCTGACAAACGCCATTCTCACCCCGCCGGGCAAGCCCCGCCGGGCAAAGCCAAATAAGCCATGCATATTTAAAGTTCCTTTGAAAGGCAGAGCGAGGACTAGGACGTCTGTTCCGACTGAGTCTGCATCCACAGAAAGGATGAAATAAGGCTCTAGAAATTTCACCAAGGAGATATGAACTTCATCCCCCTTAAAATACTTTTTCTCCCAGATACCCCGGCTCTTAGTCAAATGAGGTTAATCTTCAAAACCCCACCCCCACTAACCATAAATATTCACCTCTCCTGCTGTCCATTCAATTGATACAAGGTATCTTGTACATGGAGAGAATGTGAGAAAAAGCAGAATTGCTTCATAGATTTGGTGACCTTGGATGGGTGGGCTGGATAAAGAAGTGAACTTGGTTTCCAGAAAGGGAGTATCATGATGGGAATGAGGAAAAGAGAACATGGACCACATTCACAGGTTAGAGAAATAAATGTAATAGGTTGAATGGTTTTGAAAAGCTAGCTTTGAGCAGGAATTGTTTTTTAAAATTGCAAAGAACTTAAAAAGTCAATGTGGGATTGGAGGCACAATCTGAGCAGAAAGCACCATAAGCTGCTATGGTGCAACTCTTATGTTGACTAGAAACTTTAATATGATGATGCTCTTCTTTTGATATTTCTTTGAGTTACATTTTATTGTATGTAGCTGACACAGCACTGTTTGCAGCTCCTCAGTTTATGGTTATCCCGTGACAACAATGTATTCATCATATTTATTATTCTACAAAAGTATTTTTAAATGCACTGATGTGGTGTTTGCATGCTATGCAAGATGGTACATCATTGAATGTTTATAAGGAGCATCGCATAGGATATGTGATATTTGGCACCTGGAGGAGTCGGACACGCAGATCCTGAAAAGAAGTTAAGACTCTCTAGCAAGAGCCGTCTTTATTCTGAGTCTAATCTTTACTTTTAGTGAAATTGTTTATGAAAACCAATCAACTGCTCCAGGTGAGGCTCGAACTCACAACCTCAGCATGGCTCAGTGCAAGTACTGCTGTATAAGTACCGCGCGCTAACCGATTGCGCCACTGGAGCTCACTGTTTTCATTTCTCCCCATTTGAGCCATCTAGTGCTAACCAAGTAGATACTGCACTGCTCCATTATTCACTGTGCAAGATCGACTCACATGCTAGCATGTTATCATGACTATTAAAAATACAGTCCAAATGGAATAGATTTGATAATTCTGCTATATCGTGTGCTCTGTCTATTGAACACCCCATACATTTGCCGTTCTGACACAGTCTAGGATAAACTTATGCTTATTTTTAATTAGCACATAGTTAGAATTTCACCAAAAATGAAATATAGGCTCCTAAGGCAGACGAGGTGGCCGAGTGGTTAAGGCGATGGACTGCTAATCCATTGAGGTGGCCGAGTGGTTAAGGCGATGGACTGCTAATCCATTGTGCTCTGCACGCGTGGGTTCGAATCCCACCTTCGTCGGAAAGCCATCAGACACTCTTTTGAAGGTGAGCATGTCTTGTAGTACAATTACACTCTCTTTCAAGACACTGCCATAATCCACTAGAAGGGCCCAACTGACTATTCCATTATGGCATTTATGTCAAATAAAGGGAATTATTTTGTGCTTAATTGAAATTAGATCTTTCATGAAGTGTCCAGAGGATTGCCTATTCCTCACTCCTGGCCTTCCAACCAGTTTGGATAGATAGACTGATAAAAAAGCATTTCTTACTCCTAAAGTTTCAGCCGTCTCAAGTGTATGAGTGTTTACATTTGTCTGCCCCACAGAGACAGATCACTTCTAATAAGTGAGTTCTCTATCTGTCACTGATTGCGGACATACTCACTAGAGCTTTCAGTATGGTCATAAATGTGAATACTCTTATGTTCTCAAATCAAAATGGAGTTTTTCCTACTTTCAAGAAAAGTGTCTTAAGCATGCTCTTCGATTTGTGCACGCATGTAGACATTCAAATGCAACTGCATTTCCATACAGAGTCTCAAAATCATAGATATCTTCATACCGCAGTAAGAATACATGTTGCGATTTACAAACTGCAGGCAGACCGGCCTTGTAGCTCAGTGGCAGAGCACTGGTCTTGTAAACCAGGGGTCATGAGTTCAAGCCTCATCAGGGCCTTTTTATATGTGTGTTTCTGTATGTTGTTTTTAAGTCATTCTTTCTAGGAGTCACACCTTGTCTCAAGTTTGCTTATTGACAAGCTTCCCTTTCCATCTTTCATCTTATCAAGAAGACTTCATGAAAACCATTGAACCATAAACTATTGCCTCACCCCTTCCGATCGCCTGACGAACGCCTGACAAACGCCATTCTCACCCCGCCGGGCAAGCCCTGCCGGGCAAAGCCAAATAAGCCATGCATATTTAGAGTTCCTTTGAAAGGCAGAGCGAGGACTAGGACGTCTGTTCCGACTGAGTCTGCATCCACAGAAAGGATGAAATAAGGCTCTAGAAATTTCACCAAGGAGATATGAACTTCATCCCCCTTAAAATACTTTTTCTCCCAGATACCCCGGCTCTTAGTCAAATGAGGTTAATCTTCAAAACCCCACCCCCACTAACCATAAATATTCACCTCTCCTGCTGTCCATTCAATTGATACAAGGTATCTTGTACATGGAGAGAATGTGAGAAAAAGCAGAATTGCTTCATAGATTTGGTGACCTTGGATGGGTGGGCTGGATAAAGAAGTGAACTTGGTTTCCGGAAAGGGAGTATCATGATGGGAATGAGGAAAAGAGAACATGGACCACATTCACAGGTTAGAGAAATAAATGTAATAGGTTGAATGGTTTTGAAAAGCTAGCTTTGAGCAGGAATTGTTTTTTAAAATTGCAAAGAACTAAAAAAGTCAATGTGGGATTGGAGGCACAATCTGAGCAGAAAGCACCATAAGCTGCTATGGTGCAACTCTTATGTTGACTAGAAACTTTAATATGATGATGCTCTTCTTTTGATATTTCTTTGAGTTAAATTTTATTGTATGTAGCTGACACAGCACTGTTTGCAGCTCCTCAGTTTATGGTTATCCCGTGACAACAATGTATTCATCATATTTATTATTCTACAAAAGTATTTTTAAATGCACTGATGTGGTGTTTGCATGCTATGCAAGATGGTACATCATTGAATGTTTATAAGGAGCATCGCATAGGATATGTGATATTTGGCACCTGGAGGAGTCGGACACGCAGATCCTGAAAAGAAGTTAAGACTCTCTAGCAAGAGCCGTCTTTATTCTGAGTCTAATCTTTACTTTTAGTGAAATGGTTTATGAAAACCAATCAACTGCTCCAGGTGAGGCTCGAACTCACAACCTCGGCATGGCTCAGTGCAAGTACTGCTGTATAAGTACCGCGCGCTAACCGATTGCGCCACTGGAGCTCACTGTTTTCATTTCTCCCCATTTGAGCCATCTAGTGCTAACCAAGTAGATACTGCACTGCTCCATTATTCACTGTGCAAGATCGACTCACATGCTAGCATGTTATCATGACTATTAAAAATACAGTCCAAATGGAATAGATTTGATAATTCTGCTATATCGTGTGCTCTGTCTATTGAACACCCCATACATTTGCCGTTCTGACACAGTCTAGGATAAACTTATGCTTATTTTTAATTAGCACATAGTTAAAATTTCACCAAAAATGAAATATAGGCCCCCAAGGCAGACGAGGTGGCCGAGTGGTTAAGGCGATGGACTGCTAATCCATTGTACTCTGCACGCGTGGGTTCGAATCCCACCTTCGTCGGAAAGCCATCAGACACTCTTTTGAAGGTGAGCATGTCTTGTAGTACAATTACACTCTCTTTCAAGACACTGCCATAATCCACTAGAAGGGCCCAACTGACTATTCCATTATGGCATTTATGTCAAATAAAGGGAATTATTTTGTGCTTAATTGAAATTAGATCTTTCATGAAGTGTCCAGAGGATTGCCTATTCCTCACTCCTGGCCTTCCAACCAGTTTGGATAGATAGACTGATAAAAAAGCATTTCTTACTCCTAAAGTTTCAGCCGTCTCAAGTGTATGAGTGTTTACATTTGTCTGCCCCACAGAGACAGATCACTTCTAATAAGTGAGTTCTCTATCTGTCACTGATTGCGGACATACTCACTAGAGCTTTCAGTATGGTCATAAATGTGAATACTCTTATGTTCTCAAATCAAAATGGAGTTTTTCCTACTTTCAAGAAAAGTGTCTTAAGCATGCTCTTCGATTTGTGCACGCATGTAGACATTCAAATGCAACTGCATTTCCATACAGAGTCTCAAAATCATAGATATCTTCATACCGCAGTAAGAATACATGTTGCGATTTACAAACTGCAGGCAGACCGGCCTTGTAGCTCAGTGGCAGAGCACTGGTCTTGTAAACCAGGGGTCATGAGTTCAAGCCTCATCAGGGCCTTTTTATATGTGTGTTTCTGTATGTTGTTTTTAAGTCATTCTTTCTAGGAGTCACACCTTGTCTTAAGTTTGCTTATTGACAAGCTTCCCTTTCCATCTTTCATCTTATCAAGAAGACTTCATGAAAACCATTGAACCATAAACTATTGCCTCACCCCTTCCGATCGCCTGACGAACGCCTGACAAACGCCATTCTCACCCCGCCGGGCAAGCCCTGCCGGGCAAAGCCAAATAAGCCATGCATATTTAGAGTTCCTTTGAAAGGCAGAGCGAGGACTAGGACGTCTGTTCCGACTGAGTCTGCATCCACAGAAAGGATGAAATAAGGCTCTAGAAATTTCACCAAGGAGATATGAACTTCATCCCCCTTAAAATACTTTTTCTCCCAGATACCCCGGCTCTTAGTCAAATGAGGTTAATCTTCAAAACCCCACCCCCACTAACCATAAATATTCACCTCTCCTGCTGTCCATTCAATTGATACAAGGTATCTTGTACATGGAGAGAATGTGAGAAAAAGCAGAATTGCTTCATAGATTTGGTGACCTTGGATGGGTGGGCTGGATAAAGAAGTGAACTTGGTTTCCGGAAAGGGAGTATCATGATGGGAATGAGGAAAAGAGAACATGGACCACATTCACAGGTTAGAGAAATAAATGTAATAGGTTGAATGGTTTTGAAAAGCTAGCTTTGAGCAGGAATTGTTTTTTAAAATTGCAAAGAACTAAAAAAGTCAATGTGGGATTGGAGGCACAATCTGAGCAGAAAGCACCATAAGCTGCTATGGTGCAACTCTTATGTTGACTAGAAACTTTAATATGATGATGCTCTTCTTTTGATATTTCTTTGAGTTAAATTTTATTGTATGTAGCTGACACAGCACTGTTTGCAGCTCCTCAGTTTATGGTTATCCCGTGACAACAATGTATTCATCATATTTATTATTCTACAAAAGTATTTTTAAATGCACTGATGTGGTGTTTGCATGCTATGCAAGATGGTACATCATTGAATGTTTATAAGGAGCATCGCATAGGATATGTGATATTTGGCACCTGGAGGAGTCGGACACGCAGATCCTGAAAAGAAGTTAAGACTCTATAGCAAGAGCCGTCTTTATTCTGAGTCTAATCTTTACTTTTAGTGAAATGGTTTATGAAAACCAATCAACTGCTCCAGGTGAGGCTCGAACTCACAACCTCGGCATGGCTCAGTGCAAGTACTGCTGTATAAGTACCGCGCGCTAACCGATTGCGCCACTGGAGCTCACTGTTTTCATTTCTCCCCATTTGAGCCATCTAGTGCTAACCAAGTAGATACTGCACTGCTCCATTATTCACTGTGCAAGATCGACTCACATGCTAGCATGTTATCATGACTATTAAAAATACAGTCCAAATGGAATAGATTTGATAATTCTGCTATATCGTGTGCTCTGTCTATTGAACACCCCATACATTTGCCGTTCTGACACAGTCTAGGATAAACTTATGCTTATTTTTAATTAGCACATAGTTAGAATTTCACCAAAAATGAAATATAGGCTCCTAAGGCAGACGAGGTGGCCGAGTGGTTAAGGCGATGGACTGCTAATCCATTGTGCTCTGCACGCGTGGGTTCGAATCCCACCTTTGTCGGAAAGCCATCAGGCACTCTTTTGAAGGTGAGCATGTCTTGTAGTACAATTACACTCTCTTTCAAGACACTGCCATAATCCACTAGAAGGGCCCAACTGACTATTCCATTATGGCATTTATGTCAAATAAAGGGAAGTATTTTGTGCTTAATTGAAATTAGATCTTTCATGAAGTGTCCAGAGGATTGCCTATTCCTCACTCCTGGCCTTCCAACCAGTTTGGATAGATAGACTGATAAGAAAGCATTTCTTACTCCTAAAGTTTCAGCCGTCTCAAGTGTATGAGTGTTTACATTTGTCTGCCCCACAGAGACAGATCACTTCTAATAAGTGAGTTCTCTATCTGTCACTGATTGCGGACATACTCACTAGAGCTTTCAGTATGGTCATAAATGTGAATACTCTTATGTTCTCAAATCAAAATGGAGTTTTTCCTACTTTCAAGAAAAGTGTCTTAAGCATGCTCTTCAATTTGTGCACGCATGTAGACATTCAAATGCAACTGCATTTCCATACAGAGTCTCAAAATCATAGATATCTTCATACCGCAGTAAGAATACATGTTGCGATTTACAAACTGCAGGCAGACCGGCCTTGTAGCACAGTGGCAGAGCACTGGTCTTGTAAACCAGGGGTCTTGAGTTCAAGCCTCATCAGGGCCTTTTTATATGTGTGTTTCTGTATGTTGTTTTCAAGTCATTCTTTCTAGGAGTCACACCTTGTCTTAAGTTTGCTTATTGACAAGCTTCCCTTTCCATCTTTCATCTTATCAAGAAGACTTCATGAAAACCATTGAACCATAAACTATTGCCTCACCCCTTCCGATCGCCTGACGAACGCCTGACAAACGCCATTCTCACCCCGCCGGGCAAGCCGTGCCGGGCAAAGCCAAATAAGCCATGCATATTTAAAGTTCCTTTGAAAGGCAGAGCGAGGACTAGGACGTCTGTTCCGACTGAGTCTGCATCCACAGAAAGGATGAAATAAGGCTCTAGAAATTTCACCAAGGAGATATGAACTTCATCCCCCTTAAAATACTTTTTCTCCCAGATACCCCGGCTCTTAGTCAAATGAGGTTAATCTTCAAAACCCCACCCCCACTAACCATAAATATTCACCTCTCCTGCTGTCCATTCAATTGATACAAGGTATCTTGTACATGGAGAGAATGTGAGAAAAAGCAGAATTGCTTCATAGATTTGGTGACCTTGGATGGGTGGGCTGGATAAAGAAGTGAACTTGGTTTCCGGAAAGGGAGTATCATGATGGGAATGAGGAAAAGAGAACATGGACCACATTCACAGGTTAGAGAAATAAATGTAATAGGTTGAATGGTTTTGAAAAGCTAGCTTTGAGCAGGAATTGTTTTTTAAAATTGCAAAGAACTAAAAAAGTCAATGTGGGATTGGAGGCACAATCTGAGCAGAAAGCACCATAAGCTGCTATGGTGCAACTCTTATGTTGACTAGAAACTTTAATATGATGATGCTCTTCTTTTGATATTTCTTTGAGTTAAATTTTATTGTATGTAGCTGACACAGCACTGTTTGCAGCTCCTCAGTTTATGGTTATCCCGTGACAACAATGTATTCATCATATTTATTATTCTACAAAAGTATTTTTAAATGCACTGATGTGGTGTTTGCATGCTATGCAAGATGGTACATCATTGAATGTTTATAAGGAGCATCGCATAGGATATGTGATATTTGGCACCTGGAGGAGTCGGACACGCAGATCCTGAAAAGAAGTTAAGACTCTCTAGCAAGTGCCGTCTTTATTCTGAGTCTAATCTTTCCTTTCAGTGAAATGGTTTATGAAAACCAATCAACTGCTCCAGGTGAGGCTCGAACTCACAACCTCGGCATGGCTCAGTGCAAGTACTGCTGTATAAGTACCGCGCGCTAACCGATTGCGCCACTGGAGCTCGCTGGTTTCATTTCTCCCCATTTGAGCCATCTAGTGCTAACCAAGTAGATACTGCACTGCTCCATTATTCACTGTGCAAGATCGACTCACATGCTAGCATGTTATCATGACTATTAAAAATACAGTCCAAATGGAATAGATTTGATAATTCTGCTATATCGTGTGCTCTGTCTATTGAACACCCCATACATTTGCCGTTCTGACACAGTCTAGGATAAACTTATGCTTATTTTTAATTAGCACATAGTTAGAATTTCACCAAAAATGAAATATAGGCCCCCAAGGCAGAAGAGGTGGCCGAGTGGTTAAGGCGATGGACTGCTAATCCATTGTGCTCTGCACGCGTGGGTTCGAATCCCACCTTCGTCGGAAAGCCATCAGACACTCTTTTGAAGGTGAGCATGTCTCGTAGTACAATTACACTCTCTTTCAAGACACTGCCATAATCCACTAGAAGGGCCCAACTGACTATTCCATTATGGCATTTATGTCAAATAAAGGGAAGTATTTTGTGCTTAATTGAAATTAGATCTTTCATGAAGTGTCCAGAGGATTGCCTATTCCTCACTCCTGGCCTTCCAACCAGTTTGGATAGATAGACTGATAAGAAAGCATTTCTTACTCCTAAAGTTTCAGCCGTCTCAAGTGTATGAGTGTTTACATTTGTCTGCCCCACAGAGACAGATCACTTCTAATAAGTGAGTTCTCTATCTGTCACTGATTGCGGACATACTCACTAGAGCTTTCAGTATGGTCATAAATGTGAATACTCTTATGTTCTCAAATCAAAATGGAGTTTTTCCTACTTTCAAGAAAAGTGTCTTAAGCATGCTCTTCGATTTGTGCACGCATGTAGACATTCAAATGCAACTGCATTTCCATACAGAGTCTCAAAATCATAGATATCTTCATACCGCAGTAAGAATACATGTTGCGATTTACAAACTGCAGGCAGACCGGCCTTGTAGCTCAGTGGCAGAGCACTGGTCTTGTAAACCAGGGGTCATGAGAGTTCAAGCCTCATCAGGGCCTTTTTATATGTGTGTTTCTGTATGTTGTTTTCAAGTCATTCTTTCTAGGAGTCACACCTTGTCTTAAGTTTGCTTATTGACAAGCTTCCCTTTCCATCTTTCATCTTATCAAGAAGACTTCATGAAAACCATTGAACCATAAACTATTGCCTCACCCCTTCCGATCGCCTGACGAACGCCTGACAAACGCCATTCTCACCCCGCCGGGCAAGCCCTGCCGGGCAAAGCCAAATAAGCCATGCATATTTAGAGTTCCTTTGAAAGGCAGAGCGAGGACTAGGACGTCTGTTCCGACTGAGTCTGCATCCACAGAAAGGATGAAATAAGGCTCTAGAAATTTCACCAAGGAGATATGAACTTCATCCCCCTTAAAATACTTTTTCTCCCAGATACCCCGGCTCTTAGTCAAATGAGGTTAATCTTCAAAACCCCACCCCCACTAACCATAAATATTCACCTCTCCTGCTGTCCATTCAATTGATACAAGGTATCTTGTACATGGAGAGAATGTGAGAAAAAGCAGAATTGCTTCATAGATTTGGTGACTTTGGATGGGTGGGCTGGATAAAGAAGTGAACTTGGTTTCCGGAAAGGGAGTATCATGATGGGAATGAGGAAAAGAGAACATGGACCACATTCACAGGTTAGAGAAATAAATGTAATAGGTTGAATGGTTTTGAAAAGCTAGCTTTGAGCAGGAATTGTTTTTTAAAATTGCAAAGAACTAAAAAAGTCAATGTGGGATTGGAGGCACAATCTGAGCAGAAAGCACCATAAGCTGCTATGGTGCAACTCTTATGTTGACTAGAAACTTTAATATGATGATGCTCTTCTTTTGATATTTCTTTGAGTTACATTTTATTGTATGTAGCTGACACAGCACTGTTTGCAGCTCCTCAGTTTATGGTTATCCCGTGACAACAATGTATTCATCATATTTATTATTCTACAAAAGTATTTTTAAATGCACTGATGTGGTGTTTGCATGCTATGCAAGATGGTACATCATTGAATGTTTATAAGGAGCATCGCATAGGATATGTGATATTTGGCACCTGGAGGAGTCGGACACGCAGATCCTGAAAAGAAGTTAAGACTCTATAGCAAGAGCCGTCTTTATTCTGAGTCTAATCTTTACTTTTAGTGAAATGGTTTATGAAAACCAATCAACTGCTCCAGGTGAGGCTCGAACTCACAACCTCGGCATGGCTCAGTGCAAGTACTGCTGTATAAGTACCGCGCGCTAACCGATTGCGCCACTGGAGCTCACTGTTTTCATTTCTCCCCATTTGAGCCATCTAGTTCTAACCAAGTAGATACTGCACTGCTCCATTATTCACTGTGCAAGATCGACTCACATGCTAGCATGTTATCATGACTATTAAAAATACAGTCCAAATGGAATAGATTTGATAATTCTGCTATATCGTGTGCTCTGTCTATTGAACACCCCATACATTTGCCGTTCTGACACAGTCTAGGATAAACTTATGCTTATTTTTAATTAGCACATAGTTAGAATTTCACCAAAAATGAAATATAGGCTCCTAAGGCAGACGAGGTGGCCGAGTGGTTAAGGCGATGGACTGCTAATCCATTGTGCTCTGCACGCGTGGGTTCGAATCCCACCTTCGTCGGAAAGCCATCAGACACTCTTTTGAAGGTGAGCATGTCTCGTAGTACAATTACACTCTCTTTCAAGACACTGCCATAATCCACTAGAAGGGCCCAACTGACTATTCCATTATGGCATTTATGTCAAATAAAGGGAAGTATTTTGTGCTTAATTGAAATTAGATCTTTCATGAAGTGTCCAGAGGATTGCCTATTCCTCACTCCTGGCCTTCCAACCAGTTTGGATAGATAGACTGATAAGAAAGCATTTCTTACTCCTAAAGTTTCAGCCGTCTCAAGTGTATGAGTGTTTACATTTGTCTGCCCCACAGAGACAGATCACTTCTAATAAGTGAGTTCTCTATCTGTCACTGATTGCGGACATACTCACTAGAGCTTTCAGTATGGTCATAAATGTGAATACTCTTATGTTCTCAAATCAAAATGGAGTTTTTCCTACTTTCAAGAAAAGTGTCTTAAGCATGCTCTTCGATTTGTGCACGCATGTAGACATTCAAATGCAACTGCATTTCCATACAGAGTCTCAAAATCATAGATATCTTCATACCGCAGTAAGAATACATGTTGCGATTTACAAACTGCAGGCAGACCGGCCTTGTAGCACAGTGGCAGAGCACTGGTCTTGTAAACCAGGGGTCTTGAGTTCAAGCCTCATCAGGGCCTTTTTATATGTGTGTTTCTGTATGTTGTTTTCAAGTCATTCTTTCTAGGAGTCACACCTTGTCTTAAGTTTGCTTATTGACAAGCTTCCCTTTCCATCTTTCATCTTATCAAGAAGACTTCATGAAAACCATTGAACCATAAACTATTGCCTCACCCCTTCCGATCGCCTGACGAACGCCTGACAAACGCCATTCTCACCCCGCCGGGCAAGCCCTGCCGGGCAAAGCCAAATAAGCCATGCATATTTAAAGTTCCTTTGAAAGGCAGAGCGAGGACTAGGACGTCTGTTCCGACTGAGTCTGCATCCACAGAAAGGATGAAATAAGGCTCTAGAAATTTCACCAAGGAGATATGAACTTCATCCCCCTTAAAATACTTTTTCTCCCAGATACCCCGGCTCTTAGTCAAATGAGGTTAATCTTCAAAACCCCACCCCCACTAACCATAAATATTCACCTCTCCTGCTGTCCATTCAATTGATACAAGGTATCTTGTACATGGAGAGAATGTGAGAAAAAGCAGAATTGCTTCATAGATTTGGTGACCTTGGATGGGTGGGCTGGATAAAGAAGTGAACTTGGTTTCCGGAAAGGGAGTATCATGATGGGAATGAGGAAAAGAGAACATGGACCACATTCACAGGTTAGAGAAATAAATGTAATAGGTTGAATGGTTTTGAAAAGCTAGCTTTGAGCAGGAATTGTTTTTTAAAATTGCAAAGAACTAAAAAAGTCAATGTGGGATTGGAGGCACAATCTGAGCAGAAAGCACCATAAGCTGCTATGGTGCAACTCTTATGTTGACTAGAAACTTTAATATGATGATGCTCTTCTTTTGATATTTCTTTGAGTTAAATTTTATTGTATGTAGCTGACACAGCACTGTTTGCAGCTCCTCAGTTTATGGTTATCCCGTGACAACAATGTATTCATCATATTTATTATTCTACAAAAGTATTTTTAAATGCACTGATGTGGTGTTTGCATGCTATGCAAGATGGTACATCATTGAATGTTTATAAGGAGCATCGCATAGGATATGTGATATTTGGCACCTGGAGGAGTCGGACACGCAGATCCTGAAAAGAAGTTAAGACTCTATAGCAAGAGCCGTCTTTATTCTGAGTCTAATCTTTACTTTTAGTGAAATGGTTTATGAAAACCAATCAACTGCTCCAGGTGAGGCTCGAACTCACAACCTCGGCATGGCTCAGTGCAAGTACTGCTGTATAAGTACCGCGCGCTAACCGATTGCGCCACTGGAGCTCACTGTTTTCATTTCTCCCCATTTGAGCCATCTAGTGCTAACCAAGTAGATACTGCACTGCTCCATTATTCACTGTGCAAGATCGACTCACATGCTAGCATGTTATCATGACTATTAAAAATACAGTCCAAATGGAATAGATTTGATAATTCTGCTATATCGTGTGCTCTGTCTATTGAACACCCCATACATTTGCCGTTCTGACACAGTCTAGGATAAACTTATGCTTATTTTTAATTAGCACATAGTTAGAATTTCACCAAAAATGAAATATAGGCTCCTAAGGCAGACGAGGTGGCCGAGTGGTTAAGGCGATGGACTGCTAATCCATTGTGCTCTGCACGCGTGGGTTCGAATCCCACCTTTGTCGGAAAGCCATCAGGCACTCTTTTGAAGGTGAGCATGTCTTGTAGTACAATTACACTCTCTTTCAAGACACTGCCATAATCCACTAGAAGGGCCCAACTGACTATTCCATTATGGCATTTATGTCAAATAAAGGGAAGTATTTTGTGCTTAATTGAAATTAGATCTTTCATGAAGTGTCCAGAGGATTGCCTATTCCTCACTCCTGGCCTTCCAACCAGTTTGGATAGATAGACTGATAAGAAAGCATTTCTTACTCCTAAAGTTTCAGCCGTCTCAAGTGTATGAGTGTTTACATTTGTCTGCCCCACAGAGACAGATCACTTCTAATAAGTGAGTTCTCTATCTGTCACTGATTGCGGACATACTCACTAGAGCTTTCAGTATGGTCATAAATGTGAATACTCTTATGTTCTCAAATCAAAATGGAGTTTTTCCTACTTTCAAGAAAAGTGTCTTAAGCATGCTCTTCAATTTGTGCACGCATGTAGACATTCAAATGCAACTGCATTTCCATACAGAGTCTCAAAATCATAGATATCTTCATACCGCAGTAAGAATACATGTTGCGATTTACAAACTGCAGGCAGACCGGCCTTGTAGCACAGTGGCAGAGCACTGGTCTTGTAAACCAGGGGTCTTGAGTTCAAGCCTCATCAGGGCCTTTTTATATGTGTGTTTCTGTATGTTGTTTTCAAGTCATTCTTTCTAGGAGTCACACCTTGTCTTAAGTTTGCTTATTGACAAGCTTCCCTTTCCATCTTTCATCTTATCAAGAAGACTTCATGAAAACCATTGAACCATAAACTATTGCCTCACCCCTTCCGATCGCCTGACGAACGCCTGACAAACGCCATTCTCACCCCGCCGGGCAAGCCCTGCCGGGCAAAGCCAAATAAGCCATGCATATTTAAAGTTCCTTTGAAAGGCAGAGCGAGGACTAGGACGTCTGTTCCGACTGAGTCTGCATCCACAGAAAGGATGAAATAAGGCTCTAGAAATTTCACCAAGGAGATATGAACTTCATCCCCCTTAAAATACTTTTTCTCCCAGATACCCCGGCTCTTAGTCAAATGAGGTTAATCTTCAAAACCCCACCCCCACTAACCATAAATATTCACCTCTCCTGCTGTCCATTCAATTGATACAAGGTATCTTGTACATGGAGAGAATGTGAGAAAAAGCAGAATTGCTTCATAGATTTGGTGACCTTGGATGGGTGGGCTGGATAAAGAAGTGAACTTGGTTTCCGGAAAGGGAGTATCATGATGGGAATGAGGAAAAGAGAACATGGACCACATTCACAGGTTAGAGAAATAAATGTAATAGGTTGAATGGTTTTGAAAAGCTAGCTTTGAGCAGGAATTGTTTTTTAAAATTGCAAAGAACTAAAAAAGTCAATGTGGGATTGGAGGCACAATCTGAGCAGAAAGCACCATAAGCTGCTATGGTGCAACTCTTATGTTGACTAGAAACTTTAATATGATGATGCTCTTCTTTTGATATTTCTTTGAGTTAAATTTTATTGTATGTAGCTGACACAGCACTGTTTGCAGCTCCTCAGTTTATGGTTATCCCGTGACAACAATGTATTCATCATATTTATTATTCTACAAAAGTATTTTTAAATGCACTGATGTGGTGTTTGCATGCTATGCAAGATGGTACATCATTGAATGTTTATAAGGAGCATCGCATAGGATATGTGATATTTGGCACCTGGAGGAGTCGGACACGCAGATCCTGAAAAGAAGTTAAGACTCTATAGCAAGAGCCGTCTTTATTCTGAGTCTAATCTTTACTTTTAGTGAAATGGTTTATGAAAACCAATCAACTGCTCCAGGTGAGGCTCGAACTCACAACCTCGGCATGGCTCAGTGCAAGTACTGCTGTATAAGTACCGCGCGCTAACCGATTGCGCCACTGGAGCTCACTGTTTTCATTTCTCCCCATTTGAGCCATCTAGTGCTAACCAAGTAGATACTGCACTGCTCCATTATTCACTGTGCAAGATCGACTCACATGCTAGCATGTTATCATGACTATTAAAAATACAGTCCAAATGGAATAGATTTGATAATTCTGCTATATCGTGTGCTCTGTCTATTGAACACCCCATACATTTGCCGTTCTGACACAGTCTAGGATAAACTTATGCTTATTTTTAATTAGCACATAGTTAGAATTTCACCAAAAATGAAATATAGGCTCCTAAGGCAGACGAGGTGGCCGAGTGGTTAAGGCGATGGACTGCTAATCCATTGTGCTCTGCACGCGTGGGTTCGAATCCCACCTTTGTCGGAAAGCCATCAGGCACTCTTTTGAAGGTGAGCATGTCTTGTAGTACAATTACACTCTCTTTCAAGACACTGCCATAATCCACTAGAAGGGCCCAACTGACTATTCCATTATGGCATTTATGTCAAATAAAGGGAAGTATTTTGTGCTTAATTGAAATTAGATCTTTCATGAAGTGTCCAGAGGATTGCCTATTCCTCACTCCTGGCCTTCCAACCAGTTTGGATAGATAGACTGATAAGAAAGCATTTCTTACTCCTAAAGTTTCAGCCGTCTCAAGTGTATGAGTGTTTACATTTGTCTGCCCCACAGAGACAGATCACTTCTAATAAGTGAGTTCTCTATCTGTCACTGATTGCGGACATACTCACTAGAGCTTTCAGTATGGTCATAAATGTGAATACTCTTATGTTCTCAAATCAAAATGGAGTTTTTCCTACTTTCAAGAAAAGTGTCTTAAGCATGCTCTTCAATTTGTGCACGCATGTAGACATTCAAATGCAACTGCATTTCCATACAGAGTCTCAAAATCATAGATATCTTCATACCGCAGTAAGAATACATGTTGCGATTTACAAACTGCAGGCAGACCGGCCTTGTAGCACAGTGGCAGAGCACTGGTCTTGTAAACCAGGGGTCTTGAGTTCAAGCCTCATCAGGGCCTTTTTATATGTGTGTTTCTGTATGTTGTTTTCAAGTCATTCTTTCTAGGAGTCACACCTTGTCTTAAGTTTGCTTATTGACAAGCTTCCCTTTCCATCTTTCATCTTATCAAGAAGACTTCATGAAAACCATTGAACCATAAACTATTGCCTCACCCCTTCCGATCGCCTGACGAACGCCTGACAAACGCCATTCTCACCCCGCCGGGCAAGCCGTGCCGGGCAAAGCCAAATAAGCCATGCATATTTAAAGTTCCTTTGAAAGGCAGAGCGAGGACTAGGACGTCTGTTCCGACTGAGTCTGCATCCACAGAAAGGATGAAATAAGGCTCTAGAAATTTCACCAAGGAGATATGAACTTCATCCCCCTTAAAATACTTTTTCTCCCAGATACCCCGGCTCTTAGTCAAATGAGGTTAATCTTCAAAACCCCACCCCCACTAACCATAAATATTCACCTCTCCTGCTGTCCATTCAATTGATACAAGGTATCTTGTACATGGAGAGAATGTGAGAAAAAGCAGAATTGCTTCATAGATTTGGTGACCTTGGATGGGTGGGCTGGATAAAGAAGTGAACTTGGTTTCCGGAAAGGGAGTATCATGATGGGAATGAGGAAAAGAGAACATGGACCACATTCACAGGTTAGAGAAATAAATGTAATAGGTTGAATGGTTTTGAAAAGCTAGCTTTGAGCAGGAATTGTTTTTTAAAATTGCAAAGAACTAAAAAAGTCAATGTGGGATTGGAGGCACAATCTGAGCAGAAAGCACCATAAGCTGCTATGGTGCAACTCTTATGTTGACTAGAAACTTTAATATGATGATGCTCTTCTTTTGATATTTCTTTGAGTTAAATTTTATTGTATGTAGCTGACACAGCACTGTTTGCAGCTCCTCAGTTTATGGTTATCCCGTGACAACAATGTATTCATCATATTTATTATTCTACAAAAGTATTTTTAAATGCACTGATGTGGTGTTTGCATGCTATGCAAGATGGTACATCATTGAATGTTTATAAGGAGCATCGCATAGGATATGTGATATTTGGCACCTGGAGGAGTCGGACACGCAGATCCTGAAAAGAAGTTAAGACTCTCTAGCAAGTGCCGTCTTTATTCTGAGTCTAATCTTTCCTTTCAGTGAAATGGTTTATGAAAACCAATCAACTGCTCCAGGTGAGGCTCGAACTCACAACCTCGGCATGGCTCAGTGCAAGTACTGCTGTATAAGTACCGCGCGCTAACCGATTGCGCCACTGGAGCTCGCTGGTTTTATTTCTCCCCATTTGAGCCATCTAGTGCTAACCAAGTAGATACTGCACTGCTCCATTATTCACTGTGCAAGATCGACTCACATGCTAGCATGTTATCATGACTATTAAAAATACAGTCCAAATGGAATAGATTTGATAATTCTGCTATATCGTGTGCTCTGTCTATTGAACACCCCATACATTTGCCGTTCTGACACAGTCTAGGATAAACTTATGCTTATTTTTAATTAGCACATAGTTAGAATTTCACCAAAAATGAAATATAGGCCCCCAAGGCAGAAGAGGTGGCCGAGTGGTTAAGGCGATGGACTGCTAATCCATTGTGCTCTGCACGCGTGGGTTCGAATCCCACCTTCGTCGGAAAGCCATCAGACACTCTTTTGAAGGTGAGCATGTCTCGTAGTACAATTACACTCTCTTTCAAGACACTGCCATAATCCACTAGAAGGGCCCAACTGACTATTCCATTATGGCATTTATGTCAAATAAAGGGAAGTATTTTGTGCTTAATTGAAATTAGATCTTTCATGAAGTGTCCAGAGGATTGCCTATTCCTCACTCCTGGCCTTCCAACCAGTTTGGATAGATAGACTGATAAGAAAGCATTTCTTACTCCTAAAGTTTCAGCCGTCTCAAGTGTATGAGTGTTTACATTTGTCTGCCCCACAGAGACAGATCACTTCTAATAAGTGAGTTCTCTATCTGTCACTGATTGCGGACATACTCACTAGAGCTTTCAGTATGGTCATAAATGTGAATACTCTTATGTTCTCAAATCAAAATGGAGTTTTTCCTACTTTCAAGAAAAGTGTCTTAAGCATGCTCTTCGATTTGTGCACGCATGTAGACATTCAAATGCAACTGCATTTCCATACAGAGTCTCAAAATCATAGATATCTTCATACCGCAGTAAGAATACATGTTGCGATTTACAAACTGCAGGCAGACCGGCCTTGTAGCTCAGTGGCAGAGCACTGGTCTTGTAAACCAGGGGTCATGAGAGTTCAAGCCTCATCAGGGCCTTTTTATATGTGTGTTTCTGTATGTTGTTTTCAAGTCATTCTTTCTAGGAGTCACACCTTGTCTTAAGTTTGCTTATTGACAAGCTTCCCTTTCCATCTTTCATCTTATCAAGAAGACTTCATGAAAACCATTGAACCATAAACTATTGCCTCACCCCTTCCGATCGCCTGACGAACGCCTGACAAACGCCATTCTCACCCCGCCGGGCAAGCCCTGCCGGGCAAAGCCAAATAAGCCATGCATATTTAGAGTTCCTTTGAAAGGCAGAGCGAGGACTAGGACGTCTGTTCCGACTGAGTCTGCATCCACAGAAAGGATGAAATAAGGCTCTAGAAATTTCACCAAGGAGATATGAACTTCATCCCCCTTAAAATACTTTTTCTCCCAGATACCCCGGCTCTTAGTCAAATGAGGTTAATCTTCAAAACCCCACCCCCACTAACCATAAATATTCACCTCTCCTGCTGTCCATTCAATTGATACAAGGTATCTTGTACATGGAGAGAATGTGAGAAAAAGCAGAATTGCTTCATAGATTTGGTGACTTTGGATGGGTGGGCTGGATAAAGAAGTGAACTTGGTTTCCGGAAAGGGAGTATCATGATGGGAATGAGGAAAAGAGAACATGGACCACATTCACAGGTTAGAGAAATAAATGTAATAGGTTGAATGGTTTTGAAAAGCTAGCTTTGAGCAGGAATTGTTTTTTAAAATTGCAAAGAACTAAAAAAGTCAATGTGGGATTGGAGGCACAATCTGAGCAGAAAGCACCATAAGCTGCTATGGTGCAACTCTTATGTTGACTAGAAACTTTAATATGATGATGCTCTTCTTTTGATATTTCTTTGAGTTACATTTTATTGTATGTAGCTGACACAGCACTGTTTGCAGCTCCTCAGTTTATGGTTATCCCGTGACAACAATGTATTCATCATATTTATTATTCTACAAAAGTATTTTTAAATGCACTGATGTGGTGTTTGCATGCTATGCAAGATGGTACATCATTGAATGTTTATAAGGAGCATCGCATAGGATATGTGATATTTGGCACCTGGAGGAGTCGGACACGCAGATCCTGAAAAGAAGTTAAGACTCTGTAGCAAGAGCCGTCTTTATTCTGAGTCTAATCTTTACTTTTAGTGAAATGGTTTATGAAAACCAATCAACTGCTCCAGGTGAGGCTCGAACTCACAACCTCGGCATGGCTCAGTGCAAGTACTGCTGTATAAGTACCGCGCGCTAACCGATTGCGCCACTGGAGCTCACTGTTTTCATTTCTCCCCATTTGAGCCATCTAGTTCTAACCAAGTAGATACTGCACTGCTCCATTATTCACTGTGCAAGATCGACTCACATGCTAGCATGTTATCATGACTATTAAAAATACAGTCCAAATGGAATAGATTTGATAATTCTGCTATATCGTGTGCTCTGTCTATTGAACACCCCATACATTTGCCGTTCTGACACAGTCTAGGATAAACTTATGCTTATTTTTAATTAGCACATAGTTAGAATTTCACCAAAAATGAAATATAGGCTCCTAAGGCAGACGAGGTGGCCGAGTGGTTAAGGCGATGGACTGCTAATCCATTGTGCTCTGCACGCGTGGGTTCGAATCCCACCTTCGTCGGAAAGCCATCAGACACTCTTTTGAAGGTGAGCATGTCTCGTAGTACAATTACACTCTCTTTCAAGACACTGCCATAATCCACTAGAAGGGCCCAACTGACTATTCCATTATGGCATTTATGTCAAATAAAGGGAAGTATTTTGTGCTTAATTGAAATTAGATCTTTCATGAAGTGTCCAGAGGATTGCCTATTCCTCACTCCTGGCCTTCCAACCAGTTTGGATAGATAGACTGATAAGAAAGCATTTCTTACTCCTAAAGTTTCAGCCGTCTCAAGTGTATGAGTGTTTACATTTGTCTGCCCCACAGAGACAGATCACTTCTAATAAGTGAGTTCTCTATCTGTCACTGATTGCGGACATACTCACTAGAGCTTTCAGTATGGTCATAAATGTGAATACTCTTATGTTCTCAAATCAAAATGGAGTTTTTCCTACTTTCAAGAAAAGTGTCTTAAGCATGCTCTTCGATTTGTGCACGCATGTAGACATTCAAATGCAACTGCATTTCCATACAGAGTCTCAAAATCATAGATATCTTCATACCGCAGTAAGAATACATGTTGCGATTTACAAACTGCAGGCAGACCGGCCTTGTAGCACAGTGGCAGAGCACTGGTCTTGTAAACCAGGGGTCTTGAGTTCAAGCCTCATCAGGGCCTTTTTATATGTGTGTTTCTGTATGTTGTTTTCAAGTCATTCTTTCTAGGAGTCACACCTTGTCTTAAGTTTGCTTATTGACAAGCTTCCCTTTCCATCTTTCATCTTATCAAGAAGACTTCATGAAAACCATTGAACCATAAACTATTGCCTCACCCCTTCCGATCGCCTGACGAACGCCTGACAAACGCCATTCTCACCCCGCCGGGCAAGCCCTGCCGGGCAAAGCCAAATAAGCCATGCATATTTAAAGTTCCTTTGAAAGGCAGAGCGAGGACTAGGACGTCTGTTCCGACTGAGTCTGCATCCACAGAAAGGATGAAATAAGGCTCTAGAAATTTCACCAAGGAGATATGAACTTCATCCCCCTTAAAATACTTTTTCTCCCAGATACCCCGGCTCTTAGTCAAATGAGGTTAATCTTCAAAACCCCACCCCCACTAACCATAAATATTCACCTCTCCTGCTGTCCATTCAATTGATACAAGGTATCTTGTACATGGAGAGAATGTGAGAAAAAGCAGAATTGCTTCATAGATTTGGTGACCTTGGATGGGTGGGCTGGATAAAGAAGTGAACTTGGTTTCCGGAAAGGGAGTATCATGATGGGAATGAGGAAAAGAGAACATGGACCACATTCACAGGTTAGAGAAATAAATGTAATAGGTTGAATGGTTTTGAAAAGCTAGCTTTGAGCAGGAATTGTTTTTTAAAATTGCAAAGAACTAAAATAGTCAATGTGGGATTGGAGGCACAATCTGAGCAGAAAGCACCATAAGCTGCTATGGTGCAACTCTTATGTTGACTAGAAACTTTAATATGATGATGCTCTTCTTTTGATATTTCTTTGAGTTAAATTTTATTGTATGTAGCTGACACAGCACTGTTTGCAGCTCCTCAGTTTATGGTTATCCCGTGACAACAATGTATTCATCATATTTATTATTCTACAAAAGTATTTTTAAATGCACTGATGTGGTGTTTGCATGCTATGCAAGATGGTACATCATTGAATGTTTATAAGGAGCATCGCATAGGATATGTGATATTAGGCACCTGGAGGAGTCGGACACGCAGATCCTGAAAAGAAGTTAAGACTCTATAGCAAGAGCCGTCTTTATTCTGAGTCTAATCTTTACTTTTAGTGAAATGGTTTATGAAAACCAATCAACTGCTCCAGGTGAGGCTCGAACTCACAACCTCGGCATGGCTCAGTGCAAGTACTGCTGTATAAGTACCGCGCGCTAACCGATTGCGCCACTGGAGCTCACTGTTTTCATTTCTCCCCATTTGAGCCATCTAGTGCTAACCAAGTAGATACTGCACTGCTCCATTATTCACTGTGCAAGATCGACTCACATGCTAGCATGTTATCATGACTATTAAAAATACAGTCCAAATGGAATAGATTTGATAATTCTGCTATATCGTGTGCTCTGTCTATTGAACACCCCATACATTTGCCGTTCTGACACAGTCTAGGATAAACTTATGCTTATTTTTAATTAGCACATAGTTAGAATTTCACCAAAAATGAAATATAGGCTCCTAAGGCAGACGAGGTGGCCGAGTGGTTAAGGCGATGGACTGCTAATCCATTGTGCTCTGCACGCGTGGGTTCGAATCCCACCTTCGTCGGAAAGCCATCAGACACTCTTTTGAAGGTGAGCATGTCTTGTAGTACAATTACACTCTCTTTCAAGACACTGCCATAATCCACTAGAAGGGCCCAACTGACTATTCCATTATGGCATTTATGTCAAATAAAGGGAATTATTTTGTGCTTAATTGAAATTAGATCTTTCATGAAGTGTCCAGAGGATTGCCTATTCCTCACTCCTGGCCTTCCAACCAGTTTGGATAGATAGACTGATAAAAAAGCATTTCTTACTCCTAAAGTTTCAGCCGTCTCAAGTGTATGAGTGTTTACATTTGTCTGCCCCACAGAGACAGATCACTTCTAATAAGTGAGTTCTCTATCTGTCACTGATTGCGGACATACTCACTAGAGCTTTCAGTATGGTCATAAATGTGAATACTCTTATGTTCTCAAATCAAAATGGAGTTTTTCCTACTTTCAAGAAAAGTGTCTTAAGCATGCTCTTCGATTTGTGCACGCATGTAGACATTCAAATGCAACTGCATTTCCATACAGAGTCTCAAAATCATAGATATCTTCATACCGCAGTAAGAATACATGTTGCGATTTACAAACTGCAGGCAGACCGGCCTTGTAGCTCAGTGGCAGAGCACTGGTCTTGTAAACCAGGGGTCATGAGTTCAAGCCTCATCAGGGCCTTTTTATATGTGTGTTTCTGTATGTTGTTTTTAAGTCATTCTTTCTAGGAGTCACACCTTGTCTTAAGTTTGCTTATTGACAAGCTTCCCTTTCCATCTTTCATCTTATCAAGAAGACTTCATGAAAACCATTGAACCATAAACTATTGCCTCACCCCTTCCGATCGCCTGACGAACGCCTGACAAACGCCATTCTCACCCCGCCGGGCAAGCCCTGCCGGGCAAAGCCAAATAAGCCATGCATATTTAGAGTTCCTTTGAAAGGCAGAGCGAGGACTAGGACGTCTGTTCCGACTGAGTCTGCATCCACAGAAAGGATGAAATAAGGCTCTAGAAATTTCACCAAGGAGATATGAACTTCATCCCCCTTAAAATACTTTTTCTCCCAGATACCCCGGCTCTTAGTCAAATGAGGTTAATCTTCAAAACCCCACCCCCACTAACCATAAATATTCACCTCTCCTGCTGTCCATTCAATTGATACAAGGTATCTTGTACATGGAGAGAATGTGAGAAAAAGCAGAATTGCTTCATAGATTTGGTGACCTTGGATGGGTGGGCTGGATAAAGAAGTGAACTTGGTTTCCGGAAAGGGAGTATCATGATGGGAATGAGGAAAAGAGAACATGGACCACATTCACAGGTTAGAGAAATGAATGTAATAGGTTGAATGGTTTTGAAAAGCTAGCTTTGAGCAGGAATTGTTTTTTAAAATTGCAAAGAACTAAAAAAGTCAATGTGGGATTGGAGGCACAATCTGAGCAGAAAGCACCATAAGCTGCTATGGTGCAACTCTTATGTTGACTAGAAACTTTAATATGATGATGCTCTTCTTTTGATATTTCTTTGAGTTAAATTTTATTGTATGTAGCTGACACAGCACTGTTTGCAGCTCCTCAGTTTATGGTTATCCCGTGACAACAATGTATTCATCATATTTATTATTCTACAAAAGTATTTTTAAATGCACTGATGTGGTGTTTGCATGCTATGCAAGATGGTACATCATTGAATGTTTATAAGGAGCATCGCATAGGATATGTGATATTTGGCACCTGGAGGAGTCGGACACGCAGATCCTGAAAAGAAGTTAAGACTCTATAGCAAGAGACGTCTTTATTCTGAGTCTAATCTTTACTTTTAGTGAAATGGTTTATGAAAACCAATCAACTGCTCCAGGTGAGGCTCGAACTCACAACCTCGGCAGGGCTCAGTGCAAGTACTGCTGTATAAGTACCGCGCGCTAACCGATTGCGCCACTGGAGCTCACTGTTTTCATTTCTCCCCATTTGAGCCATCTAGTGCTAACCAAGTAGATACTGCACTGCTCCATTATTCACTGTGCAAGATCGACTCACATGCTAGCATGTTATCATGACTATTAAAAATACAGTCCAAATGGAATAGATTTGATAATTCTGCTATATCGTGTGCTCTGTCTATTGAACACCCCATACATTTGCCGTTCTGACACAGTCTAGGATAAACTTATGCTTATTTTTAATTAGCACATAGTTAGAATTTCACCAAAAATGAAATATAGGCTCCTAAGGCAGACGAGGTGGCCGAGTGGTTAAGGCGATGGACTGCTAAACCATTGTGCTCTGCACGCGTGGGTTCGAATCCCACCTTTGTCGGAAAGCCATCAGACACTCTTTTGAAGGTGAGCATGTCTTGTAGTACAATTACACTCTCTTTCAAGACACTGCCATAATCCACTAGAAGGGCCCAACTGACTATTCCATTATGGCATTTATGTCAAATAAAGGGAAGTATTTTGTGCTTAATTGAAATTAGATCTTTCATGAAGTGTCCAGAGGATTGCCTATTCCTCACTCCTGGCCTTCCAACCAGTTTGGATAGATAGACTGATAAGAAAGCATTTCTTACTCCTAAAGTTTCAGCCGTCTCAAGTGTATGAGTGTTTACATTTGTCTGCCCCACAGAGACAGATCACTTCTAATAAGTGAGTTCTCTATCTGTCACTGATTGCGGACATACTCACTAGAGCTTTCAGTATGGTCATAAATGTGAATACTCTTATGTTCTCAAATCAAAATGGAGTTTTTCCTACTTTCAAGAAAAGTGTCTTAAGCATGCTCTTCGATTTGTGCACGCATGTAGACATTCAAATGCAACTGCATTTCCATACAGAGTCTCAAAATCATAGATATCTTCATACCGCAGTAAGAATACATGTTGCGATTTACAAACTGCAGGCAGACCGGCCTTGTAGCTCAGTGGCAGAGCACTGGTCTTGTAAACCAGGGGTCATGAGAGTTCAAGCCTCATCAGGGCCTTTTTATATGTGTGTTTCTGTATGTTGTTTTCAAGTCATTCTTTCTAGGAGTCACACCTTGTCTTAAGTTTGCTTATTGACAAGCTTCCCTTTCCATCTTTCATCTTATCAAGAAGACTTCATGAAAACCATTGAACCATAAACTATTGCCTCACCCCTTCCGATCGCCTGACGAACGCCTGACAAACGCCATTCTCACCCCGCCGGGCAAGCCCTGCCGGGCAAAGCCAAATAAGCCATGCATATTTAGAGTTCCTTTGAAAGGCAGAGCGAGGACTAGGACGTCTGTTCCGACTGAGTCTGCATCCACAGAAAGGATGAAATAAGGCTCTAGAAATTTCACCAAGGAGATATGAACTTCATCCCCCTTAAAATACTTTTTCTCCCAGATACCCCGGCTCTTAGTCAAATGAGGTTAATCTTCAAAACCCCACCCCCACTAACCATAAATATTCACCTCTCCTGCTGTCCATTCAATTGATACAAGGTATCTTGTACATGGAGAGAATGTGAGAAAAAGCAGAATTGCTTCATAGATTTGGTGACTTTGGATGGGTGGGCTGGATAAAGAAGTGAACTTGGTTTCCGGAAAGGGAGTATCATGATGGGAATGAGGAAAAGAGAACATGGACCACATTCACAGGTTAGAGAAATAAATGTAATAGGTTGAATGGTTTTGAAAAGCTAGCTTTGAGCAGGAATTGTTTTTTAAAATTGCAAAGAACTAAAAAAGTCAATGTGGGATTGGAGGCACAATCTGAGCAGAAAGCACCATAAGCTGCTATGGTGCAACTCTTATGTTGACTAGAAACTTTAATATGATGATGCTCTTCTTTTGATATTTCTTTGAGTTACATTTTATTGTATGTAGCTGACACAGCACTGTTTGCAGCTCCTCAGTTTATGGTTATCCCGTGACAACAATGTATTCATCATATTTATTATTCTACAAAAGTATTTTTAAATGCACTGATGTGGTGTTTGCATGCTATGCAAGATGGTACATCATTGAATGTTTATAAGGAGCATCGCATAGGATATGTGATATTTGGCACCTGGAGGAGTCGGACACGCAGATCCTGAAAAGAAGTTAAGACTCTATAGCAAGAGCCGTCTTTATTCTGAGTCTAATCTTTACTTTTAGTGAAATGGTTTATGAAAACCAATCAACTGCTCCAGGTGAGGCTCGAACTCACAACCTCGGCATGGCTCAGTGCAAGTACTGCTGTATAAGTACCGCGCGCTAACCGATTGCGCCACTGGAGCTCACTGTTTTCATTTCTCCCCATTTGAGCCATCTAGTTCTAACCAAGTAGATACTGCACTGCTCCATTATTCACTGTGCAAGATCGACTCACATGCTAGCATGTTATCATGACTATTAAAAATACAGTCCAAATGGAATAGATTTGATAATTCTGCTATATCGTGTGCTCTGTCTATTGAACACCCCATACATTTGCCGTTCTGACACAGTCTAGGATAAACTTATGCTTATTTTTAATTAGCACATAGTTAGAATTTCACCAAAAATGAAATATAGGCTCCTAAGGCAGACGAGGTGGCCGAGTGGTTAAGGCGATGGACTGCTAATCCATTGTGCTCTGCACGCGTGGGTTCGAATCCCACCTTCGTCGGAAAGCCATCAGACACTCTTTTGAAGGTGAGCATGTCTCGTAGTACAATTACACTCTCTTTCAAGACACTGCCATAATCCACTAGAAGGGCCCAACTGACTATTCCATTATGGCATTTATGTCAAATAAAGGGAAGTATTTTGTGCTTAATTGAAATTAGATCTTTCATGAAGTGTCCAGAGGATTGCCTATTCCTCACTCCTGGCCTTCCAACCAGTTTGGATAGATAGACTGATAAGAAAGCATTTCTTACTCCTAAAGTTTCAGCCGTCTCAAGTGTATGAGTGTTTACATTTGTCTGCCCCACAGAGACAGATCACTTCTAATAAGTGAGTTCTCTATCTGTCACTGATTGCGGACATACTCACTAGAGCTTTCAGTATGGTCATAAATGTGAATACTCTTATGTTCTCAAATCAAAATGGAGTTTTTCCTACTTTCAAGAAAAGTGTCTTAAGCATGCTCTTCGATTTGTGCACGCATGTAGACATTCAAATGCAACTGCATTTCCATACAGAGTCTCAAAATCATAGATATCTTCATACCGCAGTAAGAATACATGTTGCGATTTACAAACTGCAGGCAGACCGGCCTTGTAGCACAGTGGCAGAGCACTGGTCTTGTAAACCAGGGGTCTTGAGTTCAAGCCTCATCAGGGCCTTTTTATATGTGTGTTTCTGTATGTTGTTTTCAAGTCATTCTTTCTAGGAGTCACACCTTGTCTTAAGTTTGCTTATTGACAAGCTTCCCTTTCCATCTTTCTTCTTATCAAGAAGACTTCATGAAAACCATTGAACCATAAACTATTGCCTCACCCCTTCCGATCGCCTGACGAACGCCTGACAAACGCCATTCTCACCCCGCCGGGCAAGCCCTGCCGGGCAAAGCCAAATAAGCCATGCATATTTAAAGTTCCTTTGAAAGGCAGAGCGAGGACTAGGACGTCTGTTCCGACTGAGTCTGCATCCACAGAAAGGATGAAATAAGGCTCTAGAAATTTCACCAAGGAGATATGAACTTCATCCCCCTTAAAATACTTTTTCTCCCAGATACCCCGGCTCTTAGTCAAATGAGGTTAATCTTCAAAACCCCACCCCCACTAACCATAAATATTCACCTCTCCTGCTGTCCATTCAATTGATACAAGGTATCTTGTACATGGAGAGAATGTGAGAAAAAGCAGAATTGCTTCATAGATTTGGTGACCTTGGATGGGTGGGCTGGATAAAGAAGTGAACTTGGTTTCCGGAAAGGGAGTATCATGATGGGAATGAGGAAAAGAGAACATGGACCACATTCACAGGTTAGAGAAATAAATGTAATAGGTTGAATGGTTTTGAAAAGCTAGCTTTGAGCAGGAATTGTTTTTTAAAATTGCAAAGAACTAAAATAGTCAATGTGGGATTGGAGGCACAATCTGAGCAGAAAGCACCATAAGCTGCTATGGTGCAACTCTTATGTTGACTAGAAACTTTAATATGATGATGCTCTTCTTTTGATATTTCTTTGAGTTAAATTTTATTGTATGTAGCTGACACAGCACTGTTTGCAGCTCCTCAGTTTATGGTTATCCCGTGACAACAATGTATTCATCATATTTATTATTCTACAAAAGTATTTTTAAATGCACTGATGTGGTGTTTGCATGCTATGCAAGATGGTACATCATTGAATGTTTATAAGGAGCATCGCATAGGATATGTGATATTTGGCACCTGGAGGAGTCGGACACGCAGATCCTGAAAAGAAGTTAAGACTCTATAGCAAGAGCCGTCTTTATTCTGAGTCTAATCTTTACTTTTAGTGAAATGGTTTATGAAAACCAATCAACTGCTCCAGGTGAGGCTCGAACTCACAACCTCGGCATGGCTCAGTGCAAGTACTGCTGTATAAGTACCGCGCGCTAACCGATTGCGCCACTGGAGCTCACTGTTTTCATTTCTCCCCATTTGAGCCATCTAGTGCTAACCAAGTAGATACTGCACTGCTCCATTATTCACTGTGCAAGATCGACTCACATGCTAGCATGTTATCATGACTATTAAAAATACAGTCCAAATGGAATAGATTTGATAATTCTGCTATATCGTGTGCTCTGTCTATTGAACACCCCATACATTTGCCGTTCTGACACAGTCTAGGATAAACTTATGCTTATTTTTAATTAGCACATAGTTAGAATTTCACCAAAAATGAAATATAGGCTCCTAAGGCAGACGAGGTGGCCGAGTGGTTAAGGCGATGGACTGCTAATCCATTGTGCTCTGCACGCGTGGGTTCGAATCCCACCTTCGTCGGAAAGCCATCAGACACTCTTTTGAAGGTGAGCATGTCTTGTAGTACAATTACACTCTCTTTCAAGACACTGCCATAATCCACTAGAAGGGCCCAACTGACTATTCCATTATGGCATTTATGTCAAATAAAGGGAATTATTTTGTGCTTAATTGAAATTAGATCTTTCATGAAGTGTCCAGAGGATTGCCTATTCCTCACTCCTGGCCTTCCAACCAGTTTGGATAGATAGACTGATAAAAAAGCATTTCTTACTCCTAAAGTTTCAGCCGTCTCAAGTGTATGAGTGTTTACATTTGTCTGCCCCACAGAGACAGATCACTTCTAATAAGTGAGTTCTCTATCTGTCACTGATTGCGGACATACTCACTAGAGCTTTCAGTATGGTCATAAATGTGAATACTCTTATGTTCTCAAATCAAAATGGAGTTTTTCCTACTTTCAAGAAAAGTGTCTTAAGCATGCTCTTCGATTTGTGCACGCATGTAGACATTCAAATGCAACTGCATTTCCATACAGAGTCTCAAAATCATAGATATCTTCATACCGCAGTAAGAATACATGTTGCGATTTACAAACTGCAGGCAGACCGGCCTTGTAGCTCAGTGGCAGAGCACTGGTCTTGTAAACCAGGGGTCATGAGTTCAAGCCTCATCAGGGCCTTTTTATATGTGTGTTTCTGTATGTTGTTTTTAAGTCATTCTTTCTAGGAGTCACACCTTGTCTTAAGTTTGCTTATTGACAAGCTTCCCTTTCCATCTTTCATCTTATCAAGAAGACTTCATGAAAACCATTGAACCATAAACTATTGCCTCACCCCTTCCGATCGCCTGACGAACGCCTGACAAACGCCATTCTCACCCCGCCGGGCAAGCCCTGCCGGGCAAAGCCAAATAAGCCATGCATATTTAGAGTTCCTTTGAAAGGCAGAGCGAGGACTAGGACGTCTGTTCCGACTGAGTCTGCATCCACAGAAAGGATGAAATAAGGCTCTAGAAATTTCACCAAGGAGATATGAACTTCATCCCCCTTAAAATACTTTTTCTCCCAGATACCCCGGCTCTTAGTCAAATGAGGTTAATCTTCAAAACCCCACCCCCACTAACCATAAATATTCACCTCTCCTGCTGTCCATTCAATTGATACAAGGTATCTTGTACATGGAGAGAATGTGAGAAAAAGCAGAATTGCTTCATAGATTTGGTGACCTTGGATGGGTGGGCTGGATAAAGAAGTGAACTTGGTTTCCGGAAAGGGAGTATCATGATGGGAATGAGGAAAAGAGAACATGGACCACATTCACAGGTTAGAGAAATGAATGTAATAGGTTGAATGGTTTTGAAAAGCTAGCTTTGAGCAGGAATTGTTTTTTAAAATTGCAAAGAACTAAAAAAGTCAATGTGGGATTGGAGGCACAATCTGAGCAGAAAGCACCATAAGCTGCTATGGTGCAACTCTTATGTTGACTAGAAACTTTAATATGATGATGCTCTTCTTTTGATATTTCTTTGAGTTAAATTTTATTGTATGTAGCTGACACAGCACTGTTTGCAGCTCCTCAGTTTATGGTTATCCCGTGACAACAATGTATTCATCATATTTATTATTCTACAAAAGTATTTTTAAATGCACTGATGTGGTGTTTGCATGCTATGCAAGATGGTACATCATTGAATGTTTATAAGGAGCATCGCATAGGATATGTGATATTTGGCACCTGGAGGAGTCGGACACGCAGATCCTGAAAAGAAGTTAAGACTCTATAGCAAGAGACGTCTTTATTCTGAGTCTAATCTTTACTTTTAGTGAAATGGTTTATGAAAACCAATCAACTGCTCCAGGTGAGGCTCGAACTCACAACCTCGGCATGGCTCAGTGCAAGTACTGCTGTATAAGTACCGCGCGCTAACCGATTGCGCCACTGGAGCTCACTGTTTTCATTTCTCCCCATTTGAGCCATCTAGTGCTAACCAAGTAGATACTGCACTGCTCCATTATTCACTGTGCAAGATCGACTCACATGCTAGCATGTTATCATGACTATTAAAAATACAGTCCAAATGGAATAGATTTGATAATTCTGCTATATCGTGTGCTCTGTCTATTGAACACCCCATACATTTGCCGTTCTGACACAGTCTAGGATAAACTTATGCTTATTTTTAATTAGCACATAGTTAGAATTTCACCAAAAATGAAATATAGGCTCCTAAGGCAGACGAGGTGGCCGAGTGGTTAAGGCGATGGACTGCTAAACCATTGTGCTCTGCACGCGTGGGTTCGAATCCCACCTTTGTCGGAAAGCCATCAGACACTCTTTTGAAGGTGAGCATGTCTTGTAGTACAATTACACTCTCTTTCAAGACACTGCCATAATCCACTAGAAGGGCCCAACTGACTATTCCATTATGGCATTTATGTCAAATAAAGGGAAGTATTTTGTGCTTAATTGAAATTAGATCTTTCATGAAGTGTCCAGAGGATTGCCTATTCCTCACTCCTGGCCTTCCAACCAGTTTGGATAGATAGACTGATAAGAAAGCATTTCTTACTCCTAAAGTTTCAGCCGTCTCAAGTGTATGAGTGTTTACATTTGTCTGCCCCACAGAGACAGATCACTTCTAATAAGTGAGTTCTCTATCTGTCACTGATTGCGGACATACTCACTAGAGCTTTCAGTATGGTCATAAATGTGAATACTCTTATGTTCTCAAATCAAAATGGAGTTTTTCCTACTTTCAAGAAAAGTGTCTTAAGCATGCTCTTCGATTTGTGCACGCATGTAGACATTCAAATGCAACTGCATTTCCATACAGAGTCTCAAAATCATAGATATCTTCATACCGCAGTAAGAATACATGTTGCGATTTACAAACTGCAGGCAGACCGGCCTTGTAGCACAGTGGCAGAGCACTGGTCTTGTAAACCAGGGGTCTTGAGTTCAAGCCTCATCAGGGCCTTTTTATATGTGTGTTTCTGTATGTTGTTTTCAAGTCATTCTTTCTAGGAGTCACACCTTGTCTTAAGTTTGCTTATTGACAAGCTTCCCTTTCCATCTTTCATCTTATCAAGAAGACTTCATGAAAACCATTGAACCATAAACTATTGCCTCACCCCTTCCGATCGCCTGACGAACGCCTGACAAACGCCATTCTCACCCCGCCGGGCAAGCCCTGCCGGGCAAAGCCAAATAAGCCATGCATATTTAAAGTTCCTTTGAAAGGCAGAGCGAGGACTAGGACGTCTGTTCCGACTGAGTCTTCATCCACAGAAAGGATGAAATAAGGCTCTAGAAATTTCACCAAGGAGATATGAACTTCATCCCCCTTAAAATACTTTTTCTCCCAGATACCCCGGCTCTTAGTCAAATGAGGTTAATCTTCAAAACCCCACCCCCACTAACCATAAATATTCACCTCTCCTGCTGTCCATTCAATTGATACAAGGTATCTTGTACATGGAGAGAATGTGAGAAAAAGCAGAATTGCTTCATAGATTTGGTGACCTTGGATGGGTGGGCTGGATAAAGAAGTGAACTTGGTTTCCGGAAAGGGAGTATCATGATGGGAATGAGGAAAAGAGAACATGGACCACATTCACAGGTTAGAGAAATAAATGTAATAGGTTGAATGGTTTTGAAAAGCTAGCTTTGAGCAGGAATTGTTTTTTAAAATTGCAAAGAACTAAAAAAGTCAATGTGGGATTGGAGGCACAATCTGAGCAGAAAGCACCATAAGCTGCTATGGTGCAACTCTTATGTTGACTAGAAACTTTAATATGATGATGCTCTTCTTTTGATATTTCTTTGAGTTAAATTTTATTGTATGTAGCTGACACAGCACTGTTTGCAGCTCCTCAGTTTATGGTTATCCCGTGACAACAATGTATTCATCATATTTATTATTCTACAAAAGTATTTTTAAATGCACTGATGTGGTGTTTGCATGCTATGCAAGATGGTACATCATTGAATGTTTATAAGGAGCATCGCATAGGATATGTGATATTTGGCACCTGGAGGAGTCGGACACGCAGATCCTGAAAAGAAGTTAAGACTCTCTAGCAAGTGCCGTCTTTATTCTGAGTCTAATCTTTCCTTTCAGTGAAATGGTTTATGAAAACCAATCAACTGCTCCAGGTGAGGCTCGAACTCACAACCTCGGCATGGCTCAGTGCAAGTACTGCTGTATAAGTACCGCGCGCTAACCGATTGCGCCACTGGAGCTCGCTGTTTTCATTTCTCCCCATTTGAGCCATCTAGTGCTAACCAAGTAGATACTGCACTGCTCCATTATTCACTGTGCAAGATCGACTCACATGCTAGCATGTTATCATGACTATTAAAAATACAGTCCAAATGGAATAGATTTGATAATTCTGCTATATCGTGTGCTCTGTCTATTGAACACCCCATACATTTGCCGTTCTGACACAGTCTAGGATAAACTTATGCTTATTTTTAATTAGCACATAGTTAGAATTTCACCAAAAATGAAATATAGGCCCCCAAGGCAGAAGAGGTGGCCGAGTGGTTAAGGCGATGGACTGCTAATCCATTGTGCTCTGCACGCGTGGGTTCGAATCCCACCTTCGTCGGAAAGCCATCAGACACTCTTTTGAAGGTGAGCATGTCTCGTAGTACAATTACACTCTCTTTCAAGACACTGCCATAATCCACTAGAAGGGCCCAACTGACTATTCCATTATGGCATTTATGTCAAATAAAGGGAAGTATTTTGTGCTTAATTGAAATTAGATCTTTCATGAAGTGTCCAGAGGATTGCCTATTCCTCACTCCTGGCCTTCCAACCAGTTTGGATAGATAGACTGATAAGAAAGCATTTCTTACTCCTAAAGTTTCAGCCGTCTCAAGTGTATGAGTGTTTACATTTGTCTGCCCCACAGAGACAGATCACTTCTAATAAGTGAGTTCTCTATCTGTCACTGATTGCGGACATACTCACTAGAGCTTTCAGTATGGTCATAAATGTGAATACTCTTATGTTCTCAAATCAAAATGGAGTTTTTCCTACTTTCAAGAAAAGTGTCTTAAGCATGCTCTTCGATTTGTGCACGCATGTAGACATTCAAATGCAACTGCATTTCCATACAGAGTCTCAAAATCATAGATATCTTCATACCGCAGTAAGAATACATGTTGCGATTTACAAACTGCAGGCAGACCGGCCTTGTAGCTCAGTGGCAGAGCACTGGTCTTGTAAACCAGGGGTCATGAGAGTTCAAGCCTCATCAGGGCCTTTTTATATGTGTGTTTCTGTATGTTGTTTTCAAGTCATTCTTTCTAGGAGTCACACCTTGTCTTAAGTTTGCTTATTGACAAGCTTCCCTTTCCATCTTTCATCTTATCAAGAAGACTTCATGAAAACCATTGAACCATAAACTATTGCCTCACCCCTTCCGATCGCCTGACGAACGCCTGACAAACGCCATTCTCACCCCGCCGGGCAAGCCCTGCCGGGCAAAGCCAAATAAGCCATGCATATTTAGAGTTCCTTTGAAAGGCAGAGCGAGGACTAGGACGTCTGTTCCGACTGAGTCTGCATCCACAGAAAGGATGAAATAAGGCTCTAGAAATTTCACCAAGGAGATATGAACTTCATCCCCCTTAAAATACTTTTTCTCCCAGATACCCCGGCTCTTAGTCAAATGAGGTTAATCTTCAAAACCCCACCCCCACTAACCATAAATATTCACCTCTCCTGCTGTCCATTCAATTGATACAAGGTATCTTGTACATGGAGAGAATGTGAGAAAAAGCAGAATTGCTTCATAGATTTGGTGACTTTGGATGGGTGGGCTGGATAAAGAAGTGAACTTGGTTTCCGGAAAGGGAGTATCATGATGGGAATGAGGAAAAGAGAACATGGACCACATTCACAGGTTAGAGAAATAAATGTAATAGGTTGAATGGTTTTGAAAAGCTAGCTTTGAGCAGGAATTGTTTTTTAAAATTGCAAAGAACTAAAAAAGTCAATGTGGGATTGGAGGCACACTCTGAGCAGAAAGCACCATAAGCTGCTATGGTGCAACTCTTATGTTGACTAGAAACTTTAATATGATGATGCTCTTCTTTTGATATTTCTTTGAGTTACATTTTATTGTATGTAGCTGACACAGCACTGTTTGCAGCTCCTCAGTTTATGGTTATCCCGTGACAACAATGTATTCATCATATTTATTATTCTACAAAAGTATTTTTAAATGCACTGATGTGGTGTTTGCATGCTATGCAAGATGGTACATCATTGAATGTTTATAAGGAGCATCGCATAGGATATGTGATATTTGGCACCTGGAGGAGTCGGACACGCAGATCCTGAAAAGAAGTTAAGACTCTATAGCAAGAGCCGTCTTTATTCTGAGTCTAATCTTTACTTTTAGTGAAATGGTTTATGAAAACCAATCAACTGCTCCAGGTGAGGCTCGAACTCACAACCTCAGCATGGCTCAGTGCAAGTACTGCTGTATAAGTACCGCGCGCTAACCGATTGCGCCACTGGAGCTCACTGTTTTCATTTCTCCCCATTTGAGCCATCTAGTTCTAACCAAGTAGATACTGCACTGCTCCATTATTCACTGTGCAAGATCGACTCACATGCTAGCATGTTATCATGACTATTAAAAATACAGTCCAAATGGAATAGATTTGATAATTCTGCTATATCGTGTGCTCTGTCTATTGAACACCCCATACATTTGCCGTTCTGACACAGTCTAGGATAAACTTATGCTTATTTTTAATTAGCACATAGTTAGAATTTCACCAAAAATGAAATATAGGCTCCTAAGGCAGACGAGGTGGCCGAGTGGTTAAGGCGATGGACTGCTAATCCATTGTGCTCTGCACGCGTGGGTTCGAATCCCACCTTCGTCGGAAAGCCATCAGACACTCTTTTGAAGGTGAGCATGTCTCGTAGTACAATTACACTCTCTTTCAAGACACTGCCATAATCCACTAGAAGGGCCCAACTGACTATTCCATTATGGCATTTATGTCAAATAAAGGGAAGTATTTTGTGCTTAATTGAAATTAGATCTTTCATGAAGTGTCCAGAGGATTGCCTATTCCTCACTCCTGGCCTTCCAACCAGTTTGGATAGATAGACTGATAAGAAAGCATTTCTTACTCCTAAAGTTTCAGCCGTCTCAAGTGTATGAGTGTTTACATTTGTCTGCCCCACAGAGACAGATCACTTCTAATAAGTGAGTTCTCTATCTGTCACTGATTGCGGACATACTCACTAGAGCTTTCAGTATGGTCATAAATGTGAATACTCTTATGTTCTCAAATCAAAATGGAGTTTTTCCTACTTTCAAGAAAAGTGTCTTAAGCATGCTCTTCGATTTGTGCACGCATGTAGACATTCAAATGCAACTGCATTTCCATACAGAGTCTCAAAATCATAGATATCTTCATACCGCAGTAAGAATACATGTTGCGATTTACAAACTGCAGGCAGACCGGCCTTGTAGCACAGTGGCAGAGCACTGGTCTTGTAAACCAGGGGTCTTGAGTTCAAGCCTCATCAGGGCCTTTTTATATGTGTGTTTCTGTATGTTGTTTTCAAGTCATTCTTTCTAGGAGTCACACCTTGTCTTAAGTTTGCTTATTGACAAGCTTCCCTTTCCATCTTTCTTCTTATCAAGAAGACTTCATGAAAACCATTGAACCATAAACTATTGCCTCACCCCTTCCGATCGCCTGACGAACGCCTGACAAACGCCATTCTCACCCCGCCGGGCAAGCCCTGCCGGGCAAAGCCAAATAAGCCATGCATATTTAAAGTTCCTTTGAAAGGCAGAGCGAGGACTAGGACGTCTGTTCCGACTGAGTCTGCATCCACAGAAAGGATGAAATAAGGCTCTAGAAATTTCACCAAGGAGATATGAACTTCATCCCCCTTAAAATACTTTTTCTCCCAGATACCCCGGCTCTTAGTCAAATGAGGTTAATCTTCAAAACCCCACCCCCACTAACCATAAATATTCACCTCTCCTGCTGTCCATTCAATTGATACAAGGTATCTTGTACATGGAGAGAATGTGAGAAAAAGCAGAATTGCTTCATAGATTTGGTGACCTTGGATGGGTGGGCTGGATAAAGAAGTGAACTTGGTTTCCGGAAAGGGAGTATCATGATGGGAATGAGGAAAAGAGAACATGGACCACATTCACAGGTTAGAGAAATAAATGTAATAGGTTGAATGGTTTTGAAAAGCTAGCTTTGAGCAGGAATTGTTTTTTAAAATTGCAAAGAACTAAAATAGTCAATGTGGGATTGGAGGCACAATCTGAGCAGAAAGCACCATAAGCTGCTATGGTGCAACTCTTATGTTGACTAGAAACTTTAATATGATGATGCTCTTCTTTTGATATTTCTTTGAGTTAAATTTTATTGTATGTAGCTGACACAGCACTGTTTGCAGCTCCTCAGTTTATGGTTATCCCGTGACAACAATGTATTCATCATATTTATTATTCTACAAAAGTATTTTTAAATGCACTGATGTGGTGTTTGCATGCTATGCAAGATGGTACATCATTGAATGTTTATAAGGAGCATCGCATAGGATATGTGATATTTGGCACCTGGAGGAGTCGGACACGCAGATCCTGAAAAGAAGTTAAGACTCTATAGCAAGAGCCGTCTTTATTCTGAGTCTAATCTTTACTTTTAGTGAAATGGTTTATGAAAACCAATCAACTGCTCCAGGTGAGGCTCGAACTCACAACCTCGGCATGGCTCAGTGCAAGTACTGCTGTATAAGTACCGCGCGCTAACCGATTGCGCCACTGGAGCTCACTGTTTTCATTTCTCCCCATTTGAGCCATCTAGTGCTAACCAAGTAGATACTGCACTGCTCCATTATTCACTGTGCAAGATCGACTCACATGCTAGCATGTTATCATGACTATTAAAAATACAGTCCAAATGGAATAGATTTGATAATTCTGCTATATCGTGTGCTCTGTCTATTGAACACCCCATACATTTGCCGTTCTGACACAGTCTAGGATAAACTTATGCTTATTTTTAATTAGCACATAGTTAGAATTTCACCAAAAATGAAATATAGGCTCCTAAGGCAGACGAGGTGGCCGAGTGGTTAAGGCGATGGACTGCTAATCCATTGTGCTCTGCACGCGTGGGTTCGAATCCCACCTTCGTCGGAAAGCCATCAGACACTCTTTTGAAGGTGAGCATGTCTTGTAGTACAATTACACTCTCTTTCAAGACACTGCCATAATCCACTAGAAGGGCCCAACTGACTATTCCATTATGGCATTTATGTCAAATAAAGGGAATTATTTTGTGCTTAATTGAAATTAGATCTTTCATGAAGTGTCCAGAGGATTGCCTATTCCTCACTCCTGGCCTTCCAACCAGTTTGGATAGATAGACTGATAAAAAAGCATTTCTTACTCCTAAAGTTTCAGCCGTCTCAAGTGTATGAGTGTTTACATTTGTCTGCCCCACAGAGACAGATCACTTCTAATAAGTGAGTTCTCTATCTGTCACTGATTGCGGACATACTCACTAGAGCTTTCAGTATGGTCATAAATGTGAATACTCTTATGTTCTCAAATCAAAATGGAGTTTTTCCTACTTTCAAGAAAAGTGTCTTAAGCATGCTCTTCGATTTGTGCACGCATGTAGACATTCAAATGCAACTGCATTTCCATACAGAGTCTCAAAATCATAGATATCTTCATACCGCAGTAAGAATACATGTTGCGATTTACAAACTGCAGGCAGACCGGCCTTGTAGCTCAGTGGCAGAGCACTGGTCTTGTAAACCAGGGGTCATGAGTTCAAGCCTCATCAGGGCCTTTTTATATGTGTGTTTCTGTATGTTGTTTTTAAGTCATTCTTTCTAGGAGTCACACCTTGTCTTAAGTTTGCTTATTGACAAGCTTCCCTTTCCATCTTTCATCTTATCAAGAAGACTTCATGAAAACCATTGAACCATAAACTATTGCCTCACCCCTTCCGATCGCCTGACGAACGCCTGACAAACGCCATTCTCACCCCGCCGGGCAAGCCCTGCCGGGCAAAGCCAAATAAGCCATGCATATTTAGAGTTCCTTTGAAAGGCAGAGCGAGGACTAGGACGTCTGTTCCGACTGAGTCTGCATCCACAGAAAGGATGAAATAAGGCTCTAGAAATTTCACCAAGGAGATATGAACTTCATCCCCCTTAAAATACTTTTTCTCCCAGATACCCCGGCTCTTAGTCAAATGAGGTTAATCTTCAAAACCCCACCCCCACTAACCATAAATATTCACCTCTCCTGCTGTCCATTCAATTGATACAAGGTATCTTGTACATGGAGAGAATGTGAGAAAAAGCAGAATTGCTTCATAGATTTGGTGACCTTGGATGGGTGGGCTGGATAAAGAAGTGAACTTGGTTTCCGGAAAGGGAGTATCATGATGGGAATGAGGAAAAGAGAACATGGACCACATTCACAGGTTAGAGAAATGAATGTAATAGGTTGAATGGTTTTGAAAAGCTAGCTTTGAGCAGGAATTGTTTTTTAAAATTGCAAAGAACTAAAAAAGTCAATGTGGGATTGGAGGCACAATCTGAGCAGAAAGCACCATAAGCTGCTATGGTGCAACTCTTATGTTGACTAGAAACTTTAATATGATGATGCTCTTCTTTTGATATTTCTTTGAGTTAAATTTTATTGTATGTAGCTGACACAGCACTGTTTGCAGCTCCTCAGTTTATGGTTATCCCGTGACAACAATGTATTCATCATATTTATTATTCTACAAAAGTATTTTTAAATGCACTGATGTGGTGTTTGCATGCTATGCAAGATGGTACATCATTGAATGTTTATAAGGAGCATCGCATAGGATATGTGATATTTGGCACCTGGAGGAGTCGGACACGCAGATCCTGAAAAGAAGTTAAGACTCTATAGCAAGAGACGTCTTTATTCTGAGTCTAATCTTTACTTTTAGTGAAATGGTTTATGAAAACCAATCAACTGCTCCAGGTGAGGCTCGAACTCACAACCTCGGCATGGCTCAGTGCAAGTACTGCTGTATAAGTACCGCGCGCTAACCGATTGCGCCACTGGAGCTCACTGTTTTCATTTCTCCCCATTTGAGCCATCTAGTGCTAACCAAGTAGATACTGCACTGCTCCATTATTCACTGTGCAAGATCGACTCACATGCTAGCATGTTATCATGACTATTAAAAATACAGTCCAAATGGAATAGATTTGATAATTCTGCTATATCGTGTGCTCTGTCTATTGAACACCCCATACATTTGCCGTTCTGACACAGTCTAGGATAAACTTATGCTTATTTTTAATTAGCACATAGTTAGAATTTCACCAAAAATGAAATATAGGCTCCTAAGGCAGACGAGGTGGCCGAGTGGTTAAGGCGATGGACTGCTAAACCATTGTGCTCTGCACGCGTGGGTTCGAATCCCACCTTTGTCGGAAAGCCATCAGACACTCTTTTGAAGGTGAGCATGTCTTGTAGTACAATTACACTCTCTTTCAAGACACTGCCATAATCCACTAGAAGGGCCCAACTGACTATTCCATTATGGCATTTATGTCAAATAAAGGGAAGTATTTTGTGCTTAATTGAAATTAGATCTTTCATGAAGTGTCCAGAGGATTGCCTATTCCTCACTCCTGGCCTTCCAACCAGTTTGGATAGATAGACTGATAAGAAAGCATTTCTTACTCCTAAAGTTTCAGCCGTCTCAAGTGTATGAGTGTTTACATTTGTCTGCCCCACAGAGACAGATCACTTCTAATAAGTGAGTTCTCTATCTGTCACTGATTGCGGACATACTCACTAGAGCTTTCAGTATGGTCATAAATGTGAATACTCTTATGTTCTCAAATCAAAATGGAGTTTTTCCTACTTTCAAGAAAAGTGTCTTAAGCATGCTCTTCGATTTGTGCACGCATGTAGACATTCAAATGCAACTGCATTTCCATACAGAGTCTCAAAATCATAGATATCTTCATACCGCAGTAAGAATACATGTTGCGATTTACAAACTGCAGGCAGACCGGCCTTGTAGCACAGTGGCAGAGCACTGGTCTTGTAAACCAGGGGTCTTGAGTTCAAGCCTCATCAGGGCCTTTTTATATGTGTGTTTCTGTATGTTGTTTTCAAGTCATTCTTTCTAGGAGTCACACCTTGTCTTAAGTTTGCTTATTGACAAGCTTCCCTTTCCATCTTTCATCTTATCAAGAAGACTTCATGAAAACCATTGAACCATAAACTATTGCCTCACCCCTTCCGATCGCCTGACGAACGCCTGACAAACGCCATTCTCACCCCGCCGGGCAAGCCCTGCCGGGCAAAGCCAAATAAGCCATGCATATTTAAAGTTCCTTTGAAAGGCAGAGCGAGGACTAGGACGTCTGTTCCGACTGAGTCTTCATCCACAGAAAGGATGAAATAAGGCTCTAGAAATTTCACCAAGGAGATATGAACTTCATCCCCCTTAAAATACTTTTTCTCCCAGATACCCCGGCTCTTAGTCAAATGAGGTTAATCTTCAAAACCCCACCCCCACTAACCATAAATATTCACCTCTCCTGCTGTCCATTCAATTGATACAAGGTATCTTGTACATGGAGAGAATGTGAGAAAAAGCAGAATTGCTTCATAGATTTGGTGACCTTGGATGGGTGGGCTGGATAAAGAAGTGAACTTGGTTTCCGGAAAGGGAGTATCATGATGGGAATGAGGAAAAGAGAACATGGACCACATTCACAGGTTAGAGAAATAAATGTAATAGGTTGAATGGTTTTGAAAAGCTAGCTTTGAGCAGGAATTGTTTTTTAAAATTGCAAAGAACTAAAAAAGTCAATGTGGGATTGGAGGCACAATCTGAGCAGAAAGCACCATAAGCTGCTATGGTGCAACTCTTATGTTGACTAGAAACTTTAATATGATGATGCTCTTCTTTTGATATTTCTTTGAGTTAAATTTTATTGTATGTAGCTGACACAGCACTGTTTGCAGCTCCTCAGTTTATGGTTATCCCGTGACAACAATGTATTCATCATATTTATTATTCTACAAAAGTATTTTTAAATGCACTGATGTGGTGTTTGCATGCTATGCAAGATGGTACATCATTGAATGTTTATAAGGAGCATCGCATAGGATATGTGATATTTGGCACCTGGAGGAGTCGGACACGCAGATCCTGAAAAGAAGTTAAGACTCTCTAGCAAGTGCCGTCTTTATTCTGAGTCTAATCTTTCCTTTCAGTGAAATGGTTTATGAAAACCAATCAACTGCTCCAGGTGAGGCTCGAACTCACAACCTCGGCATGGCTCAGTGCAAGTACTGCTGTATAAGTACCGCGCGCTAACCGATTGCGCCACTGGAGCTCGCTGTTTTCATTTCTCCCCATTTGAGCCATCTAGTGCTAACCAAGTAGATACTGCACTGCTCCATTATTCACTGTGCAAGATCGACTCACATGCTAGCATGTTATCATGACTATTAAAAATACAGTCCAAATGGAATAGATTTGATAATTCTGCTATATCGTGTGCTCTGTCTATTGAACACCCCATACATTTGCCGTTCTGACACAGTCTAGGATAAACTTATGCTTATTTTTAATTAGCACATAGTTAGAATTTCACCAAAAATGAAATATAGGCCCCCAAGGCAGAAGAGGTGGCCGAGTGGTTAAGGCGATGGACTGCTAATCCATTGTGCTCTGCACGCGTGGGTTCGAATCCCACCTTCGTCGGAAAGCCATCAGACACTCTTTTGAAGGTGAGCATGTCTCGTAGTACAATTACACTCTCTTTCAAGACACTGCCATAATCCACTAGAAGGGCCCAACTGACTATTCCATTATGGCATTTATGTCAAATAAAGGGAAGTATTTTGTGCTTAATTGAAATTAGATCTTTCATGAAGTGTCCAGAGGATTGCCTATTCCTCACTCCTGGCCTTCCAACCAGTTTGGATAGATAGACTGATAAGAAAGCATTTCTTACTCCTAAAGTTTCAGCCGTCTCAAGTGTATGAGTGTTTACATTTGTCTGCCCCACAGAGACAGATCACTTCTAATAAGTGAGTTCTCTATCTGTCACTGATTGCGGACATACTCACTAGAGCTTTCAGTATGGTCATAAATGTGAATACTCTTATGTTCTCAAATCAAAATGGAGTTTTTCCTACTTTCAAGAAAAGTGTCTTAAGCATGCTCTTCGATTTGTGCACGCATGTAGACATTCAAATGCAACTGCATTTCCATACAGAGTCTCAAAATCATAGATATCTTCATACCGCAGTAAGAATACATGTTGCGATTTACAAACTGCAGGCAGACCGGCCTTGTAGCTCAGTGGCAGAGCACTGGTCTTGTAAACCAGGGGTCATGAGAGTTCAAGCCTCATCAGGGCCTTTTTATATGTGTGTTTCTGTATGTTGTTTTCAAGTCATTCTTTCTAGGAGTCACACCTTGTCTTAAGTTTGCTTATTGACAAGCTTCCCTTTCCATCTTTCATCTTATCAAGAAGACTTCATGAAAACCATTGAACCATAAACTATTGCCTCACCCCTTCCGATCGCCTGACGAACGCCTGACAAACGCCATTCTCACCCCGCCGGGCAAGCCCTGCCGGGCAAAGCCAAATAAGCCATGCATATTTAGAGTTCCTTTGAAAGGCAGAGCGAGGACTAGGACGTCTGTTCCGACTGAGTCTGCATCCACAGAAAGGATGAAATAAGGCTCTAGAAATTTCACCAAGGAGATATGAACTTCATCCCCCTTAAAATACTTTTTCTCCCAGATACCCCGGCTCTTAGTCAAATGAGGTTAATCTTCAAAACCCCACCCCCACTAACCATAAATATTCACCTCTCCTGCTGTCCATTCAATTGATACAAGGTATCTTGTACATGGAGAGAATGTGAGAAAAAGCAGAATTGCTTCATAGATTTGGTGACTTTGGATGGGTGGGCTGGATAAAGAAGTGAACTTGGTTTCCGGAAAGGGAGTATCATGATGGGAATGAGGAAAAGAGAACATGGACCACATTCACAGGTTAGAGAAATAAATGTAATAGGTTGAATGGTTTTGAAAAGCTAGCTTTGAGCAGGAATTGTTTTTTAAAATTGCAAAGAACTAAAAAAGTCAATGTGGGATTGGAGGCACACTCTGAGCAGAAAGCACCATAAGCTGCTATGGTGCAACTCTTATGTTGACTAGAAACTTTAATATGATGATGCTCTTCTTTTGATATTTCTTTGAGTTACATTTTATTGTATGTAGCTGACACAGCACTGTTTGCAGCTCCTCAGTTTATGGTTATCCCGTGACAACAATGTATTCATCATATTTATTATTCTACAAAAGTATTTTTAAATGCACTGATGTGGTGTTTGCATGCTATGCAAGATGGTACATCATTGAATGTTTATAAGGAGCATCGCATAGGATATGTGATATTTGGCACCTGGAGGAGTCGGACACGCAGATCCTGAAAAGAAGTTAAGACTCTATAGCAAGAGCCGTCTTTATTCTGAGTCTAATCTTTACTTTTAGTGAAATGGTTTATGAAAACCAATCAACTGCTCCAGGTGAGGCTCGAACTCACAACCTCAGCATGGCTCAGTGCAAGTACTGCTGTATAAGTACCGCGCGCTAACCGATTGCGCCACTGGAGCTCACTGTTTTCATTTCTCCCCATTTGAGCCATCTAGTTCTAACCAAGTAGATACTGCACTGCTCCATTATTCACTGTGCAAGATCGACTCACATGCTAGCATGTTATCATGACTATTAAAAATACAGTCCAAATGGAATAGATTTGATAATTCTGCTATATCGTGTGCTCTGTCTATTGAACACCCCATACATTTGCCGTTCTGACACAGTCTAGGATAAACTTATGCTTATTTTTAATTAGCACATAGTTAGAATTTCACCAAAAATGAAATATAGGCTCCTAAGGCAGACGAGGTGGCCGAGTGGTTAAGGCGATGGACTGCTAATCCATTGTGCTCTGCACGCGTGGGTTCGAATCCCACCTTCGTCGGAAAGCCATCAGACACTCTTTTGAAGGTGAGCATGTCTCGTAGTACAATTACACTCTCTTTCAAGACACTGCCATAATCCACTAGAAGGGCCCAACTGACTATTCCATTATGGCATTTATGTCAAATAAAGGGAAGTATTTTGTGCTTAATTGAAATTAGATCTTTCATGAAGTGTCCAGAGGATTGCCTATTCCTCACTCCTGGCCTTCCAACCAGTTTGGATAGATAGACTGATAAGAAAGCATTTCTTACTCCTAAAGTTTCAGCCGTCTCAAGTGTATGAGTGTTTACATTTGTCTGCCCCACAGAGACAGATCACTTCTAATAAGTGAGTTCTCTATCTGTCACTGATTGCGGACATACTCACTAGAGCTTTCAGTATGGTCATAAATGTGAATACTCTTATGTTCTCAAATCAAAATGGAGTTTTTCCTACTTTCAAGAAAAGTGTCTTAAGCATGCTCTTCGATTTGTGCACGCATGTAGACATTCAAATGCAACTGCATTTCCATACAGAGTCTCAAAATCATAGATATCTTCATACCGCAGTAAGAATACATGTTGCGATTTACAAACTGCAGGCAGACCGGCCTTGTAGCACAGTGGCAGAGCACTGGTCTTGTAAACCAGGGGTCTTGAGTTCAAGCCTCATCAGGGCCTTTTTATATGTGTGTTTCTGTATGTTGTTTTCAAGTCATTCTTTCTAGGAGTCACACCTTGTCTTAAGTTTGCTTATTGACAAGCTTCCCTTTCCATCTTTCATCTTATCAAGAAGACTTCATGAAAACCATTGAACCATAAACTATTGCCTCACCCCTTCCGATCGCCTGACGAACGCCTGACAAACGCCATTCTCACCCCGCCGGGCAAGCCCTGCCGGGCAAAGCCAAATAAGCCATGCATATTTAAAGTTCCTTTGAAAGGCAGAGCGAGGACTAGGACGTCTGTTCCGACTGAGTCTGCATCCACAGAAAGGATGAAATAAGGCTCTAGAAATTTCACCAAGGAGATATGAACTTCATCCCCCTTAAAATACTTTTTCTCCCAGATACCCCGGCTCTTAGTCAAATGAGGTTAATCTTCAAAACCCCACCCCCACTAACCATAAATATTCACCTCTCCTGCTGTCCATTCAATTGATACAAGGTATCTTGTACATGGAGAGAATGTGAGAAAAAGCAGAATTGCTTCATAGATTTGGTGACCTTGGATGGGTGGGCTGGATAAAGAAGTGAACTTGGTTTCCGGAAAGGGAGTATCATGATGGGAATGAGGAAAAGAGAACATGGACCACATTCACAGGTTAGAGAAATAAATGTAATAGGTTGAATGGTTTTGAAAAGCTAGCTTTGAGCAGGAATTGTTTTTTAAAATTGCAAAGAACTAAAATAGTCAATGTGGGATTGGAGGCACAATCTGAGCAGAAAGCACCATAAGCTGCTATGGTGCAACTCTTATGTTGACTAGAAACTTTAATATGATGATGCTCTTCTTTTGATATTTCTTTGAGTTAAATTTTATTGTATGTAGCTGACACAGCACTGTTTGCAGCTCCTCAGTTTATGGTTATCCCGTGACAACAATGTATTCATCATATTTATTATTCTACAAAAGTATTTTTAAATGCACTGATGTGGTGTTTGCATGCTATGCAAGATGGTACATCATTGAATGTTTATAAGGAGCATCGCATAGGATATGTGATATTAGGCACCTGGAGGAGTCGGACACGCAGATCCTGAAAAGAAGTTAAGACTCTATAGCAAGAGCCGTCTTTATTCTGAGTCTAATCTTTACTTTTAGTGAAATGGTTTATGAAAACCAATCAACTGCTCCAGGTGAGGCTCGAACTCACAACCTCGGCATGGCTCAGTGCAAGTACTGCTGTATAAGTACCGCGCGCTAACCGATTGCGCCACTGGAGCTCACTGTTTTCATTTCTCCCCATTTGAGCCATCTAGTGCTAACCAAGTAGATACTGCACTGCTCCATTATTCACTGTGCAAGATCGACTCACATGCTAGCATGTTATCATGACTATTAAAAATACAGTCCAAATGGAATAGATTTGATAATTCTGCTATATCGTGTGCTCTGTCTATTGAACACCCCATACATTTGCCGTTCTGACACAGTCTAGGATAAACTTATGCTTATTTTTAATTAGCACATAGTTAGAATTTCACCAAAAATGAAATATAGGCTACTAAGGCAGACGAGGTGGCCGAGTGGTTAAGGCGATGGACTGCTAATCCATTGTGCTCTGCACGCGTGGGTTCGAATCCCACCTTCGTCGGAAAGCCATCAGACACTCTTTTGAAGGTGAGCATGTCTTGTAGTACAATTACACTCTCTTTCAAGACACTGCCATAATCCACTAGAAGGGCCCAACTGACTATTCCATTATGGCATTTATGTCAAATAAAGGGAATTATTTTGTGCTTAATTGAAATTAGATCTTTCATGAAGTGTCCAGAGGATTGCCTATTCCTCACTCCTGGCCTTCCAACCAGTTTGGATAGATAGACTGATAAAAAAGCATTTCTTACTCCTAAAGTTTCAGCCGTCTCAAGTGTATGAGTGTTTACATTTGTCTGCCCCACAGAGACAGATCACTTCTAATAAGTGAGTTCTCTATCTGTCACTGATTGCGGACATACTCACTAGAGCTTTCAGTATGGTCATAAATGTGAATACTCTTATGTTCTCAAATCAAAATGGAGTTTTTCCTACTTTCAAGAAAAGTGTCTTAAGCATGCTCTTCGATTTGTGCACGCATGTAGACATTCAAATGCAACTGCATTTCCATACAGAGTCTCAAAATCATAGATATCTTCATACCGCAGTAAGAATACATGTTGCGATTTACAAACTGCAGGCAGACCGGCCTTGTAGCTCAGTGGCAGAGCACTGGTCTTGTAAACCAGGGGTCGTGAGTTCAAGCCTCATCAGGGCCTTTTTATATGTGTGTTTCTGTATGTTGTTTTTAAGTCATTCTTTCTAGGAGTCACACCTTGTCTTAAGTTTGCTTATTGACAAGCTTCCCTTTCCATCTTTCATCTTATCAAGAAGACTTCATGAAAACCATTGAACCATAAACTATTGCCTCACCCCTTCCGATCGCCTGACGAACGCCTGACAAATGCCATTCTCACCCCGCCGGGCAAGCCCTGCCGGGCAAAGCCAAATAAGCCATGCATATTTAGAGTTCCTTTGAAAGGCAGAGCGAGGACTAGGACGTCTGTTCCGACTGAGTCTGCATCCACAGAAAGGATGAAATAAGGCTCTAGAAATTTCACCAAGGAGATATGAACTTCATCCCCCTTAAAATACTTTTTCTCCCAGATACCCCGGCTCTTAGTCAAATGAGGTTAATCTTCAAAACCCCACCCCCACTAACCATAAATATTCACCTCTCCTGCTGTCCATTCAATTGATACAAGGTATCTTGTACATGGAGAGAATGTGAGAAAAAGCAGAATTGCTTCATAGATTTGGTGACCTTGGATGGGTGGGCTGGATAAAGAAGTGAACTTGGTTTCCGGAAAGGGAGTATCATGATGGGAATGAGGAAAAGAGAACATGGACCACATTCACAGGTTAGAGAAATGAATGTAATAGGTTGAATGGTTTTGAAAAGCTAGCTTTGAGCAGGAATTGTTTTTTAAAATTGCAAAGAACTAAAAAAGTCAATGTGGGATTGGAGGCACAATCTGAGCAGAAAGCACCATAAGCTGCTATGGTGCAACTCTTATGTTGACTAGAAACTTTAATATGATGATGCTCTTCTTTTGATATTTCTTTGAGTTAAATTTTATTGTATGTAGCTGACACAGCACTGTTTGCAGCTCCTCAGTTTATGGTTATCCCGTGACAACAATGTATTCATCATATTTATTATTCTACAAAAGTATTTTTAAATGCACTGATGTGGTGTTTGCATGCTATGCAAGATGGTACATCATTGAATGTTTATAAGGAGCATCGCATAGGATATGTGATATTTGGCACCTGGAGGAGTCGGACACGCAGATCCTGAAAAGAAGTTAAGACTCTATAGCAAGAGACGTCTTTATTCTGAGTCTAATCTTTACTTTTAGTGAAATGGTTTATGAAAACCAATCAACTGCTCCAGGTGAGGCTCGAACTCACAACCTCGGCATGGCTCAGTGCAAGTACTGCTGTATAAGTACCGCGCGCTAACCGATTGCGCCACTGGAGCTCACTGTTTTCATTTCTCCCCATTTGAGCCATCTAGTGCTAACCAAGTAGATACTGCACTGCTCCATTATTCACTGTGCAAGATCGACTCACATGCTAGCATGTTATCATGACTATTAAAAATACAGTCCAAATGGAATAGATTTGATAATTCTGCTATATCGTGTGCTCTGTCTATTGAACACCCCATACATTTGCCGTTCTGACACAGTCTAGGATAAACTTATGCTTATTTTTAATTAGCACATAGTTAGAATTTCACCAAAAATGAAATATAGGCTCCTAAGGCAGACGAGGTGGCCGAGTGGTTAAGGCGATGGACTGCTAAACCATTGTGCTCTGCACGCGTGGGTTCGAATCCCACCTTTGTCGGAAAGCCATCAGACACTCTTTTGAAGGTGAGCATGTCTTGTAGTACAATTACACTCTCTTTCAAGACACTGCCATAATCCACTAGAAGGGCCCAACTGACTATTCCATTATGGCATTTATGTCAAATAAAGGGAAGTATTTTGTGCTTAATTGAAATTAGATCTTTCATGAAGTGTCCAGAGGATTGCCTATTCCTCACTCCTGGCCTTCCAACCAGTTTGGATAGATAGACTGATAAGAAAGCATTTCTTACTCCTAAAGTTTCAGCCGTCTCAAGTGTATGAGTGTTTACATTTGTCTGCCCCACAGAGACAGATCACTTCTAATAAGTGAGTTCTCTATCTGTCACTGATTGCGGACATACTCACTAGAGCTTTCAGTATGGTCATAAATGTGAATACTCTTATGTTCTCAAATCAAAATGGAGTTTTTCCTACTTTCAAGAAAAGTGTCTTAAGCATGCTCTTCGATTTGTGCACGCATGTAGACATTCAAATGCAACTGCATTTCCATACAGAGTCTCAAAATCATAGATATCTTCATACCGCAGTAAGAATACATGTTGCGATTTACAAACTGCAGGCAGACCGGCCTTGTAGCACAGTGGCAGAGCACTGGTCTTGTAAACCAGGGGTCTTGAGTTCAAGCCTCATCAGGGCCTTTTTATATGTGTGTTTCTGTATGTTGTTTTCAAGTCATTCTTTCTAGGAGTCACACCTTGTCTTAAGTTTGCTTATTGACAAGCTTCCCTTTCCATCTTTCATCTTATCAAGAAGACTTCATGAAAACCATTGAACCATAAACTATTGCCTCACCCCTTCCGATCGCCTGACGAACGCCTGACAAACGCCATTCTCACCCCGCCGGGCAAGCCCTGCCGGGCAAAGCCAAATAAGCCATGCATATTTAAAGTTCCTTTGAAAGGCAGAGCGAGGACTAGGACGTCTGTTCCGACTGAGTCTTCATCCACAGAAAGGATGAAATAAGGCTCTAGAAATTTCACCAAGGAGATATGAACTTCATCCCCCTTAAAATACTTTTTCTCCCAGATACCCCGGCTCTTAGTCAAATGAGGTTAATCTTCAAAACCCCACCCCCACTAACCATAAATATTCACCTCTCCTGCTGTCCATTCAATTGATACAAGGTATCTTGTACATGGAGAGAATGTGAGAAAAAGCAGAATTGCTTCATAGATTTGGTGACCTTGGATGGGTGGGCTGGATAAAGAAGTGAACTTGGTTTCCGGAAAGGGAGTATCATGATGGGAATGAGGAAAAGAGAACATGGACCACATTCACAGGTTAGAGAAATAAATGTAATAGGTTGAATGGTTTTGAAAAGCTAGCTTTGAGCAGGAATTGTTTTTTAAAATTGCAAAGAACTAAAAAAGTCAATGTGGGATTGGAGGCACAATCTGAGCAGAAAGCACCATAAGCTGCTATGGTGCAACTCTTATGTTGACTAGAAACTTTAATATGATGATGCTCTTCTTTTGATATTTCTTTGAGTTAAATTTTATTGTATGTAGCTGACACAGCACTGTTTGCAGCTCCTCAGTTTATGGTTATCCCGTGACAACAATGTATTCATCATATTTATTATTCTACAAAAGTATTTTTAAATGCACTGATGTGGTGTTTGCATGCTATGCAAGATGGTACATCATTGAATGTTTATAAGGAGCATCGCATAGGATATGTGATATTTGGCACCTGGAGGAGTCGGACACGCAGATCCTGAAAAGAAGTTAAGACTCTCTAGCAAGTGCCGTCTTTATTCTGAGTCTAATCTTTCCTTTCAGTGAAATGGTTTATGAAAACCAATCAACTGCTCCAGGTGAGGCTCGAACTCACAACCTCGGCATGGCTCAGTGCAAGTACTGCTGTATAAGTACCGCGCGCTAACCGATTGCGCCACTGGAGCTCGCTGTTTTCATTTCTCCCCATTTGAGCCATCTAGTGCTAACCAAGTAGATACTGCACTGCTCCATTATTCACTGTGCAAGATCGACTCACATGCTAGCATGTTATCATGACTATTAAAAATACAGTCCAAATGGAATAGATTTGATAATTCTGCTATATCGTGTGCTCTGTCTATTGAACACCCCATACATTTGCCGTTCTGACACAGTCTAGGATAAACTTATGCTTATTTTTAATTAGCACATAGTTAGAATTTCACCAAAAATGAAATATAGGCCCCCAAGGCAGAAGAGGTGGCCGAGTGGTTAAGGCGATGGACTGCTAATCCATTGTGCTCTGCACGCGTGGGTTCGAATCCCACCTTCGTCGGAAAGCCATCAGACACTCTTTTGAAGGTGAGCATGTCTCGTAGTACAATTACACTCTCTTTCAAGACACTGCCATAATCCACTAGAAGGGCCCAACTGACTATTCCATTATGGCATTTATGTCAAATAAAGGGAAGTATTTTGTGCTTAATTGAAATTAGATCTTTCATGAAGTGTCCAGAGGATTGCCTATTCCTCACTCCTGGCCTTCCAACCAGTTTGGATAGATAGACTGATAAGAAAGCATTTCTTACTCCTAAAGTTTCAGCCGTCTCAAGTGTATGAGTGTTTACATTTGTCTGCCCCACAGAGACAGATCACTTCTAATAAGTGAGTTCTCTATCTGTCACTGATTGCGGACATACTCACTAGAGCTTTCAGTATGGTCATAAATGTGAATACTCTTATGTTCTCAAATCAAAATGGAGTTTTTCCTACTTTCAAGAAAAGTGTCTTAAGCATGCTCTTCGATTTGTGCACGCATGTAGACATTCAAATGCAACTGCATTTCCATACAGAGTCTCAAAATCATAGATATCTTCATACCGCAGTAAGAATACATGTTGCGATTTACAAACTGCAGGCAGACCGGCCTTGTAGCTCAGTGGCAGAGCACTGGTCTTGTAAACCAGGGGTCATGAGAGTTCAAGCCTCATCAGGGCCTTTTTATATGTGTGTTTCTGTATGTTGTTTTCAAGTCATTCTTTCTAGGAGTCACACCTTGTCTTAAGTTTGCTTATTGACAAGCTTCCCTTTCCATCTTTCATCTTATCAAGAAGACTTCATGAAAACCATTGAACCATAAACTATTGCCTCACCCCTTCCGATCGCCTGACGAACGCCTGACAAACGCCATTCTCACCCCGCCGGGCAAGCCCTGCCGGGCAAAGCCAAATAAGCCATGCATATTTAGAGTTCCTTTGAAAGGCAGAGCGAGGACTAGGACGTCTGTTCCGACTGAGTCTGCATCCACAGAAAGGATGAAATAAGGCTCTAGAAATTTCACCAAGGAGATATGAACTTCATCCCCCTTAAAATACTTTTTCTCCCAGATACCCCGGCTCTTAGTCAAATGAGGTTAATCTTCAAAACCCCACCCCCACTAACCATAAATATTCACCTCTCCTGCTGTCCATTCAATTGATACAAGGTATCTTGTACATGGAGAGAATGTGAGAAAAAGCAGAATTGCTTCATAGATTTGGTGACTTTGGATGGGTGGGCTGGATAAAGAAGTGAACTTGGTTTCCGGAAAGGGAGTATCATGATGGGAATGAGGAAAAGAGAACATGGACCACATTCACAGGTTAGAGAAATAAATGTAATAGGTTGAATGGTTTTGAAAAGCTAGCTTTGAGCAGGAATTGTTTTTTAAAATTGCAAAGAACTAAAAAAGTCAATGTGGGATTGGAGGCACAATCTGAGCAGAAAGCACCATAAGCTGCTATGGTGCAACTCTTATGTTGACTAGAAACTTTAATATGATGATGCTCTTCTTTTGATATTTCTTTGAGTTACATTTTATTGTATGTAGCTGACACAGCACTGTTTGCAGCTCCTCAGTTTATGGTTATCCCGTGACAACAATGTATTCATCATATTTATTATTCTACAAAAGTATTTTTAAATGCACTGATGTGGTGTTTGCATGCTATGCAAGATGGTACATCATTGAATGTTTATAAGGAGCATCGCATAGGATATGTGATATTTGGCACCTGGAGGAGTCGGACACGCAGATCCTGAAAAGAAGTTAAGACTCTATAGCAAGAGCCGTCTTTATTCTGAGTCTAATCTTTACTTTTAGTGAAATGGTTTATGAAAACCAATCAACTGCTCCAGGTGAGGCTCGAACTCACAACCTCGGCATGGCTCAGTGCAAGTACTGCTGTATAAGTACCGCGCGCTAACCGATTGCGCCACTGGAGCTCACTGTTTTCATTTCTCCCCATTTGAGCCATCTAGTTCTAACCAAGTAGATACTGCACTGCTCCATTATTCACTGTGCAAGATCGACTCACATGCTAGCATGTTATCATGACTATTAAAAATACAGTCCAAATGGAATAGATTTGATAATTCTGCTATATCGTGTGCTCTGTCTATTGAACACCCCATACATTTGCCGTTCTGACACAGTCTAGGATAAACTTATGCTTATTTTTAATTAGCACATAGTTAGAATTTCACCAAAAATGAAATATAGGCTCCTAAGGCAGACGAGGTGGCCGAGTGGTTAAGGCGATGGACTGCTAATCCATTGTGCTCTGCACGCGTGGGTTCGAATCCCACCTTCGTCGGAAAGCCATCAGACACTCTTTTGAAGGTGAGCATGTCTCGTAGTACAATTACACTCTCTTTCAAGACACTGCCATAATCCACTAGAAGGGCCCAACTGACTATTCCATTATGGCATTTATGTCAAATAAAGGGAAGTATTTTGTGCTTAATTGAAATTAGATCTTTCATGAAGTGTCCAGAGGATTGCCTATTCCTCACTCCTGGCCTTCCAACCAGTTTGGATAGATAGACTGATAAGAAAGCATTTCTTACTCCTAAAGTTTCAGCCGTCTCAAGTGTATGAGTGTTTACATTTGTCTGCCCCACAGAGACAGATCACTTCTAATAAGTGAGTTCTCTATCTGTCACTGATTGCGGACATACTCACTAGAGCTTTCAGTATGGTCATAAATGTGAATACTCTTATGTTCTCAAATCAAAATGGAGTTTTTCCTACTTTCAAGAAAAGTGTCTTAAGCATGCTCTTCGATTTGTGCACGCATGTAGACATTCAAATGCAACTGCATTTCCATACAGAGTCTCAAAATCATAGATATCTTCATACCGCAGTAAGAATACATGTTGCGATTTACAAACTGCAGGCAGACCGGCCTTGTAGCACAGTGGCAGAGCACTGGTCTTGTAAACCAGGGGTCTTGAGTTCAAGCCTCATCAGGGCCTTTTTATATGTGTGTTTCTGTATGTTGTTTTCAAGTCATTCTTTCTAGGAGTCACACCTTGTCTTAAGTTTGCTTATTGACAAGCTTCCCTTTCCATCTTTCATCTTATCAAGAAGACTTCATGAAAACCATTGAACCATAAACTATTGCCTCACCCCTTCCGATCGCCTGACGAACGCCTGACAAACGCCATTCTCACCCCGCCGGGCAAGCCCTGCCGGGCAAAGCCAAATAAGCCATGCATATTTAAAGTTCCTTTGAAAGGCAGAGCGAGGACTAGGACGTCTGTTCCGACTGAGTCTGCATCCACAGAAAGGATGAAATAAGGCTCTAGAAATTTCACCAAGGAGATATGAACTTCATCCCCCTTAAAATACTTTTTCTCCCAGATACCCCGGCTCTTAGTCAAATGAGGTTAATCTTCAAAACCCCACCCCCACTAACCATAAATATTCACCTCTCCTGCTGTCCATTCAATTGATACAAGGTATCTTGTACATGGAGAGAATGTGAGAAAAAGCAGAATTGCTTCATAGATTTGGTGACCTTGGATGGGTGGGCTGGATAAAGAAGTGAACTTGGTTTCCGGAAAGGGAGTATCATGATGGGAATGAGGAAAAGAGAACATGGACCACATTCACAGGTTAGAGAAATAAATGTAATAGGTTGAATGGTTTTGAAAAGCTAGCTTTGAGCAGGAATTGTTTTTTAAAATTGCAAAGAACTAAAATAGTCAATGTGGGATTGGAGGCACAATCTGAGCAGAAAGCACCATAAGCTGCTATGGTGCAACTCTTATGTTGACTAGAAACTTTAATATGATGATGCTCTTCTTTTGATATTTCTTTGAGTTAAATTTTATTGTATGTAGCTGACACAGCACTGTTTGCAGCTCCTCAGTTTATGGTTATCCCGTGACAACAATGTATTCATCATATTTATTATTCTACAAAAGTATTTTTAAATGCACTGATGTGGTGTTTGCATGCTATGCAAGATGGTACATCATTGAATGTTTATAAGGAGCATCGCATAGGATATGTGATATTTGGCACCTGGAGGAGTCGGACACGCAGATCCTGAAAAGAAGTTAAGACTCTATAGCAAGAGCCGTCTTTATTCTGAGTCTAATCTTTACTTTTAGTGAAATGGTTTATGAAAACCAATCAACTGCTCCAGGTGAGGCTCGAACTCACAACCTCGGCATGGCTCAGTGCAAGTACTGCTGTATAAGTACCGCGCGCTAACCGATTGCGCCACTGGAGCTCACTGTTTTCATTTCTCCCCATTTGAGCCATCTAGTGCTAACCAAGTAGATACTGCACTGCTCCATTATTCACTGTGCAAGATCGACTCACATGCTAGCATGTTATCATGACTATTAAAAATACAGTCCAAATGGAATAGATTTGATAATTCTGCTATATCGTGTGCTCTGTCTATTGAACACCCCATACATTTGCCGTTCTGACACAGTCTAGGATAAACTTATGCTTATTTTTAATTAGCACATAGTTAGAATTTCACCAAAAATGAAATATAGGCTCCTAAGGCAGACGAGGTGGCCGAGTGGTTAAGGCGATGGACTGCTAATCCATTGTGCTCTGCACGCGTGGGTTCGAATCCCACCTTCGTCGGAAAGCCATCAGACACTCTTTTGAAGGTGAGCATGTCTTGTAGTACAATTACACTCTCTTTCAAGACACTGCCATAATCCACTAGAAGGGCCCAACTGACTATTCCATTATGGCATTTATGTCAAATAAAGGGAATTATTTTGTGCTTAATTGAAATTAGATCTTTCATGAAGTGTCCAGAGGATTGCCTATTCCTCACTCCTGGCCTTCCAACCAGTTTGGATAGATAGACTGATAAAAAAGCATTTCTTACTCCTAAAGTTTCAGCCGTCTCAAGTGTATGAGTGTTTACATTTGTCTGCCCCACAGAGACAGATCACTTCTAATAAGTGAGTTCTCTATCTGTCACTGATTGCGGACATACTCACTAGAGCTTTCAGTATGGTCATAAATGTGAATACTCTTATGTTCTCAAATCAAAATGGAGTTTTTCCTACTTTCAAGAAAAGTGTCTTAAGCATGCTCTTCGATTTGTGCACGCATGTAGACATTCAAATGCAACTGCATTTCCATACAGAGTCTCAAAATCATAGATATCTTCATACCGCAGTAAGAATACATGTTGCGATTTACAAACTGCAGGCAGACTGGCCTTGTAGCTCAGTGGCAGAGCACTGGTCTTGTAAACCAGGGGTCATGAGTTCAAGCCTCATCAGGGCCTTTTTATATGTGTGTTTCTGTATGTTGTTTTTAAGTCATTCTTTCTAGGAGTCACACCTTGTCTTAAGTTTGCTTATTGACAAGCTTCCCTTTCCATCTTTCATCTTATCAAGAAGACTTCATGAAAACCATTGAACCATAAACTATTGCCTCACCCCTTCCGATCGCCTGACGAACGCCTGACAAACGCCATTCTCACCCCGCCGGGCAAGCCCTGCCGGGCAAAGCCAAATAAGCCATGCATATTTAGAGTTCCTTTGAAAGGCAGAGCGAGGACTAGGACATCTGTTCCGACTGAGTCTGCATCCACAGAAAGGATGAAATAAGGCTCTAGAAATTTCACCAAGGAGATATGAACTTCATCCCCCTTAAAATACTTTTTCTCCCAGATACCCCGGCTCTTAGTCAAATGAGGTTAATCTTCAAAACCCCACCCCCACTAACCATAAATATTCACCTCTCCTGCTGTCCATTCAATTGATACAAGGTATCTTGTACATGGAGAGAATGTGAGAAAAAGCAGAATTGCTTCATAGATTTGGTGACCTTGGATGGGTGGGCTGGATAAAGAAGTGAACTTGGTTTCCGGAAAGGGAGTATCATGATGGGAATGAGGAAAAGAGAACATGGACCACATTCACAGGTTAGAGAAATAAATGTAATAGGTTGAATGGTTTTGAAAAGCTAGCTTTGAGCAGGAATTGTTTTTTAAAATTGCAAAGAACTAAAAAAGTCAATGTGGGATTGGAGGCACAATCTGAGCAGAAAGCACCATAAGCTGCTATGGTGCAACTCTTATGTTGACTAGAAACTTTAATATGATGATGCTCTTCTTTTGATATTTCTTTGAGTTAAATTTTATTGTATGTAGCTGACACAGCACTGTTTGCAGCTCCTCAGTTTATGGTTATCCCGTGACAACAATGTATTCATCATATTTATTATTCTACAAAAGTATTTTTAAATGCACTGATGTGGTGTTTGCATGCTATGCAAGATGGTACATCATTGAATGTTTATAAGGAGCATCGCATAGGATATGTGATATTTGGCACCTGGAGGAGTTGGACACGCAGATCCTGAAAAGAAGTTAAGACTCTCTAGCAAGAGCCGTCTTTATTCTGAGTCTAATCTTTCCTTTCAGTGAAATGGTTTATGAAAACCAATCAACTGCTCCAGGTGAGGCTCGAACTCACAACCTCAGCATGGCTCAGTGCAAGTACTGCTGTATAAGTACCGCGCGCTAACCGATTGCGCCACTGGAGCTCGCTGTTTTCATTTCTCCCCATTTGAGCCATCTAGTGCTAACCAAGTAGATACTGCACTGCTCCATTATTCACTGTGCAAGATCGACTCACATGCTAGCATGTTATCATGACTATTAAAAATACAGTCCAAATGGAATAGATTTGATAATTCTGCTATATCGTGTGCTCTGTCTATTGAACACCCCATACATTTGCCGTTCTGACACAGTCTAGGATAAACTTATGCTTATTTTTAATTAGCACATAGTTAGAATTTCACCAAAAATGAAATATAGGCTCCTAAGGCAGACGAGGTGGCCGAGTGGTTAAGGCGATGGACTGCTAATCCATTGTGCTCTGCACGCGTGGGTTCGAATCCCACCTTCGTCGGAAAGCCATCAGACACTCTTTTGAAGGTGAGCATGTCTCGTAGTACAATTACACTCTCTTTCAAGACACTGCCATAATCCACTAGAAGGGCCCAACTGACTATTCCATTATGGCATTTATGTCAAATAAAGGGAAGTATTTTGTGCTTAATTGAAATTAGATCTTTCATGAAGTGTCCAGAGGATTGCCTATTCCTCACTCCTGGCCTTCCAACCAGTTTGGATAGATAGACTGATAAGAAAGCATTTCTTACTCCTAAAGTTTCAGCCGTCTCAAGTGTATGAGTGTTTACATTTGTCTGCCCCACAGAGACAGATCACTTCTAATAAGTGAGTTCTCTATCTGTCACTGATTGCGGACATACTCACTAGAGCTTTCAGTATGGTCATAAATGTGAATACTCTTATGTTCTCAAATCAAAATGGAGTTTTTCCTACTTTCAAGAAAAGTGTCTTAAGCATGCTCTTCGATTTGTGCACGCATGTAGACATTCAAATGCAACTGCATTTCCATACAGAGTCTCAAAATCATAGATATCTTCATACCGCAGTAAGAATACATGTTGCGATTTACAAACTGCAGGCAGACCGGCCTTGTAGCACAGTGGCAGAGCACTGGTCTTGTAAACCAGGGGTCTTGAGTTCAAGCCTCATCAGGGCCTTTTTATATGTGTGTTTCTGTATGTTGTTTTCAAGTCATTCTTTCTAGGAGTCACACCTTGTCTTAAGTTTGCTTATTGACAAGCTTCCCTTTCCATCTTTCATCTTATCAAGAAGACTTCATGAAAACCATTGAACCATAAACTATTGCCTCACCCCTTCCGATCGCCTGACGAACGCCTGACAAACGCCATTCTCACCCCGCCGGGCAAGCCCTGCCGGGCAAAGCCAAATAAGCCATGCATATTTAAAGTTCCTTTGAAAGGCAGAGCGAGGACTAGGACGTCTGTTCCGACTGAGTCTGCATCCACAGAAAGGATGAAATAAGGCTCTAGAAATTTCACCAAGGAGATATGAACTTCATCCCCCTTAAAATACTTTTTCTCCCAGATACCCCGGCTCTTAGTCAAATGAGGTTAATCTTCAAAACCCCACCCCCACTAACCATAAATATTCACCTCTCCTGCTGTCCATTCAATTGATACAAGGTATCTTGTACATGGAGAGAATGTGAGAAAAAGCAGAATTGCTTCATAGATTTGGTGACCTTGGATGGGTGGGCTGGATAAAGAAGTGAACTTGGTTTCCGGAAAGGGAGTATCATGATGGGAATGAGGAAAAGAGAACATGGACCACATTCACAGGTTAGAGAAATAAATGTAATAGGTTGAATGGTTTTGAAAAGCTAGCTTTGAGCAGGAATTGTTTTTTAAAATTGCAAAGAACTAAAATAGTCAATGTGGGATTGGAGGCACAATCTGAGCAGAAAGCACCATAAGCTGCTATGGTGCAACTCTTATGTTGACTAGAAACTTTAATATGATGATGCTCTTCTTTTGATATTTCTTTGAGTTAAATTTTATTGTATGTAGCTGACACAGCACTGTTTGCAGCTCCTCAGTTTATGGTTATCCCGTGACAACAATGTATTCATCATATTTATTATTCTACAAAAGTATTTTTAAATGCACTGATGTGGTGTTTGCATGCTATGCAAGATGGTACATCATTGAATGTTTATAAGGAGCATCGCATAGGATATGTGATATTTGGCACCTGGAGGAGTCGGACACGCAGATCCTGAAAAGAAGTTAAGACTCTATAGCAAGAGCCGTCTTTATTCTGAGTCTAATCTTTACTTTTAGTGAAATGGTTTATGAAAACCAATCAACTGCTCCAGGTGAGGCTCGAACTCACAACCTCGGCATGGCTCAGTGCAAGTACTGCTGTATAAGTACCGCGCGCTAACCGATTGCGCCACTGGAGCTCACTGTTTTCATTTCTCCCCATTTGAGCCATCTAGTGCTAACCAAGTAGATACTGCACTGCTCCATTATTCACTGTGCAAGATCGACTCACATGCTAGCATGTTATCATGACTATTAAAAATACAGTCCAAATGGAATAGATTTGATAATTCTGCTATATCGTGTGCTCTGTCTATTGAACACCCCATACATTTGCCGTTCTGACACAGTCTAGGATAAACTTATGCTTATTTTTAATTAGCACATAGTTAGAATTTCACCAAAAATGAAATATAGGCTCCTAAGGCAGACGAGGTGGCCGAGTGGTTAAGGCGATGGACTGCTAATCCATTGTGCTCTGCACGCGTGGGTTCGAATCCCACCTTCGTCGGAAAGCCATCAGACACTCTTTTGAAGGTGAGCATGTCTTGTAGTACAATTACACTCTCTTTCAAGACACTGCCATAATCCACTAGAAGGGCCCAACTGACTATTCCATTATGGCATTTATGTCAAATAAAGGGAATTATTTTGTGCTTAATTGAAATTAGATCTTTCATGAAGTGTCCAGAGGATTGCCTATTCCTCACTCCTGGCCTTCCAACCAGTTTGGATAGATAGACTGATAAAAAAGCATTTCTTACTCCTAAAGTTTCAGCCGTCTCAAGTGTATGAGTGTTTACATTTGTCTGCCCCACAGAGACAGATCACTTCTAATAAGTGAGTTCTCTATCTGTCACTGATTGCGGACATACTCACTAGAGCTTTCAGTATGGTCATAAATGTGAATACTCTTATGTTCTCAAATCAAAATGGAGTTTTTCCTACTTTCAAGAAAAGTGTCTTAAGCATGCTCTTCGATTTGTGCACGCATGTAGACATTCAAATGCAACTGCATTTCCATACAGAGTCTCAAAATCATAGATATCTTCATACCGCAGTAAGAATACATGTTGCGATTTACAAACTGCAGGCAGACTGGCCTTGTAGCTCAGTGGCAGAGCACTGGTCTTGTAAACCAGGGGTCATGAGTTCAAGCCTCATCAGGGCCTTTTTATATGTGTGTTTCTGTATGTTGTTTTTAAGTCATTCTTTCTAGGAGTCACACCTTGTCTTAAGTTTGCTTATTGACAAGCTTCCCTTTCCATCTTTCATCTTATCAAGAAGACTTCATGAAAACCATTGAACCATAAACTATTGCCTCACCCCTTCCGATCGCCTGACGAACGCCTGACAAACGCCATTCTCACCCCGCCGGGCAAGCCCTGCCGGGCAAAGCCAAATAAGCCATGCATATTTAGAGTTCCTTTGAAAGGCAGAGCGAGGACTAGGACATCTGTTCCGACTGAGTCTGCATCCACAGAAAGGATGAAATAAGGCTCTAGAAATTTCACCAAGGAGATATGAACTTCATCCCCCTTAAAATACTTTTTCTCCCAGATACCCCGGCTCTTAGTCAAATGAGGTTAATCTTCAAAACCCCACCCCCACTAACCATAAATATTCACCTCTCCTGCTGTCCATTCAATTGATACAAGGTATCTTGTACATGGAGAGAATGTGAGAAAAAGCAGAATTGCTTCATAGATTTGGTGACCTTGGATGGGTGGGCTGGATAAAGAAGTGAACTTGGTTTCCGGAAAGGGAGTATCATGATGGGAATGAGGAAAAGAGAACATGGACCACATTCACAGGTTAGAGAAATAAATGTAATAGGTTGAATGGTTTTGAAAAGCTAGCTTTGAGCAGGAATTGTTTTTTAAAATTGCAAAGAACTAAAAAAGTCAATGTGGGATTGGAGGCACAATCTGAGCAGAAAGCACCATAAGCTGCTATGGTGCAACTCTTATGTTGACTAGAAACTTTAATATGATGATGCTCTTCTTTTGATATTTCTTTGAGTTAAATTTTATTGTATGTAGCTGACACAGCACTGTTTGCAGCTCCTCAGTTTATGGTTATCCCGTGACAACAATGTATTCATCATATTTATTATTCTACAAAAGTATTTTTAAATGCACTGATGTGGTGTTTGCATGCTATGCAAGATGGTACATCATTGAATGTTTATAAGGAGCATCGCATAGGATATGTGATATTTGGCACCTGGAGGAGTTGGACACGCAGATCCTGAAAAGAAGTTAAGACTCTCTAGCAAGAGCCGTCTTTATTCTGAGTCTAATCTTTCCTTTCAGTGAAATGGTTTATGAAAACCAATCAACTGCTCCAGGTGAGGCTCGAACTCACAACCTCAGCATGGCTCAGTGCAAGTACTGCTGTATAAGTACCGCGCGCTAACCGATTGCGCCACTGGAGCTCGCTGTTTTCATTTCTCCCCATTTGAGCCATCTAGTGCTAACCAAGTAGATACTGCACTGCTCCATTATTCACTGTGCAAGATCGACTCACATGCTAGCATGTTATCATGACTATTAAAAATACAGTCCAAATGGAATAGATTTGATAATTCTGCTATATCGTGTGCTCTGTCTATTGAACACCCCATACATTTGCCGTTCTGACACAGTCTAGGATAAACTTATGCTTATTTTTAATTAGCACATAGTTAGAATTTCACCAAAAATGAAATATAGGCCCCCAAGGCAGAAGAGGTGGCCGAGTGGTTAAGGCGATGGACTGCTAATCCATTGCGCTCTGCACGCGTGGGTTCGAATCCCACCTTCGTCGGAAAGCCATCAGACAATCTTTTGAAGGTGAGCATGTCTCGTAGTACAATTACACTCTCTTTCAAGACACTGCCATAATCCACTAGAAGGGCCCAACTGACTATTCCATTATGGCATTTATGTCAAATAAAGGGAAGTATTTTGTGCTTAATTGAAATTAGATCTTTCATGAAGTGTCCAGAGGATTGCCTATTCCTCACTCCTGGCCTTCCAACCAGTTTGGATAGATAGACTGATAAGAAAGCATTTCTTACTCCTAAAGTTTAAGCCGTCTCAAGTGTATGAGTGTTTACATTTGTCTGCCCCACAGAGACAGATCACTTCTAATAAGTGAGTTCTCTATCTGTCACTGATTGCGGACATACTCACTAGAGCTTTCAGTATGGTCATAAATGTGAATACTCTTATGTTCTCAAATCAAAATGGAGTTTTTCCTACTTTCAAGAAAAGTGTCTTAAGCATGCTCTTCGATTTGTGCACGCATGTAGACATTCAAATGCAACTGCATTTCCATACAGAGTCTCAAAATCATAGATATCTTCATACCGCAGTAAGAATACATGTTGCGATTTACAAACTGCAGGCAGACCGGCCTTGTAGCTCAGTGGCAGAGCACTGGTCTTGTAAACCAGGGGTCATGAGAGTTCAAGCCTCATCAGGGCCTTTTTATATGTGTGTTTCTGTATGTTGTTTTCAAGTCATTCTTTCTAGGAGTCACACCTTGTCTTAAGTTTGCTTATTGACAAGCTTCCCTTTCCATCTTTCATCTTATCAAGAAGACTTCATGAAAACCATTGAACCATAAACTATTGCCTCACCCCTTCCGATCGCCTGACGAACGCCTGACAAACGCCATTCTCACCCCGCCGGGCAAGCCCTGCCGGGCAAAGCCAAATAAGCCATGCATATTTAGAGTTCCTTTGAAAGGCAGAGCGAGGACTAGGACGTCTGTTCCGACTGAGTCTGCATCCACAGAAAGGATGAAATAAGGCTCTAGAAATTTCACCAAGGAGATATGAACTTCATCCCCCTTAAAATACTTTTTCTCCCAGATACCCCGGCTCTTAGTCAAATGAGGTTAATCTTCAAAACTCCACCCCCACTAACCATAAATATTCACCTCTCCTGCTGTCCATTCAATTGATACAAGGTATCTTGTACATGGAGAGAATGTGAGAAAAAGCAGAATTGCTTCATAGATTTGGTGACTTTGGATGGGTGGGCTGGATAAAGAAGTGAACTTGGTTTCCGGAAAGGGAGTATCATGATGGGAATGAGGAAAAGAGAACATGGACCACATTCACAGGTTAGAGAAATAAATGTAATAGGTTGAATGGTTTTGAAAAGCTAGCTTTGAGCAGGAATTGTTTTTTAAAATTGCAAAGAACTAAAAAAGTCAATGTGGGATTGGAGGCACAATCTGAGCAGAAAGCACCATAAGCTGCTATGGTGCAACTCTTATGTTGACTAGAAACTTTAATATGATGATGCTCTTCTTTTGATATTTCTTTGAGTTACATTTTATTGTATGTAGCTGACACAGCACTGTTTGCAGCTCCTCAGTTTATGGTTATCCCGTGACAACAATGTATTCATCATATTTATTATTTTACAAAAGTGTATTTAAATGCACTGATGTGGTGTTTGCATGCTATGCAAGATGGTACATCATTGAATGTTTATAAGGAGCATCGCATAGGATATGTGATATTTGGCACCTGGAGGAGTCGGACACGCAGATCCTGAAAAGAAGTTAAGACTCTATAGCAAGAGCCGTCTTTATTCTGAGTCTAATCTTTACTTTTAGTGAAATGGTTTATGAAAACCAATCAACTGCTCCAGGTGAGGCTCGAACTCACAACCTCGGCATGGCTCAGTGCAAGTACTGCTGTATAAGTACCGCGCGCTAACCGATTGCGCCACTGGAGCTCACTGTTTTCATTTCTCCCCATTTGAGCCATCTAGTGCTAACCAAGTAGATACTGCACTGCTCCATTATTCACTGTGCAAGATCGACTCACATGCTAGCATGTTATCATGACTATTAAAAATACAGTCCAAATGGAATAGATTTGATAATTCTGCTATATCGTGTGCTCTGTCTATTGAACACCCCATACATTTGCCGTTCTGACACAGTCTAGGATAAACTTATGCTTATTTTTAATTAGCACATAGTTAGAATTTCACCAAAAATGAAATATAGGCTCCTAAGGCAGACGAGGTGGCCGAGTGGTTAAGGCGATGGACTGCTAATCCATTGTGCTCTGCACGCGTGGGTTCGAATCCCACCTTCGTCGGAAAGCCATCAGACACTCTTTTGAAGGTGAGCATGTCTTGTAGTACAATTACACTCTCTTTCAAGACACTGCCATAATCCACTAGAAGGGCCCAACTGACTATTCCATTATGGCATTTATGTCAAATAAAGGGAATTATTTTGTGCTTAATTGAAATTAGATCTTTCATGAAGTGTCCAGAGGATTGCCTATTCCTCACTCCTGGCCTTCCAACCAGTTTGGATAGATAGACTGATAAAAAAGCATTTCTTACTCCTAAAGTTTCAGCCGTCTCAAGTGTATGAGTGTTTACATTTGTCTGCCCCACAGAGACAGATCACTTCTAATAAGTGAGTTCTCTATCTGTCACTGATTGCGGACATACTCACTAGAGCTTTCAGTATGGTCATAAATGTGAATACTCTTATGTTCTCAAATCAAAATGGAGTTTTTCCTACTTTCAAGAAAAGTGTCTTAAGCATGCTCTTCGATTTGTGCACGCATGTAGACATTCAAATGCAACTGCATTTCCATACAGAGTCTCAAAATCATAGATATCTTCATACCGCAGTAAGAATACATGTTGCGATTTACAAACTGCAGGCAGACCGGCCTTGTAGCTCAGTGGCAGAGCACTGGTCTTGTAAACCAGGGGTCATGAGTTCAAGCCTCATCAGGGCCTTTTTATATGTGTGTTTCTGTATGTTGTTTTTAAGTCATTCTTTCTAGGAGTCACACCTTGTCTTAAGTTTGCTTTTTGACAAGCTTCCCTTTCCATCTTTCATCTTATCAAGAAGACTTCATGAAAACCATTGAACCATAAACTATTGCCTCACCCCTTCCGATCGCCTGACGAACACCTGACAAACGCCATTCTCACCCCGCCGGGCAAGCCCTGCCGGGCAAAGCCAAATAAGCCATGCATATTTAGAGTTCCTTTGAAAGGCAGAGCGAGGACTAGGACGTCTGTTCCGACTGAGTCTGCATCCACAGAAAGGATGAAATAAGGCTCTAGAAATTTCACCAAGGAGATATGAACTTCATCCCCCTTAAAATACTTTTTCTCCCAGATACCCCGGCTCTTAGTCAAATGAGGTTAATCTTCAAAACCCCACCCCCACTAACCATAAATATTCACCTCTCCTGCTGTCCATTCAATTGATACAAGGTATCTTGTACATGGAGAGAATGTGAGAAAAAGCAGAATTGCTTCATAGATTTGGTGACCTTGGATGGGTGGGCTGGATAAAGAAGTGAACTTGGTTTCCGGAAAGGGAGTATCATGATGGGAATGAGGAAAAGAGAACATGGACCACATTCACAGGTTAGAGAAATAAATGTAATAGGTTGAATGGTTTTGAAAAGCTAGCTTTGAGCAGGAATTGTTTTTTAAAATTGCAAAGAACTAAAAAAGTCAATGTGGGATTGGAGGCACAATCTGAGCAGAAAGCACCATAAGCTGCTATGGTGCAACTCTTATGTTGACTAGAAACTTTAATATGATGATGCTCTTCTTTTGATATTTCTTTGAGTTAAATTTTATTGTATGTAGCTGACACAGCACTGTTTGCAGCTCCTCAGTTTATGGTTATCCCGTGACAACAATGTATTCATCATATTTATTATTCTACAAAAGTATTTTTAAATGCACTGATGTGGTGTTTGCATGCTATGCAAGATGGTACATCATTGAATGTTTATAAGGAGCATCGCATAGGATATGTGATATTTGGCACCTGGAGGAGTCGGACACGCAGATCCTGAAAAGAAGTTAAGACTCTATAGCAAGAGCCGTCTTTATTCTGAGTCTAATCTTTACTTTTAGTGAAATGGTTTATGAAAACCAATCAACTGCTCCAGGTGAGGCTCGAACTCACAACCTCGGCATGGCTCAGTGCCAGTACTGCTGTATAAGTACCGCGCGCTAACCGATTGCGCCACTGGAGCTCACTGTTTTCATTTCTCCCCATTTGAGCCATCTAGTGCTAACCAAGTAGATACTGCACTGCTCCATTATTCACTGTGCAAGATCGACTCACATGCTAGCATGTTATCATGACTATTAAAAATACAGTCCAAATGGAATAGATTTGATAATTCTGCTATATCGTGTGCTCTGTCTATTGAACACCCCATACATTTGCCGTTCTGACACAGTCTAGGATAAACTTATGCTTATTTTTAATTAGCACATAGTTAGAATTTCACCAAAAATGAAATATAGGCTCCTAAGGCAGACGAGGTGGCCGAGTGGTTAAGGCGATGGACTGCTAATCCATTGTGCTCTGCACGCGTGGGTTCGAATCCCACCTTTGTCGGAAAGCCATCAGACACTCTTTTGAAGGTGAGCATGTCTTGTAGTACAATTACACTCTCTTTCAAGACACTGCCATAATCCACTAGAAGGGCCCAACTGACTATTCCATTATGGCATTTATGTCAAATAAAGGGAAGTATTTTGTGCTTAATTGAAATTAGATCTTTCATGAAGTGTCCAGAGGATTGCCTATTCCTCACTCCTGGCCTTCCAACCAGTTTGGATAGATAGACTGATAAGAAAGCATTTCTTACTCCTAAAGTTTCAGCCGTCTCAAGTGTATGAGTGTTTACATTTGTCTGCCCCACAGAGACAGATCACTTCTAATAAGTGAGTTCTCTATCTGTCACTGATTGCGGACATACTCACTAGAGCTTTCAGTATGGTCATAAATGTGAATACTCTTATGTTCTCAAATCAAAATGGAGTTTTTCCTACTTTCAAGAAAAGTGTCTTAAGCATGCTCTTCGATTTGTGCACGCATGTAGACATTCAAATGCAACTGCATTTCCATACAGAGTCTCAAAATCATAGATATCTTCATACCGCAGTAAGAATACATGTTGCGATTTACAAACTGCAGGCAGACCGGCCTTGTAGCACAGTGGCAGAGCACTGGTCTTGTAAACCAGGGGTCTTGAGTTCAAGCCTCATCAGGGCCTTTTTATATGTGTGTTTCTGTATGTTGTTTTCAAGTCATTCTTTCTAGGAGTCACACCTTGTCTTAAGTTTGCTTATTGACAAGCTTCCCTTTCCATCTTTCATCTTATCAAGAAGACTTCATGAAAACCATTGAACCATAAACTATTGCCTCACCCCTTCCGATCGCCTGACGAACGCCTGACAAACGCCATTCTCACCCCGCCGGGCAAGCCCTGCCGGGCAAAGCCAAATAAGCCATGCATATTTAAAGTTCCTTTGAAAGGCAGAGCGAGGACTAGGACGTCTGTTCCGACTGAGTCTGCATCCACAGAAAGGATGAAATAAGGCTCTAGAAATTTCACCAAGGAGATATGAACTTCATCCCCCTTAAAATACTTTTTCTCCCAGATACCCCGGCTCTTAGTCAAATGAGGTTAATCTTCAAAACCCCACCCCCACTAACCATAAATATTCACCTCTCCTGCTGTCCATTCAATTGATACAAGGTATCTTGTACATGGAGAGAATGTGAGAAAAAGCAGAATTGCTTCATAGATTTGGTGACCTTGGATGGGTGGGCTGGATAAAGAAGTGAACTTGGTTTCCGGAAAGGGAGTATCATGATGGGAATGAGGAAAAGAGAACATGGACCACATTCACAGGTTAGAGAAATAAATGTAATAGGTTGAATGGTTTTGAAAAGCTAGCTTTGAGCAGGAATTGTTTTTTAAAATTGCAAAGAACTAAAAAAGTCAATGTGGGATTGGAGGCACAATCTGAGCAGAAAGCACCATAAGCTGCTATGGTGCAACTCTTATGTTGACTAGAAACTTTAATATGATGATGCTCTTCTTTTGATATTTCTTTGAGTTAAATTTTATTGTATGTAGCTGACACAGCACTGTTTGCAGCTCCTCAGTTTATGGTTATCCCGTGACAACAATGTATTCATCATATTTATTATTCTACAAAAGTATTTTTAAATGCACTGATGTGGTGTTTGCATGCTATGCAAGATGGTACATCATTGAATGTTTATAAGGAGCATCGCATAGGATATGTGATATTTGGCACCTGGAGGAGTCGGACACGCAGATCCTGAAAAGAAGTTAAGACTCTCTAGCAAGAGCCGTCTTTATTCTGAGTCTAATCTTTCCTTTCAGTGAAATGGTTTATGAAAACCAATCAACTGCTCCAGGTGAGGCTCGAACTCACAACCTCAGCATGGCTCAGTGCAAGTACTGCTGTATAAGTACCGCGCGCTAACCGATTGCGCCACTGGAGCTCGCTGTTTTCATTTCTCCCCATTTGAGCCATCTAGTGCTAACCAAGTAGATACTGCACTGCTCCATTATTCACTGTGCAAGATCGACTCACATGCTAGCATGTTATCATGACTATTAAAAATACAGTCCAAATGGAATAGATTTGATAATTCTGCTATATCGTGTGCTCTGTCTATTGAACACCCCATACATTTGCCGTTCTGACACAGTCTAGGATAAACTTATGCTTATTTTTAATTAGCACATAGTTAGAATTTCACCAAAAATGAAATATAGGCCCCCAAGGCAGAAGAGGTGGCCGAGTGGTTAAGGCGATGGACTGCTAATCCATTGTGCTCTGCACGCGTGGGTTCGAATCCCACCTTCGTCGGAAAGCCATCAGACACTCTTTTGAAGGTGAGCATGTCTCGTAGTACAATTACACTCTCTTTCAAGACACTGCCATAATCCACTAGAAGGGCCCAACTGACTATTCCATTATGGCATTTATGTCAAATAAAGGGAAGTATTTTGTGCTTAATTGAAATTAGATCTTTCATGAAGTGTCCAGAGGATTGCCTATTCCTCACTCCTGGCCTTCCAACCAGTTTGGATAGATAGACTGATAAGAAAGCATTTCTTACTCCTAAAGTTTCAGCCGTCTCAAGTGTATGAGTGTTTACATTTGTCTGCCCCACAGAGACAGATCACTTCTAATAAGTGAGTTCTCTATCTGTCACTGATTGCGGACATACTCACTAGAGCTTTCAGTATGGTCATAAATGTGAATACTCTTATGTTCTCAAATCAAAATGGAGTTTTTCCTACTTTCAAGAAAAGTGTCTTAAGCATGCTCTTCGATTTGTGCACGCATGTAGACATTCAAATGCAACTGCATTTCCATACAGAGTCTCAAAATCATAGATATCTTCATACCGCAGTAAGAATACATGTTGCGATTTACAAACTGCAGGCAGACCGGCCTTGTAGCTCAGTGGCAGAGCACTGGTCTTGTAAACCAGGGGTCATGAGAGTTCAAGCCTCATCAGGGCCTTTTTATATGTGTGTTTCTGTATGTTGTTTTCAAGTCATTCTTTCTAGGAGTCACACCTTGTCTTAAGTTTGCTTATTGACAAGCTTCCCTTTCCATCTTTCATCTTATCAAGAAGACTTCATGAAAACCATTGAACCATAAACTATTGCCTCACCCCTTCCGATCGCCTGACGAACGCCTGACAAACGCCATTCTCACCCCGCCGGGCAAGCCCTGCCGGGCAAAGCCAAATAAGCCATGCATATTTAGAGTTCCTTTGAAAGGCAGAGCGAGGACTAGGACGTCTGTTCCGACTGAGTCTGCATCCACAGAAAGGATGAAATAAGGCTCTAGAAATTTCACCAAGGAGATATGAACTTCATCCCCCTTAAAATACTTTTTCTCCCAGATACCCCGGCTCTTAGTCAAATGAGGTTAATCTTCAAAACTCCACCCCCACTAACCATAAATATTCACCTCTCCTGCTGTCCATTCAATTGATACAAGGTATCTTGTACATGGAGAGAATGTGAGAAAAAGCAGAATTGCTTCATAGATTTGGTGACTTTGGATGGGTGGGCTGGATAAAGAAGTGAACTTGGTTTCCGGAAAGGGAGTATCATGATGGGAATGAGGAAAAGAGAACATGGACCACATTCACAGGTTAGAGAAATAAATGTAATAGGTTGAATGGTTTTGAAAAGCTAGCTTTGAGCAGGAATTGTTTTTTAAAATTGCAAAGAACTAAAAAAGTCAATGTGGGATTGGAGGCACAATCTGAGCAGAAAGCACCATAAGCTGCTATGGTGCAACTCTTATGTTGACTAGAAACTTTAATATGATGATGCTCTTCTTTTGATATTTCTTTGAGTTACATTTTATTGTATGTAGCTGACACAGCACTGTTTGCAGCTCCTCAGTTTATGGTTATCCCGTGACAACAATGTATTCATCATATTTATTATTCTACAAAAGTGTATTTAAATGCACTGATGTGGTGTTTGCATGCTATGCAAGATGGTACATCATTGAATGTTTATAAGGAGCATCGCATAGGATATGTGATATTTGGCACCTGGAGGAGTCGGACACGCAGATCCTGAAAAGAAGTTAAGACTCTATAGCAAGAGCCGTCTTTATTCTGAGTCTAATCTTTACTTTTAGTGAAATGGTTTATGAAAACCAATCAACTGCTCCAGGTGAGGCTCGAACTCACAACCTCGGCATGGCTCAGTGCAAGTACTGCTGTATAAGTACCGCGCGCTAACCGATTGCGCCACTGGAGCTCACTGTTTTCATTTCTCCCCATTTGAGCCATCTAGTGCTAACCAAGTAGATACTGCACTGCTCCATTATTCACTGTGCAAGATCGACTCACATGCTAGCATGTTATCATGACTATTAAAAATACAGTCCAAATGGAATAGATTTGATAATTCTGCTATATCGTGTGCTCTGTCTATTGAACACCCCATACATTTGCCGTTCTGACACAGTCTAGGATAAACTTATGCTTATTTTTAATTAGCACATAGTTAGAATTTCACCAAAAATGAAATATAGGCTCCTAAGGCAGACGAGGTGGCCGAGTGGTTAAGGCGATGGACTGCTAATCCATTGTGCTCTGCACGCGTGGGTTCGAATCCCACCTTCGTCGGAAAGCCATCAGACACTCTTTTGAAGGTGAGCATGTCTTGTAGTACAATTACACTCTCTTTCAAGACACTGCCATAATCCACTAGAAGGGCCCAACTGACTATTCCATTATGGCATTTATGTCAAATAAAGGGAATTATTTTGTGCTTAATTGAAATTAGATCTTTCATGAAGTGTCCAGAGGATTGCCTATTCCTCACTCCTGGCCTTCCAACCAGTTTGGATAGATAGACTGATAAGAAAGCATTTCTTACTCCTAAAGTTTCAGCCGTCTCAAGTGTATGAGTGTTTACATTTGTCTGCCCCACAGAGACAGATCACTTCTAATAAGTGAGTTCTCTATCTGTCACTGATTGCGGACATACTCACTAGAGCTTTCAGTATGGTCATAAATGTGAATACTCTTATGTTCTCAAATCAAAATGGAGTTTTTCCTACTTTCAAGAAAAGTGTCTTAAGCATGCTCTTCGATTTGTGCACGCATGTAGACATTCAAATGCAACTGCATTTCCATACAGAGTCTCAAAATCATAGATATCTTCATACCGCAGTAAGAATACATGTTGCGATTTACAAACTGCAGGCAGACCGGCCTTGTAGCACAGTGGCAGAGCACTGGTCTTGTAAACCAGGGGTCTTGAGTTCAAGCCTCATCAGGGCCTTTTTATATGTGTGTTTCTGTATGTTGTTTTCAAGTCATTCTTTCTAGGAGTCACACCTTGTCTTAAGTTTGCTTATTGACAAGCTTCCCTTTCCATCTTTCATCTTATCAAGAAGACTTCATGAAAACCATTGAACCATAAACTATTGCCTCACCCCTTCCGATCGCCTGACGAACGCCTGACAAACGCCATTCTCACCCCGCCGGGCAAGCCCTGCCGGGCAAAGCCAAATAAGCCATGCATATTTAAAGTTCCTTTGAAAGGCAGAGCGAGGACTAGGACGTCTGTTCCGACTGAGTCTGCATCCACAGAAAGGATGAAATAAGGCTCTAGAAATTTCACCAAGGAGATATGAACTTCATCCCCCTTAAAATACTTTTTCTCCCAGATACCCCGGCTCTTAGTCAAATGAGGTTAATCTTCAAAACCCCACCCCCACTAACCATAAATATTCACCTCTCCTGCTGTCCATTCAATTGATACAAGGTATCTTGTACATGGAGAGAATGTGAGAAAAAGCAGAATTGCTTCATAGATTTGGTGACCTTGGATGGGTGGGCTGGATAAAGAAGTGAACTTGGTTTCCGGAAAGGGAGTATCATGATGGGAATGAGGAAAAGAGAACATGGACCACATTCACAGGTTAGAGAAATAAATGTAATAGGTTGAATGGTTTTGAAAAGCTAGCTTTGAGCAGGAATTGTTTTTTAAAATTGCAAAGAACTAAAATAGTCAATGTGGGATTGGAGGCACAATCTGAGCAGAAAGCACCATAAGCTGCTATGGTGCAACTCTTATGTTGACTAGAAACTTTAATATGATGATGCTCTTCTTTTGATATTTCTTTGAGTTAAATTTTATTGTATGTAGCTGACACAGCACTGTTTGCAGCTCCTCAGTTTATGGTTATCCCGTGACAACAATGTATTCATCATATTTATTATTCTACAAAAGTATTTTTAAATGCACTGATGTGGTGTTTGCATGCTATGCAAGATGGTACATCATTGAATGTTTATAAGGAGCATCGCATAGGATATGTGATATTTGGCACCTGGAGGAGTCGGACACGCAGATCCTGAAAAGAAGTTAAGACTCTATAGCAAGAGCCGTCTTTATTCTGAGTCTAATCTTTACTTTTAGTGAAATGGTTTATGAAAACCAATCAACTGCTCCAGGTGAGGCTCGAACTCACAACCTCGGCATGGCTCAGTGCAAGTACTGCTGTATAAGTACCGCGCGCTAACCGATTGCGCCACTGGAGCTCACTGTTTTCATTTCTCCCCATTTGAGCCATCTAGTGCTAACCAAGTAGATACTGCACTGCTCCATTATTCACTGTGCAAGATCGACTCACATGCTAGCATGTTATCATGACTATTAAAAATACAGTCCAAATGGAATAGATTTGATAATTCTGCTATATCGTGTGCTCTGTCTATTGAACACCCCATACATTTGCCGTTCTGACACAGTCTAGGATAAACTTATGCTTATTTTTAATTAGCACATAGTTAGAATTTCACCAAAAATGAAATATAGGCTCCTAAGGCAGACGAGGTGGCCGAGTGGTTAAGGCGATGGACTGCTAATCCATTGTGCTCTGCACGCGTGGGTTCGAATCCCACCTTCGTCGGAAAGCCATCAGACACTCTTTTGAAGGTGAGCATGTCTTGTAGTACAATTACACTCTCTTTCAAGACACTGCCATAATCCACTAGAAGGGCCCAACTGACTATTCCATTATGGCATTTATGTCAAATAAAGGGAATTATTTTGTGCTTAATTGAAATTAGATCTTTCATGAAGTGTCCAGAGGATTGCCTATTCCTCACTCCTGGCCTTCCAACCAGTTTGGATAGATAGACTGATAAAAAAGCATTTCTTACTCCTAAAGTTTCAGCCGTCTCAAGTGTATGAGTGTTTACATTTGTCTGCCCCACAGAGACAGATCACTTCTAATAAGTGAGTTCTCTATCTGTCACTGATTGCGGACATACTCACTAGAGCTTTCAGTATGGTCATAAATGTGAATACTCTTATGTTCTCAAATCAAAATGGAGTTTTTCCTACTTTCAAGAAAAGTGTCTTAAGCATGCTCTTCGATTTGTGCACGCATGTAGACATTCAAATGCAACTGCATTTCCATACAGAGTCTCAAAATCATAGATATCTTCATACCGCAGTAAGAATACATGTTGCGATTTACAAACTGCAGGCAGACTGGCCTTGTAGCTCAGTGGCAGAGCACTGGTCTTGTAAACCAGGGGTCATGAGTTCAAGCCTCATCAGGGCCTTTTTATATGTGTGTTTCTGTATGTTGTTTTTAAGTCATTCTTTCTAGGAGTCACACCTTGTCTTAAGTTTGCTTATTGACAAGCTTCCCTTTCCATCTTTCATCTTATCAAGAAGACTTCATGAAAACCATTGAACCATAAACTATTGCCTCACCCCTTCCGATCGCCTGACGAACGCCTGACAAACGCCATTCTCACCCCGCCGGGCAAGCCCTGCCGGGCAAAGCCAAATAAGCCATGCATATTTAGAGTTCCTTTGAAAGGCAGAGCGAGGACTAGGACATCTGTTCCGACTGAGTCTGCATCCACAGAAAGGATGAAATAAGGCTCTAGAAATTTCACCAAGGAGATATGAACTTCATCCCCCTTAAAATACTTTTTCTCCCAGATACCCCGGCTCTTAGTCAAATGAGGTTAATCTTCAAAACCCCACCCCCACTAACCATAAATATTCACCTCTCCTGCTGTCCATTCAATTGATACAAGGTATCTTGTACATGGAGAGAATGTGAGAAAAAGCAGAATTGCTTCATAGATTTGGTGACCTTGGATGGGTGGGCTGGATAAAGAAGTGAACTTGGTTTCCGGAAAGGGAGTATCATGATGGGAATGAGGAAAAGAGAACATGGACCACATTCACAGGTTAGAGAAATAAATGTAATAGGTTGAATGGTTTTGAAAAGCTAGCTTTGAGCAGGAATTGTTTTTTAAAATTGCAAAGAACTAAAAAAGTCAATGTGGGATTGGAGGCACAATCTGAGCAGAAAGCACCATAAGCTGCTATGGTGCAACTCTTATGTTGACTAGAAACTTTAATATGATGATGCTCTTCTTTTGATATTTCTTTGAGTTAAATTTTATTGTATGTAGCTGACACAGCACTGTTTGCAGCTCCTCAGTTTATGGTTATCCCGTGACAACAATGTATTCATCATATTTATTATTCTACAAAAGTATTTTTAAATGCACTGATGTGGTGTTTGCATGCTATGCAAGATGGTACATCATTGAATGTTTATAAGGAGCATCGCATAGGATATGTGATATTTGGCACCTGGAGGAGTTGGACACGCAGATCCTGAAAAGAAGTTAAGACTCTCTAGCAAGAGCCGTCTTTATTCTGAGTCTAATCTTTCCTTTCAGTGAAATGGTTTATGAAAACCAATCAACTGCTCCAGGTGAGGCTCGAACTCACAACCTCAGCATGGCTCAGTGCAAGTACTGCTGTATAAGTACCGCGCGCTAACCGATTGCGCCACTGGAGCTCGCTGTTTTCATTTCTCCCCATTTGAGCCATCTAGTGCTAACCAAGTAGATACTGCACTGCTCCATTATTCACTGTGCAAGATCGACTCACATGCTAGCATGTTATCATGACTATTAAAAATACAGTCCAAATGGAATAGATTTGATAATTCTGCTATATCGTGTGCTCTGTCTATTGAACACCCCATACATTTGCCGTTCTGACACAGTCTAGGATAAACTTATGCTTATTTTTAATTAGCACATAGTTAGAATTTCACCAAAAATGAAATATAGGCCCCCAAGGCAGAAGAGGTGGCCGAGTGGTTAAGGCGATGGACTGCTAATCCATTGCGCTCTGCACGCGTGGGTTCGAATCCCACCTTCGTCGGAAAGCCATCAGACAATCTTTTGAAGGTGAGCATGTCTCGTAGTACAATTACACTCTCTTTCAAGACACTGCCATAATCCACTAGAAGGGCCCAACTGACTATTCCATTATGGCATTTATGTCAAATAAAGGGAAGTATTTTGTGCTTAATTGAAATTAGATCTTTCATGAAGTGTCCAGAGGATTGCCTATTCCTCACTCCTGGCCTTCCAACCAGTTTGGATAGATAGACTGATAAGAAAGCATTTCTTACTCCTAAAGTTTAAGCCGTCTCAAGTGTATGAGTGTTTACATTTGTCTGCCCCACAGAGACAGATCACTTCTAATAAGTGAGTTCTCTATCTGTCACTGATTGCGGACATACTCACTAGAGCTTTCAGTATGGTCATAAATGTGAATACTCTTATGTTCTCAAATCAAAATGGAGTTTTTCCTACTTTCAAGAAAAGTGTCTTAAGCATGCTCTTCGATTTGTGCACGCATGTAGACATTCAAATGCAACTGCATTTCCATACAGAGTCTCAAAATCATAGATATCTTCATACCGCAGTAAGAATACATGTTGCGATTTACAAACTGCAGGCAGACCGGCCTTGTAGCTCAGTGGCAGAGCACTGGTCTTGTAAACCAGGGGTCATGAGAGTTCAAGCCTCATCAGGGCCTTTTTATATGTGTGTTTCTGTATGTTGTTTTCAAGTCATTCTTTCTAGGAGTCACACCTTGTCTTAAGTTTGCTTATTGACAAGCTTCCCTTTCCATCTTTCATCTTATCAAGAAGACTTCATGAAAACCATTGAACCATAAACTATTGCCTCACCCCTTCCGATCGCCTGACGAACGCCTGACAAACGCCATTCTCACCCCGCCGGGCAAGCCCTGCCGGGCAAAGCCAAATAAGCCATGCATATTTAGAGTTCCTTTGAAAGGCAGAGCGAGGACTAGGACGTCTGTTCCGACTGAGTCTGCATCCACAGAAAGGATGAAATAAGGCTCTAGAAATTTCACCAAGGAGATATGAACTTCATCCCCCTTAAAATACTTTTTCTCCCAGATACCCCGGCTCTTAGTCAAATGAGGTTAATCTTCAAAACTCCACCCCCACTAACCATAAATATTCACCTCTCCTGCTGTCCATTCAATTGATACAAGGTATCTTGTACATGGAGAGAATGTGAGAAAAAGCAGAATTGCTTCATAGATTTGGTGACTTTGGATGGGTGGGCTGGATAAAGAAGTGAACTTGGTTTCCGGAAAGGGAGTATCATGATGGGAATGAGGAAAAGAGAACATGGACCACATTCACAGGTTAGAGAAATAAATGTAATAGGTTGAATGGTTTTGAAAAGCTAGCTTTGAGCAGGAATTGTTTTTTAAAATTGCAAAGAACTAAAAAAGTCAATGTGGGATTGGAGGCACAATCTGAGCAGAAAGCACCATAAGCTGCTATGGTGCAACTCTTATGTTGACTAGAAACTTTAATATGATGATGCTCTTCTTTTGATATTTCTTTGAGTTACATTTTATTGTATGTAGCTGACACAGCACTGTTTGCAGCTCCTCAGTTTATGGTTATCCCGTGACAACAATGTATTCATCATATTTATTATTTTACAAAAGTGTATTTAAATGCACTGATGTGGTGTTTGCATGCTATGCAAGATGGTACATCATTGAATGTTTATAAGGAGCATCGCATAGGATATGTGATATTTGGCACCTGGAGGAGTCGGACACGCAGATCCTGAAAAGAAGTTAAGACTCTATAGCAAGAGCCGTCTTTATTCTGAGTCTAATCTTTACTTTTAGTGAAATGGTTTATGAAAACCAATCAACTGCTCCAGGTGAGGCTCGAACTCACAACCTCGGCATGGCTCAGTGCAAGTACTGCTGTATAAGTACCGCGCGCTAACCGATTGCGCCACTGGAGCTCACTGTTTTCATTTCTCCCCATTTGAGCCATCTAGTGCTAACCAAGTAGATACTGCACTGCTCCATTATTCACTGTGCAAGATCGACTCACATGCTAGCATGTTATCATGACTATTAAAAATACAGTCCAAATGGAATAGATTTGATAATTCTGCTATATCGTGTGCTCTGTCTATTGAACACCCCATACATTTGCCGTTCTGACACAGTCTAGGATAAACTTATGCTTATTTTTAATTAGCACATAGTTAGAATTTCACCAAAAATGAAATATAGGCTCCTAAGGCAGACGAGGTGGCCGAGTGGTTAAGGCGATGGACTGCTAATCCATTGTGCTCTGCACGCGTGGGTTCGAATCCCACCTTCGTCGGAAAGCCATCAGACACTCTTTTGAAGGTGAGCATGTCTTGTAGTACAATTACACTCTCTTTCAAGACACTGCCATAATCCACTAGAAGGGCCCAACTGACTATTCCATTATGGCATTTATGTCAAATAAAGGGAATTATTTTGTGCTTAATTGAAATTAGATCTTTCATGAAGTGTCCAGAGGATTGCCTATTCCTCACTCCTGGCCTTCCAACCAGTTTGGATAGATAGACTGATAAAAAAGCATTTCTTACTCCTAAAGTTTCAGCCGTCTCAAGTGTATGAGTGTTTACATTTGTCTGCCCCACAGAGACAGATCACTTCTAATAAGTGAGTTCTCTATCTGTCACTGATTGCGGACATACTCACTAGAGCTTTCAGTATGGTCATAAATGTGAATACTCTTATGTTCTCAAATCAAAATGGAGTTTTTCCTACTTTCAAGAAAAGTGTCTTAAGCATGCTCTTCGATTTGTGCACGCATGTAGACATTCAAATGCAACTGCATTTCCATACAGAGTCTCAAAATCATAGATATCTTCATACCGCAGTAAGAATACATGTTGCGATTTACAAACTGCAGGCAGACCGGCCTTGTAGCTCAGTGGCAGAGCACTGGTCTTGTAAACCAGGGGTCATGAGTTCAAGCCTCATCAGGGCCTTTTTATATGTGTGTTTCTGTATGTTGTTTTTAAGTCATTCTTTCTAGGAGTCACACCTTGTCTTAAGTTTGCTTTTTGACAAGCTTCCCTTTCCATCTTTCATCTTATCAAGAAGACTTCATGAAAACCATTGAACCATAAACTATTGCCTCACCCCTTCCGATCGCCTGACGAACACCTGACAAACGCCATTCTCACCCCGCCGGGCAAGCCCTGCCGGGCAAAGCCAAATAAGCCATGCATATTTAGAGTTCCTTTGAAAGGCAGAGCGAGGACTAGGACGTCTGTTCCGACTGAGTCTGCATCCACAGAAAGGATGAAATAAGGCTCTAGAAATTTCACCAAGGAGATATGAACTTCATCCCCCTTAAAATACTTTTTCTCCCAGATACCCCGGCTCTTAGTCAAATGAGGTTAATCTTCAAAACCCCACCCCCACTAACCATAAATATTCACCTCTCCTGCTGTCCATTCAATTGATACAAGGTATCTTGTACATGGAGAGAATGTGAGAAAAAGCAGAATTGCTTCATAGATTTGGTGACCTTGGATGGGTGGGCTGGATAAAGAAGTGAACTTGGTTTCCGGAAAGGGAGTATCATGATGGGAATGAGGAAAAGAGAACATGGACCACATTCACAGGTTAGAGAAATAAATGTAATAGGTTGAATGGTTTTGAAAAGCTAGCTTTGAGCAGGAATTGTTTTTTAAAATTGCAAAGAACTAAAAAAGTCAATGTGGGATTGGAGGCACAATCTGAGCAGAAAGCACCATAAGCTGCTATGGTGCAACTCTTATGTTGACTAGAAACTTTAATATGATGATGCTCTTCTTTTGATATTTCTTTGAGTTAAATTTTATTGTATGTAGCTGACACAGCACTGTTTGCAGCTCCTCAGTTTATGGTTATCCCGTGACAACAATGTATTCATCATATTTATTATTCTACAAAAGTATTTTTAAATGCACTGATGTGGTGTTTGCATGCTATGCAAGATGGTACATCATTGAATGTTTATAAGGAGCATCGCATAGGATATGTGATATTTGGCACCTGGAGGAGTCGGACACGCAGATCCTGAAAAGAAGTTAAGACTCTATAGCAAGAGCCGTCTTTATTCTGAGTCTAATCTTTACTTTTAGTGAAATGGTTTATGAAAACCAATCAACTGCTCCAGGTGAGGCTCGAACTCACAACCTCGGCATGGCTCAGTGCAAGTACTGCTGTATAAGTACCGCGCGCTAACCGATTGCGCCACTGGAGCTCACTGTTTTCATTTCTCCCCATTTGAGCCATCTAGTGCTAACCAAGTAGATACTGCACTGCTCCATTATTCACTGTGCAAGATCGACTCACATGCTAGCATGTTATCATGACTATTAAAAATACAGTCCAAATGGAATAGATTTGATAATTCTGCTATATCGTGTGCTCTGTCTATTGAACACCCCATACATTTGCCGTTCTGACACAGTCTAGGATAAACTTATGCTTATTTTTAATTAGCACATAGTTAGAATTTCACCAAAAATGAAATATAGGCTCCTAAGGCAGACGAGGTGGCCGAGTGGTTAAGGCGATGGACTGCTAATCCATTGTGCTCTGCACGCGTGGGTTCGAATCCCACCTTTGTCGGAAAGCCATCAGACACTCTTTTGAAGGTGAGCATGTCTTGTAGTACAATTACACTCTCTTTCAAGACACTGCCATAATCCACTAGAAGGGCCCAACTGACTATTCCATTATGGCATTTATGTCAAATAAAGGGAAGTATTTTGTGCTTAATTGAAATTAGATCTTTCATGAAGTGTCCAGAGGATTGCCTATTCCTCACTCCTGGCCTTCCAACCAGTTTGGATAGATAGACTGATAAGAAAGCATTTCTTACTCCTAAAGTTTCAGCCGTCTCAAGTGTATGAGTGTTTACATTTGTCTGCCCCACAGAGACAGATCACTTCTAATAAGTGAGTTCTCTATCTGTCACTGATTGCGGACATACTCACTAGAGCTTTCAGTATGGTCATAAATGTGAATACTCTTATGTTCTCAAATCAAAATGGAGTTTTTCCTACTTTCAAGAAAAGTGTCTTAAGCATGCTCTTCGATTTGTGCACGCATGTAGACATTCAAATGCAACTGCATTTCCATACAGAGTCTCAAAATCATAGATATCTTCATACCGCAGTAAGAATACATGTTGCGATTTACAAACTGCAGGCAGACCGGCCTTGTAGCACAGTGGCAGAGCACTGGTCTTGTAAACCAGGGGTCTTGAGTTCAAGCCTCATCAGGGCCTTTTTATATGTGTGTTTCTGTATGTTGTTTTCAAGTCATTCTTTCTAGGAGTCACACCTTGTCTTAAGTTTGCTTATTGACAAGCTTCCCTTTCCATCTTTCATCTTATCAAGAAGACTTCATGAAAACCATTGAACCATAAACTATTGCCTCACCCCTTCCGATCGCCTGACGAACGCCTGACAAACGCCATTCTCACCCCGCCGGGCAAGCCCTGCCGGGCAAAGCCAAATAAGCCATGCATATTTAAAGTTCCTTTGAAAGGCAGAGCGAGGACTAGGACGTCTGTTCCGACTGAGTCTGCATCCACAGAAAGGATGAAATAAGGCTCTAGAAATTTCACCAAGGAGATATGAACTTCATCCCCCTTAAAATACTTTTTCTCCCAGATACCCCGGCTCTTAGTCAAATGAGGTTAATCTTCAAAACCCCACCCCCACTAACCATAAATATTCACCTCTCCTGCTGTCCATTCAATTGATACAAGGTATCTTGTACATGGAGAGAATGTGAGAAAAAGCAGAATTGCTTCATAGATTTGGTGACCTTGGATGGGTGGGCTGGATAAAGAAGTGAACTTGGTTTCCGGAAAGGGAGTATCATGATGGGAATGAGGAAAAGAGAACATGGACCACATTCACAGGTTAGAGAAATAAATGTAATAGGTTGAATGGTTTTGAAAAGCTAGCTTTGAGCAGGAATTGTTTTTTAAAATTGCAAAGAACTAAAATAGTCAATGTGGGATTGGAGGCACAATCTGAGCAGAAAGCACCATAAGCTGCTATGGTGCAACTCTTATGTTGACTAGAAACTTTAATATGATGATGCTCTTCTTTTGATATTTCTTTGAGTTAAATTTTATTGTATGTAGCTGACACAGCACTGTTTGCAGCTCCTCAGTTTATGGTTATCCCGTGACAACAATGTATTCATCATATTTATTATTCTACAAAAGTATTTTTAAATGCACTGATGTGGTGTTTGCATGCTATGCAAGATGGTACATCATTGAATGTTTATAAGGAGCATCGCATAGGATATGTGATATTTGGCACCTGGAGGAGTCGGACACGCAGATCCTGAAAAGAAGTTAAGACTCTATAGCAAGAGCCGTCTTTATTCTGAGTCTAATCTTTACTTTTAGTGAAATGGTTTATGAAAACCAATCAACTGCTCCAGGTGAGGCTCGAACTCACAACCTCGGCATGGCTCAGTGCAAGTACTGCTGTATAAGTACCGCGCGCTAACCGATTGCGCCACTGGAGCTCACTGTTTTCATTTCTCCCCATTTGAGCCATCTAGTGCTAACCAAGTAGATACTGCACTGCTCCATTATTCACTATGCAAGATCGACTCACATGCTAGCATGTTATCATGACTATTAAAAATACAGTCCAAATGGAATAGATTTGATAATTCTGCTATATCGTGTGCTCTGTCTATTGAACACCCCATACATTTGCCGTTCTGACACAGTCTAGGATAAACTTATGCTTATTTTTAATTAGCACATAGTTAGAATTTCACCAAAAATGAAATATAGGCTCCTAAGGCAGACGAGGTGGCCGAGTGGTTAAGGCGATGGACTGCTAATCCATTGTGCTCTGCACGCGTGGGTTCGAATCCCACCTTCGTCGGAAAGCCATCAGACACTCTTTTGAAGGTGAGCATGTCTTGTAGTACAATTACACTCTCTTTCAAGACACTGCCATAATCCACTAGAAGGGCCCAACTGACTATTCCATTATGGCATTTATGTCAAATAAAGGGAATTATTTTGTGCTTAATTGAAATTAGATCTTTCATGAAGTGTCCAGAGGATTGCCTATTCCTCACTCCTGGCCTTCCAACCAGTTTGGATAGATAGACTGATAAAAAAGCATTTCTTACTCCTAAAGTTTCAGCCGTCTCAAGTGTATGAGTGTTTACATTTGTCTGCCCCACAGAGACAGATCACTTCTAATAAGTGAGTTCTCTATCTGTCACTGATTGCGGACATACTCACTAGAGCTTTCAGTATGGTCATAAATGTGAATACTCTTATGTTCTCAAATCAAAATGGAGTTTTTCCTACTTTCAAGAAAAGTGTCTTAAGCATGCTCTTCGATTTGTGCACGCATGTAGACATTCAAATGCAACTGCATTTCCATACAGAGTCTCAAAATCATAGATATCTTCATACCGCAGTAAGAATACATGTTGCGATTTACAAACTGCAGGCAGACTGGCCTTGTAGCTCAGTGGCAGAGCACTGGTCTTGTAAACCAGGGGTCATGAGTTCAAGCCTCATCAGGGCCTTTTTATATGTGTGTTTCTGTATGTTGTTTTTAAGTCATTCTTTCTAGGAGTCACACCTTGTCTTAAGTTTGCTTATTGACAAGCTTCCCTTTCCATCTTTCATCTTATCAAGAAGACTTCATGAAAACCATTGAACCATAAACTATTGCCTCACCCCTTCCGATCGCCTGACGAACGCCTGACAAACGCCATTCTCACCCCGCCGGGCAAGCCCTGCCGGGCAAAGCCAAATAAGCCATGCATATTTAGAGTTCCTTTGAAAGGCAGAGCGAGGACTAGGACATCTGTTCCGACTGAGTCTGCATCCACAGAAAGGATGAAATAAGGCTCTAGAAATTTCACCAAGGAGATATGAACTTCATCCCCCTTAAAATACTTTTTCTCCCAGATACCCCGGCTCTTAGTCAAATGAGGTTAATCTTCAAAACCCCACCCCCACTAACCATAAATATTCACCTCTCCTGCTGTCCATTCAATTGATACAAGGTATCTTGTACATGGAGAGAATGTGAGAAAAAGCAGAATTGCTTCATAGATTTGGTGACCTTGGATGGGTGGGCTGGATAAAGAAGTGAACTTGGTTTCCGGAAAGGGAGTATCATGATGGGAATGAGGAAAAGAGAACATGGACCACATTCACAGGTTAGAGAAATAAATGTAATAGGTTGAATGGTTTTGAAAAGCTAGCTTTGAGCAGGAATTGTTTTTTAAAATTGCAAAGAACTAAAAAAGTCAATGTGGGATTGGAGGCACAATCTGAGCAGAAAGCACCATAAGCTGCTATGGTGCAACTCTTATGTTGACTAGAAACTTTAATATGATGATGCTCTTCTTTTGATATTTCTTTGAGTTAAATTTTATTGTATGTAGCTGACACAGCACTGTTTGCAGCTCCTCAGTTTATGGTTATCCCGTGACAACAATGTATTCATCATATTTATTATTCTACAAAAGTATTTTTAAATGCACTGATGTGGTGTTTGCATGCTATGCAAGATGGTACATCATTGAATGTTTATAAGGAGCATCGCATAGGATATGTGATATTTGGCACCTGGAGGAGTTGGACACGCAGATCCTGAAAAGAAGTTAAGACTCTCTAGCAAGAGCCGTCTTTATTCTGAGTCTAATCTTTCCTTTCAGTGAAATGGTTTATGAAAACCAATCAACTGCTCCAGGTGAGGCTCGAACTCACAACCTCAGCATGGCTCAGTGCAAGTACTGCTGTATAAGTACCGCGCGCTAACCGATTGCGCCACTGGAGCTCGCTGTTTTCATTTCTCCCCATTTGAGCCATCTAGTGCTAACCAAGTAGATACTGCACTGCTCCATTATTCACTGTGCAAGATCGACTCACATGCTAGCATGTTATCATGACTATTAAAAATACAGTCCAAATGGAATAGATTTGATAATTCTGCTATATCGTGTGCTCTGTCTATTGAACACCCCATACATTTGCCGTTCTGACACAGTCTAGGATAAACTTATGCTTATTTTTAATTAGCACATAGTTAGAATTTCACCAAAAATGAAATATAGGCCCCCAAGGCAGAAGAGGTGGCCGAGTGGTTAAGGCGATGGACTGCTAATCCATTGCGCTCTGCACGCGTGGGTTCGAATCCCACCTTCGTCGGAAAGCCATCAGACAATCTTTTGAAGGTGAGCATGTCTCGTAGTACAATTACACTCTCTTTCAAGACACTGCCATAATCCACTAGAAGGGCCCAACTGACTATTCCATTATGGCATTTATGTCAAATAAAGGGAAGTATTTTGTGCTTAATTGAAATTAGATCTTTCATGAAGTGTCCAGAGGATTGCCTATTCCTCACTCCTGGCCTTCCAACCAGTTTGGATAGATAGACTGATAAGAAAGCATTTCTTACTCCTAAAGTTTAAGCCGTCTCAAGTGTATGAGTGTTTACATTTGTCTGCCCCACAGAGACAGATCACTTCTAATAAGTGAGTTCTCTATCTGTCACTGATTGCGGACATACTCACTAGAGCTTTCAGTATGGTCATAAATGTGAATACTCTTATGTTCTCAAATCAAAATGGAGTTTTTCCTACTTTCAAGAAAAGTGTCTTAAGCATGCTCTTCGATTTGTGCACGCATGTAGACATTCAAATGCAACTGCATTTCCATACAGAGTCTCAAAATCATAGATATCTTCATACCGCAGTAAGAATACATGTTGCGATTTACAAACTGCAGGCAGACCGGCCTTGTAGCTCAGTGGCAGAGCACTGGTCTTGTAAACCAGGGGTCATGAGAGTTCAAGCCTCATCAGGGCCTTTTTATATGTGTGTTTCTGTATGTTGTTTTCAAGTCATTCTTTCTAGGAGTCACACCTTGTCTTAAGTTTGCTTATTGACAAGCTTCCCTTTCCATCTTTCATCTTATCAAGAAGACTTCATGAAAACCATTGAACCATAAACTATTGCCTCACCCCTTCCGATCGCCTGACGAACGCCTGACAAACGCCATTCTCACCCCGCCGGGCAAGCCCTGCCGGGCAAAGCCAAATAAGCCATGCATATTTAGAGTTCCTTTGAAAGGCAGAGCGAGGACTAGGACGTCTGTTCCGACTGAGTCTGCATCCACAGAAAGGATGAAATAAGGCTCTAGAAATTTCACCAAGGAGATATGAACTTCATCCCCCTTAAAATACTTTTTCTCCCAGATACCCCGGCTCTTAGTCAAATGAGGTTAATCTTCAAAACTCCACCCCCACTAACCATAAATATTCACCTCTCCTGCTGTCCATTCAATTGATACAAGGTATCTTGTACATGGAGAGAATGTGAGAAAAAGCAGAATTGCTTCATAGATTTGGTGACTTTGGATGGGTGGGCTGGATAAAGAAGTGAACTTGGTTTCCGGAAAGGGAGTATCATGATGGGAATGAGGAAAAGAGAACATGGACCACATTCACAGGTTAGAGAAATAAATGTAATAGGTTGAATGGTTTTGAAAAGCTAGCTTTGAGCAGGAATTGTTTTTTAAAATTGCAAAGAACTAAAAAAGTCAATGTGGGATTGGAGGCACAATCTGAGCAGAAAGCACCATAAGCTGCTATGGTGCAACTCTTATGTTGACTAGAAACTTTAATATGATGATGCTCTTCTTTTGATATTTCTTTGAGTTACATTTTATTGTATGTAGCTGACACAGCACTGTTTGCAGCTCCTCAGTTTATGGTTATCCCGTGACAACAATGTATTCATCATATTTATTATTTTACAAAAGTGTATTTAAATGCACTGATGTGGTGTTTGCATGCTATGCAAGATGGTACATCATTGAATGTTTATAAGGAGCATCGCATAGGATATGTGATATTTGGCACCTGGAGGAGTCGGACACGCAGATCCTGAAAAGAAGTTAAGACTCTATAGCAAGAGCCGTCTTTATTCTGAGTCTAATCTTTACTTTTAGTGAAATGGTTTATGAAAACCAATCAACTGCTCCAGGTGAGGCTCGAACTCACAACCTCGGCATGGCTCAGTGCAAGTACTGCTGTATAAGTACCGCGCGCTAACCGATTGCGCCACTGGAGCTCACTGTTTTCATTTCTCCCCATTTGAGCCATCTAGTGCTAACCAAGTAGATACTGCACTGCTCCATTATTCACTGTGCAAGATCGACTCACATGCTAGCATGTTATCATGACTATTAAAAATACAGTCCAAATGGAATAGATTTGATAATTCTGCTATATCGTGTGCTCTGTCTATTGAACACCCCATACATTTGCCGTTCTGACACAGTCTAGGATAAACTTATGCTTATTTTTAATTAGCACATAGTTAGAATTTCACCAAAAATGAAATATAGGCTCCTAAGGCAGACGAGGTGGCCGAGTGGTTAAGGCGATGGACTGCTAATCCATTGTGCTCTGCACGCGTGGGTTCGAATCCCACCTTCGTCGGAAAGCCATCAGACACTCTTTTGAAGGTGAGCATGTCTTGTAGTACAATTACACTCTCTTTCAAGACACTGCCATAATCCACTAGAAGGGCCCAACTGACTATTCCATTATGGCATTTATGTCAAATAAAGGGAATTATTTTGTGCTTAATTGAAATTAGATCTTTCATGAAGTGTCCAGAGGATTGCCTATTCCTCACTCCTGGCCTTCCAACCAGTTTGGATAGATAGACTGATAAAAAAGCATTTCTTACTCCTAAAGTTTCAGCCGTCTCAAGTGTATGAGTGTTTACATTTGTCTGCCCCACAGAGACAGATCACTTCTAATAAGTGAGTTCTCTATCTGTCACTGATTGCGGACATACTCACTAGAGCTTTCAGTATGGTCATAAATGTGAATACTCTTATGTTCTCAAATCAAAATGGAGTTTTTCCTACTTTCAAGAAAAGTGTCTTAAGCATGCTCTTCGATTTGTGCACGCATGTAGACATTCAAATGCAACTGCATTTCCATACAGAGTCTCAAAATCATAGATATCTTCATACCGCAGTAAGAATACATGTTGCGATTTACAAACTGCAGGCAGACCGGCCTTGTAGCTCAGTGGCAGAGCACTGGTCTTGTAAACCAGGGGTCATGAGTTCAAGCCTCATCAGGGCCTTTTTATATGTGTGTTTCTGTATGTTGTTTTTAAGTCATTCTTTCTAGGAGTCACACCTTGTCTTAAGTTTGCTTTTTGACAAGCTTCCCTTTCCATCTTTCATCTTATCAAGAAGACTTCATGAAAACCATTGAACCATAAACTATTGCCTCACCCCTTCCGATCGCCTGACGAACACCTGACAAACGCCATTCTCACCCCGCCGGGCAAGCCCTGCCGGGCAAAGCCAAATAAGCCATGCATATTTAGAGTTCCTTTGAAAGGCAGAGCGAGGACTAGGACGTCTGTTCCGACTGAGTCTGCATCCACAGAAAGGATGAAATAAGGCTCTAGAAATTTCACCAAGGAGATATGAACTTCATCCCCCTTAAAATACTTTTTCTCCCAGATACCCCGGCTCTTAGTCAAATGAGGTTAATCTTCAAAACCCCACCCCCACTAACCATAAATATTCACCTCTCCTGCTGTCCATTCAATTGATACAAGGTATCTTGTACATGGAGAGAATGTGAGAAAAAGCAGAATTGCTTCATAGATTTGGTGACCTTGGATGGGTGGGCTGGATAAAGAAGTGAACTTGGTTTCCGGAAAGGGAGTATCATGATGGGAATGAGGAAAAGAGAACATGGACCACATTCACAGGTTAGAGAAATAAATGTAATAGGTTGAATGGTTTTGAAAAGCTAGCTTTGAGCAGGAATTGTTTTTTAAAATTGCAAAGAACTAAAAAAGTCAATGTGGGATTGGAGGCACAATCTGAGCAGAAAGCACCATAAGCTGCTATGGTGCAACTCTTATGTTGACTAGAAACTTTAATATGATGATGCTCTTCTTTTGATATTTCTTTGAGTTAAATTTTATTGTATGTAGCTGACACAGCACTGTTTGCAGCTCCTCAGTTTATGGTTATCCCGTGACAACAATGTATTCATCATATTTATTATTCTACAAAAGTATTTTTAAATGCACTGATGTGGTGTTTGCATGCTATGCAAGATGGTACATCATTGAATGTTTATAAGGAGCATCGCATAGGATATGTGATATTTGGCACCTGGAGGAGTCGGACACGCAGATCCTGAAAAGAAGTTAAGACTCTATAGCAAGAGCCGTCTTTATTCTGAGTCTAATCTTTACTTTTAGTGAAATGGTTTATGAAAACCAATCAACTGCTCCAGGTGAGGCTCGAACTCACAACCTCGGCATGGCTCAGTGCAAGTACTGCTGTATAAGTACCGCGCGCTAACCGATTGCGCCACTGGAGCTCACTGTTTTCATTTCTCCCCATTTGAGCCATCTAGTGCTAACCAAGTAGATACTGCACTGCTCCATTATTCACTGTGCAAGATCGACTCACATGCTAGCATGTTATCATGACTATTAAAAATACAGTCCAAATGGAATAGATTTGATAATTCTGCTATATCGTGTGCTCTGTCTATTGAACACCCCATACATTTGCCGTTCTGACACAGTCTAGGATAAACTTATGCTTATTTTTAATTAGCACATAGTTAGAATTTCACCAAAAATGAAATATAGGCTCCTAAGGCAGACGAGGTGGCCGAGTGGTTAAGGCGATGGACTGCTAATCCATTGTGCTCTGCACGCGTGGGTTCGAATCCCACCTTTGTCGGAAAGCCATCAGACACTCTTTTGAAGGTGAGCATGTCTTGTAGTACAATTACACTCTCTTTCAAGACACTGCCATAATCCACTAGAAGGGCCCAACTGACTATTCCATTATGGCATTTATGTCAAATAAAGGGAAGTATTTTGTGCTTAATTGAAATTAGATCTTTCATGAAGTGTCCAGAGGATTGCCTATTCCTCACTCCTGGCCTTCCAACCAGTTTGGATAGATAGACTGATAAGAAAGCATTTCTTACTCCTAAAGTTTCAGCCGTCTCAAGTGTATGAGTGTTTACATTTGTCTGCCCCACAGAGACAGATCACTTCTAATAAGTGAGTTCTCTATCTGTCACTGATTGCGGACATACTCACTAGAGCTTTCAGTATGGTCATAAATGTGAATACTCTTATGTTCTCAAATCAAAATGGAGTTTTTCCTACTTTCAAGAAAAGTGTCTTAAGCATGCTCTTCGATTTGTGCACGCATGTAGACATTCAAATGCAACTGCATTTCCATACAGAGTCTCAAAATCATAGATATCTTCATACCGCAGTAAGAATACATGTTGCGATTTACAAACTGCAGGCAGACTGGCCTTGTAGCTCAGTGGCAGAGCACTGGTCTTGTAAACCAGGGGTCATGAGTTCAAGCCTCATCAGGGCCTTTTTATATGTGTGTTTCTGTATGTTGTTTTTAAGTCATTCTTTCTAGGAGTCACACCTTGTCTTAAGTTTGCTTATTGACAAGCTTCCCTTTCCATCTTTCATCTTATCAAGAAGACTTCATGAAAACCATTGAACCATAAACTATTGCCTCACCCCTTCCGATCGCCTGACGAACGCCTGACAAACGCCATTCTCACCCCGCCGGGCAAGCCCTGCCGGGCAAAGCCAAATAAGCCATGCATATTTAGAGTTCCTTTGAAAGGCAGAGCGAGGACTAGGACATCTGTTCCGACTGAGTCTGCATCCACAGAAAGGATGAAATAAGGCTCTAGAAATTTCACCAAGGAGATATGAACTTCATCCCCCTTAAAATACTTTTTCTCCCAGATACCCCGGCTCTTAGTCAAATGAGGTTAATCTTCAAAACCCCACCCCCACTAACCATAAATATTCACCTCTCCTGCTGTCCATTCAATTGATACAAGGTATCTTGTACATGGAGAGAATGTGAGAAAAAGCAGAATTGCTTCATAGATTTGGTGACCTTGGATGGGTGGGCTGGATAAAGAAGTGAACTTGGTTTCCGGAAAGGGAGTATCATGATGGGAATGAGGAAAAGAGAACATGGACCACATTCACAGGTTAGAGAAATAAATGTAATAGGTTGAATGGTTTTGAAAAGCTAGCTTTGAGCAGGAATTGTTTTTTAAAATTGCAAAGAACTAAAAAAGTCAATGTGGGATTGGAGGCACAATCTGAGCAGAAAGCACCATAAGCTGCTATGGTGCAACTCTTATGTTGACTAGAAACTTTAATATGATGATGCTCTTCTTTTGATATTTCTTTGAGTTAAATTTTATTGTATGTAGCTGACACAGCACTGTTTGCAGCTCCTCAGTTTATGGTTATCCCGTGACAACAATGTATTCATCATATTTATTATTCTACAAAAGTATTTTTAAATGCACTGATGTGGTGTTTGCATGCTATGCAAGATGGTACATCATTGAATGTTTATAAGGAGCATCGCATAGGATATGTGATATTTGGCACCTGGAGGAGTTGGACACGCAGATCCTGAAAAGAAGTTAAGACTCTCTAGCAAGAGCCGTCTTTATTCTGAGTCTAATCTTTCCTTTCAGTGAAATGGTTTATGAAAACCAATCAACTGCTCCAGGTGAGGCTCGAACTCACAACCTCAGCATGGCTCAGTGCAAGTACTGCTGTATAAGTACCGCGCGCTAACCGATTGCGCCACTGGAGCTCGCTGTTTTCATTTCTCCCCATTTGAGCCATCTAGTGCTAACCAAGTAGATACTGCACTGCTCCATTATTCACTGTGCAAGATCGACTCACATGCTAGCATGTTATCATGACTATTAAAAATACAGTCCAAATGGAATAGATTTGATAATTCTGCTATATCGTGTGCTCTGTCTATTGAACACCCCATACATTTGCCGTTCTGACACAGTCTAGGATAAACTTATGCTTATTTTTAATTAGCACATAGTTAGAATTTCACCAAAAATGAAATATAGGCCCCCAAGGCAGAAGAGGTGGCCGAGTGGTTAAGGCGATGGACTGCTAATCCATTGCGCTCTGCACGCGTGGGTTCGAATCCCACCTTCGTCGGAAAGCCATCAGACAATCTTTTGAAGGTGAGCATGTCTCGTAGTACAATTACACTCTCTTTCAAGACACTGCCATAATCCACTAGAAGGGCCCAACTGACTATTCCATTATGGCATTTATGTCAAATAAAGGGAAGTATTTTGTGCTTAATTGAAATTAGATCTTTCATGAAGTGTCCAGAGGATTGCCTATTCCTCACTCCTGGCCTTCCAACCAGTTTGGATAGATAGACTGATAAGAAAGCATTTCTTACTCCTAAAGTTTAAGCCGTCTCAAGTGTATGAGTGTTTACATTTGTCTGCCCCACAGAGACAGATCACTTCTAATAAGTGAGTTCTCTATCTGTCACTGATTGCGGACATACTCACTAGAGCTTTCAGTATGGTCATAAATGTGAATACTCTTATGTTCTCAAATCAAAATGGAGTTTTTCCTACTTTCAAGAAAAGTGTCTTAAGCATGCTCTTCGATTTGTGCACGCATGTAGACATTCAAATGCAACTGCATTTCCATACAGAGTCTCAAAATCATAGATATCTTCATACCGCAGTAAGAATACATGTTGCGATTTACAAACTGCAGGCAGACCGGCCTTGTAGCTCAGTGGCAGAGCACTGGTCTTGTAAACCAGGGGTCATGAGAGTTCAAGCCTCATCAGGGCCTTTTTATATGTGTGTTTCTGTATGTTGTTTTCAAGTCATTCTTTCTAGGAGTCACACCTTGTCTTAAGTTTGCTTATTGACAAGCTTCCCTTTCCATCTTTCATCTTATCAAGAAGACTTCATGAAAACCATTGAACCATAAACTATTGCCTCACCCCTTCCGATCGCCTGACGAACGCCTGACAAACGCCATTCTCACCCCGCCGGGCAAGCCCTGCCGGGCAAAGCCAAATAAGCCATGCATATTTAGAGTTCCTTTGAAAGGCAGAGCGAGGACTAGGACGTCTGTTCCGACTGAGTCTGCATCCACAGAAAGGATGAAATAAGGCTCTAGAAATTTCACCAAGGAGATATGAACTTCATCCCCCTTAAAATACTTTTTCTCCCAGATACCCCGGCTCTTAGTCAAATGAGGTTAATCTTCAAAACTCCACCCCCACTAACCATAAATATTCACCTCTCCTGCTGTCCATTCAATTGATACAAGGTATCTTGTACATGGAGAGAATGTGAGAAAAAGCAGAATTGCTTCATAGATTTGGTGACTTTGGATGGGTGGGCTGGATAAAGAAGTGAACTTGGTTTCCGGAAAGGGAGTATCATGATGGGAATGAGGAAAAGAGAACATGGACCACATTCACAGGTTAGAGAAATAAATGTAATAGGTTGAATGGTTTTGAAAAGCTAGCTTTGAGCAGGAATTGTTTTTTAAAATTGCAAAGAACTAAAAAAGTCAATGTGGGATTGGAGGCACAATCTGAGCAGAAAGCACCATAAGCTGCTATGGTGCAACTCTTATGTTGACTAGAAACTTTAATATGATGATGCTCTTCTTTTGATATTTCTTTGAGTTACATTTTATTGTATGTAGCTGACACAGCACTGTTTGCAGCTCCTCAGTTTATGGTTATCCCGTGACAACAATGTATTCATCATATTTATTATTTTACAAAAGTGTATTTAAATGCACTGATGTGGTGTTTGCATGCTATGCAAGATGGTACATCATTGAATGTTTATAAGGAGCATCGCATAGGATATGTGATATTTGGCACCTGGAGGAGTCGGACACGCAGATCCTGAAAAGAAGTTAAGACTCTATAGCAAGAGCCGTCTTTATTCTGAGTCTAATCTTTACTTTTAGTGAAATGGTTTATGAAAACCAATCAACTGCTCCAGGTGAGGCTCGAACTCACAACCTCGGCATGGCTCAATGCAAGTACTGCTGTATAAGTACCGCGCGCTAACCGATTGCGCCACTGGAGCTCACTGTTTTCATTTCTCCCCATTTGAGCCATCTAGTGCTAACCAAGTAGATACTGCACTGCTCCATTATTCACTGTGCAAGATCGACTCACATGCTAGCATGTTATCATGACTATTAAAAATACAGTCCAAATGGAATAGATTTGATAATTCTGCTATATCGTGTGCTCTGTCTATTGAACACCCCATACATTTGCCGTTCTGACACAGTCTAGGATAAACTTATGCTTATTTTTAATTAGCACATAGTTAGAATTTCACCAAAAATGAAATATAGGCTCCTAAGGCAGACGAGGTGGCCGAGTGGTTAAGGCGATGGACTGCTAATCCATTGTGCTCTGCACGCGTGGGTTCGAATCCCACCTTCGTCGGAAAGCCATCAGACACTCTTTTGAAGGTGAGCATGTCTTGTAGTACAATTACACTCTCTTTCAAGACACTGCCATAATCCACTAGAAGGGCCCAACTGACTATTCCATTATGGCATTTATGTCAAATAAAGGGAATTATTTTGTGCTTAATTGAAATTAGATCTTTCATGAAGTGTCCAGAGGATTGCCTATTCCTCACTCCTGGCCTTCCAACCAGTTTGGATAGATAGACTGATAAAAAAGCATTTCTTACTCCTAAAGTTTCAGCCGTCTCAAGTGTATGAGTGTTTACATTTGTCTGCCCCACAGAGACAGATCACTTCTAATAAGTGAGTTCTCTATCTGTCACTGATTGCGGACATACTCACTAGAGCTTTCAGTATGGTCATAAATGTGAATACTCTTATGTTCTCAAATCAAAATGGAGTTTTTCCTACTTTCAAGAAAAGTGTCTTAAGCATGCTCTTCGATTTGTGCACGCATGTAGACATTCAAATGCAACTGCATTTCCATACAGAGTCTCAAAATCATAGATATCTTCATACCGCAGTAAGAATACATGTTGCGATTTACAAACTGCAGGCAGACCGGCCTTGTAGCTCAGTGGCAGAGCACTGGTCTTGTAAACCAGGGGTCATGAGTTCAAGCCTCATCAGGGCCTTTTTATATGTGTGTTTCTGTATGTTGTTTTTAAGTCATTCTTTCTAGGAGTCACACCTTGTCTTAAGTTTGCTTTTTGACAAGCTTCCCTTTCCATCTTTCATCTTATCAAGAAGACTTCATGAAAACCATTGAACCATAAACTATTGCCTCACCCCTTCCGATCGCCTGACGAACACCTGACAAACGCCATTCTCACCCCGCCGGGCAAGCCCTGCCGGGCAAAGCCAAATAAGCCATGCATATTTAGAGTTCCTTTGAAAGGCAGAGCGAGGACTAGGACGTCTGTTCCGACTGAGTCTGCATCCACAGAAAGGATGAAATAAGGCTCTAGAAATTTCACCAAGGAGATATGAACTTCATCCCCCTTAAAATACTTTTTCTCCCAGATACCCCGGCTCTTAGTCAAATGAGGTTAATCTTCAAAACCCCACCCCCACTAACCATAAATATTCACCTCTCCTGCTGTCCATTCAATTGATACAAGGTATCTTGTACATGGAGAGAATGTGAGAAAAAGCAGAATTGCTTCATAGATTTGGTGACCTTGGATGGGTGGGCTGGATAAAGAAGTGAACTTGGTTTCCGGAAAGGGAGTATCATGATGGGAATGAGGAAAAGAGAACATGGACCACATTCACAGGTTAGAGAAATAAATGTAATAGGTTGAATGGTTTTGAAAAGCTAGCTTTGAGCAGGAATTGTTTTTTAAAATTGCAAAGAACTAAAAAAGTCAATGTGGGATTGGAGGCACAATCTGAGCAGAAAGCACCATAAGCTGCTATGGTGCAACTCTTATGTTGACTAGAAACTTTAATATGATGATGCTCTTCTTTTGATATTTCTTTGAGTTAAATTTTATTGTATGTAGCTGACACAGCACTGTTTGCAGCTCCTCAGTTTATGGTTATCCCGTGACAACAATGTATTCATCATATTTATTATTCTACAAAAGTATTTTTAAATGCACTGATGTGGTGTTTGCATGCTATGCAAGATGGTACATCATTGAATGTTTATAAGGAGCATCGCATAGGATATGTGATATTTGGCACCTGGAGGAGTCGGACACGCAGATCCTGAAAAGAAGTTAAGACTCTATAGCAAGAGCCGTCTTTATTCTGAGTCTAATCTTTACTTTTAGTGAAATGGTTTATGAAAACCAATCAACTGCTCCAGGTGAGGCTCGAACTCACAACCTCGGCATGGCTCAGTGCAAGTACTGCTGTATAAGTACCGCGCGCTAACCGATTGCGCCACTGGAGCTCACTGTTTTCATTTCTCCCCATTTGAGCCATCTAGTGCTAACCAAGTAGATACTGCACTGCTCCATTATTCACTGTGCAAGATCGACTCACATGCTAGCATGTTATCATGACTATTAAAAATACAGTCCAAATGGAATAGATTTGATAATTCTGCTATATCGTGTGCTCTGTCTATTGAACACCCCATACATTTGCCGTTCTGACACAGTCTAGGATAAACTTATGCTTATTTTTAATTAGCACATAGTTAGAATTTCACCAAAAATGAAATATAGGCTCCTAAGGCAGACGAGGTGGCCGAGTGGTTAAGGCGATGGACTGCTAATCCATTGTGCTCTGCACGCGTGGGTTCGAATCCCACCTTTGTCGGAAAGCCATCAGACACTCTTTTGAAGGTGAGCATGTCTTGTAGTACAATTACACTCTCTTTCAAGACACTGCCATAATCCACTAGAAGGGCCCAACTGACTATTCCATTATGGCATTTATGTCAAATAAAGGGAAGTATTTTGTGCTTAATTGAAATTAGATCTTTCATGAAGTGTCCAGAGGATTGCCTATTCCTCACTCCTGGCCTTCCAACCAGTTTGGATAGATAGACTGATAAGAAAGCATTTCTTACTCCTAAAGTTTCAGCCGTCTCAAGTGTATGAGTGTTTACATTTGTCTGCCCCACAGAGACAGATCACTTCTAATAAGTGAGTTCTCTATCTGTCACTGATTGCGGACATACTCACTAGAGCTTTCAGTATGGTCATAAATGTGAATACTCTTATGTTCTCAAATCAAAATGGAGTTTTTCCTACTTTCAAGAAAAGTGTCTTAAGCATGCTCTTCGATTTGTGCACGCATGTAGACATTCAAATGCAACTGCATTTCCATACAGAGTCTCAAAATCATAGATATCTTCATACCGCAGTAAGAATACATGTTGCGATTTACAAACTGCAGGCAGACCGGCCTTGTAGCACAGTGGCAGAGCACTGGTCTTGTAAACCAGGGGTCTTGAGTTCAAGCCTCATCAGGGCCTTTTTATATGTGTGTTTCTGTATGTTGTTTTCAAGTCATTCTTTCTAGGAGTCACACCTTGTCTTAAGTTTGCTTATTGACAAGCTTCCCTTTCCATCTTTCATCTTATCAAGAAGACTTCATGAAAACCATTGAACCATAAACTATTGCCTCACCCCTTCCGATCGCCTGACGAACGCCTGACAAACGCCATTCTCACCCCGCCGGGCAAGCCCTGCCGGGCAAAGCCAAATAAGCCATGCATATTTAAAGTTCCTTTGAAAGGCAGAGCGAGGACTAGGACGTCTGTTCCGACTGAGTCTGCATCCACAGAAAGGATGAAATAAGGCTCTAGAAATTTCACCAAGGAGATATGAACTTCATCCCCCTTAAAATACTTTTTCTCCCAGATACCCCGGCTCTTAGTCAAATGAGGTTAATCTTCAAAACCCCACCCCCACTAACCATAAATATTCACCTCTCCTGCTGTCCATTCAATTGATACAAGGTATCTTGTACATGGAGAGAATGTGAGAAAAAGCAGAATTGCTTCATAGATTTGGTGACCTTGGATGGGTGGGCTGGATAAAGAAGTGAACTTGGTTTCCGGAAAGGGAGTATCATGATGGGAATGAGGAAAAGAGAACATGGACCACATTCACAGGTTAGAGAAATAAATGTAATAGGTTGAATGGTTTTGAAAAGCTAGCTTTGAGCAGGAATTGTTTTTTAAAATTGCAAAGAACTAAAAAAGTCAATGTGGGATTGGAGGCACAATCTGAGCAGAAAGCACCATAAGCTGCTATGGTGCAACTCTTATGTTGACTAGAAACTTTAATATGATGATGCTCTTCTTTTGATATTTCTTTGAGTTAAATTTTATTGTATGTAGCTGACACAGCACTGTTTGCAGCTCCTCAGTTTATGGTTATCCCGTGACAACAATGTATTCATCATATTTATTATTCTACAAAAGTATTTTTAAATGCACTGATGTGGTGTTTGCATGCTATGCAAGATGGTACATCATTGAATGTTTATAAGGAGCATCGCATAGGATATGTGATATTTGGCACCTGGAGGAGTCGGACACGCAGATCCTGAAAAGAAGTTAAGACTCTCTAGCAAGAGCCGTCTTTATTCTGAGTCTAATCTTTCCTTTCAGTGAAATGGTTTATGAAAACCAATCAACTGCTCCAGGTGAGGCTCGAACTCACAACCTCAGCATGGCTCAGTGCAAGTACTGCTGTATAAGTACCGCGCGCTAACCGATTGCGCCACTGGAGCTCGCTGTTTTCATTTCTCCCCATTTGAGCCATCTAGTGCTAACCAAGTAGATACTGCACTGCTCCATTATTCACTGTGCAAGATCGACTCACATGCTAGCATGTTATCATGACTATTAAAAATACAGTCCAAATGGAATAGATTTGATAATTCTGCTATATCGTGTGCTCTGTCTATTGAACACCCCATACATTTGCCGTTCTGACACAGTCTAGGATAAACTTATGCTTATTTTTAATTAGCACATAGTTAGAATTTCACCAAAAATGAAATATAGGCCCCCAAGGCAGAAGAGGTGGCCGAGTGGTTAAGGCGATGGACTGCTAATCCATTGTGCTCTGCACGCGTGGGTTCGAATCCCACCTTCGTCGGAAAGCCATCAGACACTCTTTTGAAGGTGAGCATGTCTCGTAGTACAATTACACTCTCTTTCAAGACACTGCCATAATCCACTAGAAGGGCCCAACTGACTATTCCATTATGGCATTTATGTCAAATAAAGGGAAGTATTTTGTGCTTAATTGAAATTAGATCTTTCATGAAGTGTCCAGAGGATTGCCTATTCCTCACTCCTGGCCTTCCAACCAGTTTGGATAGATAGACTGATAAGAAAGCATTTCTTACTCCTAAAGTTTCAGCCGTCTCAAGTGTATGAGTGTTTACATTTGTCTGCCCCACAGAGACAGATCACTTCTAATAAGTGAGTTCTCTATCTGTCACTGATTGCGGACATACTCACTAGAGCTTTCAGTATGGTCATAAATGTGAATACTCTTATGTTCTCAAATCAAAATGGAGTTTTTCCTACTTTCAAGAAAAGTGTCTTAAGCATGCTCTTCGATTTGTGCACGCATGTAGACATTCAAATGCAACTGCATTTCCATACAGAGTCTCAAAATCATAGATATCTTCATACCGCAGTAAGAATACATGTTGCGATTTACAAACTGCAGGCAGACCGGCCTTGTAGCTCAGTGGCAGAGCACTGGTCTTGTAAACCAGGGGTCATGAGAGTTCAAGCCTCATCAGGGCCTTTTTATATGTGTGTTTCTGTATGTTGTTTTCAAGTCATTCTTTCTAGGAGTCACACCTTGTCTTAAGTTTGCTTATTGACAAGCTTCCCTTTCCATCTTTCATCTTATCAAGAAGACTTCATGAAAACCATTGAACCATAAACTATTGCCTCACCCCTTCCGATCGCCTGACGAACGCCTGACAAACGCCATTCTCACCCCGCCGGGCAAGCCCTGCCGGGCAAAGCCAAATAAGCCATGCATATTTAGAGTTCCTTTGAAAGGCAGAGCGAGGACTAGGACGTCTGTTCCGACTGAGTCTGCATCCACAGAAAGGATGAAATAAGGCTCTAGAAATTTCACCAAGGAGATATGAACTTCATCCCCCTTAAAATACTTTTTCTCCCAGATACCCCGGCTCTTAGTCAAATGAGGTTAATCTTCAAAACTCCACCCCCACTAACCATAAATATTCACCTCTCCTGCTGTCCATTCAATTGATACAAGGTATCTTGTACATGGAGAGAATGTGAGAAAAAGCAGAATTGCTTCATAGATTTGGTGACTTTGGATGGGTGGGCTGGATAAAGAAGTGAACTTGGTTTCCGGAAAGGGAGTATCATGATGGGAATGAGGAAAAGAGAACATGGACCACATTCACAGGTTAGAGAAATAAATGTAATAGGTTGAATGGTTTTGAAAAGCTAGCTTTGAGCAGGAATTGTTTTTTAAAATTGCAAAGAACTAAAAAAGTCAATGTGGGATTGGAGGCACAATCTGAGCAGAAAGCACCATAAGCTGCTATGGTGCAACTCTTATGTTGACTAGAAACTTTAATATGATGATGCTCTTCTTTTGATATTTCTTTGAGTTACATTTTATTGTATGTAGCTGACACAGCACTGTTTGCAGCTCCTCAGTTTATGGTTATCCCGTGACAACAATGTATTCATCATATTTATTATTCTACAAAAGTGTATTTAAATGCACTGATGTGGTGTTTGCATGCTATGCAAGATGGTACATCATTGAATGTTTATAAGGAGCATCGCATAGGATATGTGATATTTGGCACCTGGAGGAGTCGGACACGCAGATCCTGAAAAGAAGTTAAGACTCTATAGCAAGAGCCGTCTTTATTCTGAGTCTAATCTTTACTTTTAGTGAAATGGTTTATGAAAACCAATCAACTGCTCCAGGTGAGGCTCGAACTCACAACCTCGGCATGGCTCAGTGCAAGTACTGCTGTATAAGTACCGGCGCTAACCGATTGCGCCACTGGAGCTCACTGTTTTCATTTCTCCCCATTTGAGCCATCTAGTGCTAACCAAGTAGATACTGCACTGCTCCATTATTCACTGTGCAAGATCGACTCACATGCTAGCATGTTATCATGACTATTAAAAATACAGTCCAAATGGAATAGATTTGATAATTCTGCTATATCGTGTGCTCTGTCTATTGAACACCCCATACATTTGCCGTTCTGACACAGTCTAGGATAAACTTATGCTTATTTTTAATTAGCACATAGTTAGAATTTCACCAAAAATGAAATATAGGCTCCTAAGGCAGACGAGGTGGCCGAGTGGTTAAGGCGATGGACTGCTAATCCATTGTGCTCTGCACGCGTGGGTTCGAATCCCACCTTCGTCGGAAAGCCATCAGACACTCTTTTGAAGGTGAGCATGTCTTGTAGTACAATTACACTCTCTTTCAAGACACTGCCATAATCCACTAGAAGGGCCCAACTGACTATTCCATTATGGCATTTATGTCAAATAAAGGGAATTATTTTGTGCTTAATTGAAATTAGATCTTTCATGAAGTGTCCAGAGGATTGCCTATTCCTCACTCCTGGCCTTCCAACCAGTTTGGATAGATAGACTGATAAAAAAGCATTTCTTACTCCTAAAGTTTCAGCCGTCTCAAGTGTATGAGTGTTTACATTTGTCTGCCCCACAGAGACAGATCACTTCTAATAAGTGAGTTCTCTATCTGTCACTGATTGCGGACATACTCACTAGAGCTTTCAGTATGGTCATAAATGTGAATACTCTTATGTTCTCAAATCAAAATGGAGTTTTTCCTACTTTCAAGAAAAGTGTCTTAAGCATGCTCTTCGATTTGTGCACGCATGTAGACATTCAAATGCAACTGCATTTCCATACAGAGTCTCAAAATCATAGATATCTTCATACCGCAGTAAGAATACATGTTGCGATTTACAAACTGCAGGCAGACCGGCCTTGTAGCTCAGTGGCAGAGCACTGGTCTTGTAAACCAGGGGTCATGAGTTCAAGCCTCATCAGGGCCTTTTTATATGTGTGTTTCTGTATGTTGTTTTTAAGTCATTCTTTCTAGGAGTCACACCTTGTCTTAAGTTTGCTTTTTGACAAGCTTCCCTTTCCATCTTTCATCTTATCAAGAAGACTTCATGAAAACCATTGAACCATAAACTATTGCCTCACCCCTTCCGATCGCCTGACGAACACCTGACAAACGCCATTCTCACCCCGCCGGGCAAGCCCTGCCGGGCAAAGCCAAATAAGCCATGCATATTTAGAGTTCCTTTGAAAGGCAGAGCGAGGACTAGGACGTCTGTTCCGACTGAGTCTGCATCCACAGAAAGGATGAAATAAGGCTCTAGAAATTTCACCAAGGAGATATGAACTTCATCCCCCTTAAAATACTTTTTCTCCCAGATACCCCGGCTCTTAGTCAAATGAGGTTAATCTTCAAAACCCCACCCCCACTAACCATAAATATTCACCTCTCCTGCTGTCCATTCAATTGATACAAGGTATCTTGTACATGGAGAGAATGTGAGAAAAAGCAGAATTGCTTCATAGATTTGGTGACCTTGGATGGGTGGGCTGGATAAAGAAGTGAACTTGGTTTCCGGAAAGGGAGTATCATGATGGGAATGAGGAAAAGAGAACATGGACCACATTCACAGGTTAGAGAAATAAATGTAATAGGTTGAATGGTTTTGAAAAGCTAGCTTTGAGCAGGAATTGTTTTTTAAAATTGCAAAGAACTAAAAAAGTCAATGTGGGATTGGAGGCACAATCTGAGCAGAAAGCACCATAAGCTGCTATGGTGCAACTCTTATGTTGACTAGAAACTTTAATATGATGATGCTCTTCTTTTGATATTTCTTTGAGTTAAATTTTATTGTATGTAGCTGACACAGCACTGTTTGCAGCTCCTCAGTTTATGGTTATCCCGTGACAACAATGTATTCATCATATTTATTATTCTACAAAAGTATTTTTAAATGCACTGATGTGGTGTTTGCATGCTATGCAAGATGGTACATCATTGAATGTTTATAAGGAGCATCGCATAGGATATGTGATATTTGGCACCTGGAGGAGTCGGACACGCAGATCCTGAAAAGAAGTTAAGACTCTATAGCAAGAGCCGTCTTTATTCTGAGTCTAATCTTTACTTTTAGTGAAATGGTTTATGAAAACCAATCAACTGTTCCAGGTGAGGCTCGAACTCACAACCTCGGCATGGCTCAGTGCAAGTACTGCTGTATAAGTACCGCGCGCTAACCGATTGCGCCACTGGAGCTCACTGTTTTCATTTCTCCCCATTTGAGCCATCTAGTGCTAACCAAGTAGATACTGCACTGCTCCATTATTCACTGTGCAAGATCGACTCACATGCTAGCATGTTATCATGACTATTAAAAATACAGTCCAAATGGAATAGATTTGATAATTCTGCTATATCGTGTGCTCTGTCTATTGAACACCCCATACATTTGCCGTTCTGACACAGTCTAGGATAAACTTATGCTTATTTTTAATTAGCACATAGTTAGAATTTCACCAAAAATGAAATATAGGCTCCTAAGGCAGACGAGGTGGCCGAGTGGTTAAGGCGATGGACTGCTAATCCATTGTGCTCTGCACGCGTGGGTTCGAATCCCACCTTTGTCGGAAAGCCATCAGACACTCTTTTGAAGGTGAGCATGTCTTGTAGTACAATTACACTCTCTTTCAAGACACTGCCATAATCCACTAGAAGGGCCCAACTGACTATTCCATTATGGCATTTATGTCAAATAAAGGGAAGTATTTTGTGCTTAATTGAAATTAGATCTTTCATGAAGTGTCCAGAGGATTGCCTATTCCTCACTCCTGGCCTTCCAACCAGTTTGGATAGATAGACTGATAAGAAAGCATTTCTTACTCCTAAAGTTTCAGCCGTCTCAAGTGTATGAGTGTTTACATTTGTCTGCCCCACAGAGACAGATCACTTCTAATAAGTGAGTTCTCTATCTGTCACTGATTGCGGACATACTCACTAGAGCTTTCAGTATGGTCATAAATGTGAATACTCTTATGTTCTCAAATCAAAATGGAGTTTTTCCTACTTTCAAGAAAAGTGTCTTAAGCATGCTCTTCGATTTGTGCACGCATGTAGACATTCAAATGCAACTGCATTTCCATACAGAGTCTCAAAATCATAGATATCTTCATACCGCAGTAAGAATACATGTTGCGATTTACAAACTGCAGGCAGACCGGCCTTGTAGCACAGTGGCAGAGCACTGGTCTTGTAAACCAGGGGTCTTGAGTTCAAGCCTCATCAGGGCCTTTTTATATGTGTGTTTCTGTATGTTGTTTTCAAGTCATTCTTTCTAGGAGTCACACCTTGTCTTAAGTTTGCTTATTGACAAGCTTCCCTTTCCATCTTTCATCTTATCAAGAAGACTTCATGAAAACCATTGAACCATAAACTATTGCCTCACCCCTTCCGATCGCCTGACGAACGCCTGACAAACGCCATTCTCACCCCGCCGGGCAAGCCCTGCCGGGCAAAGCCAAATAAGCCATGCATATTTAAAGTTCCTTTGAAAGGCAGAGCGAGGACTAGGACGTCTGTTCCGACTGAGTCTGCATCCACAGAAAGGATGAAATAAGGCTCTAGAAATTTCACCAAGGAGATATGAACTTCATCCCCCTTAAAATACTTTTTCTCCCAGATACCCCGGCTCTTAGTCAAATGAGGTTAATCTTCAAAACCCCACCCCCACTAACCATAAATATTCACCTCTCCTGCTGTCCATTCAATTGATACAAGGTATCTTGTACATGGAGAGAATGTGAGAAAAAGCAGAATTGCTTCATAGATTTGGTGACCTTGGATGGGTGGGCTGGATAAAGAAGTGAACTTGGTTTCCGGAAAGGGAGTATCATGATGGGAATGAGGAAAAGAGAACATGGACCACATTCACAGGTTAGAGAAATAAATGTAATAGGTTGAATGGTTTTGAAAAGCTAGCTTTGAGCAGGAATTGTTTTTTAAAATTGCAAAGAACTAAAAAAGTCAATGTGGGATTGGAGGCACAATCTGAGCAGAAAGCACCATAAGCTGCTATGGTGCAACTCTTATGTTGACTAGAAACTTTAATATGATGATGCTCTTCTTTTGATATTTCTTTGAGTTAAATTTTATTGTATGTAGCTGACACAGCACTGTTTGCAGCTCCTCAGTTTATGGTTATCCCGTGACAACAATGTATTCATCATATTTATTATTCTACAAAAGTATTTTTAAATGCACTGATGTGGTGTTTGCATGCTATGCAAGATGGTACATCATTGAATGTTTATAAGGAGCATCGCATAGGATATGTGATATTTGGCACCTGGAGGAGTCGGACACGCAGATCCTGAAAAGAAGTTAAGACTCTCTAGCAAGAGCCGTCTTTATTCTGAGTCTAATCTTTCCTTTCAGTGAAATGGTTTATGAAAACCAATCAACTGCTCCAGGTGAGGCTCGAACTCACAACCTCAGCATGGCTCAGTGCAAGTACTGCTGTATAAGTACCGCGCGCTAACCGATTGCGCCACTGGAGCTCGCTGTTTTCATTTCTCCCCATTTGAGCCATCTAGTGCTAACCAAGTAGATACTGCACTGCTCCATTATTCACTGTGCAAGATCGACTCACATGCTAGCATGTTATCATGACTATTAAAAATACAGTCCAAATGGAATAGATTTGATAATTCTGCTATATCGTGTGCTCTGTCTATTGAACACCCCATACATTTGCCGTTCTGACACAGTCTAGGATAAACTTATGCTTATTTTTAATTAGCACATAGTTAGAATTTCACCAAAAATGAAATATAGGCCCCCAAGGCAGAAGAGGTGGCCGAGTGGTTAAGGCGATGGACTGCTAATCCATTGTGCTCTGCACGCGTGGGTTCGAATCCCACCTTCGTCGGAAAGCCATCAGACACTCTTTTGAAGGTGAGCATGTCTCGTAGTACAATTACACTCTCTTTCAAGACACTGCCATAATCCACTAGAAGGGCCCAACTGACTATTCCATTATGGCATTTATGTCAAATAAAGGGAAGTATTTTGTGCTTAATTGAAATTAGATCTTTCATGAAGTGTCCAGAGGATTGCCTATTCCTCACTCCTGGCCTTCCAACCAGTTTGGATAGATAGACTGATAAGAAAGCATTTCTTACTCCTAAAGTTTCAGCCGTCTCAAGTGTATGAGTGTTTACATTTGTCTGCCCCACAGAGACAGATCACTTCTAATAAGTGAGTTCTCTATCTGTCACTGATTGCGGACATACTCACTAGAGCTTTCAGTATGGTCATAAATGTGAATACTCTTATGTTCTCAAATCAAAATGGAGTTTTTCCTACTTTCAAGAAAAGTGTCTTAAGCATGCTCTTCGATTTGTGCACGCATGTAGACATTCAAATGCAACTGCATTTCCATACAGAGTCTCAAAATCATAGATATCTTCATACCGCAGTAAGAATACATGTTGCGATTTACAAACTGCAGGCAGACCGGCCTTGTAGCTCAGTGGCAGAGCACTGGTCTTGTAAACCAGGGGTCATGAGTTCAAGCCTCATCAGGGCCTTTTTATATGTGTGTTTCTGTATGTTGTTTTTAAGTCATTCTTTCTAGGAGTCACACCTTGTCTTAAGTTTGCTTATTGACAAGCTTCCCTTTCCATCTTTCATCTTATCAAGAAGACTTCATGAAAACCATTGAACCATAAACTATTGCCTCACCCCTTCCGATCGCCTGACGAACGCCTGACAAACGCCATTCTCACCCCGCCGGGCAAGCCCTGCCGGGCAAAGCCAAATAAGCCATGCATATTTAGAGTTCCTTTGAAAGGCAGAGCGAGGACTAGGACGTCTGTTCCGACTGAGTCTGCATCCACAGAAAGGATGAAATAAGGCTCTAGAAATTTCACCAAGGAGATATGAACTTCATCCCCCTTAAAATACTTTTTCTCCCAGATACCCCGGCTCTTAGTCAAATGAGGTTAATCTTCAAAACCCCACCCCCACTAACCATAAATATTCACCTCTCCTGCTGTCCATTCAATTGATACAAGGTATCTTGTACATGGAGAGAATGTGAGAAAAAGCAGAATTGCTTCATAGATTTGGTGACCTTGGATGGGTGGGCTGGATAAAGAAGTGAACTTGGTTTCCGGAAAGGGAGTATCATGATGGGAATGAGGAAAAGAGAACATGGACCACATTCACAGGTTAGAGAAATAAATGTAATAGGTTGAATGGTTTTGAAAAGCTAGCTTTGAGCAGGAATTGTTTTTTAAAATTGCAAAGAACTAAAAAAGTCAATGTGGGATTGGAGGCACAATCTGAGCAGAAAGCACCATAAGCTGCTATGGTGCAACTCTTATGTTGACTAGAAACTTTAATATGATGATGCTCTTCTTTTGATATTTCTTTGAGTTAAATTTTATTGTATGTAGCTGACACAGCACTGTTTGCAGCTCCTCAGTTTATGGTTATCCCGTGACAACAATGTATTCATCATATTTATTATTCTACAAAAGTATTTTTAAATGCACTGATGTGGTGTTTGCATGCTATGCAAGATGGTACATCATTGAATGTTTATAAGGAGCATCGCATAGGATATGTGATATTTGGCACCTGGAGGAGTCGGACACGCAGATCCTGAAAAGAAGTTAAGACTCTATAGCAAGAGACGTCTTTATTCTGAGTCTAATCTTTACTTTTAGTGAAATGGTTTATGAAAACCAATCAACTGCTCCAGGTGAGGCTCGAACTCACAACCTCGGCATGGCTCAGTGCAAGTACTGCTGTATAAGTACCGCGCGCTAACCGATTGCGCCACTGGAGCTCACTGTTTTCATTTCTCCCCATTTGAGCCATCTAGTGCTAACCAAGTAGATACTGCACTGCTCCATTATTCACTGTGCAAGATCGACTCACATGCTAGCATGTTATCATGACTATTAAAAATACAGTCCAAATGGAATAGATTTGATAATTCTGCTATATCGTGTGCTCTGTCTATTGAACACCCCATACATTTGCCGTTCTGACACAGTCTAGGATAAACTTATGCTTATTTTTAATTAGCACATAGTTAGAATTTCACCAAAAATGAAATATAGGCTCCTAAGGCAGACGAGGTGGCCGAGTGGTTAAGGCGATGGACTGCTAATCCATTGTGCTCTGCACGCGTGGGTTCGAATCCCACCTTTGTCGGAAAGCCATCAGACACTCTTTTGAAGGTGAGCATGTCTTGTAGTACAATTACACTCTCTTTCAAGACACTGCCATAATCCACTAGAAGGGCCCAACTGACTATTCCATTATGGCATTTATGTCAAATAAAGGGAAGTATTTTGTGCTTAATTGAAATTAGATCTTTCATGAAGTGTCCAGAGGATTGCCTATTCCTCACTCCTGGCCTTCCAACCAGTTTGGATAGATAGACTGATAAGAAAGCATTTCTTACTCCTAAAGTTTCAGCCGTCTCAAGTGTATGAGTGTTTACATTTGTCTGCCCCACAGAGACAGATCACTTCTAATAAGTGAGTTCTCTATCTGTCACTGATTGCGGACATACTCACTAGAGCTTTCAGTATGGTCATAAATGTGAATACTCTTATGTTCTCAAATCAAAATGGAGTTTTTCCTACTTTCAAGAAAAGTGTCTTAAGCATGCTCTTCGATTTGTGCACGCATGTAGACATTCAAATGCAACTGCATTTCCATACAGAGTCTCAAAATCATAGATATCTTCATACCGCAGTAAGAATACATGTTGCGATTTACAAACTGCAGGCAGACCGGCCTTGTAGCACAGTGGCAGAGCACTGGTCTTGTAAACCAGGGGTCTTGAGTTCAAGCCTCATCAGGGCCTTTTTATATGTGTGTTTCTGTATGTTGTTTTCAAGTCATTCTTTCTAGGAGTCACACCTTGTCTTAAGTTTGCTTATTGACAAGCTTCCCTTTCCATCTTTCATCTTATCAAGAAGACTTCATGAAAACCATTGAACCATAAACTATTGCCTCACCCCTTCCGATCGCCTGACGAACGCCTGACAAACGCCATTCTCACCCCGCCGGGCAAGCCCTGCCGGGCAAAGCCAAATAAGCCATGCATATTTAAAGTTCCTTTGAAAGGCAGAGCGAGGACTAGGACGTCTGTTCCGACTGAGTCTGCATCCACAGAAAGGATGAAATAAGGCTCTAGAAATTTCACCAAGGAGATATGAACTTCATCCCCCTTAAAATACTTTTTCTCCCAGATACCCCGGCTCTTAGTCAAATGAGGTTAATCTTCAAAACCCCACCCCCACTAACCATAAATATTCACCTCTCCTGCTGTCCATTCAATTGATACAAGGTATCTTGTACATGGAGAGAATGTGAGAAAAAGCAGAATTGCTTCATAGATTTGGTGACCTTGGATGGGTGGGCTGGATAAAGAAGTGAACTTGGTTTCCGGAAAGGGAGTATCATGATGGGAATGAGGAAAAGAGAACATGGACCACATTCACAGGTTAGAGAAATAAATGTAATAGGTTGAATGGTTTTGAAAAGCTAGCTTTGAGCAGGAATTGTTTTTTAAAATTGCAAAGAACTAAAAAAGTCAATGTGGGATTGGAGGCACAATCTGAGCAGAAAGCACCATAAGCTGCTATGGTGCAACTCTTATGTTGACTAGAAACTTTAATATGATGATGCTCTTCTTTTGATATTTCTTTGAGTTAAATTTTATTGTATGTAGCTGACACAGCACTGTTTGCAGCTCCTCAGTTTATGGTTATCCCGTGACAACAATGTATTCATCATATTTATTATTCTACAAAAGTATTTTTAAATGCACTGATGTGGTGTTTGCATGCTATGCAAGATGGTACATCATTGAATGTTTATAAGGAGCATCGCATAGGATATGTGATATTTGGCACCTGGAGGAGTCGGACACGCAGATCCTGAAAAGAAGTTAAGACTCTCTAGCAAGAGCCGTCTTTATTCTGAGTCTAATCTTTCCTTTCAGTGAAATGGTTTATGAAAACCAATCAACTGCTCCAGGTGAGGCTCGAACTCACAACCTCAGCATGGCTCAGTGCAAGTACTGCTGTATAAGTACCGCGCGCTAACCGATTGCGCCACTGGAGCTCGCTGTTTTCATTTCTCCCCATTTGAGCCATCTAGTGCTAACCAAGTAGATACTGCACTGCTCCATTATTCACTGTGCAAGATCGACTCACATGCTAGCATGTTATCATGACTATTAAAAATACAGTCCAAATGGAATAGATTTGATAATTCTGCTATATCGTGTGCTCTGTCTATTGAACACCCCATACATTTGCCGTTCTGACACAGTCTAGGATAAACTTATGCTTATTTTTAATTAGCACATAGTTAGAATTTCACCAAAAATGAAATATAGGCCCCCAAGGCAGAAGAGGTGGCCGAGTGGTTAAGGCGATGGACTGCTAATCCATTGTGCTCTGCACGCGTGGGTTCGAATCCCACCTTCGTCGGAAAGCCATCAGACACTCTTTTGAAGGTGAGCATGTCTCGTAGTACAATTACACTCTCTTTCAAGACACTGCCATAATCCACTAGAAGGGCCCAACTGACTATTCCATTATGGCATTTATGTCAAATAAAGGGAAGTATTTTGTGCTTAATTGAAATTAGATCTTTCATGAAGTGTCCAGAGGATTGCCTATTCCTCACTCCTGGCCTTCCAACCAGTTTGGATAGATAGACTGATAAGAAAGCATTTCTTACTCCTAAAGTTTAAGCCGTCTCAAGTGTATGAGTGTTTACATTTGTCTGCCCCACAGAGACAGATCACTTCTAATAAGTGAGTTCTCTATCTGTCACTGATTGCGGACATACTCACTAGAGCTTTCAGTATGGTCATAAATGTGAATACTCTTATGTTCTCAAATCAAAATGGAGTTTTTCCTACTTTCAAGAAAAGTGTCTTAAGCATGCTCTTCGATTTGTGCACGCATGTAGACATTCAAATGCAACTGCATTTCCATACAGAGTCTCAAAATCATAGATATCTTCATACCGCAGTAAGAATACATGTTGCGATTTACAAACTGCAGGCAGACCGGCCTTGTAGCTCAGTGGCAGAGCACTGGTCTTGTAAACCAGGGGTCATGAGAGTTCAAGCCTCATCAGGGCCTTTTTATATGTGTGTTTCTGTATGTTGTTTTCAAGTCATTCTTTCTAGGAGTCACACCTTGTCTTAAGTTTGCTTATTGACAAGCTTCCCTTTCCATCTTTCATCTTATCAAGAAGACTTCATGAAAACCATTGAACCATAAACTATTGCCTCACCCCTTCCGATCGCCTGACGAACGCCTGACAAACGCCATTCTCACCCCGCCGGGCAAGCCCTGCCGGGCAAAGCCAAATAAGCCATGCATATTTAGAGTTCCTTTGAAAGGCAGAGCGAGGACTAGGACGTCTGTTCCGACTGAGTCTGCATCCACAGAAAGGATGAAATAAGGCTCTAGAAATTTCACCAAGGAGATATGAACTTCATCCCCCTTAAAATACTTTTTCTCCCAGATACCCCGGCTCTTAGTCAAATGAGGTTAATCTTCAAAACTCCACCCCCACTAACCATAAATATTCACCTCTCCTGCTGTCCATTCAATTGATACAAGGTATCTTGTACATGGAGAGAATGTGAGAAAAAGCAGAATTGCTTCATAGATTTGGTGACTTTGGATGGGTGGGCTGGATAAAGAAGTGAACTTGGTTTCCGGAAAGGGAGTATCATGATGGGAATGAGGAAAAGAGAACATGGACCACATTCACAGGTTAGAGAAATAAATGTAATAGGTTGAATGGTTTTGAAAAGCTAGCTTTGAGCAGGAATTGTTTTTTAAAATTGCAAAGAACTAAAAAAGTCAATGTGGGATTGGAGGCACAATCTGAGCAGAAAGCACCATAAGCTGCTATGGTGCAACTCTTATGTTGACTAGAAACTTTAATATGATGATGCTCTTCTTTTGATATTTCTTTGAGTTACATTTTATTGTATGTAGCTGACACAGCACTGTTTGCAGCTCCTCAGTTTATGGTTATCCCGTGACAACAATGTATTCATCATATTTATTATTCTACAAAAGTGTATTTAAATGCACTGATGTGGTGTTTGCATGCTATGCAAGATGGTACATCATTGAATGTTTATAAGGAGCATCGCATAGGATATGTGATATTTGGCACCTGGAGGAGTCGGACACGCAGATCCTGAAAAGAAGTTAAGACTCTATAGCAAGAGCCGTCTTTATTCTGAGTCTAATCTTTACTTTTAGTGAAATGGTTTATGAAAACCAATCAACTGCTCCAGGTGAGGCTCGAACTCACAACCTCGGCATGGCTCAGTGCAAGTACTGCTGTATAAGTACCGCGCGCTAACCGATTGCGCCACTGGAGCTCACTGTTTTCATTTCTCCCCATTTGAGCCATCTAGTGCTAACCAAGTAGATACTGCACTGCTCCATTATTCACTGTGCAAGATCGACTCACATGCTAGCATGTTATCATGACTATTAAAAATACAGTCCAAATGGAATAGATTTGATAATTCTGCTATATCGTGTGCTCTGTCTATTGAACACCCCATACATTTGCCGTTCTGACACAGTCTAGGATAAACTTATGCTTATTTTTAATTAGCACATAGTTAGAATTTCACCAAAAATGAAATATAGGCTCCTAAGGCAGACGAGGTGGCCGAGTGGTTAAGGCGATGGACTGCTAATCCATTGTGCTCTGCACGCGTGGGTTCGAATCCCACCTTCGTCGGAAAGCCATCAGACACTCTTTTGAAGGTGAGCATGTCTTGTAGTACAATTACACTCTCTTTCAAGACACTGCCATAATCCACTAGAAGGGCCCAACTGACTATTCCATTATGGCATTTATGTCAAATAAAGGGAATTATTTTGTGCTTAATTGAAATTAGATCTTTCATGAAGTGTCCAGAGGATTGCCTATTCCTCACTCCTGGCCTTCCAACCAGTTTGGATAGATAGACTGATAAAAAAGCATTTCTTACTCCTAAAGTTTCAGCCGTCTCAAGTGTATGAGTGTTTACATTTGTCTGCCCCACAGAGACAGATCACTTCTAATAAGTGAGTTCTCTATCTGTCACTGATTGCGGACATACTCACTAGAGCTTTCAGTATGGTCATAAATGTGAATACTCTTATGTTCTCAAATCAAAATGGAGTTTTTCCTACTTTCAAGAAAAGTGTCTTAAGCATGCTCTTCGATTTGTGCACGCATGTAGACATTCAAATGCAACTGCATTTCCATACAGAGTCTCAAAATCATAGATATCTTCATACCGCAGTAAGAATACATGTTGCGATTTACAAACTGCAGGCAGACCGGCCTTGTAGCTCAGTGGCAGAGCACTGGTCTTGTAAACCAGGGGTCATGAGTTCAAGCCTCATCAGGGCCTTTTTATATGTGTGTTTCTGTATGTTGTTTTTAAGTCATTCTTTCTAGGAGTCACACCTTGTCTTAAGTTTGCTTTTTGACAAGCTTCCCTTTCCATCTTTCATCTTATCAAGAAGACTTCATGAAAACCATTGAACCATAAACTATTGCCTCACCCCTTCCGATCGCCTGACGAACACCTGACAAACGCCATTCTCACCCCGCCGGGCAAGCCCTGCCGGGCAAAGCCAAATAAGCCATGCATATTTAGAGTTCCTTTGAAAGGCAGAGCGAGGACTAGGACGTCTGTTCCGACTGAGTCTGCATCCACAGAAAGGATGAAATAAGGCTCTAGAAATTTCACCAAGGAGATATGAACTTCATCCCCCTTAAAATACTTTTTCTCCCAGATACCCCGGCTCTTAGTCAAATGAGGTTAATCTTCAAAACCCCACCCCCACTAACCATAAATATTCACCTCTCCTGCTGTCCATTCAATTGATACAAGGTATCTTGTACATGGAGAGAATGTGAGAAAAAGCAGAATTGCTTCATAGATTTGGTGACCTTGGATGGGTGGGCTGGATAAAGAAGTGAACTTGGTTTCCGGAAAGGGAGTATCATGATGGGAATGAGGAAAAGAGAACATGGACCACATTCACAGGTTAGAGAAATAAATGTAATAGGTTGAATGGTTTTGAAAAGCTAGCTTTGAGCAGGAATTGTTTTTTAAAATTGCAAAGAACTAAAAAAGTCAATGTGGGATTGGAGGCACAATCTGAGCAGAAAGCACCATAAGCTGCTATGGTGCAACTCTTATGTTGACTAGAAACTTTAATATGATGATGCTCTTCTTTTGATATTTCTTTGAGTTAAATTTTATTGTATGTAGCTGACACAGCACTGTTTGCAGCTCCTCAGTTTATGGTTATCCCGTGACAACAATGTATTCATCATATTTATTATTCTACAAAAGTATTTTTAAATGCACTGATGTGGTGTTTGCATGCTATGCAAGATGGTACATCATTGAATGTTTATAAGGAGCATCGCATAGGATATGTGATATTTGGCACCTGGAGGAGTCGGACACGCAGATCCTGAAAAGAAGTTAAGACTCTATAGCAAGAGCCGTCTTTATTCTGAGTCTAATCTTTACTTTTAGTGAAATGGTTTATGAAAACCAATCAACTGTTCCAGGTGAGGCTCGAACTCACAACCTCGGCATGGCTCAGTGCAAGTACTGCTGTATAAGTACCGCGCGCTAACCGATTGCGCCACTGGAGCTCACTGTTTTCATTTCTCCCCATTTGAGCCATCTAGTGCTAACCAAGTAGATACTGCACTGCTCCATTATTCACTGTGCAAGATCGACTCACATGCTAGCATGTTATCATGACTATTAAAAATACAGTCCAAATGGAATAGATTTGATAATTCTGCTATATCGTGTGCTCTGTCTATTGAACACCCCATACATTTGCCGTTCTGACACAGTCTAGGATAAACTTATGCTTATTTTTAATTAGCACATAGTTAGAATTTCACCAAAAATGAAATATAGGCTCCTAAGGCAGACGAGGTGGCCGAGTGGTTAAGGCGATGGACTGCTAATCCATTGTGCTCTGCACGCGTGGGTTCGAATCCCACCTTTGTCGGAAAGCCATCAGACACTCTTTTGAAGGTGAGCATGTCTTGTAGTACAATTACACTCTCTTTCAAGACACTGCCATAATCCACTAGAAGGGCCCAACTGACTATTCCATTATGGCATTTATGTCAAATAAAGGGAAGTATTTTGTGCTTAATTGAAATTAGATCTTTCATGAAGTGTCCAGAGGATTGCCTATTCCTCACTCCTGGCCTTCCAACCAGTTTGGATAGATAGACTGATAAGAAAGCATTTCTTACTCCTAAAGTTTCAGCCGTCTCAAGTGTATGAGTGTTTACATTTGTCTGCCCCACAGAGACAGATCACTTCTAATAAGTGAGTTCTCTATCTGTCACTGATTGCGGACATACTCACTAGAGCTTTCAGTATGGTCATAAATGTGAATACTCTTATGTTCTCAAATCAAAATGGAGTTTTTCCTACTTTCAAGAAAAGTGTCTTAAGCATGCTCTTCGATTTGTGCACGCATGTAGACATTCAAATGCAACTGCATTTCCATACAGAGTCTCAAAATCATAGATATCTTCATACCGCAGTAAGAATACATGTTGCGATTTACAAACTGCAGGCAGACCGGCCTTGTAGCACAGTGGCAGAGCACTGGTCTTGTAAACCAGGGGTCTTGAGTTCAAGCCTCATCAGGGCCTTTTTATATGTGTGTTTCTGTATGTTGTTTTCAAGTCATTCTTTCTAGGAGTCACACCTTGTCTTAAGTTTGCTTATTGACAAGCTTCCCTTTCCATCTTTCATCTTATCAAGAAGACTTCATGAAAACCATTGAACCATAAACTATTGCCTCACCCCTTCCGATCGCCTGACGAACGCCTGACAAACGCCATTCTCACCCCGCCGGGCAAGCCCTGCCGGGCAAAGCCAAATAAGCCATGCATATTTAAAGTTCCTTTGAAAGGCAGAGCGAGGACTAGGACGTCTGTTCCGACTGAGTCTGCATCCACAGAAAGGATGAAATAAGGCTCTAGAAATTTCACCAAGGAGATATGAACTTCATCCCCCTTAAAATACTTTTTCTCCCAGATACCCCGGCTCTTAGTCAAATGAGGTTAATCTTCAAAACCCCACCCCCACTAACCATAAATATTCACCTCTCCTGCTGTCCATTCAATTGATACAAGGTATCTTGTACATGGAGAGAATGTGAGAAAAAGCAGAATTGCTTCATAGATTTGGTGACCTTGGATGGGTGGGCTGGATAAAGAAGTGAACTTGGTTTCCGGAAAGGGAGTATCATGATGGGAATGAGGAAAAGAGAACATGGACCACATTCACAGGTTAGAGAAATAAATGTAATAGGTTGAATGGTTTTGAAAAGCTAGCTTTGAGCAGGAATTGTTTTTTAAAATTGCAAAGAACTAAAAAAGTCAATGTGGGATTGGAGGCACAATCTGAGCAGAAAGCACCATAAGCTGCTATGGTGCAACTCTTATGTTGACTAGAAACTTTAATATGATGATGCTCTTCTTTTGATATTTCTTTGAGTTAAATTTTATTGTATGTAGCTGACACAGCACTGTTTGCAGCTCCTCAGTTTATGGTTATCCCGTGACAACAATGTATTCATCATATTTATTATTCTACAAAAGTATTTTTAAATGCACTGATGTGGTGTTTGCATGCTATGCAAGATGGTACATCATTGAATGTTTATAAGGAGCATCGCATAGGATATGTGATATTTGGCACCTGGAGGAGTCGGACACGCAGATCCTGAAAAGAAGTTAAGACTCTCTAGCAAGAGCCGTCTTTATTCTGAGTCTAATCTTTCCTTTCAGTGAAATGGTTTATGAAAACCAATCAACTGCTCCAGGTGAGGCTCGAACTCACAACCTCAGCATGGCTCAGTGCAAGTACTGCTGTATAAGTACCGCGCGCTAACCGATTGCGCCACTGGAGCTCGCTGTTTTCATTTCTCCCCATTTGAGCCATCTAGTGCTAACCAAGTAGATACTGCACTGCTCCATTATTCACTGTGCAAGATCGACTCACATGCTAGCATGTTATCATGACTATTAAAAATACAGTCCAAATGGAATAGATTTGATAATTCTGCTATATCGTGTGCTCTGTCTATTGAACACCCCATACATTTGCCGTTCTGACACAGTCTAGGATAAACTTATGCTTATTTTTAATTAGCACATAGTTAGAATTTCACCAAAAATGAAATATAGGCCCCCAAGGCAGAAGAGGTGGCCGAGTGGTTAAGGCGATGGACTGCTAATCCATTGTGCTCTGCACGCGTGGGTTCGAATCCCACCTTCGTCGGAAAGCCATCAGACACTCTTTTGAAGGTGAGCATGTCTCGTAGTACAATTACACTCTCTTTCAAGACACTGCCATAATCCACTAGAAGGGCCCAACTGACTATTCCATTATGGCATTTATGTCAAATAAAGGGAAGTATTTTGTGCTTAATTGAAATTAGATCTTTCATGAAGTGTCCAGAGGATTGCCTATTCCTCACTCCTGGCCTTCCAACCAGTTTGGATAGATAGACTGATAAGAAAGCATTTCTTACTCCTAAAGTTTCAGCCGTCTCAAGTGTATGAGTGTTTACATTTGTCTGCCCCACAGAGACAGATCACTTCTAATAAGTGAGTTCTCTATCTGTCACTGATTGCGGACATACTCACTAGAGCTTTCAGTATGGTCATAAATGTGAATACTCTTATGTTCTCAAATCAAAATGGAGTTTTTCCTACTTTCAAGAAAAGTGTCTTAAGCATGCTCTTCGATTTGTGCACGCATGTAGACATTCAAATGCAACTGCATTTCCATACAGAGTCTCAAAATCATAGATATCTTCATACCGCAGTAAGAATACATGTTGCGATTTACAAACTGCAGGCAGACCGGCCTTGTAGCTCAGTGGCAGAGCACTGGTCTTGTAAACCAGGGGTCATGAGTTCAAGCCTCATCAGGGCCTTTTTATATGTGTGTTTCTGTATGTTGTTTTTAAGTCATTCTTTCTAGGAGTCACACCTTGTCTTAAGTTTGCTTATTGACAAGCTTCCCTTTCCATCTTTCATCTTATCAAGAAGACTTCATGAAAACCATTGAACCATAAACTATTGCCTCACCCCTTCCGATCGCCTGACGAACGCCTGACAAACGCCATTCTCACCCCGCCGGGCAAGCCCTGCCGGGCAAAGCCAAATAAGCCATGCATATTTAGAGTTCCTTTGAAAGGCAGAGCGAGGACTAGGACGTCTGTTCCGACTGAGTCTGCATCCACAGAAAGGATGAAATAAGGCTCTAGAAATTTCACCAAGGAGATATGAACTTCATCCCCCTTAAAATACTTTTTCTCCCAGATACCCCGGCTCTTAGTCAAATGAGGTTAATCTTCAAAACCCCACCCCCACTAACCATAAATATTCACCTCTCCTGCTGTCCATTCAATTGATACAAGGTATCTTGTACATGGAGAGAATGTGAGAAAAAGCAGAATTGCTTCATAGATTTGGTGACCTTGGATGGGTGGGCTGGATAAAGAAGTGAACTTGGTTTCCGGAAAGGGAGTATCATGATGGGAATGAGGAAAAGAGAACATGGACCACATTCACAGGTTAGAGAAATAAATGTAATAGGTTGAATGGTTTTGAAAAGCTAGCTTTGAGCAGGAATTGTTTTTTAAAATTGCAAAGAACTAAAAAAGTCAATGTGGGATTGGAGGCACAATCTGAGCAGAAAGCACCATAAGCTGCTATGGTGCAACTCTTATGTTGACTAGAAACTTTAATATGATGATGCTCTTCTTTTGATATTTCTTTGAGTTACATTTTATTGTATGTAGCTGACACAGCACTGTTTGCAGCTCCTCAGTTTATGGTTATCCCGTGACAACAATGTATTCATCATATTTATTATTCTACAAAAGTGTATTTAAATGCACTGATGTGGTGTTTGCATGCTATGCAAGATGGTACATCATTGAATGTTTATAAGGAGCATCGCATAGGATATGTGATATTTGGCACCTGGAGGAGTCGGACACGCAGATCCTGAAAAGAAGTTAAGACTCTATAGCAAGAGCCGTCTTTATTCTGAGTCTAATCTTTACTTTTAGTGAAATGGTTTATGAAAACCAATCAACTGCTCCAGGTGAGGCTCGAACTCACAACCTCGGCATGGCTCAGTGCAAGTACTGCTGTATAAGTACCGCGCGCTAACCGATTGCGCCACTGGAGCTCACTGTTTTCATTTCTCCCCATTTGAGCCATCTAGTGCTAACCAAGTAGATACTGCACTGCTCCATTATTCACTGTGCAAGATCGACTCACATGCTAGCATGTTATCATGACTATTAAAAATACAGTCCAAATGGAATAGATTTGATAATTCTGCTATATCGTGTGCTCTGTCTATTGAACACCCCATACATTTGCCGTTCTGACACAGTCTAGGATAAACTTATGCTTATTTTTAATTAGCACATAGTTAGAATTTCACCAAAAATGAAATATAGGCTCCTAAGGCAGACGAGGTGGCCGAGTGGTTAAGGCGATGGACTGCTAATCCATTGTGCTCTGCACGCGTGGGTTCGAATCCCACCTTCGTCGGAAAGCCATCAGACACTCTTTTGAAGGTGAGCATGTCTTGTAGTACAATTACACTCTCTTTCAAGACACTGCCATAATCCACTAGAAGGGCCCAACTGACTATTCCATTATGGCATTTATGTCAAATAAAGGGAATTATTTTGTGCTTAATTGAAATTAGATCTTTCATGAAGTGTCCAGAGGATTGCCTATTCCTCACTCCTGGCCTTCCAACCAGTTTGGATAGATAGACTGATAAAAAAGCATTTCTTACTCCTAAAGTTTCAGCCGTCTCAAGTGTATGAGTGTTTACATTTGTCTGCCCCACAGAGACAGATCACTTCTAATAAGTGAGTTCTCTATCTGTCACTGATTGCGGACATACTCACTAGAGCTTTCAGTATGGTCATAAATGTGAATACTCTTATGTTCTCAAATCAAAATGGAGTTTTTCCTACTTTCAAGAAAAGTGTCTTAAGCATGCTCTTCGATTTGTGCACGCATGTAGACATTCAAATGCAACTGCATTTCCATACAGAGTCTCAAAATCATAGATATCTTCATACCGCAGTAAGAATACATGTTGCGATTTACAAACTGCAGGCAGACCGGCCTTGTAGCTCAGTGGCAGAGCACTGGTCTTGTAAACCAGGGGTCATGAGTTCAAGCCTCATCAGGGCCTTTTTATATGTGTGTTTCTGTATGTTGTTTTTAAGTCATTCTTTCTAGGAGTCACACCTTGTCTTAAGTTTGCTTTTTGACAAGCTTCCCTTTCCATCTTTCATCTTATCAAGAAGACTTCATGAAAACCATTGAACCATAAACTATTGCCTCACCCCTTCCGATCGCCTGACGAACACCTGACAAACGCCATTCTCACCCCGCCGGGCAAGCCCTGCCGGGCAAAGCCAAATAAGCCATGCATATTTAGAGTTCCTTTGAAAGGCAGAGCGAGGACTAGGACGTCTGTTCCGACTGAGTCTGCATCCACAGAAAGGATGAAATAAGGCTCTAGAAATTTCACCAAGGAGATATGAACTTCATCCCCCTTAAAATACTTTTTCTCCCAGATACCCCGGCTCTTAGTCAAATGAGGTTAATCTTCAAAACCCCACCCCCACTAACCATAAATATTCACCTCTCCTGCTGTCCATTCAATTGATACAAGGTATCTTGTACATGGAGAGAATGTGAGAAAAAGCAGAATTGCTTCATAGATTTGGTGACCTTGGATGGGTGGGCTGGATAAAGAAGTGAACTTGGTTTCCGGAAAGGGAGTATCATGATGGGAATGAGGAAAAGAGAACATGGACCACATTCACAGGTTAGAGAAATAAATGTAATAGGTTGAATGGTTTTGAAAAGCTAGCTTTGAGCAGGAATTGTTTTTTAAAATTGCAAAGAACTAAAAAAGTCAATGTGGGATTGGAGGCACAATCTGAGCAGAAAGCACCATAAGCTGCTATGGTGCAACTCTTATGTTGACTAGAAACTTTAATATGATGATGCTCTTCTTTTGATATTTCTTTGAGTTAAATTTTATTGTATGTAGCTGACACAGCACTGTTTGCAGCTCCTCAGTTTATGGTTATCCCGTGACAACAATGTATTCATCATATTTATTATTCTACAAAAGTATTTTTAAATGCACTGATGTGGTGTTTGCATGCTATGCAAGATGGTACATCATTGAATGTTTATAAGGAGCATCGCATAGGATATGTGATATTTGGCACCTGGAGGAGTCGGACACGCAGATCCTGAAAAGAAGTTAAGACTCTATAGCAAGAGCCGTCTTTATTCTGAGTCTAATCTTTACTTTTAGTGAAATGGTTTATGAAAACCAATCAACTGTTCCAGGTGAGGCTCGAACTCACAACCTCGGCATGGCTCAGTGCAAGTACTGCTGTATAAGTACCGCGCGCTAACCGATTGCGCCACTGGAGCTCACTGTTTTCATTTCTCCCCATTTGAGCCATCTAGTGCTAACCAAGTAGATACTGCACTGCTCCATTATTCACTGTGCAAGATCGACTCACATGCTAGCATGTTATCATGACTATTAAAAATACAGTCCAAATGGAATAGATTTGATAATTCTGCTATATCGTGTGCTCTGTCTATTGAACACCCCATACATTTGCCGTTCTGACACAGTCTAGGATAAACTTATGCTTATTTTTAATTAGCACATAGTTAGAATTTCACCAAAAATGAAATATAGGCTCCTAAGGCAGACGAGGTGGCCGAGTGGTTAAGGCGATGGACTGCTAATCCATTGTGCTCTGCACGCGTGGGTTCGAATCCCACCTTTGTCGGAAAGCCATCAGACACTCTTTTGAAGGTGAGCATGTCTTGTAGTACAATTACACTCTCTTTCAAGACACTGCCATAATCCACTAGAAGGGCCCAACTGACTATTCCATTATGGCATTTATGTCAAATAAAGGGAAGTATTTTGTGCTTAATTGAAATTAGATCTTTCATGAAGTGTCCAGAGGATTGCCTATTCCTCACTCCTGGCCTTCCAACCAGTTTGGATAGATAGACTGATAAGAAAGCATTTCTTACTCCTAAAGTTTCAGCCGTCTCAAGTGTATGAGTGTTTACATTTGTCTGCCCCACAGAGACAGATCACTTCTAATAAGTGAGTTCTCTATCTGTCACTGATTGCGGACATACTCACTAGAGCTTTCAGTATGGTCATAAATGTGAATACTCTTATGTTCTCAAATCAAAATGGAGTTTTTCCTACTTTCAAGAAAAGTGTCTTAAGCATGCTCTTCGATTTGTGCACGCATGTAGACATTCAAATGCAACTGCATTTCCATACAGAGTCTCAAAATCATAGATATCTTCATACCGCAGTAAGAATACATGTTGCGATTTACAAACTGCAGGCAGACCGGCCTTGTAGCACAGTGGCAGAGCACTGGTCTTGTAAACCAGGGGTCTTGAGTTCAAGCCTCATCAGGGCCTTTTTATATGTGTGTTTCTGTATGTTGTTTTCAAGTCATTCTTTCTAGGAGTCACACCTTGTCTTAAGTTTGCTTATTGACAAGCTTCCCTTTCCATCTTTCATCTTATCAAGAAGACTTCATGAAAACCATTGAACCATAAACTATTGCCTCACCCCTTCCGATCGCCTGACGAACGCCTGACAAACGCCATTCTCACCCCGCCGGGCAAGCCCTGCCGGGCAAAGCCAAATAAGCCATGCATATTTAAAGTTCCTTTGAAAGGCAGAGCGAGGACTAGGACGTCTGTTCCGACTGAGTCTGCATCCACAGAAAGGATGAAATAAGGCTCTAGAAATTTCACCAAGGAGATATGAACTTCATCCCCCTTAAAATACTTTTTCTCCCAGATACCCCGGCTCTTAGTCAAATGAGGTTAATCTTCAAAACCCCACCCCCACTAACCATAAATATTCACCTCTCCTGCTGTCCATTCAATTGATACAAGGTATCTTGTACATGGAGAGAATGTGAGAAAAAGCAGAATTGCTTCATAGATTTGGTGACCTTGGATGGGTGGGCTGGATAAAGAAGTGAACTTGGTTTCCGGAAAGGGAGTATCATGATGGGAATGAGGAAAAGAGAACATGGACCACATTCACAGGTTAGAGAAATAAATGTAATAGGTTGAATGGTTTTGAAAAGCTAGCTTTGAGCAGGAATTGTTTTTTAAAATTGCAAAGAACTAAAAAAGTCAATGTGGGATTGGAGGCACAATCTGAGCAGAAAGCACCATAAGCTGCTATGGTGCAACTCTTATGTTGACTAGAAACTTTAATATGATGATGCTCTTCTTTTGATATTTCTTTGAGTTAAATTTTATTGTATGTAGCTGACACAGCACTGTTTGCAGCTCCTCAGTTTATGGTTATCCCGTGACAACAATGTATTCATCATATTTATTATTCTACAAAAGTATTTTTAAATGCACTGATGTGGTGTTTGCATGCTATGCAAGATGGTACATCATTGAATGTTTATAAGGAGCATCGCATAGGATATGTGATATTTGGCACCTGGAGGAGTCGGACACGCAGATCCTGAAAAGAAGTTAAGACTCTCTAGCAAGAGCCGTCTTTATTCTGAGTCTAATCTTTCCTTTCAGTGAAATGGTTTATGAAAACCAATCAACTGCTCCAGGTGAGGCTCGAACTCACAACCTCAGCATGGCTCAGTGCAAGTACTGCTGTATAAGTACCGCGCGCTAACCGATTGCGCCACTGGAGCTCGCTGTTTTCATTTCTCCCCATTTGAGCCATCTAGTGCTAACCAAGTAGATACTGCACTGCTCCATTATTCACTGTGCAAGATCGACTCACATGCTAGCATGTTATCATGACTATTAAAAATACAGTCCAAATGGAATAGATTTGATAATTCTGCTATATCGTGTGCTCTGTCTATTGAACACCCCATACATTTGCCGTTCTGACACAGTCTAGGATAAACTTATGCTTATTTTTAATTAGCACATAGTTAGAATTTCACCAAAAATGAAATATAGGCCCCCAAGGCAGAAGAGGTGGCCGAGTGGTTAAGGCGATGGACTGCTAATCCATTGTGCTCTGCACGCGTGGGTTCGAATCCCACCTTCGTCGGAAAGCCATCAGACACTCTTTTGAAGGTGAGCATGTCTCGTAGTACAATTACACTCTCTTTCAAGACACTGCCATAATCCACTAGAAGGGCCCAACTGACTATTCCATTATGGCATTTATGTCAAATAAAGGGAAGTATTTTGTGCTTAATTGAAATTAGATCTTTCATGAAGTGTCCAGAGGATTGCCTATTCCTCACTCCTGGCCTTCCAACCAGTTTGGATAGATAGACTGATAAGAAAGCATTTCTTACTCCTAAAGTTTCAGCCGTCTCAAGTGTATGAGTGTTTACATTTGTCTGCCCCACAGAGACAGATCACTTCTAATAAGTGAGTTCTCTATCTGTCACTGATTGCGGACATACTCACTAGAGCTTTCAGTATGGTCATAAATGTGAATACTCTTATGTTCTCAAATCAAAATGGAGTTTTTCCTACTTTCAAGAAAAGTGTCTTAAGCATGCTCTTCGATTTGTGCACGCATGTAGACATTCAAATGCAACTGCATTTCCATACAGAGTCTCAAAATCATAGATATCTTCATACCGCAGTAAGAATACATGTTGCGATTTACAAACTGCAGGCAGACCGGCCTTGTAGCTCAGTGGCAGAGCACTGGTCTTGTAAACCAGGGGTCATGAGTTCAAGCCTCATCAGGGCCTTTTTATATGTGTGTTTCTGTATGTTGTTTTTAAGTCATTCTTTCTAGGAGTCACACCTTGTCTTAAGTTTGCTTATTGACAAGCTTCCCTTTCCATCTTTCATCTTATCAAGAAGACTTCATGAAAACCATTGAACCATAAACTATTGCCTCACCCCTTCCGATCGCCTGACGAACGCCTGACAAACGCCATTCTCACCCCGCCGGGCAAGCCCTGCCGGGCAAAGCCAAATAAGCCATGCATATTTAGAGTTCCTTTGAAAGGCAGAGCGAGGACTAGGACGTCTGTTCCGACTGAGTCTGCATCCACAGAAAGGATGAAATAAGGCTCTAGAAATTTCACCAAGGAGATATGAACTTCATCCCCCTTAAAATACTTTTTCTCCCAGATACCCCGGCTCTTAGTCAAATGAGGTTAATCTTCAAAACCCCACCCCCACTAACCATAAATATTCACCTCTCCTGCTGTCCATTCAATTGATACAAGGTATCTTGTACATGGAGAGAATGTGAGAAAAAGCAGAATTGCTTCATAGATTTGGTGACCTTGGATGGGTGGGCTGGATAAAGAAGTGAACTTGGTTTCCGGAAAGGGAGTATCATGATGGGAATGAGGAAAAGAGAACATGGACCACATTCACAGGTTAGAGAAATAAATGTAATAGGTTGAATGGTTTTGAAAAGCTAGCTTTGAGCAGGAATTGTTTTTTAAAATTGCAAAGAACTAAAAAAGTCAATGTGGGATTGGAGGCACAATCTGAGCAGAAAGCACCATAAGCTGCTATGGTGCAACTCTTATGTTGACTAGAAACTTTAATATGATGATGCTCTTCTTTTGATATTTCTTTGAGTTAAATTTTATTGTATGTAGCTGACACAGCACTGTTTGCAGCTCCTCAGTTTATGGTTATCCCGTGACAACAATGTATTCATCATATTTATTATTCTACAAAAGTATTTTTAAATGCACTGATGTGGTGTTTGCATGCTATGCAAGATGGTACATCATTGAATGTTTATAAGGAGCATCGCATAGGATATGTGATATTTGGCACCTGGAGGAGTCGGACACGCAGATCCTGAAAAGAAGTTAAGACTCTATAGCAAGAGACGTCTTTATTCTGAGTCTAATCTTTACTTTTAGTGAAATGGTTTATGAAAACCAATCAACTGCTCCAGGTGAGGCTCGAACTCACAACCTCGGCATGGCTCAGTGCAAGTACTGCTGTATAAGTACCGCGCGCTAACCGATTGCGCCACTGGAGCTCACTGTTTTCATTTCTCCCCATTTGAGCCATCTAGTGCTAACCAAGTAGATACTGCACTGCTCCATTATTCACTGTGCAAGATCGACTCACATGCTAGCATGTTATCATGACTATTAAAAATACAGTCCAAATGGAATAGATTTGATAATTCTGCTATATCGTGTGCTCTGTCTATTGAACACCCCATACATTTGCCGTTCTGACACAGTCTAGGATAAACTTATGCTTATTTTTAATTAGCACATAGTTAGAATTTCACCAAAAATGAAATATAGGCTCCTAAGGCAGACGAGGTGGCCGAGTGGTTAAGGCGATGGACTGCTAATCCATTGTGCTCTGCACGCGTGGGTTCGAATCCCACCTTTGTCGGAAAGCCATCAGACACTCTTTTGAAGGTGAGCATGTCTTGTAGTACAATTACACTCTCTTTCAAGACACTGCCATAATCCACTAGAAGGGCCCAACTGACTATTCCATTATGGCATTTATGTCAAATAAAGGGAAGTATTTTGTGCTTAATTGAAATTAGATCTTTCATGAAGTGTCCAGAGGATTGCCTATTCCTCACTCCTGGCCTTCCAACCAGTTTGGATAGATAGACTGATAAGAAAGCATTTCTTACTCCTAAAGTTTCAGCCGTCTCAAGTGTATGAGTGTTTACATTTGTCTGCCCCACAGAGACAGATCACTTCTAATAAGTGAGTTCTCTATCTGTCACTGATTGCGGACATACTCACTAGAGCTTTCAGTATGGTCATAAATGTGAATACTCTTATGTTCTCAAATCAAAATGGAGTTTTTCCTACTTTCAAGAAAAGTGTCTTAAGCATGCTCTTCGATTTGTGCACGCATGTAGACATTCAAATGCAACTGCATTTCCATACAGAGTCTCAAAATCATAGATATCTTCATACCGCAGTAAGAATACATGTTGCGATTTACAAACTGCAGGCAGACCGGCCTTGTAGCACAGTGGCAGAGCACTGGTCTTGTAAACCAGGGGTCTTGAGTTCAAGCCTCATCAGGGCCTTTTTATATGTGTGTTTCTGTATGTTGTTTTCAAGTCATTCTTTCTAGGAGTCACACCTTGTCTTAAGTTTGCTTATTGACAAGCTTCCCTTTCCATCTTTCATCTTATCAAGAAGACTTCATGAAAACCATTGAACCATAAACTATTGCCTCACCCCTTCCGATCGCCTGACGAACGCCTGACAAACGCCATTCTCACCCCGCCGGGCAAGCCCTGCCGGGCAAAGCCAAATAAGCCATGCATATTTAAAGTTCCTTTGAAAGGCAGAGCGAGGACTAGGACGTCTGTTCCGACTGAGTCTGCATCCACAGAAAGGATGAAATAAGGCTCTAGAAATTTCACCAAGGAGATATGAACTTCATCCCCCTTAAAATACTTTTTCTCCCAGATACCCCGGCTCTTAGTCAAATGAGGTTAATCTTCAAAACCCCACCCCCACTAACCATAAATATTCACCTCTCCTGCTGTCCATTCAATTGATACAAGGTATCTTGTACATGGAGAGAATGTGAGAAAAAGCAGAATTGCTTCATAGATTTGGTGACCTTGGATGGGTGGGCTGGATAAAGAAGTGAACTTGGTTTCCGGAAAGGGAGTATCATGATGGGAATGAGGAAAAGAGAACATGGACCACATTCACAGGTTAGAGAAATAAATGTAATAGGTTGAATGGTTTTGAAAAGCTAGCTTTGAGCAGGAATTGTTTTTTAAAATTGCAAAGAACTAAAAAAGTCAATGTGGGATTGGAGGCACAATCTGAGCAGAAAGCACCATAAGCTGCTATGGTGCAACTCTTATGTTGACTAGAAACTTTAATATGATGATGCTCTTCTTTTGATATTTCTTTGAGTTAAATTTTATTGTATGTAGCTGACACAGCACTGTTTGCAGCTCCTCAGTTTATGGTTATCCCGTGACAACAATGTATTCATCATATTTATTATTCTACAAAAGTATTTTTAAATGCACTGATGTGGTGTTTGCATGCTATGCAAGATGGTACATCATTGAATGTTTATAAGGAGCATCGCATAGGATATGTGATATTTGGCACCTGGAGGAGTCGGACACGCAGATCCTGAAAAGAAGTTAAGACTCTCTAGCAAGAGCCGTCTTTATTCTGAGTCTAATCTTTCCTTTCAGTGAAATGGTTTATGAAAACCAATCAACTGCTCCAGGTGAGGCTCGAACTCACAACCTCAGCATGGCTCAGTGCAAGTACTGCTGTATAAGTACCGCGCGCTAACCGATTGCGCCACTGGAGCTCGCTGTTTTCATTTCTCCCCATTTGAGCCATCTAGTGCTAACCAAGTAGATACTGCACTGCTCCATTATTCACTGTGCAAGATCGACTCACATGCTAGCATGTTATCATGACTATTAAAAATACAGTCCAAATGGAATAGATTTGATAATTCTGCTATATCGTGTGCTCTGTCTATTGAACACCCCATACATTTGCCGTTCTGACACAGTCTAGGATAAACTTATGCTTATTTTTAATTAGCACATAGTTAGAATTTCACCAAAAATGAAATATAGGCCCCCAAGGCAGAAGAGGTGGCCGAGTGGTTAAGGCGATGGACTGCTAATCCATTGTGCTCTGCACGCGTGGGTTCGAATCCCACCTTCGTCGGAAAGCCATCAGACACTCTTTTGAAGGTGAGCATGTCTCGTAGTACAATTACACTCTCTTTCAAGACACTGCCATAATCCACTAGAAGGGCCCAACTGACTATTCCATTATGGCATTTATGTCAAATAAAGGGAAGTATTTTGTGCTTAATTGAAATTAGATCTTTCATGAAGTGTCCAGAGGATTGCCTATTCCTCACTCCTGGCCTTCCAACCAGTTTGGATAGATAGACTGATAAGAAAGCATTTCTTACTCCTAAAGTTTAAGCCGTCTCAAGTGTATGAGTGTTTACATTTGTCTGCCCCACAGAGACAGATCACTTCTAATAAGTGAGTTCTCTATCTGTCACTGATTGCGGACATACTCACTAGAGCTTTCAGTATGGTCATAAATGTGAATACTCTTATGTTCTCAAATCAAAATGGAGTTTTTCCTACTTTCAAGAAAAGTGTCTTAAGCATGCTCTTCGATTTGTGCACGCATGTAGACATTCAAATGCAACTGCATTTCCATACAGAGTCTCAAAATCATAGATATCTTCATACCGCAGTAAGAATACATGTTGCGATTTACAAACTGCAGGCAGACCGGCCTTGTAGCTCAGTGGCAGAGCACTGGTCTTGTAAACCAGGGGTCATGAGAGTTCAAGCCTCATCAGGGCCTTTTTATATGTGTGTTTCTGTATGTTGTTTTCAAGTCATTCTTTCTAGGAGTCACACCTTGTCTTAAGTTTGCTTATTGACAAGCTTCCCTTTCCATCTTTCATCTTATCAAGAAGACTTCATGAAAACCATTGAACCATAAACTATTGCCTCACCCCTTCCGATCGCCTGACGAACGCCTGACAAACGCCATTCTCACCCCGCCGGGCAAGCCCTGCCGGGCAAAGCCAAATAAGCCATGCATATTTAGAGTTCCTTTGAAAGGCAGAGCGAGGACTAGGACGTCTGTTCCGACTGAGTCTGCATCCACAGAAAGGATGAAATAAGGCTCTAGAAATTTCACCAAGGAGATATGAACTTCATCCCCCTTAAAATACTTTTTCTCCCAGATACCCCGGCTCTTAGTCAAATGAGGTTAATCTTCAAAACTCCACCCCCACTAACCATAAATATTCACCTCTCCTGCTGTCCATTCAATTGATACAAGGTATCTTGTACATGGAGAGAATGTGAGAAAAAGCAGAATTGCTTCATAGATTTGGTGACTTTGGATGGGTGGGCTGGATAAAGAAGTGAACTTGGTTTCCGGAAAGGGAGTATCATGATGGGAATGAGGAAAAGAGAACATGGACCACATTCACAGGTTAGAGAAATAAATGTAATAGGTTGAATGGTTTTGAAAAGCTAGCTTTGAGCAGGAATTGTTTTTTAAAATTGCAAAGAACTAAAAAAGTCAATGTGGGATTGGAGGCACAATCTGAGCAGAAAGCACCATAAGCTGCTATGGTGCAACTCTTATGTTGACTAGAAACTTTAATATGATGATGCTCTTCTTTTGATATTTCTTTGAGTTACATTTTATTGTATGTAGCTGACACAGCACTGTTTGCAGCTCCTCAGTTTATGGTTATCCCGTGACAACAATGTATTCATCATATTTATTATTCTACAAAAGTGTATTTAAATGCACTGATGTGGTGTTTGCATGCTATGCAAGATGGTACATCATTGAATGTTTATAAGGAGCATCGCATAGGATATGTGATATTTGGCACCTGGAGGAGTCGGACACGCAGATCCTGAAAAGAAGTTAAGACTCTATAGCAAGAGCCGTCTTTATTCTGAGTCTAATCTTTACTTTTAGTGAAATGGTTTATGAAAACCAATCAACTGCTCCAGGTGAGGCTCGAACTCACAACCTCGGCATGGCTCAGTGCAAGTACTGCTGTATAAGTACCGCGCGCTAACCGATTGCGCCACTGGAGCTCACTGTTTTCATTTCTCCCCATTTGAGCCATCTAGTGCTAACCAAGTAGATACTGCACTGCTCCATTATTCACTGTGCAAGATCGACTCACATGCTAGCATGTTATCATGACTATTAAAAATACAGTCCAAATGGAATAGATTTGATAATTCTGCTATATCGTGTGCTCTGTCTATTGAACACCCCATACATTTGCCGTTCTGACACAGTCTAGGATAAACTTATGCTTATTTTTAATTAGCACATAGTTAGAATTTCACCAAAAATGAAATATAGGCTCCTAAGGCAGACGAGGTGGCCGAGTGGTTAAGGCGATGGACTGCTAATCCATTGTGCTCTGCACGCGTGGGTTCGAATCCCACCTTCGTCGGAAAGCCATCAGACACTCTTTTGAAGGTGAGCATGTCTTGTAGTACAATTACACTCTCTTTCAAGACACTGCCATAATCCACTAGAAGGGCCCAACTGACTATTCCATTATGGCATTTATGTCAAATAAAGGGAATTATTTTGTGCTTAATTGAAATTAGATCTTTCATGAAGTGTCCAGAGGATTGCCTATTCCTCACTCCTGGCCTTCCAACCAGTTTGGATAGATAGACTGATAAAAAAGCATTTCTTACTCCTAAAGTTTCAGCCGTCTCAAGTGTATGAGTGTTTACATTTGTCTGCCCCACAGAGACAGATCACTTCTAATAAGTGAGTTCTCTATCTGTCACTGATTGCGGACATACTCACTAGAGCTTTCAGTATGGTCATAAATGTGAATACTCTTATGTTCTCAAATCAAAATGGAGTTTTTCCTACTTTCAAGAAAAGTGTCTTAAGCATGCTCTTCGATTTGTGCACGCATGTAGACATTCAAATGCAACTGCATTTCCATACAGAGTCTCAAAATCATAGATATCTTCATACCGCAGTAAGAATACATGTTGCGATTTACAAACTGCAGGCAGACCGGCCTTGTAGCTCAGTGGCAGAGCACTGGTCTTGTAAACCAGGGGTCATGAGTTCAAGCCTCATCAGGGCCTTTTTATATGTGTGTTTCTGTATGTTGTTTTTAAGTCATTCTTTCTAGGAGTCACACCTTGTCTTAAGTTTGCTTATTGACAAGCTTCCCTTTCCATCTTTCATCTTATCAAGAAGACTTCATGAAAACCATTGAACCATAAACTATTGCCTCACCCCTTCCGATCGCCTGACGAACACCTGACAAACGCCATTCTCACCCCGCCGGGCAAGCCCTGCCGGGCAAAGCCAAATAAGCCATGCATATTTAGAGTTCCTTTGAAAGGCAGAGCGAGGACTAGGACGTCTGTTCCGACTGAGTCTGCATCCACAGAAAGGATGAAATAAGGCTCTAGAAATTTCACCAAGGAGATATGAACTTCATCCCCCTTAAAATACTTTTTCTCCCAGATACCCCGGCTCTTAGTCAAATGAGGTTAATCTTCAAAACCCCACCCCCACTAACCATAAATATTCACCTCTCCTGCTGTCCATTCAATTGATACAAGGTATCTTGTACATGGAGAGAATGTGAGAAAAAGCAGAATTGCTTCATAGATTTGGTGACCTTGGATGGGTGGGCTGGATAAAGAAGTGAACTTGGTTTCCGGAAAGGGAGTATCATGATGGGAATGAGGAAAAGAGAACATGGACCACATTCACAGGTTAGAGAAATAAATGTAATAGGTTGAATGGTTTTGAAAAGCTAGCTTTGAGCAGGAATTGTTTTTTAAAATTGCAAAGAACTAAAAAAGTCAATGTGGGATTGGAGGCACAATCTGAGCAGAAAGCACCATAAGCTGCTATGGTGCAACTCTTATGTTGACTAGAAACTTTAATATGATGATGCTCTTCTTTTGATATTTCTTTGAGTTAAATTTTATTGTATGTAGCTGACACAGCACTGTTTGCAGCTCCTCAGTTTATGGTTATCCCGTGACAACAATGTATTCATCATATTTATTATTCTACAAAAGTATTTTTAAATGCACTGATGTGGTGTTTGCATGCTATGCAAGATGGTACATCATTGAATGTTTATAAGGAGCATCGCATAGGATATGTGATATTTGGCACCTGGAGGAGTCGGACACGCAGATCCTGAAAAGAAGTTAAGACTCTATAGCAAGAGCCGTCTTTATTCTGAGTCTAATCTTTACTTTTAGTGAAATGGTTTATGAAAACCAATCACCTGCTCCAGGTGAGGCTTGAACTCACAACCTCGGCATGGCTCAGTGCAAGTACTGCTGTATAAGTAACGCGCGCTAACCGATTGCGCCACTGGAGCTCACTGTTTTCATTTCTCCCCATTTGAGCCATCTAGTGCTAACCAAGTAGATACTGCACTGCTCCATTATTCACTGTGCAAGATCGACTCACATGCTAGCATGTTATCATGACTATTAAAAATACAGTCCAAATGGAATAGATTTGATAATTCTGCTATATCGTGTGCTCTGTCTATTGAACACCCCATACATTTGCCGTTCTGACACAGTCTAGGATAAACTTATGCTTATTTTTAATTAGCACATAGTTAGAATTTCACCAAAAATGAAATATAGGCTCCTAAGGCAGACGAGGTGGCCGAGTGGTTAAGGCGATGGACTGCTAATCCATTGTGCTCTGCACGCGTGGGTTCGAATCCCACCTTTGTCGGAAAGCCATCAGACACTCTTTTGAAGGTGAGCATGTCTTGTAGTACAATTACACTCTCTTTCAAGACACTGCCATAATCCACTAGAAGGGCCCAACTGACTATTCCATTATGGCATTTATGTCAAATAAAGGGAAGTATTTTGTGCTTAATTGAAATTAGATCTTTCATGAAGTGTCCAGAGGATTGCCTATTCCTCACTCCTGGCCTTCCAACCAGTTTGGATAGATAGACTGATAAGAAAGCATTTCTTACTCCTAAAGTTTCAGCCGTCTCAAGTGTATGAGTGTTTACATTTGTCTGCCCCACAGAGACAGATCACTTCTAATAAGTGAGTTCTCTATCTGTCACTGATTGCGGACATACTCACTAGAGCTTTCAGTATGGTCATAAATGTGAATACTCTTATGTTCTCAAATCAAAATGGAGTTTTTCCTACTTTCAAGAAAAGTGTCTTAAGCATGCTCTTCGATTTGTGCACGCATGTAGACATTCAAATGCAACTGCATTTCCATACAGAGTCTCAAAATCATAGATATCTTCATACCGCAGTAAGAATACATGTTGCGATTTACAAACTGCAGGCAGACCGGCCTTGTAGCACAGTGGCAGAGCACTGGTCTTGTAAACCAGGGGTCTTGAGTTCAAGCCTCATCAGGGCCTTTTTATATGTGTGTTTCTGTATGTTGTTTTCAAGTCATTCTTTCTAGGAGTCACACCTTGTCTTAAGTTTGCTTATTGACAAGCTTCCCTTTCCATCTTTCATCTTATCAAGAAGACTTCATGAAAACCATTGAACCATAAACTATTGCCTCACCCCTTCCGATCGCCTGACGAACACCTGACAAACGCCATTCTCACCCCGCCGGGCAAGCCCTGCCGGGCAAAGCCAAATAAGCCATGCATATTTAGAGTTCCTTTGAAAGGCAGAGCGAGGACTAGGACGTCTGTTCCGACTGAGTCTGCATCCACAGAAAGGATGAAATAAGGCTCTAGAAATTTCACCAAGGAGATATGAACTTCATCCCCCTTAAAATACTTTTTCTCCCAGATACCCCGGCTCTTAGTCAAATGAGGTTAATCTTCAAAACCCCACCCCCACTAACCATAAATATTCACCTCTCCTGCTGTCCATTCAATTGATACAAGGTATCTTGTACATGGAGAGAATGTGAGAAAAAGCAGAATTGCTTCATAGATTTGGTGACCTTGGATGGGTGGGCTGGATAAAGAAGTGAACTTGGTTTCCGGAAAGGGAGTATCATGATGGGAATGAGGAAAAGAGAACATGGACCACATTCACAGGTTAGAGAAATAAATGTAATAGGTTGAATGGTTTTGAAAAGCTAGCTTTGAGCAGGAATTGTTTTTTAAAATTGCAAAGAACTAAAAAAGTCAATGTGGGATTGGAGGCACAATCTGAGCAGAAAGCACCATAAGCTGCTATGGTGCAACTCTTATGTTGACTAGAAACTTTAATATGATGATGCTCTTCTTTTGATATTTCTTTGAGTTAAATTTTATTGTATGTAGCTGACACAGCACTGTTTGCAGCTCCTCAGTTTATGGTTATCCCGTGACAACAATGTATTCATCATATTTATTATTCTACAAAAGTATTTTTAAATGCACTGATGTGGTGTTTGCATGCTATGCAAGATGGTACATCATTGAATGTTTATAAGGAGCATCGCATAGGATATGTGATATTTGGCACCTGGAGGAGTCGGACACGCAGATCCTGAAAAGAAGTTAAGACTCTATAGCAAGAGCCGTCTTTATTCTGAGTCTAATCTTTACTTTTAGTGAAATGGTTTATGAAAACCAATCAACTGCTCCAGGTGAGGCTCGAACTCACAACCTCGGCATGGCTCAGTGCAAGTACTGCTGTATAAGTACCGCGCGCTAACCGATTGCGCCACTGGAGCTCACTGTTTTCATTTCTCCCCATTTGAGCCATCTAGTGCTAACCAAGTAGATACTGCACTGCTCCATTATTCACTGTGCAAGATCGACTCACATGCTAGCATGTTATCATGACTATTAAAAATACAGTCCAAATGGAATAGATTTGATAATTCTGCTATATCGTGTGCTCTGTCTATTGAACACCCCATACATTTGCCGTTCTGACACAGTCTAGGATAAACTTATGCTTATTTTTAATTAGCACATAGTTAGAATTTCACCAAAAATGAAATATAGGCTCCTAAGGCAGACGAGGTGGCCGAGTGGTTAAGGCGATGGACTGCTAATCCATTGTGCTCTGCACGCGTGGGTTCGAATCCCACCTTTGTCGGAAAGCCATCAGACACTCTTTTGAAGGTGAGCATGTCTTGTAGTACAATTACACTCTCTTTCAAGACACTGCCATAATCCACTAGAAGGGCCCAACTGACTATTCCATTATGGCATTTATGTCAAATAAAGGGAAGTATTTTGTGCTTAATTGAAATTAGATCTTTCATGAAGTGTCCAGAGGATTGCCTATTCCTCACTCCTGGCCTTCCAACCAGTTTGGATAGATAGACTGATAAGAAAGCATTTCTTACTCCTAAAGTTTCAGCCGTCTCAAGTGTATGAGTGTTTACATTTGTCTGCCCCACAGAGACAGATCACTTCTAATAAGTGAGTTCTCTATCTGTCACTGATTGCGGACATACTCACTAGAGCTTTCAGTATGGTCATAAATGTGAATACTCTTATGTTCTCAAATCAAAATGGAGTTTTTCCTACTTTCAAGAAAAGTGTCTTAAGCATGCTCTTCGATTTGTGCACGCATGTAGACATTCAAATGCAACTGCATTTCCATACAGAGTCTCAAAATCATAGATATCTTCATACCGCAGTAAGAATACATGTTGCGATTTACAAACTGCAGGCAGACCGGCCTTGTAGCTCAGTGGCAGAGCACTGGTCTTGTAAACCAGGGGTCATGAGAGTTCAAGCCTCATCAGGGCCTTTTTATATGTGTGTTTCTGTATGTTGTTTTCAAGTCATTCTTTCTAGGAGTCACACCTTGTCTTAAGTTTGCTTATTGACAAGCTTCCCTTTCCATCTTTCATCTTATCAAGAAGACTTCATGAAAACCATTGAACCATAAACTATTGCCTCACCCCTTCCGATCGCCTGACGAACGCCTGACAAACGCCATTCTCACCCCGCCGGGCAAGCCCTGCCGGGCAAAGCCAAATAAGCCATGCATATTTAGAGTTCCTTTGAAAGGCAGAGCGAGGACTAGGACGTCTGTTCCGACTGAGTCTGCATCCACAGAAAGGATGAAATAAGGCTCTAGAAATTTCACCAAGGAGATATGAACTTCATCCCCCTTAAAATACTTTTTCTCCCAGATACCCCGGCTCTTAGTCAAATGAGGTTAATCTTCAAAACCCCACCCCCACTAACCATAAATATTCACCTCTCCTGCTGTCCATTCAATTGATACAAGGTATCTTGTACATGGAGAGAATGTGAGAAAAAGCAGAATTGCTTCATAGATTTGGTGACTTTGGATGGGTGGGCTGGATAAAGAAGTGAACTTGGTTTCCGGAAAGGGAGTATCATGATGGGAATGAGGAAAAGAGAACATGGACCACATTCACAGGTTAGAGAAATAAATGTAATAGGTTGAATGGTTTTGAAAAGCTAGCTTTGAGCAGGAATTGTTTTTTAAAATTGCAAAGAACTAAAAAAGTCAATGTGGGATTGGAGGCACAATCTGAGCAGAAAGCACCATAAGCTGCTATGGTGCAACTCTTATGTTGACTAGAAACTTTAATATGATGATGCTCTTCTTTTGATATTTCTTTGAGTTACATTTTATTGTATGTAGCTGACACAGCACTGTTTGCAGCTCCTCAGTTTATGGTTATCCCGTGACAACAATGTATTCATCATATTTATTATTCTACAAAAGTATTTTTAAATGCACTGATGTGGTGTTTGCATGCTATGCAAGATGGTACATCATTGAATGTTTATAAGGAGCATCGCATAGGATATGTGATATTTGGCACCTGGAGGAGTCGGACACGCAGATCCTGAAAAGAAGTTAAGACTCTATAGCAAGAGCCGTCTTTATTCTGAGTCTAATCTTTACTTTTAGTGAAATGGTTTATGAAAACCAATCAACTGCTCCAGGTGAGGCTCGAACTCACAACCTCGGCATGGCTCAGTGCAAGTACTGCTGTATAAGTACCGCGCGCTAACCGATTGCGCCACTGGAGCTCACTGTTTTCATTTCTCCCCATTTGAGCCATCTAGTGCTAACCAAGTAGATACTGCACTGCTCCATTATTCACTGTGCAAGATCGACTCACATGCTAGCATGTTATCATGACTATTAAAAATACAGTCCAAATGGAATAGATTTGATAATTCTGCTATATCGTGTGCTCTGTCTATTGAACACCCCATACATTTGCCGTTCTGACACAGTCTAGGATAAACTTATGCTTATTTTTAATTAGCACATAGTTAGAATTTCACCAAAAATGAAATATAGGCTCCTAAGGCAGACGAGGTGGCCGAGTGGTTAAGGCGATGGACTGCTAATCCATTGTGTTCTGCACGCGTGGGTTCGAATCCCACCTTCGTCGGAAAGCCATCAGACACTCTTTTGAAGGTGAGCATGTCTTGTAGTACAATTACACTCTCTTTCAAGACACTGCCATAATCCACTAGAAGGGCCCAACTGACTATTCCATTATGGCATTTATGTCAAATAAAGGGAATTATTTTGTGCTTAATTGAAATTAGATCTTTCATGAAGTGTCCAGAGGATTGCCTATTCCTCACTCCTGGCCTTCCAACCAGTTTGGATAGATAGACTGATAAAAAAGCATTTCTTACTCCTAAAGTTTCAGCCGTCTCAAGTGTATGAGTGTTAACATTTGTCTGCCCCACAGAGACAGATCACTTCTAATAAGTGAGTTCTCTATCTGTCACTGATTGCGGACATACTCACTAGAGCTTTCAGTATGGTCATAAATGTGAATACTCTTATGTTCTCAAATCAAAATGGAGTTTTTCCTACTTTCAAGAAAAGTGTCTTAAGCATGCTCTTCGATTTGTGCACGCATGTAGACATTCAAATGCAACTGCATTTCCATACAGAGTCTCAAAATCATAGATATCTTCATACCGCAGTAAGAATACATGTTGCGATTTACAAACTGCAGGCAGACCGGCCTTGTAGCTCAGTGGCAGAGCACTGGTCTTGTAAACCAGGGGTCATGAGTTCAAGCCTCATCAGGGCCTTTTTATATGTGTGTTTCTGTATGTTGTTTTTAAGTCATTCTTTCTAGGAGTCACACCTTGTCTTAAGTTTGCTTATTGACAAGCTTCCCTTTCCATCTTTCATCTTATCAAGAAGACTTCATGAAAACCATTGAACCATAAACTATTGCCTCACCCCTTCCGATCGCCTGACGAACGCCTGACAAACGCCATTCTCACCCCGCCGGGCAAAGCCAAATAAGCCATGCATATTTAGAGTTCCTTTGAAAGGCAGAGCGAGGACTAGGACGTCTGTTCCGACTGAGTCTGCATCCACAGAAAGGATGAAATAAGGCTCTAGAAATTTCACCAAGGAGATATGAACTTCATCCCCCTTAAAATACTTTTTCTCCCAGATACCCCGGCTCTTAGTCAAATGAGGTTAATCTTCAAAACCCCACCCCCACTAACCATAAATATTCACCTCTCCTGCTGTCCATTCAATTGATACAAGGTATCTTGTACATGGAGAGAATGTGAGAAAAAGCAGAATTGCTTCATAGATTTGGTGACCTTGGATGGGTGGGCTGGATAAAGAAGTGAACTTGGTTTCCGGAAAGGGAGTATCATGATGGGAATGAGGAAAAGAGAACATGGACCACATTCACAGGTTAGAGAAATAAATGTAATAGGTTGAATGGTTTTGAAAAGCTAGCTTTGAGCAGGAATTGTTTTTTAAAATTGCAAAGAACTAAAAAAGTCAATGTGGGATTGGAGGCACAATCTGAGCAGAAAGCACCATAAGCTGCTATGGTGCAACTCTTATGTTGACTAGAAACTTTAATATGATGATGCTCTTCTTTTGATATTTCTTTGAGTTAAATTTTATTGTATGTAGCTGACACAGCACTGTTTGCAGCTCCTCAGTTTATGGTTATCCCGTGACAACAATGTATTCATCATATTTATTATTCTACAAAAGTATTTTTAAATGCACTGATGTGGTGTTTGCATGCTATGCAAGATGGTACATCATTGAATGTTTATAAGGAGCATCGCATAGGATATGTGATATTTGGCACCTGGAGGAGTCGGACACGCAGATCCTGAAAAGAAGTTAAGACTCTCTAGCAAGAGCCGTCTTTATTCTGAGTCTAATCTTTCCTTTCAGTGAAATGGTTTATGAAAACCAATCAACTGCTCCAGGTGAGGCTCGAACTCACAACCTCGGCATGGCTCAGTGCAAGTACTGCTGTATAAGTACCACGCGCTAACCGATTGCGCCACTGGAGCTCGCTGTTTTCATTTCTCCCCATTTGAGCCATCTAGTGCTAACCAAGTAGATACTGCACTGCTCCATTATTCACTGTGCAAGATCGACTCACATGCTAGCATGTTATCATGACTATTAAAAATACAGTCCAAATGGAATAGATTTGATAATTCTGCTATATCGTGTGCTCTGTCTATTGAACACCCCATACATTTGCCGTTCTGACACAGTCTAGGATAAACTTATGCTTATTTTTAATTAGCATATAGTTAGAATTTCACCAAAAATGAAATATAGGCCCCCAAGGCAGAAGAGGTGGCCGAGTGGTTAAGGCGATGGACTGCTAATCCATTGTGCTCTGCACGCGTGGGTTCGAATCCCACCTTCGTCGGAAAGCCATCAGACACTCTTTTGAAGGTGAGCATGTCTCGTAGTACAATTACACTCTCTTTCAAGACACTGCCATAATCCACTAGAAGGGCCCAACTGACTATTCCATTATGGCATTTATGTCAAATAAAGGGAAGTATTTTGTGCTTAATTGAAATTAGATCTTTCATGAAGTGTCCAGAGGATTGCCTATTCCTCACTCCTGGCCTTCCAACCAGTTTGGATAGATAGACTGATAAGAAAGCATTTCTTACTCCTAAAGTTTCAGCCGTCTCAAGTGTATGAGTGTTTACATTTGTCTGCCCCACAGAGACAGATCACTTCTAATAAGTGAGTTCTCTATCTGTCACTGATTGCGGACATACTCACTAGAGCTTTCAGTATGGTCATAAATGTGAATACTCTTATGTTCTCAAATCAAAATGGAGTTTTTCCTACTTTCAAGAAAAGTGTCTTAAGCATGCTCTTCGATTTGTGCACGCATGTAGACATTCAAATGCAACTGCATTTCCATACAGAGTCTCAAAATCATAGATATCTTCATACCGCAGTAAGAATACATGTTGCGATTTACAAACTGCAGGCAGACCGGCCTTGTAGCTCAGTGGCAGAGCACTGGTCTTGTAAACCAGGGGTCATGAGAGTTCAAGCCTCATCAGGGCCTTTTTATATGTGTGTTTCTGTATGTTGTTTTCAAGTCATTCTTTCTAGGAGTCACACCTTGTCTTAAGTTTGCTTATTGACAAGCTTCCCTTTCCATCTTTCATCTTATCAAGAAGACTTCATGAAAACCATTGAACCATAAACTATTGCCTCACCCCTTCCGATCGCCTGACGAACGCCTGACAAACGCCATTCTCACCCCGCCGGGCAAGCCCTGCCGGGCAAAGCCAAATAAGCCATGCATATTTAGAGTTCCTTTGAAAGGCAGAGCGAGGACTAGGACGTCTGTTCCGACTGAGTCTGCATCCACAGAAAGGATGAAATAAGGCTCTAGAAATTTCACCAAGGAGATATGAACTTCATCCCCCTTAAAATACTTTTTCTCCCAGATACCCCGGCTCTTAGTCAAATGAGGTTAATCTTCAAAACCCCACCCCCACTAACCATAAATATTCACCTCTCCTGCTGTCCATTCAATTGATACAAGGTATCTTGTACATGGAGAGAATGTGAGAAAAAGCAGAATTGCTTCATAGATTTGGTGACTTTGGATGGGTGGGCTGGATAAAGAAGTGAACTTGGTTTCCGGAAAGGGAGTATCATGATGGGAATGAGGAAAAGAGAACATGGACCACATTCACAGGTTAGAGAAATAAATGTAATAGGTTGAATGGTTTTGAAAAGCTAGCTTTGAGCAGGAATTGTTTTTTAAAATTGCAAAGAACTAAAAAAGTCAATGTGGGATTGGAGGCACAATCTGAGCAGAAAGCACCATAAGCTGCTATGGTGCAACTCTTATGTTGACTAGAAACTTTAATATGATGATGCTCTTCTTTTGATATTTCTTTGAGTTACATTTTATTGTATGTAGCTGACACAGCACTGTTTGCAGCTCCTCAGTTTATGGTTATCCCGTGACAACAATGTATTCATCATATTTATTATTCTACAAAAGTATTTTTAAATGCACTGATGTGGTGTTTGCATGCTATGCAAGATGGTACATCATTGAATGTTTATAAGGAGCATCGCATAGGATATGTGATATTTGGCACCTGGAGGAGTCGGACACGCAGATCCTGAAAAGAAGTTAAGACTCTATAGCAAGAGCCGTCTTTATTCTGAGTCTAATCTTTACTTTTAGTGAAAGGGTTTATGAAAACCAATCAACTGCTCCAGGTGAGGCTCGAACTCACAACCTCGGCATGGCTCAGTGCAAGTACTGCTGTATAAGTACCGCGCGCTAACCGATTGCGCCACTGGAGCTCACTGTTTTCATTTCTCCCCATTTGAGCCATCTAGTGCTAACCAAGTAGATACTGCACTGCTCCATTATTCACTGTGCAAGATCGACTCACATGCTAGCATGTTATCATGACTATTAAAAATACAGTCCAAATGGAATAGATTTGATAATTCTGCTATATCGTGTGCTCTGTCTATTGAACACCCCATACATTTGCCGTTCTGACACAGTCTAGGATAAACTTATGCTTATTTTTAATTAGCACATAGTTAGAATTTCACCAAAAATGAAATATAGGCTCCTAAGGCAGACGAGGTGGCCGAGTGGTTAAGGCGATGGACTGCTAATCCATTGTGCTCTGCACGCGTGGGTTCGAATCCCACCTTCGTCGGAAAGCCATCAGACACTCTTTTGAAGGTGAGCATGTCTTGTAGTACAATTACACTCTCTTTCAAGACACTGCCATAATCCACTAGAAGGGCCCAACTGACTATTCCATTATGGCATTTATGTCAAATAAAGGGAATTATTTTGTGCTTAATTGAAATTAGATCTTTCATGAAGTGTCCAGAGGATTGCCTATTCCTCACTCCTGGCCTTCCAACCAGTTTGGATAGATAGACTGATAAAAAAGCATTTCTTACTCCTAAAGTTTCAGCCGTCTCAAGTGTATGAGTGTTTACATTTGTCTGCCCCACAGAGACAGATCACTTCTAATAAGTGAGTTCTCTATCTGTCACTGATTGCGGACATACTCACTAGAGCTTTCAGTATGGTCATAAATGTGAATACTCTTATGTTCTCAAATCAAAATGGAGTTTTTCCTACTTTCAAGAAAAGTGTCTTAAGCATGCTCTTCGATTTGTGCACGCATGTAGACATTCAAATGCAACTGCATTTCCATACAGAGTCTCAAAATCATAGATATCTTCATACCGCAGTAAGAATACATGTTGCGATTTACAAACTGCAGGCAGACCGGCCTTGTAGCTCAGTGGCAGAGCACTGGTCTTGTAAACCAGGGGTCATGAGTTCAAGCCTCATCAGGGCCTTTTTATATGTGTGTTTCTGTATGTTGTTTTTAAGTCATTCTTTCTAGGAGTCACACCTTGTCTTAAGTTTGCTTATTGACAAGCTTCCCTTTCCATCTTTCATCTTATCAAGAAGACTTCATGAAAACCATTGAACCATAAACTATTGCCTCACCCCTTCCGATCGCCTGACGAACGCCTGACAAACGCCATTCTCACCCCGCCGGGCAAAGCCAAATAAGCCATGCATATTTAGAGTTCCTTTGAAAGGCAGAGCGAGGACTAGGACGTCTGTTCCGACTGAGTCTGCATCCACAGAAAGGATGAAATAAGGCTCTAGAAATTTCACCAAGGAGATATGAACTTCATCCCCCTTAAAATACTTTTTCTCCCAGATACCCCGGCTCTTAGTCAAATGAGGTTAATCTTCAAAACCCCACCCCCACTAACCATAAATATTCACCTCTCCTGCTGTCCATTCAATTGATACAAGGTATCTTGTACATGGAGAGAATGTGAGAAAAAGCAGAATTGCTTCATAGATTTGGTGACCTTGGATGGGTGGGCTGGATAAAGAAGTGAACTTGGTTTCCGGAAAGGGAGTATCATGATGGGAATGAGGAAAAGAGAACATGGACCACATTCACAGGTTAGAGAAATAAATGTAATAGGTTGAATGGTTTTGAAAAGCTAGCTTTGAGCAGGAATTGTTTTTTAAAATTGCAAAGAACTAAAAAAGTCAATGTGGGATTGGAGGCACAATCTGAGCAGAAAGCACCATAAGCTGCTATGGTGCAACTCTTATGTTGAGTAGAAACTTTAATATGATGATGCTCTTCTTTTGATATTTCTTTGAGTTAAATTTTATTGTATGTAGCTGACACAGCACTGTTTGCAGCTCCTCAGTTTATGGTTATCCCGTGACAACAATGTATTCATCATATTTATTATTCTACAAAAGTATTTTTAAATGCACTGATGTGGTGTTTGCATGCTATGCAAGATGGTACATCATTGAATGTTTATAAGGAGCATCGCATAGGATATGTGATATTTGGCACCTGGAGGAGTCGGACACGCAGATCCTGAAAAGAAGTTAAGACTCTATAGCAAGAGCCGTCTTTATTCTGAGTCTAATCTTTACTTTTAGTGAAATGGTTTATGAAAACCAATCAACTGCTCCAGGTGAGGCTCGAACTCACAACCTCGGCATGGCTCAGTGCAAGTACTGCTGTATAAGTACCGCGCGCGAACCGATTGCGCCACTGGAGCTCACTGTTTTCATTTCTCCCCATTTGAGCCATCTAGTGCTAACCAAGTAGATACTGCACTGCTCCATTATTCACTGTGCAAGATCGACTCACATGCTAGCATGTTATCATGACTATTAAAAATACAGTCCAAATGGAATAGATTTGATAATTCTGCTATATCGTGTGCTCTGTCTATTGAACACCCCATACATTTGCCGTTCTGACACAGTCTAGGATAAACTTATGCTTATTTTTAATTAGCACATAGTTAGAATTTCACCAAAAATGAAATATAGGCTCCTAAGGCAGACGAGGTGGCCGAGTGGTTAAGGCGATGGACTGCTAATCCATTGTGCTCTGCACGCGTGGGTTCGAATCCCACCTTTGTCGGAAAGCCATCAGACACTCTTTTGAAGGTGAGCATGACTTGTAGTACAATTACACTCTCTTTCAAGACACTGCCATAATCCACTAGAAGGGCCCAACTGACTATTCCATTATGGCATTTATGTCAAATAAAGGGAAGTATTTTGTGCTTAATTGAAATTAGATCTTTCATGAAGTGTCCAGAGGATTGCCTATTCCTCACTCCTGGCCTTCCAACCAGTTTGGATAGATAGACTGATAAGAAAGCATTTCTTACTCCTAAAGTTTCAGCCGTCTCAAGTGTATGAGTGTTTACATTTGTCTGCCCCACAGAGGCAGATCACTTCTAATAAGTGAGTTCTCTATCTGTCACTGATTGCGGACATACTCACTAGAGCTTTCAGTATGGTCATAAATGTGAATACTCTTATGTTCTCAAATCAAAATGGAGTTTTTCCTACTTTCAAGAAAAGTGTCTTAAGCATGCTCTTCGATTTGTGCACGCATGTAGACATTCAAATGCAACTGCATTTCCATACAGAGTCTCAAAATCATAGATATCTTCATACCGCAGTAAGAATACATGTTGCGATTTACAAACTGCAGGCAGACTGGCCTTGTAGCACAGTGGCAGAGCACTGGTCTTGTAAACCAGGGGTCTTGAGTTCAAGCCTCATCAGGGCCTTTTTATATGTGTGTTTCTGTATGTTGTTTTCAAGTCATTCTTTCTAGGAGTCACACCTTGTCTTAAGTTTGCTTATTGACAAGCTTCCCTTTCCATCTTTCATCTTATCAAGAAGACTTCATGAAAACCATTGAACCATAAACTATTGCCTCACCCCTTCCGATCGCCTGACGAACGCCTGACAAACGCCATTCTCACCCCGCCGGGCAAGCCCTGCCGGGCAAAGCCAAATAAGCCATGCATATTTAAAGTTCCTTTGAAAGGCAGAGCGAGGACTAGGACGTCTGTTCCGACTGAGTCTGCATCCACAGAAAGGATGAAATAAGGCTCTAGAAATTTCACCAAGGAGATATGAACTTTATCCCCCTTAAAATACTTTTTCTCCCAGATACCCCGGCTCTTAGTCAAATGAGGTTAATCTTCAAAACCCCACCCCCACTAACCATAAATATTCACCTCTCCTGCTGTCCATTCAATTGATACAAGGTATCTTGTACATGGAGAGAATGTGAGAAAAAGCAGAATTGCTTCATAGATTTGGTGACCTTGGATGGGTGGGCTGGATAAAGAAGTGAACTTGGTTTCCGGAAAGGGAGTATCATGATGGGAATGAGGAAAAGAGAACATGGACCACATTCACAGGTTAGAGAAATAAATGTAATAGGTTGAATGGTTTTGAAAAGCTAGCTTTGAGCAGGAATTGTTTTTTAAAATTGCAAAGAACTAAAAAAGTCAATGTGGGATTGGAGGCACAATCTGAGCAGAAAGCACCATAAGCTGCTATGGTGCAACTCTTATGTTGACTAGAAACTTTAATATGATGATGCTCTTCTTTTGATATTTCTTTGAGTTAAATTTTATTGTATGTAGCTGACACAGCACTGTTTGCAGCTCCTCAGTTTATGGTTATCCCGTGACAACAATGTATTCATCATATTTATTATTCTACAAAAGTATTTTTAAATGCACTGATGTGGTGTTTGCATGCTATGCAAGATGGTACATCATTGAATGTTTATAAGGAGCATCGCATAGGATATGTGATATTTGGCACCTGGAGGAGTCGGACACGCAGATCCTGAAAAGAAGTTAAGACTCTCTAGCAAGAGCCGTCTTTATTCTGAGTCTAATCTTTCCTTTCAGTGAAATGGTTTATGAAAACCAATCAACTGCTCCAGGTGAGGCTCAAACTCACAACCTCGGCATGGCTCAGTGCAAGTACTGCTGTATAAGTACCGCGCGCTAACCGATTGCGCCACTGGAGCTCGCTGTTTTCATTTCTCCCCATTTGAGCCATCTAGTGCTAACCAAGTAGATACTGCACTGCTCCATTATTCACTGTGCAAGATCGACTCACATGCTAGCATGTTATCATGACTATTAAAAATACAGTCCAAATGGAATAGATTTGATAATTCTGCTATATCGTGTGCTCTGTCTATTGAACACCCCATACATTTGCCGTTCTGACACAGTCTAGGATAAACTTATGCTTATTTTTAATTAGCACATAGTTAGAATTTCACCAAAAATGAAATATAGGCCCCCAAGGCAGAAGAGGTGGCCGAGTGGTTAAGGCGATGGACTGCTAATCCATTGTGCTCTGCACGCGTGGGTTCGAATCCCACCTTCGTCGGAAAGCCATCAGACACTCTTTTGAAGGTGAGCATGTCTCGTAGTACAATTGCACTCTCTTTCAAGACACTGCCATAATCCACTAGAAGGGCCCAACTGACTATTCCATTATGGCATTTATGTCAAATAAAGGGAAGTATTTTGTGCTTAATTGAAATTAGATCTTTCATGAAGTGTCCAGAGGATTGCCTATTCCTCACTCCTGGCCTTCCAACCAGTTTGGATAGATAGACTGATAAGAAAGCATTTCTTACTCCTAAAGTTTCAGCCGTCTCAAGTGTATGAGTGTTTACATTTGTCTGCCCCACAGAGACAGATCACTTCTAATAAGTGAGTTCTCTATCTGTCACTGATTGCGGACATACTCACTAGAGCTTTCAGTATGGTCATAAATGTGAATACTCTTATGTTCTCAAATCAAAATGGAGTTTTTCCTACTTTCAAGAAAAGTGTCTTAAGCATGCTCTTCGATTTGTGCACGCATGTAGACATTCAAATGCAACTGCATTTCCATACAGAGTCTCAAAATCATAGATATCTTCATACCGCAGTAAGAATACATGTTGCGATTTACAAACTGCAGGCAGACCGGCCTTGTAGCTCAGTGGCAGAGCACTGGTCTTGTAAACCAGGGGTCATGAGAGTTCAAGCCTCATCAGGGCCTTTTTATATGTGTGTTTCTGTATGTTGTTTTCAAGTCATTCTTTCTAGGAGTCACACCTTGTCTTAAGTTTGCTTATTGACAAGCTTCCCTTTCCATCTTTCATCTTATCAAGAAGACTTCTTGAAAACCATTGAACCATAAACTATTGCCTCACCCCTTCCGATCGCCTGACGAACGCCTGACAAACGCCATTCTCACCCCGCCGGGCAAGCCCCGCCGGGCAAAGCCAAATAAGCCATGCATATTTAAAGTTCCTTTGAAAGGCAGAGCGAGGACTAGGACGTCTGTTCCGACTGAGTCTGCATCCACAGAAAGGATGAAATAAGGCTCTAGAAATTTCAACAAGGAGATATGAACTTCATCCCCCTTAAAATACTTTTTCTCCCAGATACCCCGGCTCTTAGTCAAATGAGGTTAATCTTCAAAACCCCACCCCCACTAACCATAAATATTCACCTCTCCTGCTGTCCATTCAATTGATACAAGGTATCTTGTACATGGAGAGAATGTGAGAAAAAGCAGAATTGCTTCATAGATTTGGTGACCTTGGATGGGTGGGCTGGATAAAGAAGTGAACTTGGTTTCCGGAAAGGGAGTATCATGATGGGAATGAGGAAAAGAGAACATGGACCACATTCACAGGTTAGAGAAATAAATGTAATAGGTTGAATGGTTTTGAAAAGCTAGCTTTGAGCAGGAATTGTTTTTTAAAATTGCAAAGAACTAAAAAAGTCAATGTGGGATTGGAGGCACAATCTGAGCAGAAAGCACCATAAGCTGCTATGGTGCAACTCTTATGTTGACTAGAAACTTTAATATGATGATGCTCTTCTTTTGATATTTCTTTGAGTTACATTTTATTGTATGTAGCTGACACAGCACTGTTTGCAGCTCCTCAGTTTATGGTTATCCCGTGACAACAATGTATTCATCATATTTATTATTCTACAAAAGTATTTTTAAATGCACTGATGTGGTGTTTGCATGCTATGCAAGATGGTACATCATTGAATGTTTATAAGGAGCATCGCATAGGATATGTGATATTTGGCACCTGGAGGAGTCGGACACGCAGATCCTGAAAAGAAGTTAAGACTCTATAGCAAGAGCCGTCTTTATTCTGAGTCTAATCTTTACTTTTAGTGAAATGGTTTATGAAAACCAATCAACTGCTCCAGGTGAGGCTCGAACTCACAACCTCGGCATGGCTCAGTGCAAGTACTGCTGTATAAGTACCGCGCGCTAACCGATTGCGCCACTGGAGCTCACTGTTTTCATTTCTCCCCATTTGAGCCATCTAGTGCTAACCAAGTAGATACTGCACTGCTCCATTATTCACTGTGCAAGATCGACTCACATGCTAGCATGTTATCATGACTATTAAAAATACAGTCCAAATGGAATAGATTTGATAATTCTGCTATATCGTGTGCTCTGTCTATTGAACACCCCATACATTTGCCGTTCTGACACAGTCTAGGATAAACTTATGCTTATTTTTAATTAGCACATAGTTAGAATTTCACCAAAAATGAAATATAGGCTCCTAAGGCAGACGAGGTGGCCGAGTGGTTAAGGCAATGGACTGCTAATCCATTGTGCTCTGCACGCGTGGGTTCGAATCCCACCTTCGTCGGAAAGCCATCAGACACTCTTTTGAAGGTGAGCATGTCTTGTAGTACAATTACACTCTCTTTCAAGACACTGCCATAATCCACTAGAAGGGCCCAACTGACTATTCCATTATGGCATTTATGTCAAATAAAGGGAAGTATTTTGTGCTTAATTGAAATTAGATCTTTCATGAAGTGTCCAGAGGATTGCCTATTCCTCACTCCTGGCCTTCCAACCAGTTTGGATAGATAGACTGATAAGAAAGCATTTCTTACTCCTAAAGTTTCAGCCGTCTCAAGTGTATGAGTGTTTACATTTGTCTGCCCCACAGAGACAGATCACTTCTAATAAGTGAGTTCTCTATCTGTCACTGATTGCGGACATACTCACTAGAGCTTTCAGTATGGTCATAAATGTGAATACTCTTATGTTCTCAAATCAAAATGGAGTTTTTCCTACTTTCAAGAAAAGTGTCTTAAGCATGCTCTTCGATTTGTGCACGCATGTAGACATTCAAATGCAACTTCATTTCCATACAGAGTCTCAAAATCATAGATATCTTCATACCGCAGTAAGAATACATGTTGCGATTTACAAACTGCAGGCAGACTGGCCTTGTAGCACAGTGGCAGAGCACTGGTCTTGTAAACCAGGGGTCATGAGTTCAAGCCTCATCAGGGCCTTTTTATATGTGTGTTTCTGTATGTTGTTTTCAAGTCATTCTTTCTAGGAGTCACACCTTGTCTTAAGTTTGCTTATTGACAAGCTTCCCTTTCCATCTTTCATCTTATCAAGAAGACTTCATGAAAACCATTGAACCATAAACTATTGCCTCACCCCTTCCGATCGCCTGACGAACGCCTGACAAACGCCATTCTCACCCCGCCGGGCAAGCCCCGCCGGGCAAGCCCCGCCGGGCAAAGCCAAATAAGCCATGCATATTTAGAGTTCCTTTGAAAGGCAGAGCGAGGACTAGGACGTCTGTTCCGACTGAGTCTGCATCCACAGAAAGGATGAAATAAGGCTCTAGAAATTTCACCAAGGAGATATGAACTTCATCCCCCTTAAAATACTTTTTCTCCCAGATACCCCGGCTCTTAGTCAAATGAGGTTAATCTTCAAAACCCCACCCCCACTAACCATAAATATTCACCTCTCCTGCTGTCCATTCAATTGATACAAGGTATCTTGTACATGGAGAGAATGTGAGAAAAAGCAGAATTGCTTCATAGATTTGGTGACTTTGGATGGGTGGGCTGGATAAAGAAGTGAACTTGGTTTCCGGAAAGGGAGTATCATGATGGGAATGAGGAAAAGAGAACATGGACCACATTCACAGGTTAGAGAAATAAATGTAATAGGTTGAATGGTTTTGAAAAGCTAGCTTTGAGCAGGAATTGTTTTTTAAAATTGCAAAGAACTAAAAAAGTCAATGTGGGATTGAAGGCACAATCTGAGCAGAAAGCACCATAAGCTGCTATGGTGCAACTCTTATGTTGACTAGAAACTTTAATATGATGATGCTCTTCTTTTGATATTTCTTTGAGTTACATTTTATTGTATGTAGCTGACACAGCACTGTTTGCAGCTCCTCAGTTTATGGTTATCCCGTGACAACAATGTATTCATCATATTTATTATTCTACAAAAGTATTTTTAAATGCACTGATGTGGTGTTTGCATGCTATGCAAGATGGTACATCATTGAATGTTTATAAGGAGCATCGCATAGGATATGTGATATTTGGCACCTGGAGGAGTCGGACACGCAGATCCTGAAAAGAAGTTAAGACTCTATAGCAAGAGCCGTCTTTATTCTGAGTCTAATCTTTACTTTTAGTGAAATGGTTTATGAAAACCAATCAACTGCTCCAGGTGAGGCTCGAACTCACAACCTCGGCATGGCTCAGTGCAAGTACTGCTGTATAAGTACCGCGCGCTAACCGATTGCGCCACTGGAGCTCACTGTTTTCATTTCTCCCCATTTGAGCCATCTAGTGCTAACCAAGTAGATACTGCACTGCTCCATTATTCACTGTGCAAGATCGACTCACATGCTAGCATGTTATCATGACTATTAAAAATACAGTCCAAATGGAATAGATTTGATAATTCTGCTATATCGTGTGCTCTGTCTATTGAACACCCCATACATTTGCCGTTCTGACACAGTCTAGGATAAACTTATGCTTATTTTTAATTAGCACATAGTTAGAATTTCACCAAAAATGAAATATAGGCTCCTAAGGCAGACGAGGTGGCCGAGTGGTTAAGGCGATGGACTGCTAATCCATTGTGCTCTGCACGCGTGGGTTCGAATCCCACCTTCGTCGGAAAGCCATCAGACACTCTTTTGAAGGTGAGCATGTCTTGTAGTACAATTACACTCTCTTTCAAGACACTGCCATAATCCACTAGAAGGGCCCAACTGACTATTCCATTATGGCATTTATGTCAAATAAAGGGAAGTATTTTGTGCTTAATTGAAATTAGATCTTTCATGAAGTGTCCAGAGGATTGCCTATTCCTCACTCCTGGCCTTCCAACCAGTTTGGATAGATAGACTGATAAAAAAGCATTTCTTACTCCTAAAGTTTCAGCCGTCTCAAGTGTATGAGTGTTTACATTTGTCTGCCCCACAGAGACAGATCACTTCTAATAAGTGAGTTCTCTATCTGTCACTGATTGCGGACATACTCACTAGAGCTTTCAGTATGGTCATAAATGTGAATACTCTTATGTTCTCAAATCAAAATGGAGTTTTTCCTACTTTCAAGAAAAGTGTCTTAAGCATGCTCTTCGATTTGTGCACGCATGTAGACATTCAAATGCAACTGCATTTCCATACAGAGTCTCAAAATCATAGATATCTTCATACCGCAGTAAGAATACATGTTGCGATTTACAAACTGCAGGCAGACCGGCCTTGTAGCTCAGTGGCAGAGCACTGGTCTTGTAAACCAGGGGTCATGAGTTCAAGCCTCATCAGGGCCTTTTTATATGTGTGTTTCTGTATGTTGTTTTTAAGTCATTCTTTCTAGGAGTCACACCTTGTCTTAAGTTTGCTTATTGACAAGCTTCCCTTTCCATCTTTCATCTTATCAAGAAGACTTCATGAAAACCATTGAACCATAAACTATTGCCTCACCCCTTCCGATCGCCTGACGAACGCCTGACAAACGCCATTCTCACCCCGCCGGGCAAGCCCTGCCGGGCAAAGCCAAATAAGCCATGCATATTTAGAGTTCCTTTGAAAGGCAGAGCGAGGACTAGGACGTCTGTTCCGACTGAGTCTGCATCCACAGAAAGGATGAAATAAGGCTCTAGAAATTTCACCAAGGAGATATGAACTTCATCCCCCTTAAAATACTTTTTCTCCCAGATACCCCGGCTCTTAGTCAAATGAGGTTAATCTTCAAAACCCCACCCCCACTAACCATAAATATTCACCTCTCCTGCTGTCCATTCAATTGATACAAGGTATCTTGTACATGGAGAGAATGTGAGAAAAAGCAGAATTGCTTCATAGATTTGGTGACCTTGGATGGGTGGGCTGGATAAAGAAGTGAACTTGGTTTCCGGAAAGGGAGTATCATGATGGGAATGAGGAAAAGAGAACATGGACCACATTCACAGGTTAGAGAAATAAATGTAATAGGTTGAATGGTTTTGAAAAGCTAGCTTTGAGCAGGAATTGTTTTTTAAAATTGCAAAGAACTAAAAAAGTCAATGTGGGATTGGAGGCACAATCTGAGCAGAAAGCACCATAAGCTGCTATGGTGCAACTCTTATGTTGACTAGAAACTTTAATATGATGATGCTCTTCTTTTGATATTTCTTTGAGTTAAATTTTATTGTATGTAGCTGACACAGCACTGTTTGCAGCTCCTCAGTTTATGGTTATCCCGTGACAACAATGTATTCATCATATTTATTATTCTACAAAAGTATTTTTAAATGCACTGATGTGGTGTTTGCATGCTATGCAAGATGGTACATCATTGAATGTTTATAAGGAGCATCGCATAGGATATGTGATATTTGGCACCTGGAGGAGTCGGACACGCAGATCCTGAAAAGAAGTTAAGACTCTATAGCAAGAGCCGTCTTTATTCTGAGTCTAATCTTTACTTTTAGTGAAATGGTTTATGAAAACCAATCAACTGCTCCAGGTGAGGCTCGAACTCACAACCTCGGCATGGCTCAGTGCAAGTACTGCTGTATAAGTACCGCGCGCTAACCGATTGCGCCACTGGAGATCACTGTTTTCATTTCTCCCCATTTGAGCCATCTAGTGCTAACCAAGTAGATACTGCACTGCTCCATTATTCACTGTGCAAGATCGACTCACATGCTAGCATGTTATCATGACTATTAAAAATACAGTCCAAATGGAATAGATTTGATAATTCTGCTATATCGTGTGCTCTGTCTATTGAACACCCCATACATTTGCCGTTCTGAAACAGTCTAGGATAAACTTATGCTTATTTTTAATTAGCACATAGTTAGAATTTCACCAAAAATGAAATATAGGCTCCTAAGGCAGACGAGGTGGCCGAGTGGTTAAGGCGATGGACTGCTAATCCATTGTGCTCTGCACGCGTGGGTTCGAATCCCACCTTCGTCGGAAAGCCATCAGACACTCTTTTGAAGGTGAGCATGTCTTGTAGTACAATTACACTCTCTTTCAAGACACTGCCATAATCCACTAGAAGGGCCCAACTGACTATTCCATTATGGCATTTATGTCAAATAAAGGGAATTATTTTGTGCTTAATTGAAATTAGATCTTTCATGAAGTGTCCAGAGGATCGCCTATTCCTCACTCCTGGCCTTCCAACCAGTTTGGATAGATAGACTGATAAGAAAGCATTTCTTACTCCTAAAGTTTCAGCCGTCTCAAGTGTATGAGTGTTTACATTTGTCTGCCCCACAGAGACAGATCACTTCTAATAAGTGAGTTCTCTATCTGTCACTGATTGCGGACATACTCACTAGAGCTTTCAGTATGGTCATAAATGTGAATACTCTTATGTTCTCAAATCAAAATGGAGTTTTTCCTACTTTCAAGAAAAGTGTCTTAAGCATGCTCTTCGATTTGTGCACGCATGTAGACATTCAAATGCAACTGCATTTCCATACAGAGTCTCAAAATCATAGATATCTTCATACCGCAGTAAGAATACATGTTGCGATTTACAAACTGCAGGCAGACCGGCCTTGTAGCTCAGTGGCAGAGCACTGGTCTTGTAAACCAGGGGTCATGAGAGTTCAAGCCTCATCAGGGCCTTTTTATATGTGTGTTTCTGTATGTTGTTTTCAAGTCATTCTTTCTAGGAGTCACACCTTGTCTTAAGTTTGCTTATTGACAAGCTTCCCTTTCCATCTTTCATCTTATCAAGAAGACTTCATGAAAACCATTGAACCATAAACTATTGCCTCACCCCTTCCGATCGCCTGACGAACGCCTGACAAACGCCATTCTCACCCCGCCGGGCAAGCCCTGCCGGGCAAAGCCAAATAAGCCATGCATATTTAAAGTTCCTTTGAAAGGCAGAGCGAGGACTAGGACGTCTGTTCCGACTGAGTCTGCATCCACAGAAAGGATGAAATAAGGCTCTAGAAATTTCAACAAGGAGATATGAACTTCATCCCCCTTAAAATACTTTTTCTCCCAGATACCCCGGCTCTTAGTCAAATGAGGTTAATCTTCAAAACCCCACCCCCACTAACCATAAATATTCACCTCTCCTGCTGTCCATTCAATTGATACAAGGTATCTTGTACATGGAGAGAATGTGAGAAAAAGCAGAATTGCTTCATAGATTTGGTGACCTTGGATGGGTGGGCTGGATAAAGAAGTGAACTTGGTTTCCGGAAAGGGAGTATCATGATGGGAATGAGGAAAAGAGAACATGGACCACATTCACAGGTTAGAGAAATAAATGTAATAGGTTGAATGGTTTTGAAAAGCTAGCTTTGAGCAGGAATTGTTTTTTAAAATTGCAAAGAACTAAAAAAGTCAATGTGGGATTGGAGGCACAATCTGAGCAGAAAGCACCATAAGCTGCTATGGTGCAACTCTTATGTTGACTAGAAACTTTAATATGATGATGCTCTTCTTTTGATATTTCTTTGAGTTACATTTTATTGTATGTAGCTGACACAGCACTGTTTGCAGCTCCTCAGTTTATGGTTATCCCGTGACAACAATGTATTCATCATATTTATTATTCTACAAAAGTATTTTTAAATGCACTGATGTGGTGTTTGCATGCTATGCAAGATGGTACATCATTGAATGTTTATAAGGAGCATCGCATAGGATATGTGATATTTGGCACCTGGAGGAGTCGGACACGCAGATCCTGAAAAGAAGTTAAGACTCTATAGCAAGAGCCGTCTTTATTCTGAGTCTAATCTTTACTTTTAGTGAAATGGTTTATGAAAACCAATCAACTGCTCCAGGTGAGGCTCGAACTCACAACCTCGGCATGGCTCAGTGCAAGTACTGCTGTATAAGTACCGCGCACTAACCGATTGCGCCACTGGAGCTCACTGTTTTCATTTCTCCCCATTTGAGCCATCTAGTGCTAACCAAGTAGATACTGCACTGCTCCATTATTCACTGTGCAAGATCGACTCACATGCTAGCATGTTATCATGACTATTAAAAATACAGTCCAAATGGAATAGATTTGATAATTCTGCTATATCGTGTGCTCTGTCTATTGAACACCCCATACATTTGCCGTTCTGACACAGTCTAGGATAAACTTATGCTTATTTTTAATTAGCACATAGTTAGAATTTCACCAAAAATGAAATATAGGCTCCTAAGGCAGACGAGGTGGCCGAGTGGTTAAGGCAATGGACTGCTAATCCATTGTGCTCTGCACGCGTGGGTTCGAATCCCACCTTCGTCGGAAAGCCATCAGACACTCTTTTGAAGGTGAGCATGTCTTGTAGTACAATTACACTCTCTTTCAAGACACTGCCATAATCCACTAGAAGGGCCCAACTGACTATTCCATTATGGCATTTATGTCAAATAAAGGGAAGTATTTTGTGCTTAATTGAAATTAGATCTTTCATGAAGTGTCCAGAGGATTGCCTATTCCTCACTCCTGGCCTTCCAACCAGTTTGGATAGATAGACTGATAAGAAAGCATTTCTTACTCCTAAAGTTTCAGCCGTCTCAAGTGTATGAGTGTTTACATTTGTCTGCCCCACAGAGACAGATCACTTCTAATAAGTGAGTTCTCTATCTGTCACTGATTGCGGACATACTCACTAGAGCTTTCAGTATGGTCATAAATGTGAATACTCTTATGTTCTCAAATCAAAATGGAGTTTTTCCTACTTTCAAGAAAAGTGTCTTAAGCATGCTCTTCGATTTGTGCACGCATGTAGACATTCAAATGCAACTGCATTTCCATACAGAGTCTCAAAATCATAGATATCTTCATACCGCAGTAAGAATACATGTTGCGATTTACAAACTGCAGGCAGACTGGCCTTGTAGCACAGTGGCAGAGCACTGGTCTTGTAAACCAGGGGTCATGAATTCAAGCCTCATCAGGGCCTTTTTATATGTGTGTTTCTGTATGTTGTTTTCAAGTCATTCTTTCTAGGAGTCACACCTTGTCTTAAGTTTGCTTATTGACAAGCTTCCCTTTCCATCTTTCATCTTATCAAGAAGACTTCATGAAAACCATTGAACCATAAACTATTGCCTCACCCCTTCCGATCGCCTGACGAACGCCTGACAAACGCCATTCTCACCCCGCCGGGCAAGCCCTGCCGGGCAAAGCCAAATAAGCCATGCATATTTAGAGTTCCTTTGAAAGGCAGAGCGAGGACTAGGACGTCTGTTCCGACTGAGTCTGCATCCACAGAAAGGATGAAATAAGGCTCTAGAAATTTCACCAAGGAGATATGAACTTCATCCCCCTTAAAATACTTTTTCTCCCAGATACCCCGGCTCTTAGTCAAATGAGGTTAATCTTCAAAACCCCACCCCCACTAACCATAAATATTCACCTCTCCTGCTGTCCATTCAATTGATACAAGGTATCTTGTACATGGAGAGAATGTGAGAAAAAGCAGAATTGCTTCATAGATTTGGTGACTTTGGATGGGTGGGCTGGATAAAGAAGTGAACTTGGTTTCCGGAAAGGGAGTATCATGATGGGAATGAGGAAAAGAGAACATGGACCACATTCACAGGTTAGAGAAATAAATGTAATAGGTTGAATGGTTTTGAAAAGCTAGCTTTGAGCAGGAATTGTTTTTTAAAATTGCAAAGAACTAAAAAAGTCAATGTGGGATTGAAGGCACAATCTGAGCAGAAAGCACCATAAGCTGCTATGGTGCAACTCTTATGTTGACTAGAAACTTTAATATGATGATGCTCTTCTTTTGATATTTCTTTGAGTTACATTTTATTGTATGTAGCTGACACAGCACTGTTTGCAGCTCCTCAGTTTATGGTTATCCCGTGACAACAATGTATTCATCATATTTATTATTCTACAAAAGTATTTTTAAATGCACTGATGTGGTGTTTGCATGCTATGCAAGATGGTACATCATTGAATGTTTATAAGGAGCATCGCATAGGATATGTGATATTTGGCACCTGGAGGAGTCGGACACGCAGATCCTGAAAAGAAGTTAAGACTCTATAGCAAGAGCCGTCTTTATTCTGAGTCTAATCTTTACTTTTAGTGAAATGGTTTATGGAAACTAATCAACTGCTCCAGGTGAGGATCGAACTCACAACCTCGGCATGGCTCAGTGCAAGTACTGCTGTATAAGTACCGCGCGCTAACCGATTGCGCCACTGGAGCTCACTGTTTTCATTTCTCCCCATTTGAGCCATCTAGTGCTAACCAAGTAGATACTGCACTGCTCCATTATTCACTGTGCAAGATCGACTCACATGCTAGCATGTTATCATGACTATTAAAAATACAGTCCAAATGGAATAGATTTGATAATTCTGCTATATCGTGTGCTCTGTCTATTGAACACCCCATACATTTGCCGTTCTGACACAGTCTAGGATAAACTTATGCTTATTTTTAATTAGCACATAGTTAGAATTTCACCAAAAATGAAATATAGGCTCCTAAGGCAGACGAGGTGGCCGAGTGGTTAAGGCGATGGACTGCTAATCCATTGTGCTCTGCACGCGTGGGTTCGAATCCCACCTTCGTCGGAAAGCCATCAGACACTCTTTTGAAGGTGAGCATGTCTTGTAGTACAATTACACTCTCTTTCAAGACACTGCCATAATCCACTAGAAGGGCCCAACTGACTATTCCATTATGGCATTTATGTCAAATAAAGGGAAGTATTTTGTGCTTAATTGAAATTAGATCTTTCATGAAGTGTCCAGAGGATTGCCTATTCCTCACTCCTGGCCTTCCAACCAGTTTGGATAGATAGACTGATAAAAAAGCATTTCTTACTCCTAAAGTTTCAGCCGTCTCAAGTGTATGAGTGTTTACATTTGTCTGCCCCACAGAGACAGATCACTTCTAATAAGTGAGTTCTCTATCTGTCACTGATTGCGGACATACTCACTAGAGCTTTCAGTATGGTCATAAATGTGAATACTCTTATGTTCTCAAATCAAAATGGAGTTTTTCCTACTTTCAAGAAAAGTGTCTTAAGCATGCTCTTCGATTTGTGCACGCATGTAGACATTCAAATGCAACTGCATTTGCATACAGAGTCTCAAAATCATAGATATCTTCATACCGCAGTAAGAATACATGTTGCGATTTACAAACTGCAGGCATACCGGCCTTGTAGCTCAGTGGCAGAGCACTGGTCTTGTAAACCAGGGGTCATGAGTTCAAGCCTCATCAGGGCCTTTTTATATGTGTGTTTCTGTATGTTGTTTTTAAGTCATTCTTTCTAGGAGTCACACCTTGTCTTAAGTTTGCTTATTGACAAGCTTCCCTTTCCATCTTTCATCTTATCAAGAAGACTTCATGAAAACCATTGAACCATAAACTATTGCCTCACCCCTTCCGATCGCCTGACGAACGCCTGACAAACGCCATTCTCACCCCGCCGGGCAAGCCCCGCCGGGCAAAGCCAAATAAGCCATGCATATTTAGAGTTCCTTTGAAAGGCAGAGCGAGGACTAGGACGTCTGTTCCGACTGAGTCTGCATCCACAGAAAGGATGAAATAAGGCTCTAGAAATTTCACCAAGGAGATATGAACTTCATCCCCCTTAAAATACTTTTTCTCCCAGATACCCCGGCTCTTAGTCAAATGAGGTTAATCTTCAAAACCCCACCCCCACTAACCATAAATATTCACCTCTCCTGCTGTCCATTCAATTGATACAAGGTATCTTGTACATGGAGAGAATGTGAGAAAAAGCAGAATTGCTTCATAGATTTGGTGACCTTGGATGGGTGGGCTGGATAAAGAAGTGAACTTGGTTTCCGGAAAGGGAGTATCATGATGGGAATGAGGAAAAGAGAACATGGACCACATTCACAGGTTAGAGAAATAAATGTAATAGGTTGAATGGTTTTGAAAAGCTAGCTTTGAGCAGGAATTGTTTTTTAAAATTGCAAAGAACTAAAAAAGTCAATGTGGGATTGGAGGCACAATCTGAGCAGAAAGCACCATAAGCTGCTATGGTGCAACTCTTATGTTGACTAGAAACTTTAATATGATGATGCTCTTCTTTTGATATTTCTTTGAGTTAAATTTTATTGTATGTAGCTGACACAGCACTGTTTGCAGCTCCTCAGTTTATGGTTATCCCGTGACAACAATGTATTCATCATATTTATTATTCTACAAAAGTATTTTTAAATGCACTGATGTGGTGTTTGCATGCTATGCAAGATGGTACATCATTGAATGTTTATAAGGAGCATCGCATAGGATATGTGATATTTGGCACCTGGAGGAGTCGGACACGCAGATCCTGAAAAGAAGTTAAGACTCTATAGCAAGAGCCGTCTTTATTCTGAGTCTAATCTTTACTTTTAGTGAAATGGTTTATGAAAACCAATCAACTGCTCCAGGTGAGGCTCGAACTCACAACCTCGGCATGGCTCAGTGCAAGTACTGCTGTATAAGTACCGCGCGCTAACCGATTGCGCCACTGGAGATCACTGTTTTCATTTCTCCCCATTTGAGCCATCTAGTGCTAACCAAGTAGATACTGCACTGCTCCATTATTCACTGTGCAAGATCGACTCACATGCTAGCATGTTATCATGACTATTAAAAATACAGTCCAAATGGAATAGATTTGATAATTCTGCTATATCGTGTGCTCTGTCTATTGAACACCCCATACATTTGCCGTTCTGAAACAGTCTAGGATAAACTTATGCTTATTTTTAATTAGCACATAGTTAGAATTTCACCAAAAATGAAATATAGGCTCCTAAGGCAGACGAGGTGGCCGAGTGGTTAAGGCGATGGACTGCTAATCCATTGTGCTCTGCACGCGTGGGTTCGAATCCCACCTTCGTCGGAAAGCCATCAGACACTCTTTTGAAGGTGAGCATGTCTTGTAGTACAATTACACTCTCTTTCAAGACACTGCCATAATCCACTAGAAGGGCCCAACTGACTATTCCATTATGGCATTTATGTCAAATAAAGGGAATTATTTTGTGCTTAATTGAAATTAGATCTTTCATGAAGTGTCCAGAGGATCGCCTATTCCTCACTCCTGGCCTTCCAACCAGTTTGGATAGATAGACTGATAAGAAAGCATTTCTTACTCCTAAAGTTTCAGCCGTCTCAAGTGTATGAGTGTTTACATTTGTCTGCCCCACAGAGACAGATCACTTCTAATAAGTGAGTTCTCTATCTGTCACTGATTGCGGACATACTCACTAGAGCTTTCAGTATGGTCATAAATGTGAATACTCTTATGTTCTCAAATCAAAATGGAGTTTTTCCTACTTTCAAGAAAAGTGTCTTAAGCATGCTCTTCGATTTGTGCACGCATGTAGACATTCAAATGCAACTGCATTTCCATACAGAGTCTCAAAATCATAGATATCTTCATACCGCAGTAAGAATACATGTTGCGATTTACAAACTGCAGGCAGACCGGCCTTGTAGCTCAGTGGCAGAGCACTGGTCTTGTAAACCAGGGGTCATGAGAGTTCAAGCCTCATCAGGGCCTTTTTATATGTGTGTTTCTGTATGTTGTTTTCAAGTCATTCTTTCTAGGAGTCACACCTTGTCTTAAGTTTGCTTATTGACAAGCTTCCCTTTCCATCTTTCATCTTATCAAGAAGACTTCATGAAAACCATTGAACCATAAACTATTGCCTCACCCCTTCCGATCGCCTGACGAACGCCTGACAAACGCCATTCTCACCCCGCCGGGCAAGCCCTGCCGGGCAAAGCCAAATAAGCCATGCATATTTAAAGTTCCTTTGAAAGGCAGAGCGAGGACTAGGACGTCTGTTCCGACTGAGTCTGCATCCACAGAAAGGATGAAATAAGGCTCTAGAAATTTCAACAAGGAGATATGAACTTCATCCCCCTTAAAATACTTTTTCTCCCAGATACCCCGGCTCTTAGTCAAATGAGGTTAATCTTCAAAACCCCACCCCCACTAACCATAAATATTCACCTCTCCTGCTGTCCATTCAATTGATACAAGGTATCTTGTACATGGAGAGAATGTGAGAAAAAGCAGAATTGCTTCATAGATTTGGTGACCTTGGATGGGTGGGCTGGATAAAGAAGTGAACTTGGTTTCCGGAAAGGGAGTATCATGATGGGAATGAGGAAAAGAGAACATGGACCACATTCACAGGTTAGAGAAATAAATGTAATAGGTTGAATGGTTTTGAAAAGCTAGCTTTGAGCAGGAATTGTTTTTTAAAATTGCAAAGAACTAAAAAAGTCAATGTGGGATTGGAGGCACAATCTGAGCAGAAAGCACCATAAGCTGCTATGGTGCAACTCTTATGTTGACTAGAAACTTTAATATGATGATGCTCTTCTTTTGATATTTCTTTGAGTTACATTTTATTGTATGTAGCTGACACAGCACTGTTTGCAGCTCCTCAGTTTATGGTTATCCCGTGACAACAATGTATTCATCATATTTATTATTCTACAAAAGTATTTTTAAATGCACTGATGTGGTGTTTGCATGCTATGCAAGATGGTACATCATTGAATGTTTTAAGGAGCATCGCATAGGATATGTGATATTTGGCACCTGGAGGAGTCGGACACGCAGATCCTGAAAAGAAGTTAAGACTCTATAGCAAGAGCCGTCTTTATTCTGAGTCTAATCTTTACTTTTAGTGAAATGGTTTATGAAAACCAATCAACTGCTCCAGGTGAGGCTCGAACTCACAACCTCGGCATGGCTCAGTGCAAGTACTGCTGTATAAGTACCGCGCACTAACCGATTGCGCCACTGGAGCTCACTGTTTTCATTTCTCCCCATTTGAGCCATCTAGTGCTAACCAAGTAGATACTGCACTGCTCCATTATTCACTGTGCAAGATCGACTCACATGCTAGCATGTTATCATGACTATTAAAAATACAGTCCAAATGGAATAGATTTGATAATTCTGCTATATCGTGTGCTCTGTCTATTGAACACCCCATACATTTGCCGTTCTGACACAGTCTAGGATAAACTTATGCTTATTTTTAATTAGCACATAGTTAGAATTTCACCAAAAATGAAATATAGGCTCCTAAGGCAGACGAGGTGGCCGAGTGGTTAAGGCAATGGACTGCTAATCCATTGTGCTCTGCACGCGTGGGTTCGAATCCCACCTTCGTCGGAAAGCCATCAGACACTCTTTTGAAGGTGAGCATGTCTTGTAGTACAATTACACTCTCTTTCAAGACACTGCCATAATCCACTAGAAGGGCCCAACTGACTATTCCATTATGGCATTTATGTCAAATAAAGGGAAGTATTTTGTGCTTAATTGAAATTAGATCTTTCATGAAGTGTCCAGAGGATTGCCTATTCCTCACTCCTGGCCTTCCAACCAGTTTGGATAGATAGACTGATAAGAAAGCATTTCTTACTCCTAAAGTTTCAGCCGTCTCAAGTGTATGAGTGTTTACATTTGTCTGCCCCACAGAGACAGATCACTTCTAATAAGTGAGTTCTCTATCTGTCACTGATTGCGGACATACTCACTAGAGCTTTCAGTATGGTCATAAATGTGAATACTCTTATGTTCTCAAATCAAAATGGAGTTTTTCCTACTTTCAAGAAAAGTGTCTTAAGCATGCTCTTCGATTTGTGCACGCATGTAGACATTCAAATGCAACTGCATTTCCATACAGAGTCTCAAAATCATAGATATCTTCATACCGCAGTAAGAATACATGTTGCGATTTACAAACTGCAGGCAGACTGGCCTTGTAGCACAGTGGCAGAGCACTGGTCTTGTAAACCAGGGGTCATGAATTCAAGCCTCATCAGGGCCTTTTTATATGTGTGTTTCTGTATGTTGTTTTCAAGTCATTCTTTCTAGGAGTCACACCTTGTCTTAAGTTTGCTTATTGACAAGCTTCCCTTTCCATCTTTCATCTTATCAAGAAGACTTCATGAAAACCATTGAACCATAAACTATTGCCTCACCCCTTCCGATCGCCTGACGAACGCCTGACAAACGCCATTCTCACCCCGCCGGGCAAGCCCTGCCGGGCAAAGCCAAATAAGCCATGCATATTTAGAGTTCCTTTGAAAGGCAGAGCGAGGACTAGGACGTCTGTTCCGACTGAGTCTGCATCCACAGAAAGGATGAAATAAGGCTCTAGAAATTTCACCAAGGAGATATGAACTTCATCCCCCTTAAAATACTTTTTCTCCCAGATACCCCGGCTCTTAGTCAAATGAGGTTAATCTTCAAAACCCCACCCCCACTAACCATAAATATTCACGTCTCCTGCTGTCCATTCAATTGATACAAGGTATCTTGTACATGGAGAGAATGTGAGAAAAAGCAGAATTGCTTCATAGATTTGGTGACTTTGGATGGGTGGGCTGGATAAAGAAGTGAACTTGGTTTCCGGAAAGGGAGTATCATGATGGGAATGAGGAAAAGAGAACATGGACCACATTCACAGGTTAGAGAAATAAATGTAATAGGTTGAATGGTTTTGAAAAGCTAGCTTTGAGCAGGAATTGTTTTTTAAAATTGCAAAGAACTAAAAAAGTCAATGTGGGATTGAAGGCACAATCTGAGCAGAAAGCACCATAAGCTGCTATGGTGCAACTCTTATGTTGACTAGAAACTTTAATATGATGATGCTCTTCTTTTGATATTTCTTTGAGTTACATTTTATTGTATGTAGCTGACACAGCACTGTTTGCAGCTCCTCAGTTTATGGTTATCCCGTGACAACAATGTATTCATCATATTTATTATTCTACAAAAGTATTTTTAAATGCACTGATGTGTTGTTTGCATGCTATGCAAGATGGTACATCATTGAATGTTTATAAGGAGCATCGCATAGGATATGTGATATTTGGCACCTGGAGGAGTCGGACACGCAGATCCTGAAAAGAAGTTAAGACTCTATAGCAAGAGCCGTCTTTATTCTGAGTCTAATCTTTACTTTTAGTGAAATGGTTTATGAAAACCAATCAACTGCTCCAGGTGAGGCTCGAACTCACAACCTCGGCATGGCTCAGTGCAAGTACTGCTGTATAAGTACCGCGCGCTAACCGATTGCGCCACTGGAGCTCACTGTTTTCATTTCTCCCCATTTGAGCCATCTAGTGCTAACCAAGTAGATACTGCACTGCTCCATTATTCACTGTGCAAGATCGACTCACATGCTAGCATGTTATCATGACTATTAAAAATACAGTCCAAATGGAATAGATTTGATAATTCTGCTATATCGTGTGCTCTGTCTATTGAACACCCCATACATTTGCCGTTCTGACACAGTCTAGGATAAACTTATGCTTATTTTTAATTAGCACATAGTTAGAATTTCACCAAAAATGAAATATAGGCTCCTAAGGCAGACGAGGTGGCCGAGTGGTTAAGGCGATGGACTGCTAATCCATTGTGCTCTGCACGCGTGGGTTCGAATCCCACCTTCGTCGGAAAGCCATCAGACACTCTTTTGAAGGTGAGCATGTCTTGTAGTACAATTACACTCTCTTTCAAGACACTGCCATAATCCACTAGAAGGGCCCAACTGACTATTCCATTATGGCATTTATGTCAAATAAAGGGAAGTATTTTGTGCTTAATTGAAATTAGATCTTTCATGAAGTGTCCAGAGGATTGCCTATTCCTCACTCCTGGCCTTCCAACCAGTTTGGATAGATAGACTGATAAAAAAGCATTTCTTACTCCTAAAGTTGCAGCCGTCTCAAGTGTATGAGTGTTTACATTTGTCTGCCCCACAGAGACAGATCACTTCTAATAAGTGAGTTCTCTATCTGTCACTGATTGCGGACATACTCACTAGAGCTTTCAGTATGGTCATAAATGTGAATACTCTTATGTTCTCAAATCAAAATGGAGTTTTTCCTACTTTCAAGAAAAGTGTCTTAAGCATGCTCTTCGATTTGTGCACGCATGTAGACATTCAAATGCAACTGCATTTCCATACAGAGTCTCAAAATCATAGATATCTTCATACCGCAGTAAGAATACATGTTGCGATTTACAAACTGCAGGCAGACCGGCCTTGTAGCTCAGTGGCAGAGCACTGGTCTTGTAAACCAGGGGTCATGAGTTCAAGCCTCATCAGGGCCTTTTTATATGTGTGTTTCTGTATGTTGTTTTTAAGTCATTCTTTCTAGGAGTCACACCTTGTCTTAAGTTTGCTTATTGACAAGCTTCCCTTTCCATCTTTCATCTTATCAAGAAGACTTCATGAAAACCATTGAACCATAAACTATTGCCTCACCCCTTCCGATCGCCTGACGAACGCCTGACAAACGCCATTCTCACCCCGCCGGGCAAGCCCTGCCGGGCAAAGCCAAATAAGCCATGCATATTTAGAGTTCCTTTGAAAGGCAGAGCGAGGACTAGGACGTCTGTTCCGACTGAGTCTGCATCCACAGAAAGGATGAAATAAGGCTCTAGAAATTTCACCAAGGAGATATGAACTTCATCCCCCTTAAAATACTTTTTCTCCCAGATACCCCGGCTCTTAGTCAAATGAGGTTAATCTTCAAAACCCCACCCCCACTAACCATAAATATTCACCTCTCCTGCTGTCCATTCAATTGATACAAGGTATCTTGTACATGGAGAGAATGTGAGAAAAAGCAGAATTGCTTCATAGATTTGGTGACCTTGGATGGGTGGGCTGGATAAAGAAGTGAACTTGGTTTCCGGAAAGGGAGTATCATGATGGGAATGAGGAAAAGAGAACATGGACCACATTCACAGGTTAGAGAAATAAATGTAATAGGTTGAATGGTTTTGAAAAGCTAGCTTTGAGCAGGAATTGTTTTTTAAAATTGCAAAGAACTAAAAAAGTCAATGTGGGATTGGAGGCACAATCTGAGCAGAAAGCACCATAAGCTGCTATGGTGCAACTCTTATGTTGACTAGAAACTTTAATATGATGATGCTCTTCTTTTGATATTTCTTTGAGTTAAATGTTATTGTATGTAGCTGACACAGCACTGTTTGCAGCTCCTCAGTTTATGGTTATCCCGTGACAACAATGTATTCATCATATTTATTATTCTACAAAAGTATTTTTAAATGCACTGATGTGGTGTTTGCATGCTATGCAAGATGGTACATCATTGAATGTTTATAAGGAGCATCGCATAGGATATGTGATATTTGGCACCTGGAGGAGTCGGACACGCAGATCCTGAAAAGAAGTTAAGACTCTATAGCAAGAGCCGTCTTTATTCTGAGTCTAATCTTTACTTTTAGTGAAATGGTTTATGAAAACCAATCAACTGCTCCAGGTGAGGCTCGAACTCACAACCTCGGCATGGCTCAGTGCAAGTACTGCTGTATAAGTACTGCGCGCTAACCGATTGCGCCACTGGAGATCACTGTTTTCATTTCTCCCCATTTGAGCCATCTAGTGCTAACCAAGTAGATACTGCACTGCTCCATTATTCACTGTGCAAGATCGACTCACATGCTAGCATGTTATCATGACTATTAAAAATACAGTCCAAATGGAATAGATTTGATAATTCTGCTATATCGTGTGCTCTGTCTATTGAACACCCCATACATTTGCCGTTCTGAAACAGTCTAGGATAAACTTATGCTTATTTTTAATTAGCACATAGTTAGAATTTCACCAAAAATGAAATATAAGCTCCTAAGGCAGACGAGGTGGCCGAGTGGTTAAGGCGATGGACTGCTAATCCATTGTGCTCTGCACGCGTGGGTTCGAATCCCACCTTCGTCGGAAAGCCATCAGACACTCTTTTGAAGGTGAGCATGTCTTGTAGTACAATTACACTCTCTTTCAAGACACTGCCATAATCCACTAGAAGGGCCCAACTGACTATTCCATTATGGCATTTATGTCAAATAAAGGGAAGTATTTTGTGCTTAATTGAAATTAGATCTTTCATGAAGTGTCCAGAGGATTGCATATTCCTCACTCCTGGCCTTCCAACCAGTTTGGATAGATAGACTGATAAGAAAGCATTTCTTACTCCTAAAGTTTCAGCCGTCTCAAGTGTATGAGTGTTTACATTTGTCTGCCCCACAGAGACAGATCACTTCTAATAAGTGAGTTCTCTATCTGTCACTGATTGCGGACATACTCACTAGAGCTTTCAGTATGGTCATAAATGTGAATACTCTTATGTTCTCAAATCAAAATGGAGTTTTTCCTACTTTCAAGAAAAGTGTCTTAAGCATGCTCTTCGATTTGTGCACGCATGTAGACATTCAAATGCAACTGCATTTCCATACAGAGTCTCAAAATCATAGATATCTTCATACCGCAGTAAGAATACATGTTGCGATTTACAAACTGCAGGCAGACTGGCCTTGTAGCACAGTGGCAGAGCACTGGTCTTGTAAACCAGGGGTCATGAATTCAAGCCTCATCAGGGCCTTTTTATATGTGTGTTTCTGTATGTTGTTTTCAAGTCATTCTTTCTAGGAGTCACACCTTGTCTTAAGTTTGCTTATTGACAAGCTTCCCTTTCCATCTTTCATCTTATCAAGAAGACTTCATGAAAACCATTGAACCATAAACTATTGCCTCACCCCTTCCGATCGCCTGACGAACGCCTGACAAACGCCATTCTCACCCCGCCGGGCAAGCCCTGCCGGGCAAAGCCAAATAAGCCATGCATATTTAGAGTTCCTTTGAAAGGCAGAGCGAGGACTAGGACGTCTGTTCCGACTGAGTCTGCATCCACAGAAAGGATGAAATAAGGCTCTAGAAATTTCACCAAGGAGATATGAACTTCATCCCCCTTAAAATACTTTTTCTCCCAGATACCCCGGCTCTTAGTCAAATGAGGTTAATCTTCAAAACCCCACCCCCACTAACCATAAATATTCACGTCTCCTGCTGTCCATTCAATTGATACAAGGTATCTTGTACATGGAGAGAATGTGAGAAAAAGCAGAATTGCTTCATAGATTTGGTGACTTTGGATGGGTGGGCTGGATAAAGAAGTGAACTTGGTTTCCGGAAAGGGAGTATCATGATGGGAATGAGGAAAAGAGAACATGGACCACATTCACAGGTTAGAGAAATAAATGTAATAGGTTGAATGGTTTTGAAAAGCTAGCTTTGAGCAGGAATTGTTTTTTAAAATTGCAAAGAACTAAAAAAGTCAATGTGGGATTGAAGGCACAATCTGAGCAGAAAGCACCATAAGCTGCTATGGTGCAACTCTTATGTTGACTAGAAACTTTAATATGATGATGCTCTTCTTTTGATATTTCTTTGAGTTACATTTTATTGTATGTAGCTGACACAGCACTGTTTGCAGCTCCTCAGTTTATGGTTATCCCGTGACAACAATGTATTCATCATATTTATTATTCTACAAAAGTATTTTTAAATGCACTGATGTGGTGTTTGCATGCTATGCAAGATGGTACATCATTGAATGTTTATAAGGAGCATCGCATAGGATATGTGATATTTGGCACCTGGAGGAGTCGGACACGCAGATCCTGAAAAGAAGTTAAGACTCTATAGCAAGAGCCGTCTTTATTCTGAGTCTAATCTTTACTTTTAGTGAAATGGTTTATGAAAACCAATCAACTGCTCCAGGTGAGGCTCGAACTCACAACCTCGGCATGGCTCAGTGCAAGTACTGCTGTATAAGTACCGCGCGCTAACCGATTGCGCCACTGGAGCTCACTGTTTTCATTTCTCCCCATTTGAGCCATCTAGTGCTAACCAAGTAGATACTGCACTGCTCCATTATTCACTGTGCAAGATCGACTCACATGCTAGCATGTTATCATGACTATTAAAAATACAGTCCAAATGGAATAGATTTGATAATTCTGCTATATCGTGTGCTCTGTCTATTGAACACCCCATACATTTGCCGTTCTGACACAGTCTAGGATAAACTTATGCTTATTTTTAATTAGCACATAGTTAGAATTTCACCAAAAATGAAATATAGGCTCCTAAGGCAGACGAGGTGGCCGAGTGGTTAAGGCGATGGACTGCTAATCCATTGTGCTCTGCACGCGTGGGTTCGAATCCCACCTTCGTCGGAAAGCCATCAGACACTCTTTTGAAGGTGAGCATGTCTTGTAGTACAATTACACTCTCTTTCAAGACACTGCCATAATCCACTAGAAGGGCCCAACTGACTATTCCATTATGGCATTTATGTCAAATAAAGGGAAGTATTTTGTGCTTAATTGAAATTAGATCTTTCATGAAGTGTCCAGAGGATTGCCTATTCCTCACTCCTGGCCTTCCAACCAGTTTGGATAGATAGACTGATAAAAAAGCATTTCTTACTCCTAAAGTTTCAGCCGTCTCAAGTGTATGAGTGTTTACATTTGTCTGCCCCACAGAGACAGATCACTTCTAATAAGTGAGTTCTCTATCTGTCACTGATTGCGGACATACTCACTAGAGCTTTCAGTATGGTCATAAATGTGAATACTCTTATGTTCTCAAATCAAAATGGAGTTTTTCCTACTTTCAAGAAAAGTGTCTTAAGCATGCTCTTCGATTTGTGCACGCATGTAGACATTCAAATGCAACTGCATTTCCATACAGAGTCTCAAAATCATAGATATCTTCATACCGCAGTAAGAATACATGTTGCGATTTACAAACTGCAGGCATACCGGCCTTGTAGCTCAGTGGCAGAGCACTGGTCTTGTAAACCAGGGGTCATGAGTTCAAGCCTCATCAGGGCCTTTTTATATGTGTGTTTCTGTATGTTGTTTTTAAGTCATTCTTTCTAGGAGTCACACCTTGTCTTAAGTTTGCTTATTGACAAGCTTCCCTTTCCATCTTTCATCTTATCAAGAAGACCTCATGAAAACCATTGAACCATAAACTATTGCCTCACCCCTTCCGATCGCCTGACGAACGCCTGACAAACGCCATTCTCACCCCGCCGGGCAAGCCCTGCCGGGCAAAGCCAAATAAGCCATGCATATTTAGAGTTCCTTTGAAAGGCAGAGCGAGGACTAGGACGTCTGTTCCGACTGAGTCTGCATCCACAGAAAGGATGAAATAAGGCTCTAGAAATTTCACCAAGGAGATATGAACTTCATCCCCCTTAAAATACTTTTTCTCCCAGATACCCCGGCTCTTAGTCAAATGAGGTTAATCTTCAAAACCCCACCCCCACTAACCATAAATATTCACCTCTCCTGCTGTCCATTCAATTGATACAAGGTATCTTGTACATGGAGAGAATGTGAGAAAAAGCAGAATTGCTTCATAGATTTGGTGACCTTGGATGGGTGGGCTGGATAAAGAAGTGAACTTGGTTTCCGGAAAGGGAGTATCATGATGGGAATGAGGAAAAGAGAACATGGACCACATTCACAGGTTAGAGAAATAAATGTAATAGGTTGAATGGTTTTGAAAAGCTAGCTTTGAGCAGGAATTGTTTTTTAAAATTGCAAAGAACTAAAAAAGTCAATGTGGGATTGGAGGCACAATCTGAGCAGAAAGCACCATAAGCTGCTATGGTGCAACTCTTATGTTGACTAGAAACTTTAATATGATGATGCTCTTCTTTTGATATTTCTTTGAGTTAAATGTTATTGTATGTAGCTGACACAGCACTGTTTGCAGCTCCTCAGTTTATGGTTATCCCGTGACAACAATGTATTCATCATATTTATTATTCTACAAAAGTATTTTTAAATGCACTGATGTGGTGTTTGCATGCTATGCAAGATGGTACATCATTGAATGTTTATAAGGAGCATCGCATAGGATATGTGATATTTGGCACCTGGAGGAGTCGGACACGCAGATCCTGAAAAGAAGTTAAGACTCTATAGCAAGAGCCGTCTTTATTCTGAGTCTAATCTTTACTTTTAGTGAAATGGTTTATGAAAACCAATCAACTGCTCCAGGTGAGGCTCGAACTCACAACCTCGGCATGGCTCAGTGCAAGTACTGCTGTATAAGTACTGCGCGCTAACCGATTGCGCCACTGGAGATCACTGTTTTCATTTCTCCCCATTTGAGCCATCTAGTGCTAACCAAGTAGATACTGCACTGCTCCATTATTCACTGTGCAAGATCGACTCACATGCTAGCATGTTATCATGACTATTAAAAATACAGTCCAAATGGAATAGATTTGATAATTCTGCTATATCGTGTGCTCTGTCTATTGAACACCCCATACATTTGCCGTTCTGAAACAGTCTAGGATAAACTTATGCTTATTTTTAATTAGCACATAGTTAGAATTTCACCAAAAATGAAATATAAGCTCCTAAGGCAGACGAGGTGGCCGAGTGGTTAAGGCGATGGACTGCTAATCCATTGTGCTCTGCACGCGTGGGTTCGAATCCCACCTTCGTCGGAAAGCCATCAGACACTCTTTTGAAGGTGAGCATGTCTTGTAGTACAATTACACTCTCTTTCAAGACACTGCCATAATCCACTAGAAGGGCCCAACTGACTATTCCATTATGGCATTTATGTCAAATAAAGGGAAGTATTTTGTGCTTAATTGAAATTAGATCTTTCATGAAGTGTCCAGAGGATTGCATATTCCTCACTCCTGGCCTTCCAACCAGTTTGGATAGATAGACTGATAAGAAAGCATTTCTTACTCCTAAAGTTTCAGCCGTCTCAAGTGTATGAGTGTTTACATTTGTCTGCCCCACAGAGACAGATCACTTCTAATAAGTGAGTTCTCTATCTGTCACTGATTGCGGACATACTCACTAGAGCTTTCAGTATGGTCATAAATGTGAATACTCTTATGTTCTCAAATCAAAATGGAGTTTTTCCTACTTTCAAGAAAAGTGTCTTAAGCATGCTCTTCGATTTGTGCACGCATGTAGACATTCAAATGCAACTGCATTTCCATACAGAGTCTCAAAATCATAGATATCTTCATACCGCAGTAAGAATACATGTTGCGATTTACAAACTGCAGGCAGACTGGCCTTGTAGCACAGTGGCAGAGCACTGGTCTTGTAAACCAGGGGTCATGAATTCAAGCCTCATCAGGGCCTTTTTATATGTGTGTTTCTGTATGGTGTTTTCAAGTCATTCTTTCTAGGAGTCACACCTTGTCTTAAGTTTGCTTATTGACAAGCTTCCCTTTCCATCTTTCATCTTATCAAGAAGACTTCATGAAAACCATTGAACCATAAACTATTGCCTCACCCCTTCCGATCGCCTGACGAACGCCTGACAAACGCCATTCTCACCCCGCCGGGCAAGCCCTGCCGGGCAAAGCCAAATAAGCCATGCATATTTAGAGTTCCTTTGAAAGGCAGAGCGAGGACTAGGACGTCTGTTCCGACTGAGTCTGCATCCACAGAAAGGATGAAATAAGGCTCTAGAAATTTCACCAAGGAGATATGAACTTCATCCCCCTTAAAATACTTTTTCTCCCAGATACCCCGGCTCTTAGTCAAATGAGGTTAATCTTCAAAACCCCACCCCCACTAACCATAAATATTCACCTCTCCTGCTGTCCATTCAATTGATACAAGGTATCTTGTACATGGAGAGAATGTGAGAAAAAGCAGAATTGCTTCATAGATTTGGTGACTTTGGATGGGTGGGCTGGATAAAGAAGTGAACTTGGTTTCCGGAAAGGGAGTATCATGATGGGAATGAGGAAAAGAGAACATGGACCACATTCACAGGTTAGAGAAATAAATGTAATAGGTTGAATGGTTTTGAAAAGCTAGCTTTGAGCAGGAATTGTTTTTTAAAATTGCAAAGAACTAAAAAAGTCAATGTGGGATTGAAGGCACAATCTGAGCAGAAAGCACCATAAGCTGCTATGGTGCAACTCTTATGTTGACTAGAAACTTTAATATGATGATGCTCTTCTTTTGATATTTCTTTGAGTTACATTTTATTGTATGTAGCTGACACAGCACTGTTTGCAGCTCCTCAGTTTATGGTTATCCCGTGACAACAATGTATTCATCATATTTATTATTCTACAAAAGTATTTTTAAATGCACTGATGTGGTGTTTGCATGCTATGCAAGATGGTACATCATTGAATGTTTATAAGGAGCATCGCATAGGATATGTGATATTTGGCACCTGGAGGAGTCGGACACGCAGATCCTGAAAAGAAGTTAAGACTCTATAGCAAGAGCCGTCTTTATTCTGAGTCTAATCTTTACTTTTAGTGAAATGGTTTATGAAAACCAATCAACTGCTCCAGGTGAGGCTCGAACTCACAACCTCGGCATGGCTCAGTGCAAGTACTGCTGTATAAGTACCGCGCGCTAACCGATTGCGCCACTGGAGCTCACTGTTTTCATTTCTCCCCATTTGAGCCATCTAGTGCTAACCAAGTAGATACTGCACTGCTCCATTATTCACTGTGCAAGATCGACTCACATGCTAGCATGTTATCATGACTATTAAAAATACAGTCCAAATGGAATAGATTTGATAATTCTGCTATATCGTGTGCTCTGTCTATTGAACACCCCATACATTTGCCGTTCTGACACAGTCTAGGATAAACTTATGCTTATTTTTAATTAGCACATAGTTAGAATTTCACCAAAAATGAAATATAGGCTCCTAAGGCAGACGAGGTGGCCGAGTGGTTAAGGCGATGGACTGCTAATCCATTGTGCTCTGCACGCGTGGGTTCGAATCCCACCTTCGTCGGAAAGCCATCAGACACTCTTTTGAAGGTGAGCATGTCTTGTAGTACAATTACACTCTCTTTCAAGACACTGCCATAATCCACTAGAAGGGCCCAACTGACTATTCCATTATGGCATTTATGTCAAATAAAGGGAAGTATTTTGTGCTTAATTGAAATTAGATCTTTCATGAAGTGTCCAGAGGATTGCCTATTCCTCACTCCTGGCCTTCCAACCAGTTTGGATAGATAGACTGATAAAAAAGCATTTCTTACTCCTAAAGTTTCAGCCGTCTCAAGTGTATGAGTGTTTACATTTGTCTGCCCCACAGAGACAGATCACTTCTAATAAGTGAGTTCTCTATCTGTCACTGATTGCGGACATACTCACTAGAGCTTTCAGTATGGTCATAAATGTGAATACTCTTATGTTCTCAAATCAAAATGGAGTTTTTCCTACTTTCAAGAAAAGTGTCTTAAGCATGCTCTTCGATTTGTGCACGCATGTAGACATTCAAATGCAACTGCATTTCCATACAGAGTCTCAAAATCATAGATATCTTCATACCGCAGTAAGAATACATGTTGCGATTTACAAACTGCAGGCATACCGGCCTTGTAGCTCAGTGGCAGAGCACTGGTCTTGTAAACCAGGGGTCATGAGTTCAAGCCTCATCAGGGCCTTTTTATATGTGTGTTTCTGTATGTTGTTTTTAAGTCATTCTTTCTAGGAGTCACACCTTGTCTTAAGTTTGCTTATTGACAAGCTTCCCTTTCCATCTTTCATCTTATCAAGAAGACTTCATGAAAACCATTGAACCATAAACTATTGCCTCACCCCTTCCGATCGCCTGACGAACGCCTGACAAACGCCATTCTCACCCCGTCGGGCAAGCCCTGCCGGGCAAAGCCAAATAAGCCATGCATATTTAGAGTTCCTTTGAAAGGCAGAGCGAGGACTAGGACGTCTGTTCCGACTGAGTCTGCATCCACAGAAAGGATGAAATAAGGCTCTAGAAATTTCACCAAGGAGATATGAACTTCATCCCCCTTAAAATACTTTTTCTCCCAGATACCCCGGCTCTTAGTCAAATGAGGTTAATCTTCAAAACCCCACCCCCACTAACCATAAATATTCACCTCTCCTGCTGTCCATTCAATTGATACAAGGTATCTTGTACATGGAGAGAATGTGAGAAAAAGCAGAATTGCTTCATAGATTTGGTGACCTTGGATGGGTGGGCTGGATAAAGAAGTGAACTTGGTTTCCGGAAAGGGAGTATCATGATGGGAATGAGGAAAAGAGAACATGGACCACATTCACAGGTTAGAGAAATAAATGTAATAGGTTGAATGGTTTTGAAAAGCTAGCTTTGAGCAGGAATTGTTTTTTAAAATTGCAAAGAACTAAAAAAGTCAATGTGGGATTGGAGGCACAATCTGAGCAGAAAGCACCATAAGCTGCTATGGTGCAACTCTTATGTTGACTAGAAACTTTAATATGATGATGCTCTTCTTTTGATATTTCTTTGAGTTAAATTTTATTGTATGTAGCTGACACAGCACTGTTTGCAGCTCCTCAGTTTATGGTTATCCCGTGACAACAATGTATTCATCATATTTATTATTCTACAAAAGTATTTTTAAATGCACTGATGTGGTGTTTGCATGCTATGCAAGATGGTACATCATTGAATGTTTATAAGGAGCATCGCATAGGATATGTGATATTTGGCACCTGGAGGAGTCGGACACGCAGATCCTGAAAAGAAGTTAAGACTCTATAGCAAGAGCCGTCTTTATTCTGAGTCTAATCTTTACTTTTAGTGAAATGGTTTATGAAAACCAATCAACTGCTCCAGGTGAGGCTCGAACTCACAACCTCGGCATGGCTCAGTGCAAGTACTGCTGTATAAGTACCGCACGCTAACCGATTGCGCCACTGGAGATCACTGTTTTCATTTCTCCCCATTTGAGCCATCTAGTGCTAACCAAGTAGATACTGCACTGCTCCATTATTCACTGTGCAAGATCGACTCACATGCTAGCATGTTATCATGACTATTAAAAATACAGTCCAAATGGAATAGATTTGATAATTCTGCTATATCGTGTGCTCTGTCTATTGAACACCCCATACATTTGCCGTTCTGAAACAGTCTAGGATAAACTTATGCTTATTTTTAATTAGCACATAGTTAGAATTTCACCAAAAATGAAATATAAGCTCCTAAGGCAGACGAGGTGGCCGAGTGGTTAAGGCGATGGACTGCTAATCCATTGTGCTCTGCACGCGTGGGTTCGAATCCCACCTTCGTCGGAAAGCCATCAGACACTCTTTTGAAGGTGAGCATGTCTTGTAGTACAATTACACTCTCTTTCAAGACACTGCCATAATCCACTAGAAGGGCCCAACTGACTATTCCATTATGGCATTTATGTCAAATAAAGGGAAGTATTTTGTGCTTAATTGAAATTAGATCTTTCATGAAGTGTCCAGAGGATTGCCTATTCCTCACTCCTGGCCTTCCAACCAGTTTGGATAGATAGACTGATAAGAAAGCATTTCTTACTCCTAAAGTTTCAGCCGTCTCAAGTGTATGAGTGTTTACATTTGTCTGCCCCACAGAGACAGATCACTTCTAATAAGTGAGTTCTCTATCTGTCACTGATTGCGGACATACTCACTAGAGCTTTCAGTATGGTCATAAATGTGAATACTCTTATGTTCTCAAATCAAAATGGAGTTTTTCCTACTTTCAAGAAAAGTGTCTTAAGCATGCTCTTCGATTTGTGCACGCATGTAGACATTCAAATGCAACTGCATTTCCATACAGAGTCTCAAAATCATAGATATCTTCATACCGCAGTAAGAATACATGTTGCGATTTACAAACTGCAGGCAGACCGGCCTTGTAGCTCAGTGGCAGAGCACTGGTCTTGTAAACCAGGGGTCATGAGAGTTCAAGCCTCATCAGGGCCTTTTTATATGTGTGTTTCTGTATGTTGTTTTCAAGTCATTCTTTCTAGGAGTCACACCTTGTCTTAAGTTTGCTTATTGACAAGCTTCCCTTTCCATCTTTCATCTTATCAAGAAGACTTCATGAAAACCATTGAACCATAAACTATTGCCTCACCCCTTCCGATCGCCTGACGAACGCCTGACAAACGCCATTCTCACCCCGCCGGGCAAGCCCTGCCGGGCAAAGCCAAATAAGCCATGCATATTTAAAGTTCCTTTGAAAGGCAGAGCGAGGACTAGGACGTCTGTTCCGACTGAGTCTGCATCCACAGAAAGGATGAAATAAGGCTCTAGAAATTTCAACAAGGAGATATGAACTTCATCCCCCTTAAAATACTTTTTCTCCCAGATACCCCGGCTCTTAGTCAAATGAGGTTAATCTTCAAAACCCCACCCCCACTAACCATAAATATTCACCTCTCCTGCTGTCCATTCAATTGATACAAGGTATCTTGTACATGGAGAGAATGTGAGAAAAAGCAGAATTGCTTCATAGATTTGGTGACCTTGGATGGGTGGGCTGGATAAAGAAGTGAACTTGGTTTCCGGAAAGGGAGTATCATGATGGGAATGAGGAAAAGAGAACATGGACCACATTCACAGGTTAGAGAAATAAATGTAATAGGTTGAATGGTTTTGAAAAGCTAGCTTTGAGCAGGAATTGTTTTTTAAAATTGCAAAGAACTAAAAAAGTCAATGTGGGATTGGAGGCACAATCTGAGCAGAAAGCACCATAAGCTGCTATGGTGCAACTCTTATGTTGACTAGAAACTTTAATATGATGATGCTCTTCTTTTGATATTTCTTTGAGTTACATTTTATTGTATGTAGCTGACACAGCACTGTTTGCAGCTCCTCAGTTTATGGTTATCCCGTGACAACAATGTATTCATCATATTTATTATTCTACAAAAGTATTTTTAAATGCACTGATGTGGTGTTTGCATGCTATGCAAGATGGTACATCATTGAATGTTTATAAGGAGCATCGCATAGGATATGTGATATTTGGCACCTGGAGGAGTCGGACACGCAGATCCTGAAAAGAAGTTAAGACTCTATAGCAAGAGCCGTCTTTATTCTGAGTCTAATCTTTACTTTTAGTGAAATGGTTTATGAAAACCAATCAACTGCTCCAGGTGAGGCTCGAACTCACAACCTCGGCATGGCTCAGTGCAAGTACTGCTGTATAAGTACCGCGCGCTAACCGATTGCGCCACTGGAGCTCACTGTTTTCATTTCTCCCCATTTGAGCCATCTAGTGCTAACCAAGTAGATACTGCACTGCTCCATTATTCACTGTGCAAGATCGACTCACATGCTAGCATGTTATCATGACTATTAAAAATACAGTCCAAATGGAATAGATTTGATAATTCTGCTATATCGTGTGCTCTGTCTATTGAACACCCCATACATTTGCCGTTCTGACACAGTCTAGGATAAACTTATGCTTATTTTTAATTAGCACATAGTTAGAATTTAACCAAAAATGAAATATAGGCTCCTAAGGCAGACGAGGTGGCCGAGTGGTTAAGGCGATGGACTGCTAATCCATTGTGCTCTGCACGCGTGGGTTCGAATCCCACCTTCGTCGGAAAGCCATCAGACACTCTTTTGAAGGTGAGCATGTCTTGTAGTACAATTACACTCTCTTTCAAGACACTGCCATAATCCACTAGAAGGGCCCAACTGACTATTCCATTATGGCATTTATGTCAAATAAAGGGAAGTATTTTGTGCTTAATTGAAATTAGATCTTTCATGAAGTGTCCAGAGGATTGCCTATTCCTCACTCCTGGCCTTCCAACCAGTTTGGATAGATAGACTGATAAGAAAGCATTTCTTACTCCTAAAGTTTCAGCCGTCTCAAGTGTATGAGTGTTTACATTTGTCTGCCCCACAGAGACAGATCACTTCTAATAAGTGAGTTCTCTATCTGTCACTGATTGCGGACATACTCACTAGAGCTTTCAGTATGGTCATAAATGTGAATACTCTTATGTTCTCAAATCAAAATGGAGTTTTTCCTACTTTCAAGAAAAGTGTCTTAAGCATGCTCTTCGATTTGTGCACGCATGTAGACATTCAAATGCAACTGCATTTCCATACAGAGTCTCAAAATCATAGATATCTTCATACCGCAGTAAGAATACATGTTGCGATTTACAAACTGCAGGCAGACTGGCCTTGTAGCACAGTGGCAGAGCACTGGTCTTGTAAACCAGGGGTCATGAATTCAAGCCTCATCAGGGCCTTTTTATATGTGTGTTTCTGTATGTTGTTTTCAAGTCATTCTTTCTAGGAGTCACACCTTGTCTTAAGTTTGCTTATTGACAAGCTTCCCTTTCCATCTTTCATCTTATCAAGAAGACTTCATGAAAACCATTGAACCATAAACTATTGCCTCACCCCTTCCGATCGCCTGACGAACGCCTGACAAACGCCATTCTCACCCCGCCGGGCAAGCCCTGCCGGGCAAAGCCAAATAAGCCATGCATATTTAGAGTTCCTTTGAAAGGCAGAGCGAGGACTAGGACGTCTGTTCCGACTGAGTCTGCATCCACAGAAAGGATGAAATAAGGCTCTAGAAATTTCACCAAGGAGATATGAACTTCATCCCCCTTAAAATACTTTTTCTCCCAGATACCCCGGCTCTTAGTCAAATGAGGTTAATCTTCAAAACCCCACCCCCACTAACCATAAATATTCACGTCTCCTGCTGTCCATTCAATTGATACAAGGTATCTTGTACATGGAGAGAATGTGAGAAAAAGCAGAATTGCTTCATAGATTTGGTGACTTTGGATGGGTGGGCTGGATAAAGAAGTGAACTTGGTTTCCGGAAAGGGAGTATCATGATGGGAATGAGGAAAAGAGAACATGGACCACATTCACAGGTTAGAGAAATAAATGTAATAGGTTGAATGGTTTTGAAAAGCTAGCTTTGAGCAGGAATTGTTTTTTAAAATTGCAAAGAACTAAAAAAGTCAATGTGGGATTGAAGGCACAATCTGAGCAGAAAGCACCATAAGCTGCTATGGTGCAACTCTTATGTTGACTAGAAACTTTAATATGATGATGCTCTTCTTTTGATATTTCTTTGAGTTACATTTTATTGTATGTAGCTGACACAGCACTGTTTGCAGCTCCTCAGTTTATGGTTATCCCGTGACAACAATGTATTCATCATATTTATTATTCTACAAAAGTATTTTTAAATGCACTGATGTGGTGTTTGCATGCTATGCAAGATGGTACATCATTGAATGTTTATAAGGAGCATCGCATAGGATATGTGATATTTGGCACCTGGAGGAGTCGGACACGCAGATCCTGAAAAGAAGTTAAGACTCTATAGCAAGAGCCGTCTTTATTCTGAGTCTAATCTTTACTTTTAGTGAAATGGTTTATGAAAACCAATCAACTGCTCCAGGTGAGGCTCGAACTCACAACCTCGGCATGGCTCAGTGCAAGTACTGCTGTATAAGTACCGCGCGCTAACCGATTGCGCCACTGGAGCTCACTGTTTTCATTTCTCCCCATTTGAGCCATCTAGTGCTAACCAAGTAGATACTGCACTGCTCCATTATTCACTGTGCAAGATCGACTCACATGCTAGCATGTTATCATGACTATTAAAAATACAGTCCAAATGGAATAGATTTGATAATTCTGCTATATCGTGTGCTCTGTCTATTGAACACCCCATACATTTGCCGTTCTGACACAGTCTAGGATAAACTTATGCTTATTTTTAATTAGCACATAGTTAGAATTTCACCAAAAATGAAATATAGGCTCCTAAGGCAGACGAGGTGGCCGAGTGGTTAAGGCGATGGACTGCTAATCCATTGTGCTCTGCACGCGTGGGTTCGAATCCCACCTTCGTCGGAAAGCCATCAGACACTCTTTTGAAGGTGAGCATGTCTTGTAGTACAATTACACTCTCTTTCAAGACACTGCCATAATCCACTAGAAGGGCCCAACTGACTATTCCATTATGGCATTTATGTCAAATAAAGGGAAGTATTTTGTGCTTAATTGAAATTAGATCTTTCATGAAGTGTCCAGAGGATTGCCTATTCCTCACTCCTGGCCTTCCAACCAGTTTGGATAGATAGACTGATAAAAAAGCATTTCTTACTCCTAAAGTTTCAGCCGTCTCAAGTGTATGAGTGTTTACATTTGTCTGCCCCACAGAGACAGATCACTTCTAATAAGTGAGTTCTCTATCTGTCACTGATTGCGGACATACTCACTAGAGCTTTCAGTATGGTCATAAATGTGAATACTCTTATGTTCTCAAATCAAAATGGAGTTTTTCCTACTTTCAAGAAAAGTGTCTTAAGCATGCTCTTCGATTTGTGCACGCATGTAGACATTCAAATGCAACTGCATTTCCATACAGAGTCTCAAAATCATAGATATCTTCATACCGCAGTAAGAATACATGTTGCGATTTACAAACTGCAGGCATACCGGCCTTGTAGCTCAGTGGCAGAGCACTGGTCTTGTAAACCAGGGGTCATGAGTTCAAGCCTCATCAGGGCCTTTTTATATGTGTGTTTCTGTATGTTGTTTTTAAGTCATTCTTTCTAGGAGTCACACCTTGTCTTAAGTTTGCTTATTGACAAGCTTCCCTTTCCATCTTTCATCTTATCAAGAAGACCTCATGAAAACCATTGAACCATAAACTATTGCCTCACCCCTTCCGATCGCCTGACGAACGCCTGACAAACGCCATTCTCACCCCGCCGGGCAAGCCCTGCCGGGCAAAGCCAAATAAGCCATGCATATTTAGAGTTCCTTTGAAAGGCAGAGCGAGGACTAGGACGTCTGTTCCGACTGAGTCTGCATCCACAGAAAGGATGAAATAAGGCTCTAGAAATTTCACCAAGGAGATATGAACTTCATCCCCCTTAAAATACTTTTTCTCCCAGATACCCCGGCTCTTAGTCAAATGAGGTTAATCTTCAAAACCCCACCCCCACTAACCATAAATATTCACCTCTCCTGCTGTCCATTCAATTGATACAAGGTATCTTGTACATGGAGAGAATGTGAGAAAAAGCAGAATTGCTTCATAGATTTGGTGACCTTGGATGGGTGGGCTGGATAAAGAAGTGAACTTGGTTTCCGGAAAGGGAGTATCATGATGGGAATGAGGAAAAGAGAACATGGACCACATTCACAGGTTAGAGAAATAAATGTAATAGGTTGAATGGTTTTGAAAAGCTAGCTTTGAGCAGGAATTGTTTTTTAAAATTGCAAAGAACTAAAAAAGTCAATGTGGGATTGGAGGCACAATCTGAGCAGAAAGCACCATAAGCTGCTATGGTGCAACTCTTATGTTGACTAGAAACTTTAATATGATGATGCTCTTCTTTTGATATTTCTTTGAGTTAAATGTTATTGTATGTAGCTGACACAGCACTGTTTGCAGCTCCTCAGTTTATGGTTATCCCGTGACAACAATGTATTCATCATATTTATTATTCTACAAAAGTATTTTTAAATGCACTGATGTGGTGTTTGCATGCTATGCAAGATGGTACATCATTGAATGTTTATAAGGAGCATCGCATAGGATATGTGATATTTGGCACCTGGAGGAGTCGGACACGCAGATCCTGAAAAGAAGTTAAGACTCTATAGCAAGAGCCGTCTTTATTCTGAGTCTAATCTTTACTTTTAGTGAAATGGTTTATGAAAACCAATCAACTGCTCCAGGTGAGGCTCGAACTCACAACCTCGGCATGGCTCAGTGCAAGTACTGCTGTATAAGTACTGCGCGCTAACCGATTGCGCCACTGGAGATCACTGTTTTCATTTCTCCCCATTTGAGCCATCTAGTGCTAACCAAGTAGATACTGCACTGCTCCATTATTCACTGTGCAAGATCGACTCACATGCTAGCATGTTATCATGACTATTAAAAATACAGTCCAAATGGAATAGATTTGATAATTCTGCTATATCGTGTGCTCTGTCTATTGAACACCCCATACATTTGCCGTTCTGAAACAGTCTAGGATAAACTTATGCTTATTTTTAATTAGCACATAGTTAGAATTTCACCAAAAATGAAATATAAGCTCCTAAGGCAGACGAGGTGGCCGAGTGGTTAAGGCGATGGACTGCTAATCCATTGTGCTCTGCACGCGTGGGTTCGAATCCCACCTTCGTCGGAAAGCCATCAGACACTCTTTTGAAGGTGAGCATGTCTTGTAGTACAATTACACTCTCTTTCAAGACACTGCCATAATCCACTAGAAGGGCCCAACTGACTATTCCATTATGGCATTTATGTCAAATAAAGGGAAGTATTTTGTGCTTAATTGAAATTAGATCTTTCATGAAGTGTCCAGAGGATTGCATATTCCTCACTCCTGGCCTTCCAACCAGTTTGGATAGATAGACTGATAAGAAAGCATTTCTTACTCCTAAAGTTTCAGCCGTCTCAAGTGTATGAGTGTTTACATTTGTCTGCCCCACAGAGACAGATCACTTCTAATAAGTGAGTTCTCTATCTGTCACTGATTGCGGACATACTCACTAGAGCTTTCAGTATGGTCATAAATGTGAATACTCTTATGTTCTCAAATCAAAATGGAGTTTTTCCTACTTTCAAGAAAAGTGTCTTAAGCATGCTCTTCGATTTGTGCACGCATGTAGACATTCAAATGCAACTGCATTTCCATACAGAGTCTCAAAATCATAGATATCTTCATACCGCAGTAAGAATACATGTTGCGATTTACAAACTGCAGGCAGACTGGCCTTGTAGCACAGTGGCAGAGCACTGGTCTTGTAAACCAGGGGTCATGAATTCAAGCCTCATCAGGGCCTTTTTATATGTGTGTTTCTGTATGGTGTTTTCAAGTCATTCTTTCTAGGAGTCACACCTTGTCTTAAGTTTGCTTATTGACAAGCTTCCCTTTCCATCTTTCATCTTATCAAGAAGACTTCATGAAAACCATTGAACCATAAACTATTGCCTCACCCCTTCCGATCGCCTGACGAACGCCTGACAAACGCCATTCTCACCCCGCCGGGCAAGCCCTGCCGGGCAAAGCCAAATAAGCCATGCATATTTAGAGTTCCTTTGAAAGGCAGAGCGAGGACTAGGACGTCTGTTCCGACTGAGTCTGCATCCACAGAAAGGATGAAATAAGGCTCTAGAAATTTCACCAAGGAGATATGAACTTCATCCCCCTTAAAATACTTTTTCTCCCAGATACCCCGGCTCTTAGTCAAATGAGGTTAATCTTCAAAACCCCACCCCCACTAACCATAAATATTCACCTCTCCTGCTGTCCATTCAATTGATACAAGGTATCTTGTACATGGAGAGAATGTGAGAAAAAGCAGAATTGCTTCATAGATTTGGTGACTTTGGATGGGTGGGCTGGATAAAGAAGTGAACTTGGTTTCCGGAAAGGGAGTATCATGATGGGAATGAGGAAAAGAGAACATGGACCACATTCACAGGTTAGAGAAATAAATGTAATAGGTTGAATGGTTTTGAAAAGCTAGCTTTGAGCAGGAATTGTTTTTTAAAATTGCAAAGAACTAAAAAAGTCAATGTGGGATTGAAGGCACAATCTGAGCAGAAAGCACCATAAGCTGCTATGGTGCAACTCTTATGTTGACTAGAAACTTTAATATGATGATGCTCTTCTTTTGATATTTCTTTGAGTTACATTTTATTGTATGTAGCTGACACAGCACTGTTTGCAGCTCCTCAGTTTATGGTTATCCCGTGACAACAATGTATTCATCATATTTATTATTCTACAAAAGTATTTTTAAATGCACTGATGTGGTGTTTGCATGCTATGCAAGATGGTACATCATTGAATGTTTATAAGGAGCATCGCATAGGATATGTGATATTTGGCACCTGGAGGAGTCGGACACGCAGATCCTGAAAAGAAGTTAAGACTCTATAGCAAGAGCCGTCTTTATTCTGAGTCTAATCTTTACTTTTAGTGAAATGGTTTATGAAAACCAATCAACTGCTCCAGGTGAGGCTCGAACTCACAACCTCGGCATGGCTCAGTGCAAGTACTGCTGTATAAGTACCGCGCGCTAACCGATTGCGCCACTGGAGCTCACTGTTTTCATTTCTCCCCATTTGAGCCATCTAGTGCTAACCAAGTAGATACTGCACTGCTCCATTATTCACTGTGCAAGATCGACTCACATGCTAGCATGTTATCATGACTATTAAAAATACAGTCCAAATGGAATAGATTTGATAATTCTGCTATATCGTGTGCTCTGTCTATTGAACACCCCATACATTTGCCGTTCTGACACAGTCTAGGATAAACTTATGCTTATTTTTAATTAGCACATAGTTAGAATTTCACCAAAAATGAAATATAGGCTCCTAAGGCAGACGAGGTGGCCGAGTGGTTAAGGCGATGGACTGCTAATCCATTGTGCTCTGCACGCGTGGGTTCGAATCCCACCTTCGTCGGAAAGCCATCAGACACTCTTTTGAAGGTGAGCATGTCTTGTAGTACAATTACACTCTCTTTCAAGACACTGCCATAATCCACTAGAAGGGCCCAACTGACTATTCCATTATGGCATTTATGTCAAATAAAGGGAAGTATTTTGTGCTTAATTGAAATTAGATCTTTCATGAAGTGTCCAGAGGATTGCCTATTCCTCACTCCTGGCCTTCCAACCAGTTTGGATAGATAGACTGATAAAAAAGCATTTCTTACTCCTAAAGTTTCAGCCGTCTCAAGTGTATGAGTGTTTACATTTGTCTGCCCCACAGAGACAGATCACTTCTAATAAGTGAGTTCTCTATCTGTCACTGATTGCGGACATACTCACTAGAGCTTTCAGTATGGTCATAAATGTGAATACTCTTATGTTCTCAAATCAAAATGGAGTTTTTCCTACTTTCAAGAAAAGTGTCTTAAGCATGCTCTTCGATTTGTGCACGCATGTAGACATTCAAATGCAACTGCATTTCCATACAGAGTCTCAAAATCATAGATATCTTCATACCGCAGTAAGAATACATGTTGCGATTTACAAACTGCAGGCATACCGGCCTTGTAGCTCAGTGGCAGAGCACTGGTCTTGTAAACCAGGGGTCATGAGTTCAAGCCTCATCAGGGCCTTTTTATATGTGTGTTTCTGTATGTTGTTTTTAAGTCATTCTTTCTAGGAGTCACACCTTGTCTTAAGTTTGCTTATTGACAAGCTTCCCTTTCCATCTTTCATCTTATCAAGAAGACTTCATGAAAACCATTGAACCATAAACTATTGCCTCACCCCTTCCGATCGCCTGACGAACGCCTGACAAACGCCATTCTCACCCCGTCGGGCAAGCCCTGCCGGGCAAAGCCAAATAAGCCATGCATATTTAGAGTTCCTTTGAAAGGCAGAGCGAGGACTAGGACGTCTGTTCCGACTGAGTCTGCATCCACAGAAAGGATGAAATAAGGCTCTAGAAATTTCACCAAGGAGATATGAACTTCATCCCCCTTAAAATACTTTTTCTCCCAGATACCCCGGCTCTTAGTCAAATGAGGTTAATCTTCAAAACCCCACCCCCACTAACCATAAATATTCACCTCTCCTGCTGTCCATTCAATTGATACAAGGTATCTTGTACATGGAGAGAATGTGAGAAAAAGCAGAATTGCTTCATAGATTTGGTGACCTTGGATGGGTGGGCTGGATAAAGAAGTGAACTTGGTTTCCGGAAAGGGAGTATCATGATGGGAATGAGGAAAAGAGAACATGGACCACATTCACAGGTTAGAGAAATAAATGTAATAGGTTGAATGGTTTTGAAAAGCTAGCTTTGAGCAGGAATTGTTTTTTAAAATTGCAAAGAACTAAAAAAGTCAATGTGGGATTGGAGGCACAATCTGAGCAGAAAGCACCATAAGCTGCTATGGTGCAACTCTTATGTTGACTAGAAACTTTAATATGATGATGCTCTTCTTTTGATATTTCTTTGAGTTAAATTTTATTGTATGTAGCTGACACAGCACTGTTTGCAGCTCCTCAGTTTATGGTTATCCCGTGACAACAATGTATTCATCATATTTATTATTCTACAAAAGTATTTTTAAATGCACTGATGTGGTGTTTGCATGCTATGCAAGATGGTACATCATTGAATGTTTATAAGGAGCATCGCATAGGATATGTGATATTTGGCACCTGGAGGAGTCGGACACGCAGATCCTGAAAAGAAGTTAAGACTCTATAGCAAGAGCCGTCTTTATTCTGAGTCTAATCTTTACTTTTAGTGAAATGGTTTATGAAAACCAATCAACTGCTCCAGGTGAGGCTCGAACTCACAACCTCGGCATGGCTCAGTGCAAGTACTGCTGTATAAGTACCGCGCGCTAACCGATTGCGCCACTGGAGATCACTGTTTTCATTTCTCCCCATTTGAGCCATCTAGTGCTAACCAAGTAGATACTGCACTGCTCCATTATTCACTGTGCAAGATCGACTCACATGCTAGCATGTTATCATGACTATTAAAAATACAGTCCAAATGGAATAGATTTGATAATTCTGCTATATCGTGTGCTCTGTCTATTGAACACCCCATACATTTGCCGTTCTGAAACAGTCTAGGATAAACTTATGCTTATTTTTAATTAGCACATAGTTAGAATTTCACCAAAAATGAAATATAAGCTCCTAAGGCAGACGAGGTGGCCGAGTGGTTAAGGCGATGGACTGCTAATCCATTGTGCTCTGCACGCGTGGGTTCGAATCCCACCTTCGTCGGAAAGCCATCAGACACTCTTTTGAAGGTGAGCATGTCTTGTAGTACAATTACACTCTCTTTCAAGACACTGCCATAATCCACTAGAAGGGCCCAACTGACTATTCCATTATGGCATTTATGTCAAATAAAGGGAAGTATTTTGTGCTTAATTGAAATTAGATCTTTCATGAAGTGTCCAGAGGATTGCCTATTCCTCACTCCTGGCCTTCCAACCAGTTTGGATAGATAGACTGATAAGAAAGCATTTCTTACTCCTAAAGTTTCAGCCGTCTCAAGTGTATGAGTGTTTACATTTGTCTGCCCCACAGAGACAGATCACTTCTAATAAGTGAGTTCTCTATCTGTCACTGATTGCGGACATACTCACTAGAGCTTTCAGTATGGTCATAAATGTGAATACTCTTATGTTCTCAAATCAAAATGGAGTTTTTCCTACTTTCAAGAAAAGTGTCTTAAGCATGCTCTTCGATTTGTGCACGCATGTAGACATTCAAATGCAACTGCATTTCCATACAGAGTCTCAAAATCATAGATATCTTCATACCGCAGTAAGAATACATGTTGCGATTTACAAACTGCAGGCAGACCGGCCTTGTAGCTCAGTGGCAGAGCACTGGTCTTGTAAACCAGGGGTCATGAGAGTTCAAGCCTCATCAGGGCCTTTTTATATGTGTGTTTCTGTATGTTGTTTTCAAGTCATTCTTTCTAGGAGTCACACCTTGTCTTAAGTTTGCTTATTGACAAGCTTCCCTTTCCATCTTTCATCTTATCAAGAAGACTTCATGAAAACCATTGAACCATAAACTATTGCCTCACCCCTTCCGATCGCCTGACGAACGCCTGACAAACGCCATTCTCACCCCGCCGGGCAAGCCCTGCCGGGCAAAGCCAAATAAGCCATGCATATTTAAAGTTCCTTTGAAAGGCAGAGCGAGGACTAGGACGTCTGTTCCGACTGAGTCTGCATCCACAGAAAGGATGAAATAAGGCTCTAGAAATTTCAACAAGGAGATATGAACTTCATCCCCCTTAAAATACTTTTTCTCCCAGATACCCCGGCTCTTAGTCAAATGAGGTTAATCTTCAAAACCCCACCCCCACTAACCATAAATATTCACCTCTCCTGCTGTCCATTCAATTGATACAAGGTATCTTGTACATGGAGAGAATGTGAGAAAAAGCAGAATTGCTTCATAGATTTGGTGACCTTGGATGGGTGGGCTGGATAAAGAAGTGAACTTGGTTTCCGGAAAGGGAGTATCATGATGGGAATGAGGAAAAGAGAACATGGACCACATTCACAGGTTAGAGAAATAAATGTAATAGGTTGAATGGTTTTGAAAAGCTAGCTTTGAGCAGGAATTGTTTTTTAAAATTGCAAAGAACTAAAAAAGTCAATGTGGGATTGGAGGCACAATCTGAGCAGAAAGCACCATAAGCTGCTATGGTGCAACTCTTATGTTGACTAGAAACTTTAATATGATGATGCTCTTCTTTTGATATTTCTTTGAGTTACATTTTATTGTATGTAGCTGACACAGCACTGTTTGCAGCTCCTCAGTTTATGGTTATCCCGTGACAACAATGTATTCATCATATTTATTATTCTACAAAAGTATTTTTAAATGCACTGATGTGGTGTTTGCATGCTATGCAAGATGGTACATCATTGAATGTTTATAAGGAGCATCGCATAGGATATGTGATATTTGGCACCTGGAGGAGTCGGACACGCAGATCCTGAAAAGAAGTTAAGACTCTATAGCAAGAGCCGTCTTTATTCTGAGTCTAATCTTTACTTTTAGTGAAATGGTTTATGAAAACCAATCAACTGCTCCAGGTGAGGCTCGAACTCACAACCTCGGCATGGCTCAGTGCAAGTACTGCTGTATAAGTACCGCGCGCTAACCGATTGCGCCACTGGAGCTCACTGTTTTCATTTCTCCCCATTTGAGCCATCTAGTGCTAACCAAGTAGATACTGCACTGCTCCATTATTCACTGTGCAAGATCGACTCACATGCTAGCATGTTATCATGACTATTAAAAATACAGTCCAAATGGAATAGATTTGATAATTCTGCTATATCGTGTGCTCTGTCTATTGAACACCCCATACATTTGCCGTTCTGACACAGTCTAGGATAAACTTATGCTTATTTTTAATTAGCACATAGTTAGAATTTAACCAAAAATGAAATATAGGCTCCTAAGGCAGACGAGGTGGCCGAGTGGTTAAGGCGATGGACTGCTAATCCATTGTGCTCTGCACGCGTGGGTTCGAATCCCACCTTCGTCGGAAAGCCATCAGACACTCTTTTGAAGGTGAGCATGTCTTGTAGTACAATTACACTCTCTTTCAAGACACTGCCATAATCCACTAGAAGGGCCCAACTGACTATTCCATTATGGCATTTATGTCAAATAAAGGGAAGTATTTTGTGCTTAATTGAAATTAGATCTTTCATGAAGTGTCCAGAGGATTGCCTATTCCTCACTCCTGGCCTTCCAACCAGTTTGGATAGATAGACTGATAAGAAAGCATTTCTTACTCCTAAAGTTTCAGCCGTCTCAAGTGTATGAGTGTTTACATTTGTCTGCCCCACAGAGACAGATCACTTCTAATAAGTGAGTTCTCTATCTGTCACTGATTGCGGACATACTCACTAGAGCTTTCAGTATGGTCATAAATGTGAATACTCTTATGTTCTCAAATCAAAATGGAGTTTTTCCTACTTTCAAGAAAAGTGTCTTAAGCATGCTCTTCGATTTGTGCACGCATGTAGACATTCAAATGCAACTGCATTTCCATACAGAGTCTCAAAATCATAGATATCTTCATACCGCAGTAAGAATACATGTTGCGATTTACAAACTGCAGGCAGACTGGCCTTGTAGCACAGTGGCAGAGCACTGGTCTTGTAAACCAGGGGTCATGAATTCAAGCCTCATCAGGGCCTTTTTATATGTGTGTTTCTGTATGTTGTTTTCAAGTCATTCTTTCTAGGAGTCACACCTTGTCTTAAGTTTGCTTATTGACAAGCTTCCCTTTCCATCTTTCATCTTATCAAGAAGACTTCATGAAAACCATTGAACCATAAACTATTGCCTCACCCCTTCCGATCGCCTGACGAACGCCTGACAAACGCCATTCTCACCCCGCCGGGCAAGCCCTGCCGGGCAAAGCCAAATAAGCCATGCATATTTAGAGTTCCTTTGAAAGGCAGAGCGAGGACTAGGACGTCTGTTCCGACTGAGTCTGCATCCACAGAAAGGATGAAATAAGGCTCTAGAAATTTCACCAAGGAGATATGAACTTCATCCCCCTTAAAATACTTTTTCTCCCAGATACCCCGGCTCTTAGTCAAATGAGGTTAATCTTCAAAACCCCACCCCCACTAACCATAAATATTCACCTCTCCTGCTGTCCATTCAATTGATACAAGGTATCTTGTACATGGAGAGAATGTGAGAAAAAGCAGAATTGCTTCATAGATTTGGTGACTTTGGATGGGTGGGCTGGATAAAGAAGTGAACTTGGTTTCCGGAAAGGGAGTATCATGATGGGAATGAGGAAAAGAGAACATGGACCACATTCACAGGTTAGAGAAATAAATGTAATAGGTTGAATGGTTTTGAAAAGCTAGCTTTGAGCAGGAATTGTTTTTTAAAATTGCAAAGAACTAAAAAAGTCAATGTGGGATTGAAGGCACAATCTGAGCAGAAAGCACCATAAGCTGCTATGGTGCAACTCTTATGTTGACTAGAAACTTTAATATGATGATGCTCTTCTTTTGATATTTCTTTGAGTTACATTTTATTGTATGTAGCTGACACAGCACTGTTTGCAGCTCCTCAGTTTATGGTTATCCCGTGACAACAATGTATTCATCATATTTATTATTCTACAAAAGTATTTTTAAATGCACTGATGTGGTGTTTGCATGCTATGCAAGATGGTACATCATTGAATGTTTATAAGGAGCATCGCATAGGATATGTGATATTTGGCACCTGGAGGAGTCGGACACGCAGATCCTGAAAAGAAGTTAAGACTCTATAGCAAGAGCCGTCTTTATTCTGAGTCTAATCTTTACTTTTAGTGAAATGGTTTATGAAAACCAATCAACTGCTCCAGGTGAGGCTCGAACTCACAACCTCGGCATGGCTCAGTGCAAGTACTGCTGTATAAGTACCGCGCGCTAACCGATTGCGCCACTGGAGCTCACTGTTTTCATTTCTCCCCATTTGAGCCATCTAGTGCTAACCAAGTAGATACTGCACTGCTCCATTATTCACTGTGCAAGATCGACTCACATGCTAGCATGTTATCATGACTATTAAAAATACAGTCCAAATGGAATAGATTTGATAATTCTGCTATATCGTGTGCTCTGTCTATTGAACACCCCATACATTTGCCGTTCTGACACAGTCTAGGATAAACTTATGCTTATTTTTAATTAGCACATAGTTAGAATTTCACCAAAAATGAAATATAGGCTCCTAAGGCAGACGAGGTGGCCGAGTGGTTAAGGCGATGGACTGCTAATCCATTGTGCTCTGCACGCGTGGGTTCGAATCCCACCTTCGTCGGAAAGCCATCAGACACTCTTTTGAAGGTGAGCATGTCTTGTAGTACAATTACACTCTCTTTCAAGACACTGCCATAATCCACTAGAAGGGCCCAACTGACTATTCCAGTATGGCATTTATGTCAAATAAAGGGAAGTATTTTGTGCTTAATTGAAATTAGATCTTTCATGAAGTGTCCAGAGGATTGCCTATTCCTCACTCCTGGCCTTCCAACCAGTTTGGATAGATAGACTGATAAAAAAGCATTTCTTACTCCTAAAGTTTCAGCCGTCTCAAGTGTATGAGTGTTTACATTTGTCTGCCCCACAGAGACAGATCACTTCTAATAAGTGAGTTCTCTATCTGTCACTGATTGCGGACATACTCACTAGAGCTTTCAGTATGGTCATAAATGTGAATACTCTTATGTTCTCAAATCAAAATGGAGTTTTTCCTACTTTCAAGAAAAGTGTCTTAAGCATGCTCTTCGATTTGTGCACGCATGTAGACATTCAAATGCAACTGCATTTCCATACAGAGTCTCAAAATCATAGATATCTTCATACCGCAGTAAGAATACATGTTGCGATTTACAAACTGCAGGCATACCGGCCTTGTAGCTCAGTGGCAGAGCACTGGTCTTGTAAACCAGGGGTCATGAGTTCAAGCCTCATCAGGGCCTTTTTATATGTGTGTTTCTGTATGTTGTTTTTAAGTCATTCTTTCTAGGAGTCACACCTTGTCTTAAGTTTGCTTATTGACAAGCTTCCCTTTCCATCTTTCATCTTATCAAGAAGACTTCATGAAAACCATTGAACCATAAACTATTGCCTCACCCCTTCCGATCGCCTGACGAACGCCTGACAAACGCCATTCTCACCCCGTCGGGCAAGCCCTGCCGGGCAAAGCCAAATAAGCCATGCATATTTAGAGTTCCTTTGAAAGGCAGAGCGAGGACTAGGACGTCTGTTCCGACTGAGTCTGCATCCACAGAAAGGATGAAATAAGGCTCTAGAAATTTCACCAAGGAGATATGAACTTCATCCCCCTTAAAATACTTTTTCTCCCAGATACCCCGGCTCTTAGTCAAATGAGGTTAATCTTCAAAACCCCACCCCCACTAACCATAAATATTCACCTCTCCTGCTGTCCATTCAATTGATACAAGGTATCTTGTACATGGAGAGAATGTGAGAAAAAGCAGAATTGCTTCATAGATTTGGTGACCTTGGATGGGTGGGCTGGATAAAGAAGTGAACTTGGTTTCCGGAAAGGGAGTATCATGATGGGAATGAGGAAAAGAGAACATGGACCACATTCACAGGTTAGAGAAATAAATGTAATAGGTTGAATGGTTTTGAAAAGCTAGCTTTGAGCAGGAATTGTTTTTTAAAATTGCAAAGAACTAAAAAAGTCAATGTGGGATTGGAGGCACAATCTGAGCAGAAAGCACCATAAGCTGCTATGGTGCAACTCTTATGTTGACTAGAAACTTTAATATGATGATGCTCTTCTTTTGATATTTCTTTGAGTTAAATTTTATTGTATGTAGCTGACACAGCACTGTTTGCAGCTCCTCAGTTTATGGTTATCCCGTGACAACAATGTATTCATCATATTTATTATTCTACAAAAGTATTTTTAAATGCACTGATGTGGTGTTTGCATGCTATGCAAGATGGTACATCATTGAATGTTTATAAGGAGCATCGCATAGGATATGTGATATTTGGCACCTGGAGGAGTCGGACACGCAGATCCTGAAAAGAAGTTAAGACTCTATAGCAAGAGCCGTCTTTATTCTGAGTCTAATCTTTACTTTTAGTGAAATGGTTTATGAAAACCAATCAACTGCTCCAGGTGAGGCTCGAACTCACAACCTCGGCATGGCTCAGTGCAAGTACTGCTGTATAAGTACCGCGCGCTAACCGATTGCGCCACTGGAGATCACTGTTTTCATTTCTCCCCATTTGAGCCATCTAGTGCTAACCAAGTAGATACTGCACTGCTCCATTATTCACTGTGCAAGATCGACTCACATGCTAGCATGTTATCATGACTATTAAAAATACAGTCCAAATGGAATAGATTTGATAATTCTGCTATATCGTGTGCTCTGTCTATTGAACACCCCATACATTTGCCGTTCTGAAACAGTCTAGGATAAACTTATGCTTATTTTTAATTAGCACATAGTTAGAATTTCACCAAAAATGAAATATAAGCTCCTAAGGCAGACGAGGTGGCCGAGTGGTTAAGGCGATGGACTGCTAATCCATTGTGCTCTGCACGCGTGGGTTCGAATCCCACCTTCGTCGGAAAGCCATCAGACACTCTTTTGAAGGTGAGCATGTCTTGTAGTACAATTACACTCTCTTTCAAGACACTGCCATAATCCACTAGAAGGGCCCAACTGACTATTCCATTATGGCATTTATGTCAAATAAAGGGAAGTATTTTGTGCTTAATTGAAATTAGATCTTTCATGAAGTGTCCAGAGGATTGCCTATTCCTCACTCCTGGCCTTCCAACCAGTTTGGATAGATAGACTGATAAGAAAGCATTTCTTACTCCTAAAGTTTCAGCCGTCTCAAGTGTATGAGTGTTTACATTTGTCTGCCCCACAGAGACAGATCACTTCTAATAAGTGAGTTCTCTATCTGTCACTGATTGCGGACATACTCACTAGAGCTTTCAGTATGGTCATAAATGTGAATACTCTTATGTTCTCAAATCAAAATGGAGTTTTTCCTACTTTCAAGAAAAGTGTCTTAAGCATGCTCTTCGATTTGTGCACGCATGTAGACATTCAAATGCAACTGCATTTCCATACAGAGTCTCAAAATCATAGATATCTTCATACCGCAGTAAGAATACATGTTGCGATTTACAAACTGCAGGCAGACCGGCCTTGTAGCTCAGTGGCAGAGCACTGGTCTTGTAAACCAGGGGTCATGAGAGTTCAAGCCTCATCAGGGCCTTTTTATATGTGTGTTTCTGTATGTTGTTTTCAAGTCATTCTTTCTAGGAGTCACACCTTGTCTTAAGTTTGCTTATTGACAAGCTTCCCTTTCCATCTTTCATCTTATCAAGAAGACTTCATGAAAACCATTGAACCATAAACTATTGCCTCACCCCTTCCGATCGCCTGACGAACGCCTGACAAACGCCATTCTCACCCCGCCGGGCAAGCCCTGCCGGGCAAAGCCAAATAAGCCATGCATATTTAAAGTTCCTTTGAAAGGCAGAGCGAGGACTAGGACGTCTGTTCCGACTGAGTCTGCATCCACAGAAAGGATGAAATAAGGCTCTAGAAATTTCAACAAGGAGATATGAACTTCATCCCCCTTAAAATACTTTTTCTCCCAGATACCCCGGCTCTTAGTCAAATGAGGTTAATCTTCAAAACCCCACCCCCACTAACCATAAATATTCACCTCTCCTGCTGTCCATTCAATTGATACAAGGTATCTTGTACATGGAGAGAATGTGAGAAAAAGCAGAATTGCTTCATAGATTTGGTGACCTTGGATGGGTGGGCTGGATAAAGAAGTGAACTTGGTTTCCGGAAAGGGAGTATCATGATGGGAATGAGGAAAAGAGAACATGGACCACATTCACAGGTTAGAGAAATAAATGTAATAGGTTGAATGGTTTTGAAAAGCTAGCTTTGAGCAGGAATTGTTTTTTAAAATTGCAAAGAACTAAAAAAGTCAATGTGGGATTGGAGGCACAATCTGAGCAGAAAGCACCATAAGCTGCTATGGTGCAACTCTTATGTTGACTAGAAACTTTAATATGATGATGCTCTTCTTTTGATATTTCTTTGAGTTACATTTTATTGTATGTAGCTGACACAGCACTGTTTGCAGCTCCTCAGTTTATGGTTATCCCGTGACAACAATGTATTCATCATATTTATTATTCTACAAAAGTATTTTTAAATGCACTGATGTGGTGTTTGCATGCTATGCAAGATGGTACATCATTGAATGTTTATAAGGAGCATCGCATAGGATATGTGATATTTGGCACCTGGAGGAGTCGGACACGCAGATCCTGAAAAGAAGTTAAGACTCTATAGCAAGAGCCGTCTTTATTCTGAGTCTAATCTTTACTTTTAGTGAAATGGTTTATGAAAACCAATCAACTGCTCCAGGTGAGGCTCGAACTCACAACCTCGGCATGGCTCAGTGCAAGTACTGCTGTATAAGTACCGCGCGCTAACCGATTGCGCCACTGGAGCTCACTGTTTTCATTTCTCCCCATTTGAGCCATCTAGTGCTAACCAAGTAGATACTGCACTGCTCCATTATTCACTGTGCAAGATCGACTCACATGCTAGCATGTTATCATGACTATTAAAAATACAGTCCAAATGGAATAGATTTGATAATTCTGCTATATCGTGTGCTCTGTCTATTGAACACCCCATACATTTGCCGTTCTGACACAGTCTAGGATAAACTTATGCTTATTTTTAATTAGCACATAGTTAGAATTTAACCAAAAATGAAATATAGGCTCCTAAGGCAGACGAGGTGGCCGAGTGGTTAAGGCGATGGACTGCTAATCCATTGTGCTCTGCACGCGTGGGTTCGAATCCCACCTTCGTCGGAAAGCCATCAGACACTCTTTTGAAGGTGAGCATGTCTTGTAGTACAATTACACTCTCTTTCAAGACACTGCCATAATCCACTAGAAGGGCCCAACTGACTATTCCATTATGGCATTTATGTCAAATAAAGGGAAGTATTTTGTGCTTAATTGAAATTAGATCTTTCATGAAGTGTCCAGAGGATTGCCTATTCCTCACTCCTGGCCTTCCAACCAGTTTGGATAGATAGACTGATAAGAAAGCATTTCTTACTCCTAAAGTTTCAGCCGTCTCAAGTGTATGAGTGTTTACATTTGTCTGCCCCACAGAGACAGATCACTTCTAATAAGTGAGTTCTCTATCTGTCACTGATTGCGGACATACTCACTAGAGCTTTCAGTATGGTCATAAATGTGAATACTCTTATGTTCTCAAATCAAAATGGAGTTTTTCCTACTTTCAAGAAAAGTGTCTTAAGCATGCTCTTCGATTTGTGCACGCATGTAGACATTCAAATGCAACTGCATTTCCATACAGAGTCTCAAAATCATAGATATCTTCATACCGCAGTAAGAATACATGTTGCGATTTACAAACTGCAGGCAGACTGGCCTTGTAGCACAGTGGCAGAGCACTGGTCTTGTAAACCAGGGGTCATGAATTCAAGCCTCATCAGGGCCTTTTTATATGTGTGTTTCTGTATGTTGTTTTCAAGTCATTCTTTCTAGGAGTCACACCTTGTCTTAAGTTTGCTTATTGACAAGCTTCCCTTTCCATCTTTCATCTTATCAAGAAGACTTCATGAAAACCATTGAACCATAAACTATTGCCTCACCCCTTCCGATCGCCTGACGAACGCCTGACAAACGCCATTCTCACCCCGCCGGGCAAGCCCTGCCGGGCAAAGCCAAATAAGCCATGCATATTTAGAGTTCCTTTGAAAGGCAGAGCGAGGACTAGGACGTCTGTTCCGACTGAGTCTGCATCCACAGAAAGGATGAAATAAGGCTCTAGAAATTTCACCAAGGAGATATGAACTTCATCCCCCTTAAAATACTTTTTCTCCCAGATACCCCGGCTCTTAGTCAAATGAGGTTAATCTTCAAAACCCCACCCCCACTAACCATAAATATTCACCTCTCCTGCTGTCCATTCAATTGATACAAGGTATCTTGTACATGGAGAGAATGTGAGAAAAAGCAGAATTGCTTCATAGATTTGGTGACTTTGGATGGGTGGGCTGGATAAAGAAGTGAACTTGGTTTCCGGAAAGGGAGTATCATGATGGGAATGAGGAAAAGAGAACATGGACCACATTCACAGGTTAGAGAAATAAATGTAATAGGTTGAATGGTTTTGAAAAGCTAGCTTTGAGCAGGAATTGTTTTTTAAAATTGCAAAGAACTAAAAAAGTCAATGTGGGATTGAAGGCACAATCTGAGCAGAAAGCACCATAAGCTGCTATGGTGCAACTCTTATGTTGACTAGAAACTTTAATATGATGATGCTCTTCTTTTGATATTTCTTTGAGTTACATTTTATTGTATGTAGCTGACACAGCACTGTTTGCAGCTCCTCAGTTTATGGTTATCCCGTGACAACAATGTATTCATCATATTTATTATTCTACAAAAGTATTTTTAAATGCACTGATGTGGTGTTTGCATGCTATGCAAGATGGTACATCATTGAATGTTTATAAGGAGCATCGCATAGGATATGTGATATTTGGCACCTGGAGGAGTCGGACACGCAGATCCTGAAAAGAAGTTAAGACTCTATAGCAAGAGCCGTCTTTATTCTGAGTCTAATCTTTACTTTTAGTGAAATGGTTTATGAAAACCAATCAACTGCTCCAGGTGAGGCTCGAACTCACAACCTCGGCATGGCTCAGTGCAAGTACTGCTGTATAAGTACCGCGCGCTAACCGATTGCGCCACTGGAGCTCACTGTTTTCATTTCTCCCCATTTGAGCCATCTAGTGCTAACCAAGTAGATACTGCACTGCTCCATTATTCACTGTGCAAGATCGACTCACATGCTAGCATGTTATCATGACTATTAAAAATACAGTCCAAATGGAATAGATTTGATAATTCTGCTATATCGTGTGCTCTGTCTATTGAACACCCCATACATTTGCCGTTCTGACACAGTCTAGGATAAACTTATGCTTATTTTTAATTAGCACATAGTTAGAATTTCACCAAAAATGAAATATAGGCTCCTAAGGCAGACGAGGTGGCCGAGTGGTTAAGGCGATGGACTGCTAATCCATTGTGCTCTGCACGCGTGGGTTCGAATCCCACCTTCGTCGGAAAGCCATCAGACACTCTTTTGAAGGTGAGCATGTCTTGTAGTACAATTACACTCTCTTTCAAGACACTGCCATAATCCACTAGAAGGGCCCAACTGACTATTCCAGTATGGCATTTATGTCAAATAAAGGGAAGTATTTTGTGCTTAATTGAAATTAGATCTTTCATGAAGTGTCCAGAGGATTGCCTATTCCTCACTCCTGGCCTTCCAACCAGTTTGGATAGATAGACTGATAAAAAAGCATTTCTTACTCCTAAAGTTTCAGCCGTCTCAAGTGTATGAGTGTTTACATTTGTCTGCCCCACAGAGACAGATCACTTCTAATAAGTGAGTTCTCTATCTGTCACTGATTGCGGACATACTCACTAGAGCTTTCAGTATGGTCATAAATGTGAATACTCTTATGTTCTCAAATCAAAATGGAGTTTTTCCTACTTTCAAGAAAAGTGTCTTAAGCATGCTCTTCGATTTGTGCACGCATGTAGACATTCAAATGCAACTGCATTTCCATACAGAGTCTCAAAATCATAGATATCTTCATACCGCAGTAAGAATACATGTTGCGATTTACAAACTGCAGGCAGACTGGCCTTGTAGCACAGTGGCAGAGCACTGGTCTTGTAAACCAGGGGTCATGAATTCAAGCCTCATCAGGGCCTTTTTATATGTGTGTTTCTGTATGTTGTTTTCAAGTCATTCTTTCTAGGAGTCACACCTTGTCTTAAGTTTGCTTATTGACAAGCTTCCCTTTCCATCTTTCATCTTATCAAGAAGACTTCATGAAAACCATTGAACCATAAACTATTGCCTCACCCCTTCCGATCGCCTGACGAACGCCTGACAAACGCCATTCTCACCCCGCCGGGCAAGCCCTGCCGGGCAAAGCCAAATAAGCCATGCATATTTAGAGTTCCTTTGAAAGGCAGAGCGAGGACTAGGACGTCTGTTCCGACTGAGTCTGCATCCACAGAAAGGATGAAATAAGGCTCTAGAAATTTCACCAAGGAGATATGAACTTCATCCCCCTTAAAATACTTTTTCTCCCAGATACCCCGGCTCTTAGTCAAATGAGGTTAATCTTCAAAACCCCACCCCCACTAACCATAAATATTCACCTCTCCTTCTGTCCATTCAATTGATACAAGGTATCTTGTACATGGAGAGAATGTGAGAAAAAGCAGAATTGCTTCATAGATTTGGTGACTTTGGATGGGTGGGCTGGATAAAGAAGTGAACTTGGTTTCCGGAAAGGGAGTATCATGATGGGAATGAGGAAAAGAGAACATGGACCACATTCACAGGTTAGAGAAATAAATGTAATAGGTTGAATGGTTTTGAAAAGCTAGCTTTGAGCAGGAATTGTTTTTTAAAATTGCAAAGAACTAAAAAAGTCAATGTGGGATTGAAGGCACAATCTGAGCAGAAAGCACCATAAGCTGCTATGGTGCAACTCTTATGTTGACTAGAAACTTTAATATGATGATGCTCTTCTTTTGATATTTCTTTGAGTTACATTTTATTGTATGTAGCTGACACAGCACTGTTTGCAGCTCCTCAGTTTATGGTTATCCCGTGACAACAATGTATTCATCATATTTATTATTCTACAAAAGTATTTTTAAATGCACTGATGTGGTGTTTGCATGCTATGCAAGATGGTACATCATTGAATGTTTATAAGGAGCATCGCATAGGATATGTGATATTTGGCACCTGGAGGAGTCGGACACGCAGATCCTGAAAAGAAGTTAAGACTCTATAGCAAGAGCCGTCTTTATTCTGAGTCTAATCTTTACTTTTAGTGAAATGGTTTATGAAAACCAATCAACTGCTCCAGGTGAGGCTCGAACTCACAACCTCGGCATGGCTCAGTGCAAGTACTGCTGTATAAGTACCGCGCGCTAACCGATTGCGCCACTGGAGCTCACTGTTTTCATTTCTCCCCATTTGAGCCATCTAGTGCTAACCAAGTAGATACTGCACTGCTCCATTATTCACTGTGCAAGATCGACTCACATGCTAGCATGTTATCATGACTATTAAAAATACAGTCCAAATGGAATAGATTTGATAATTCTGCTATATCGTGTGCTCTGTCTATTGAACACCCCATACATTTGCCGTTCTGACACAGTCTAGGATAAACTTATGCTTATTTTTAATTAGCACATAGTTAGAATTTCACCAAAAATGAAATATAGGCTCCTAAGGCAGACGAGGTGGCCGAGTGGTTAAGGCGATGGACTGCTAATCCATTGTGCTCTGCACGCGTGGGTTCGAATCCCACCTTCGTCGGAAAGCCATCAGACACTCTTTTGAAGGTGAGCATGTCTTGTAGTACAATTACACTCTCTTTCAAGACACTGCCATAATCCACTAGAAGGGCCCAACTGACTATTCCATTATGGCATTTATGTCAAATAAAGGGAAGTATTTTGTGCTTAATTGAAATTAGATCTTTCATGAAGTGTCCAGAGGATTGCCTATTCCTCACTCCTGGCCTTCCAACCAGTTTGGATAGATAGACTGATAAAAAAGCATTTCTTACTCCTAAAGTTTCAGCCGTCTCAAGTGTATGAGTGTTTACATTTGTCTGCCCCACAGAGACAGATCACTTCTAATAAGTGAGTTCTCTATCTGTCACTGATTGCGGACATACTCACTAGAGCTTTCAGTATGGTCATAAATGTGAATACTCTTATGTTCTCAAATCAAAATGGAGTTTTTCCTACTTTCAAGAAAAGTGTCTTAAGCATGCTCTTCGATTTGTGCACGCATGTAGACATTCAAATGCAACTGCATTTCCATACAGAGTCTCAAAATCATAGATATCTTCATACCGCAGTAAGAATACATGTTGCGATTTACAAACTGCAGGCATACCGGCCTTGTAGCTCAGTGGCAGAGCACTGGTCTTGTAAACCAGGGGTCATGAGTTCAAGCCTCATCAGGGCCTTTTTATATGTGTGTTTCTGTATGTTGTTTTTAAGTCATTCTTTCTAGGAGTCACACCTTGTCTTAAGTTTGCTTATTGACAAGCTTCCCTTTCCATCTTTCATCTTATCAAGAAGACTTCATGAAAACCATTAAACCATAAACTATTGCCTCACCCCTTCCGATCGCCTGACGAACGCCTGACAAACGCCATTCTCACCCCGTCGGGCAAGCCCTGCCGGGCAAAGCCAAATAAGCCATGCATATTTAGAGTTCCTTTGAAAGGCAGAGCGAGGACTAGGACGTCTGTTCCGACTGAGTCTGCATCCACAGAAAGGATGAAATAAGGCTCTAGAAATTTCACCAAGGAGATATGAACTTCATCCCCCTTAAAATACTTTTTCTCCCAGATACCCCGGCTCTTAGTCAAATGAGGTTAATCTTCAAAACCCCACCCCCACTAACCATAAATATTCACCTCTCCTGCTGTCCATTCAATTGATACAAGGTATCTTGTACATGGAGAGAATGTGAGAAAAAGCAGAATTGCTTCATAGATTTGGTGACCTTGGATGGGTGGGCTGGATAAAGAAGTGAACTTGGTTTCCGGAAAGGGAGTATCATGATGGGAATGAGGAAAAGAGAACATGGACCACATTCACAGGTTAGAGAAATAAATGTAATAGGTTGAATGGTTTTGAAAAGCTAGCTTTGAGCAGGAATTGTTTTTTAAAATTGCAAAGAACTAAAAAAGTCAATGTGGGATTGGAGGCACAATCTGAGCAGAAAGCACCATAAGCTGCTATGGTGCAACTCTTATGTTGACTAGAAACTTTAATATGATGATGCTCTTCTTTTGATATTTCTTTGAGTTAAATTTTATTGTATGTAGCTGACACAGCACTGTTTGCAGCTCCTCAGTTTATGGTTATCCCGTGACAACAATGTATTCATCATATTTATTATTCTACAAAAGTATTTTTAAATGCACTGATGTGGTGTTTGCATGCTATGCAAGATGGTACATCATTGAATGTTTATAAGGAGCATCGCATAGGATATGTGATATTTGGCACCTGGAGGAGTCGGACACGCAGATCCTGAAAAGAAGTTAAGACTCTATAGCAAGAGCCGTCTTTATTCTGAGTCTAATCTTTACTTTTAGTGAAATGGTTTATGAAAACCAATCAACTGCTCCAGGTGAGGCTCGAACTCACAACCTCGGCATGGCTCAGTGCAAGTACTGCTGTATAAGTACCGCGCGCTAACCGATTGCGCCACTGGAGATCACTGTTTTCATTTCTCCCCATTTGAGCCATCTAGTGCTAACCAAGTAGATACTGCACTGCTCCATTATTCACTGTGCAAGATCGACTCACATGCTAGCATGTTATCATGACTATTAAAAATACAGTCCAAATGGAATAGATTTGATAATTCTGCTATATCGTGTGCTCTGTCTATTGAACACCCCATACATTTGCCGTTCTGAAACAGTCTAGGATAAACTTATGCTTATTTTTAATTAGCACATAGTTAGAATTTCACCAAAAATGAAATATAGGCTCCTAAGGCAGACGAGGTGGCCGAGTGGTTAAGGCGATGGACTGCTAATCCATTGTGCTCTGCACGCGTGGGTTCGAATCCCACCTTCGTCGGAAAGCCATCAGACACTCTTTTGAAGGTGAGCATGTCTTGTAGTACAATTACACTCTCTTTCAAGACACTGCCATAATCCACTAGAAGGGCCCAACTGACTATTCCATTATGGCATTTATGTCAAATAAAGGGAATTATTTTGTGCTTAATTGAAATTAGATCTTTCATGAAGTGTCCAGAGGATCGCCTATTCCTCACTCCTGGCCTTCCAACCAGTTTGGATAGATAGACTGATAAGAAAGCATTTCTTACTCCTAAAGTTTCAGCCGTCTCAAGTGTATGAGTGTTTACATTTGTCTGCCCCACAGAGACAGATCACTTCTAATAAGTGAGTTCTCTATCTGTCACTGATTGCGGACATACTCACTAGAGCTTTCAGTATGGTCATAAATGTGAATACTCTTATGTTCTCAAATCAAAATGGAGTTTTTCCTACTTTCAAGAAAAGTGTCTTAAGCATGCTCTTCGATTTGTGCACGCATGTAGACATTCAAATGCAACTGCATTTCCATACAGAGTCTCAAAATCATAGATATCTTCATACCGCAGTAAGAATACATGTTGCGATTTACAAACTGCAGGCAGACCGGCCTTGTAGCTCAGTGGCAGAGCACTGGTCTTGTAAACCAGGGGTCATGAGAGTTCAAGCCTCATCAGGGCCTTTTTATATGTGTGTTTCTGTATGTTGTTTTCAAGTCATTCTTTCTAGGAGTCACACCTTGTCTTAAGTTTGCTTATTGACAAGCTTCCCTTTCCATCTTTCATCTTATCAAGAAGACTTCATGAAAACCATTGAACCATAAACTATTGCCTCACCCCTTCCGATCGCCTGACGAACGCCTGACAAACGCCATTCTCACCCCGCCGGGCAAGCCCTGCCGGGCAAAGCCAAATAAGCCATGCATATTTAAAGTTCCTTTGAAAGGCAGAGCGAGGACTAGGACGTCTGTTCCGACTGAGTCTGCATCCACAGAAAGGATGAAATAAGGCTCTAGAAATTTCAACAAGGAGATATGAACTTCATCCCCCTTAAAATACTTTTTCTCCCAGATACCCCGGCTCTTAGTCAAATGAGGTTAATCTTCAAAACCCCACCCCCACTAACCATAAATATTCACCTCTCCTGCTGTCCATTCAATTGATACAAGGTATCTTGTACATGGAGAGAATGTGAGAAAAAGCAGAATTGCTTCATAGATTTGGTGACCTTGGATGGGTGGGCTGGATAAAGAAGTGAACTTGGTTTCCGGAAAGGGAGTATCATGATGGGAATGAGGAAAAGAGAACATGGACCACATTCACAGGTTAGAGAAATAAATGTAATAGGTTGAATGGTTTTGAAAAGCTAGCTTTGAGCAGGAATTGTTTTTTAAAATTGCAAAGAACTAAAAAAGTCAATGTGGGATTGGAGGCACAATCTGAGCAGAAAGCACCATAAGCTGCTATGGTGCAACTCTTATGTTGACTAGAAACTTTAATATGATGATGCTCTTCTTTTGATATTTCTTTGAGTTACATTTTATTGTATGTAGCTGACACAGCACTGTTTGCAGCTCCTCAGTTTATGGTTATCCCGTGACAACAATGTATTCATCATATTTATTATTCTACAAAAGTATTTTTAAATGCACTGATGTGGTGTTTGCATGCTATGCAAGATGGTACATCATTGAATGTTTATAAGGAGCATCGCATAGGATATGTGATATTTGGCACCTGGAGGAGTCGGACACGCAGATCCTGAAAAGAAGTTAAGACTCTATAGCAAGAGCCGTCTTTATTCTGAGTCTAATCTTTACTTTTAGTGAAATGGTTTATGAAAACCAATCAACTGCTCCAGGTGAGGCTCGAACTCACAACCTCGGCATGGCTCAGTGCAAGTACTGCTGTATAAGTACCGCGCGCTAACCGATTGCGCCACTGGAGCTCACTGTTTTCATTTCTCCCCATTTGAGCCATCTAGTGCTAACCAAGTAGATACTGCACTGCTCCATTATTCACTGTGCAAGATCGACTCACATGCTAGCATGTTATCATGACTATTAAAAATACAGTCCAAATGGAATAGATTTGATAATTCTGCTATATCGTGTGCTCTGTCTATTGAACACCCCATACATTTGCCGTTCTGACACAGTCTAGGATAAACTTATGCTTATTTTTAATTAGCACATAGTTAGAATTTAACCAAAAATGAAATATAGGCTCCTAAGGCAGACGAGGTGGCCGAGTGGTTAAGGCGATGGACTGCTAATCCATTGTGCTCTGCACGCGTGGGTTCGAATCCCACCTTCGTCGGAAAGCCATCAGACACTCTTTTGAAGGTGAGCATGTCTTGTAGTACAATTACACTCTCTTTCAAGACACTGCCATAATCCACTAGAAGGGCCCAACTGACTATTCCATTATGGCATTTATGTCAAATAAAGGGAAGTATTTTGTGCTTAATTGAAATTAGATCTTTCATGAAGTGTCCAGAGGATTGCCTATTCCTCACTCCTGGCCTTCCAACCAGTTTGGATAGATAGACTGATAAGAAAGCATTTCTTACTCCTAAAGTTTCAGCCGTCTCAAGTGTATGAGTGTTTACATTTGTCTGCCCCACAGAGACAGATCACTTCTAATAAGTGAGTTCTCTATCTGTCACTGATTGCGGACATACTCACTAGAGCTTTCAGTATGGTCATAAATGTGAATACTCTTATGTTCTCAAATCAAAATGGAGTTTTTCCTACTTTCAAGAAAAGTGTCTTAAGCATGCTCTTCGATTTGTGCACGCATGTAGACATTCAAATGCAACTGCATTTCCATACAGAGTCTCAAAATCATAGATATCTTCATACCGCAGTAAGAATACATGTTGCGATTTACAAACTGCAGGCAGACTGGCCTTGTAGCACAGTGGCAGAGCACTGGTCTTGTAAACCAGGGGTCATGAATTCAAGCCTCATCAGGGCCTTTTTATATGTGTGTTTCTGTATGTTGTTTTCAAGTCATTCTTTCTAGGAGTCACACCTTGTCTTAAGTTTGCTTATTGACAAGCTTCCCTTTCCATCTTTCATCTTATCAAGAAGACTTCATGAAAACCATTGAACCATAAACTATTGCCTCACCCCTTCCGATCGCCTGACGAACGCCTGACAAACGCCATTCTCACCCCGCCGGGCAAGCCCTGCCGGGCAAAGCCAAATAAGCCATGCATATTTAGAGTTCCTTTGAAAGGCAGAGCGAGGACTAGGACGTCTGTTCCGACTGAGTCTGCATCCACAGAAAGGATGAAATAAGGCTCTAGAAATTTCACCAAGGAGATATGAACTTCATCCCCCTTAAAATACTTTTTCTCCCAGATACCCCGGCTCTTAGTCAAATGAGGTTAATCTTCAAAACCCCACCCCCACTAACCATAAATATTCACCTCTCCTGCTGTCCATTCAATTGATACAAGGTATCTTGTACATGGAGAGAATGTGAGAAAAAGCAGAATTGCTTCATAGATTTGGTGACTTTGGATGGGTGGGCTGGATAAAGAAGTGAACTTGGTTTCCGGAAAGGGAGTATCATGATGGGAATGAGGAAAAGAGAACATGGACCACATTCACAGGTTAGAGAAATAAATGTAATAGGTTGAATGGTTTTGAAAAGCTAGCTTTGAGCAGGAATTGTTTTTTAAAATTGCAAAGAACTAAAAAAGTCAATGTGGGATTGAAGGCACAATCTGAGCAGAAAGCACCATAAGCTGCTATGGTGCAACTCTTATGTTGACTAGAAACTTTAATATGATGATGCTCTTCTTTTGATATTTCTTTGAGTTACATTTTATTGTATGTAGCTGACACAGCACTGTTTGCAGCTCCTCAGTTTATGGTTATCCCGTGACAACAATGTTTTCATCATATTTATTATTCTACAAAAGTATTTTTAAATGCACTGATGTGGTGTTTGCATGCTATGCAAGATGGTACATCATTGAATGTTTATAAGGAGCATCGCATAGGATATGTGATATTTGGCACCTGGAGGAGTCGGACACGCAGATCCTGAAAAGAAGTTAAGACTCTATAGCAAGAGCCGTCTTTATTCTGAGTCTAATCTTTACTTTTAGTGAAATGGTTTATGAAAACCAATCAACTGCTCCAGGTGAGGCTCGAACTCACAACCTCGGCATGGCTCAGTGCAAGTACTGCTGTATAAGTACCGCGCGCTAACCGATTGCGCCACTGGAGCTCACTGTTTTCATTTCTCCCCATTTGAGCCATCTAGTGCTAACCAAGTAGATACTGCACTGCTCCATTATTCACTGTGCAAGATCGACTCACATGCTAGCATGTTATCATGACTATTAAAAATACAGTCCAAATGGAATAGATTTGATAATTCTGCTATATCGTGTGCTCTGTCTATTGAACACCCCATACATTTGCCGTTCTGACACAGTCTAGGATAAACTTATGCTTATTTTTAATTAGCACATAGTTAGAATTTCACCAAAAATGAAATATAGGCTCCTAAGGCAGACGAGGTGGCCGAGTGGTTAAGGCGATGGACTGCTAATCCATTGTGCTCTGCACGCGTGGGTTCGAATCCCACCTTCGTCGGAAAGCCATCAGACACTCTTTTGAAGGTGAGCATGTCTTGTAGTACAATTACACTCTCTTTCAAGACACTGCCATAATCCACTAGAAGGGCCCAACTGACTATTCCAGTATGGCATTTATGTCAAATAAAGGGAAGTATTTTGTGCTTAATTGAAATTAGATCTTTCATGAAGTGTCCAGAGGATTGCCTATTCCTCACTCCTGGCCTTCCAACCAGTTTGGATAGATAGACTGATAAAAAAGCATTTCTTACTCCTAAAGTTTCAGCCGTCTCAAGTGTATGAGTGTTTACATTTGTCTGCCCCACAGAGACAGATCACTTCTAATAAGTGAGTTCTCTATCTGTCACTGATTGCGGACATACTCACTAGAGCTTTCAGTATGGTCATAAATGTGAATACTCTTATGTTCTCAAATCAAAATGGAGTTTTTCCTACTTTCAAGAAAAGTGTCTTAAGCATGCTCTTCGATTTGTGCACGCATGTAGACATTCAAATGCAACTGCATTTCCATACAGAGTCTCAAAATCATAGATATCTTCATACCGCAGTAAGAATACATGTTGCGATTTACAAACTGCAGGCATACCGGCCTTGTAGCTCAGTGGCAGAGCACTGGTCTTGTAAACCAGGGGTCATGAGTTCAAGCCTCATCAGGGCCTTTTTATATGTGTGTTTCTGTATGTTGTTTTTAAGTCATTCTTTCTAGGAGTCACACCTTGTCTTAAGTTTGCTTATTGACAAGCTTCCCTTTCCATCTTTCATCTTATCAAGAAGACTTCATGAAAACCATTGAACCATAAACTATTGCCTCACCCCTTCCGATCGCCTGACGAACGCCTGACAAACGCCATTCTCACCCCGCCGGGCAAGCCCTGCCGGGCAAAGCCAAATAAGCCATGCATATTTAGAGTTCCTTTGAAAGGCAGAGCGAGGACTAGGACGTCTGTTCCGACTGAGTCTGCATCCACAGAAAGGATGAAATAAGGCTCTAGAAATTTCACCAAGGAGATATGAACTTCATCCCCCTTAAAATACTTTTTCTCCCAGATACCCCGGCTCTTAGTCAAATGAGGTTAATCTTCAAAACCCCACCCCCACTAACCATAAATATTCACCTCTCCTGCTGTCCATTCAATTGATACAAGGTATCTTGTACATGGAGAGAATGTGAGAAAAAGCAGAATTGCTTCATAGATTTGGTGACCTTGGATGGGTGGGCTGGATAAAGAAGTGAACTTGGTTTCCGGAAAGGGAGTATCATGATGGGAATGAGGAAAAGAGAACATGGACCACATTCACAGGTTAGAGAAATAAATGTAATAGGTTGAATGGTTTTGAAAAGCTAGCTTTGAGCAGGAATTGTTTTTTAAAATTGCAAAGAACTAAAAAAGTCAATGTGGGATTGGAGGCACAATCTGAGCAGAAAGCACCATAAGCTGCTATGGTGCAACTCTTATGTTGACTAGAAACTTTAATATGATGATGCTCTTCTTTTGATATTTCTTTGAGTTAAATGTTATTGTATGTAGCTGACACAGCACTGTTTGCAGCTCCTCAGTTTATGGTTATCCCGTGACAACAATGTATTCATCATATTTATTATTCTACAAAAGTATTTTTAAATGCACTGATGTGGTGTTTGCATGCTATGCAAGATGGTACATCATTGAATGTTTATAAGGAGCATCGCATAGGATATGTGATATTTGGCACCTGGAGGAGTCGGACACGCAGATCCTGAAAAGAAGTTAAGACTCTATAGCAAGAGCCGTCTTTATTCTGAGTCTAATCTTTACTTTTAGTGAAATGGTTTATGAAAACCAATCAACTGCTCCAGGTGAGGCTCGAACTCACAACCTCGGCATGGCTCAGTGCAAGTACTGCTGTATAAGTACCGCGCGCTAACCGATTGCGCCACTGGAGATCACTGTTTTCATTTCTCCCCATTTGAGCCATCTAGTGCTAACCAAGTAGATACTGCACTGCTCCATTATTCACTGTGCAAGATCGACTCACATGCTAGCATGTTATCATGACTATTAAAAATACAGTCCAAATGGAATAGATTTGATAATTCTGCTATATCGTGTGCTCTGTCTATTGAACACCCCATACATTTGCCGTTCTGAAACAGTCTAGGATAAACTTATGCTTATTTTTAATTAGCACATAGTTAGAATTTCACGAAAAATGAAATATAAGCTCCTAAGGCAGACGAGGTGGCCGAGTGGTTAAGGCGATGGACTGCTAATCCATTGTGCTCTGCACGCGTGGGTTCGAATCCCACCTTCGTCGGAAAGCCATCAGACACTCTTTTGAAGGTGAGCATGTCTTGTAGTACAATTACACTCTCTTTCAAGACACTGCCATAATCCACTAGAAGGGCCCAACTGACTATTCCATTATGGCATTTATGTCAAATAAAGGGAAGTATTTTGTGCTTAATTGAAATTAGATCTTTCATGAAGTGTCCAGAGGATTGCCTATTCCTCACTCCTGGCCTTCCAACCAGTTTGGATAGATAGACTGATAAGAAAGCATTTCTTACTCCTAAAGTTTCAGCCGTCTCAAGTGTATGAGTGTTTACATTTGTCTGCCCCACAGAGACAGATCACTTCTAATAAGTGAGTTCTCTATCTGTCACTGATTGCGGACATACTCACTAGAGCTTTCAGTATGGTCATAAATGTGAATACTCTTATGTTCTCAAATCAAAATGGAGTTTTTCCTACTTTCAAGAAAAGTGTCTTAAGCATGCTCTTCGATTTGTGCACGCATGTAGACATTCAAATGCAACTGCATTTCCATACAGAGTCTCAAAATCATAGATATCTTCATACCGCAGTAAGAATACATGTTGCGATTTACAAACTGCAGGCAGACTGGCCTTGTAGCACAGTGGCAGAGCACTGGTCTTGTAAACCAGGGGTCATGAATTCAAGCCTCATCAGGGCCTTTTTATATGTGTGTTTCTGTATGTTGTTTTCAAGTCATTCTTTCTAGGAGTCACACCTTGTCTTAAGTTTGCTTATTGACAAGCTTCCCTTTCCATCTTTCATCTTATCAAGAAGACTTCATGAAAACCATTGAACCATAAACTATTGCCTCACCCCTTCCGATCGCCTGACGAACGCCTGACAAACGCCATTCTCACCCCGCCGGGCAAGCCCTGCCGGGCAAAGCCAAATAAGCCATGCATATTTAGAGTTCCTTTGAAAGGCAGAGCGAGGACTAGGACGTCTGTTCCGACTGAGTCTGCATCCACAGAAAGGATGAAATAAGGCTCTAGAAATTTCACCAAGGAGATATGAACTTCATCCCCCTTAAAATACTTTTTCTCCCAGATACCCCGGCTCTTAGTCAAATGAGGTTAATCTTCAAAACCCCACCCCCACTAACCATAAATATTCACCTCTCCTGCTGTCCATTCAATTGATACAAGGTATCTTGTACATGGAGAGAATGTGAGAAAAAGCAGAATTGCTTCATAGATTTGGTGACTTTGGATGGGTGGGCTGGATAAAGAAGTGAACTTGGTTTCCGGAAAGGGAGTATCATGATGGGAATGAGGAAAAGAGAACATGGACCACATTCACAGGTTAGAGAAATAAATGTAATAGGTTGAATGGTTTTGAAAAGCTAGCTTTGAGCAGGAATTGTTTTTTAAAATTGCAAAGAACTAAAAAAGTCAATGTGGGATTGAAGGCACAATCTGAGCAGAAAGCACCATAAGCTGCTATGGTGCAACTCTTATGTTGACTAGAAACTTTAATATGATGATGCTCTTCTTTTGATATTTCTTTGAGTTACATTTTATTGTATGTAGCTGACACAGCACTGTTTGCAGCTCCTCAGTTTATGGTTATCCCGTGACAACAATGTATTCATCATATTTATTATTCTACAAAAGTATTTTTAAATGCACTGATGTGGTGTTTGCATGCTATGCAAGATGGTACATCATTGAATGTTTATAAGGAGCATCGCATAGGATATGTGATATTTGGCACCTGGAGGAGTCGGACACGCAGATCCTGAAAAGAAGTTAAGACTCTATAGCAAGAGCCGTCTTTATTCTGAGTCTAATCTTTACTTTTAGTGAAATGGTTTATGAAAACCAATCAACTGCTCCAGGTGAGGCTCGAACTCACAACCTCGGCATGGCTCAGTGCAAGTACTGCTGTATAAGTACCGCGCGCTAACCGATTGCGCCACTGGAGCTCACTGTTTTCATTTCTCCCCATTTGAGCCATCTAGTGCTAACCAAGTAGATACTGCACTGCTCCATTATTCACTGTGCAAGATCGACTCACATGCTAGCATGTTATCATGACTATTAAAAATACAGTCCAAATGGAATAGATTTGATAATTCTGCTATATCGTGTGCTCTGTCTATTGAACACCCCATACATTTGCCGTTCTGACACAGTCTAGGATAAACTTATGCTTATTTTTAATTAGCACATAGTTAGAATTTCACCAAAAATGAAATATAGGCTCCTAAGGCAGACGAGGTGGCCGAGTGGTTAAGGCGATGGACTGCTAATCCATTGTGCTCTGCACGCGTGGGTTCGAATCCCACCTTCGTCGGAAAGCCATCAGACACTCTTTTGAAGGTGAGCATGTCTTGTAGTACAATTACACTCTCTTTCAAGACACTGCCATAATCCACTAGAAGGGCCCAACTGACTATTCCATTATGGCATTTATGTCAAATAAAGGGAAGTATTTTGTGCTTAATTGAAATTAGATCTTTCATGAAGTGTCCAGAGGATTGCCTATTCCTCACTCCTGGCCTTCCAACCAGTTTGGATAGATAGACTGATAAAAAAGCATTTCTTACTCCTAAAGTTTCAGCCGTCTCAAGTGTATGAGTGTTTACATTTGTCTGCCCCACAGAGACAGATCACTTCTAATAAGTGAGTTCTCTATCTGTCACTGATTGCGGACATACTCACTAGAGCTTTCAGTATGGTCATAAATGTGAATACTCTTATGTTCTCAAATCAAAATGGAGTTTTTCCTACTTTCAAGAAAAGTGTCTTAAGCATGCTCTTCGATTTGTGCACGCATGTAGACATTCAAATGCAACTGCATTTCCATACAGAGTCTCAAAATCATAGATATCTTCATACCGCAGTAAGAATACATGTTGCGATTTACAAACTGCAGGCATACCGGCCTTGTAGCTCAGTGGCAGAGCACTGGTCTTGTAAACCAGGGGTCATGAGTTCAAGCCTCATCAGGGCCTTTTTATATGTGTGTTTCTGTATGTTGTTTTTAAGTCATTCTTTCTAGGAGTCACACCTTGTCTTAAGTTTGCTTATTGACAAGCTTCCCTTTCCATCTTTCATCTTATCAAGAAGACTTCATGAAAACCATTAAACCATAAACTATTGCCTCACCCCTTCCGATCGCCTGACGAACGCCTGACAAACGCCATTCTCACCCCGTCGGGCAAGCCCTGCCGGGCAAAGCCAAATAAGCCATGCATATTTAGAGTTCCTTTGAAAGGCAGAGCGAGGACTAGGACGTCTGTTCCGACTGAGTCTGCATCCACAGAAAGGATGAAATAAGGCTCTAGAAATTTCACCAAGGAGATATGAACTTCATCCCCCTTAAAATACTTTTTCTCCCAGATACCCCGGCTCTTAGTCAAATGAGGTTAATCTTCAAAACCCCACCCCCACTAACCATAAATATTCACCTCTCCTGCTGTCCATTCAATTGATACAAGGTATCTTGTACATGGAGAGAATGTGAGAAAAAGCAGAATTGCTTCATAGATTTGGTGACCTTGGATGGGTGGGCTGGATAAAGAAGTGAACTTGGTTTCCGGAAAGGGAGTATCATGATGGGAATGAGGAAAAGAGAACATGGACCACATTCACAGGTTAGAGAAATAAATGTAATAGGTTGAATGGTTTTGAAAAGCTAGCTTTGAGCAGGAATTGTTTTTTAAAATTGCAAAGAACTAAAAAAGTCAATGTGGGATTGGAGGCACAATCTGAGCAGAAAGCACCATAAGCTGCTATGGTGCAACTCTTATGTTGACTAGAAACTTTAATATGATGATGCTCTTCTTTTGATATTTCTTTGAGTTAAATTTTATTGTATGTAGCTGACACAGCACTGTTTGCAGCTCCTCAGTTTATGGTTATCCCGTGACAACAATGTATTCATCATATTTATTATTCTACAAAAGTATTTTTAAATGCACTGATGTGGTGTTTGCATGCTATGCAAGATGGTACATCATTGAATGTTTATAAGGAGCATCGCATAGGATATGTGATATTTGGCACCTGGAGGAGTCGGACACGCAGATCCTGAAAAGAAGTTAAGACTCTATAGCAAGAGCCGTCTTTATTCTGAGTCTAATCTTTACTTTTAGTGAAATGGTTTATGAAAACCAATCAACTGCTCCAGGTGAGGCTCGAACTCACAACCTCGGCATGGCTCAGTGCAAGTACTGCTGTATAAGTACCGCGCGCTAACCGATTGCGCCACTGGAGATCACTGTTTTCATTTCTCCCCATTTGAGCCATCTAGTGCTAACCAAGTAGATACTGCACTGCTCCATTATTCACTGTGCAAGATCGACTCACATGCTAGCATGTTATCATGACTATTAAAAATACAGTCCAAATGGAATAGATTTGATAATTCTGCTATATCGTGTGCTCTGTCTATTGAACACCCCATACATTTGCCGTTCTGAAACAGTCTAGGATAAACTTATGCTTATTTTTAATTAGCACATAGTTAGAATTTCACCAAAAATGAAATATAGGCTCCTAAGGCAGACGAGGTGGCCGAGTGGTTAAGGCGATGGACTGCTAATCCATTGTGCTCTGCACGCGTGGGTTCGAATCCCACCTTCGTCGGAAAGCCATCAGACACTCTTTTGAAGGTGAGCATGTCTTGTAGTACAATTACACTCTCTTTCAAGACACTGCCATAATCCACTAGAAGGGCCCAACTGACTATTCCATTATGGCATTTATGTCAAATAAAGGGAATTATTTTGTGCTTAATTGAAATTAGATCTTTCATGAAGTGTCCAGAGGATCGCCTATTCCTCACTCCTGGCCTTCCAACCAGTTTGGATAGATAGACTGATAAGAAAGCATTTCTTACTCCTAAAGTTTCAGCCGTCTCAAGTGTATGAGTGTTTACATTTGTCTGCCCCACAGAGACAGATCACTTCTAATAAGTGAGTTCTCTATCTGTCACTGATTGCGGACATACTCACTAGAGCTTTCAGTATGGTCATAAATGTGAATACTCTTATGTTCTCAAATCAAAATGGAGTTTTTCCTACTTTCAAGAAAAGTGTCTTAAGCATGCTCTTCGATTTGTGCACGCATGTAGACATTCAAATGCAACTGCATTTCCATACAGAGTCTCAAAATCATAGATATCTTCATACCGCAGTAAGAATACATGTTGCGATTTACAAACTGCAGGCAGACCGGCCTTGTAGCTCAGTGGCAGAGCACTGGTCTTGTAAACCAGGGGTCATGAGAGTTCAAGCCTCATCAGGGCCTTTTTATATGTGTGTTTCTGTATGTTGTTTTCAAGTCATTCTTTCTAGGAGTCACACCTTGTCTTAAGTTTGCTTATTGACAAGCTTCCCTTTCCATCTTTCATCTTATCAAGAAGACTTCATGAAAACCATTGAACCATAAACTATTGCCTCACCCCTTCCGATCGCCTGACGAACGCCTGACAAACGCCATTCTCACCCCGCCGGGCAAGCCCTGCCGGGCAAAGCCAAATAAGCCATGCATATTTAAAGTTCCTTTGAAAGGCAGAGCGAGGACTAGGACGTCTGTTCCGACTGAGTCTGCATCCACAGAAAGGATGAAATAAGGCTCTAGAAATTTCAACAAGGAGATATGAACTTCATCCCCCTTAAAATACTTTTTCTCCCAGATACCCCGGCTCTTAGTCAAATGAGGTTAATCTTCAAAACCCCACCCCCACTAACCATAAATATTCACCTCTCCTGCTGTCCATTCAATTGATACAAGGTATCTTGTACATGGAGAGAATGTGAGAAAAAGCAGAATTGCTTCATAGATTTGGTGACCTTGGATGGGTGGGCTGGATAAAGAAGTGAACTTGGTTTCCGGAAAGGGAGTATCATGATGGGAATGAGGAAAAGAGAACATGGACCACATTCACAGGTTAGAGAAATAAATGTAATAGGTTGAATGGTTTTGAAAAGCTAGCTTTGAGCAGGAATTGTTTTTTAAAATTGCAAAGAACTAAAAAAGTCAATGTGGGATTGGAGGCACAATCTGAGCAGAAAGCACCATAAGCTGCTATGGTGCAACTCTTATGTTGACTAGAAACTTTAATATGATGATGCTCTTCTTTTGATATTTCTTTGAGTTACATTTTATTGTATGTAGCTGACACAGCACTGTTTGCAGCTCCTCAGTTTATGGTTATCCCGTGACAACAATGTATTCATCATATTTATTATTCTACAAAAGTATTTTTAAATGCACTGATGTGGTGTTTGCATGCTATGCAAGATGGTACATCATTGAATGTTTATAAGGAGCATCGCATAGGATATGTGATATTTGGCACCTGGAGGAGTCGGACACGCAGATCCTGAAAAGAAGTTAAGACTCTATAGCAAGAGCCGTCTTTATTCTGAGTCTAATCTTTACTTTTAGTGAAATGGTTTATGAAAACCAATCAACTGCTCCAGGTGAGGCTCGAACTCACAACCTCGGCATGGCTCAGTGCAAGTACTGCTGTATAAGTACCGCGCACTAACCGATTGCGCCACTGGAGCTCACTGTTTTCATTTCTCCCCATTTGAGCCATCTAGTGCTAACCAAGTAGATACTGCACTGCTCCATTATTCACTGTGCAAGATCGACTCACATGCTAGCATGTTATCATGACTATTAAAAATACAGTCCAAATGGAATAGATTTGATAATTCTGCTATATCGTGTGCTCTGTCTATTGAACACCCCATACATTTGCCGTTCTGACACAGTCTAGGATAAACTTATGCTTATTTTTAATTAGCACATAGTTAGAATTTCACCAAAAATGAAATATAGGCTCCTAAGGCAGACGAGGTGGCCGAGTGGTTAAGGCAATGGACTGCTAATCCATTGTGCTCTGCACGCGTGGGTTCGAATCCCACCTTCGTCGGAAAGCCATCAGACACTCTTTTGAAGGTGAGCATGTCTTGTAGTACAATTACACTCTCTTTCAAGACACTGCCATAATCCACTAGAAGGGCCCAACTGACTATTCCATTATGGCATTTATGTCAAATAAAGGGAAGTATTTTGTGCTTAATTGAAATTAGATCTTTCATGAAGTGTCCAGAGGATTGCCTATTCCTCACTCCTGGCCTTCCAACCAGTTTGGATAGATAGACTGATAAGAAAGCATTTCTTACTCCTAAAGTTTCAGCCGTCTCAAGTGTATGAGTGTTTACATTTGTCTGCCCCACAGAGACAGATCACTTCTAATAAGTGAGTTCTCTATCTGTCACTGATTGCGGACATACTCACTAGAGCTTTCAGTATGGTCATAAATGTGAATACTCTTATGTTCTCAAATCAAAATGGAGTTTTTCCTACTTTCAAGAAAAGTGTCTTAAGCATGCTCTTCGATTTGTGCACGCATGTAGACATTCAAATGCAACTGCATTTCCATACAGAGTCTCAAAATCATAGATATCTTCATACCGCAGTAAGAATACATGTTGCGATTTACAAACTGCAGGCAGACTGGCCTTGTAGCACAGTGGCAGAGCACTGGTCTTGTAAACCAGGGGTCATGAATTCAAGCCTCATCAGGGCCTTTTTATATGTGTGTTTCTGTATGTTGTTTTCAAGTCATTCTTTCTAGGAGTCACACCTTGTCTTAAGTTTGCTTATTGACAAGCTTCCCTTTCCATCTTTCATCTTATCAAGAAGACTTCATGAAAACCATTGAACCATAAACTATTGCCTCACCCCTTCCGATCGCCTGACGAACGCCTGACAAACGCCATTCTCACCCCGCCGGGCAAGCCCTGCCGGGCAAAGCCAAATAAGCCATGCATATTTAGAGTTCCTTTGAAAGGCAGAGCGAGGACTAGGACGTCTGTTCCGACTGAGTCTGCATCCACAGAAAGGATGAAATAAGGCTCTAGAAATTTCACCAAGGAGATATGAACTTCATCCCCCTTAAAATACTTTTTCTCCCAGATACCCCGGCTCTTAGTCAAATGAGGTTAATCTTCAAAACCCCACCCCCACTAACCATAAATATTCACCTCTCCTGCTGTCCATTCAATTGATACAAGGTATCTTGTACATGGAGAGAATGTGAGAAAAAGCAGAATTGCTTCATAGATTTGGTGACTTTGGATGGGTGGGCTGGATAAAGAAGTGAACTTGGTTTCCGGAAAGGGAGTATCATGATGGGAATGAGGAAAAGAGAACATGGACCACATTCACAGGTTAGAGAAATAAATGTAATAGGTTGAATGGTTTTGAAAAGCTAGCTTTGAGCAGGAATTGTTTTTTAAAATTGCAAAGAACTAAAAAAGTCAATGTGGGATTGAAGGCACAATCTGAGCAGAAAGCACCATAAGCTGCTATGGTGCAACTCTTATGTTGACTAGAAACTTTAATATGATGATGCTCTTCTTTTGATATTTCTTTGAGTTACATTTTATTGTATGTAGCTGACACAGCACTGTTTGCAGCTCCTCAGTTTATGGTTATCCCGTGACAACAATGTATTCATCATATTTATTATTCTACAAAAGTATTTTTAAATGCACTGATGTGGTGTTTGCATGCTATGCAAGATGGTACATCATTGAATGTTTATAAGGAGCATCGCATAGGATATGTGATATTTGGCACCTGGAGGAGTCGGACACGCAGATCCTGAAAAGAAGTTAAGACTCTATAGCAAGAGCCGTCTTTATTCTGAGTCTAATCTTTACTTTTAGTGAAATGGTTTATGAAAACCAATCAACTGCTCCAGGTGAGGCTCGAACTCACAACCTCGGCATGGCTCAGTGCAAGTACTGCTGTATAAGTACCGCGCGCTAACCGATTGCGCCACTGGAGCTCACTGTTTTCATTTCTCCCCATTTGAGCCATCTAGTGCTAACCAAGTAGATACTGCACTGCTCCATTATTCACTGTGCAAGATCGACTCACATGCTAGCATGTTATCATGACTATTAAAAATACAGTCCAAATGGAATAGATTTGATAATTCTGCTATATCGTGTGCTCTGTCTATTGAACACCCCATACATTTGCCGTTCTGACACAGTCTAGGATAAACTTATGCTTATTTTTAATTAGCACATAGTTAGAATTTCACCAAAAATGAAATATAGGCTCCTAAGGCAGACGAGGTGGCCGAGTGGTTAAGGCGATGGACTGCTAATCCATTGTGCTCTGCACGCGTGGGTTCGAATCCCACCTTCGTCGGAAAGCCATCAGACACTCTTTTGAAGGTGAGCATGTCTTGTAGTACAATTACACTCTCTTTCAAGACACTGCCATAATCCACTAGAAGGGCCCAACTGACTATTCCATTATGGCATTTATGTCAAATAAAGGGAAGTATTTTGTGCTTAATTGAAATTAGATCTTTCATGAAGTGTCCAGAGGATTGCCTATTCCTCACTCCTGGCCTTCCAACCAGTTTGGATAGATAGACTGATAAAAAAGCATTTCTTACTCCTAAAGTTTCAGCCGTCTCAAGTGTATGAGTGTTTACATTTGTCTGCCCCACAGAGACAGATCACTTCTAATAAGTGAGTTCTCTATCTGTCACTGATTGCGGACATACTCACTAGAGCTTTCAGTATGGTCATAAATGTGAATACTCTTATGTTCTCAAATCAAAATGGAGTTTTTCCTACTTTCAAGAAAAGTGTCTTAAGCATGCTCTTCGATTTGTGCACGCATGTAGACATTCAAATGCAACTGCATTTCCATACAGAGTCTCAAAATCATAGATATCTTCATACCGCAGTAAGAATACATGTTGCGATTTACAAACTGCAGGCATACCGGCCTTGTAGCTCAGTGGCAGAGCACTGGTCTTGTAAACCAGGGGTCATGAGTTCAAGCCTCATCAGGGCCTTTTTATATGTGTGTTTCTGTATGTTGTTTTTAAGTCATTCTTTCTAGGAGTCACACCTTGTCTTAAGTTTGCTTATTGACAAGCTTCCCTTTCCATCTTTCATCTTATCAAGAAGACTTCATGAAAAACATTAAACCATAAACTATTGCCTCACCCCTTCCGATCGCCTGACGAACGCCTGACAAACGCCATTCTCACCCCGTCGGGCAAGCCCTGCCGGGCAAAGCCAAATAAGCCATGCATATTTAGAGTTCCTTTGAAAGGCAGAGCGAGGACTAGGACGTCTGTTCCGACTGAGTCTGCATCCACAGAAAGGATGAAATAAGGCTCTAGAAATTTCACCAAGGAGATATGAACTTCATCCCCCTTAAAATACTTTTTCTCCCAGATACCCCGGCTCTTAGTCAAATGAGGTTAATCTTCAAAACCCCACCCCCACTAACCATAAATATTCACCTCTCCTGCTGTCCATTCAATTGATACAAGGTATCTTGTACATGGAGAGAATGTGAGAAAAAGCAGAATTGCTTCATAGATTTGGTGACCTTGGATGGGTGGGCTGGATAAAGAAGTGAACTTGGTTTCCGGAAAGGGAGTATCATGATGGGAATGAGGAAAAGAGAACATGGACCACATTCACAGGTTAGAGAAATAAATGTAATAGGTTGAATGGTTTTGAAAAGCTAGCTTTGAGCAGGAATTGTTTTTTAAAATTGCAAAGAACTAAAAAAGTCAATGTGGGATTGGAGGCACAATCTGAGCAGAAAGCACCATAAGCTGCTATGGTGCAACTCTTATGTTGACTAGAAACTTTAATATGATGATGCTCTTCTTTTGATATTTCTTTGAGTTAAATTTTATTGTATGTAGCTGACACAGCACTGTTTGCAGCTCCTCAGTTTATGGTTATCCCGTGACAACAATGTATTCATCATATTTATTATTCTACAAAAGTATTTTTAAATGCACTGATGTGGTGTTTGCATGCTATGCAAGATGGTACATCATTGAATGTTTATAAGGAGCATCGCATAGGATATGTGATATTTGGCACCTGGAGGAGTCGGACACGCAGATCCTGAAAAGAAGTTAAGACTCTATAGCAAGAGCCGTCTTTATTCTGAGTCTAATCTTTACTTTTAGTGAAATGGTTTATGAAAACCAATCAACTGCTCCAGGTGAGGCTCGAACTCACAACCTCGGCATGGCTCAGTGCAAGTACTGCTGTATAAGTACCGCGCGCTAACCGATTGCGCCACTGGAGATCACTGTTTTCATTTCTCCCCATTTGAGCCATCTAGTGCTAACCAAGTAGATACTGCACTGCTCCATTATTCACTGTGCAAGATCGACTCACATGCTAGCATGTTATCATGACTATTAAAAATACAGTCCAAATGGAATAGATTTGATAATTCTGCTATATCGTGTGCTCTGTCTATTGAACACCCCATACATTTGCCGTTCTGAAACAGTCTAGGATAAACTTATGCTTATTTTTAATTAGCACATAGTTAGAATTTCACCAAAAATGAAATATAGGCTCCTAAGGCAGACGAGGTGGCCGAGTGGTTAAGGCGATGGACTGCTAATCCATTGTGCTCTGCACGCGTGGGTTCGAATCCCACCTTCGTCGGAAAGCCATCAGACACTCTTTTGAAGGTGAGCATGTCTTGTAGTACAATTACACTCTCTTTCAAGACACTGCCATAATCCACTAGAAGGGCCCAACTGACTATTCCATTATGGCATTTATGTCAAATAAAGGGAATTATTTTGTGCTTAATTGAAATTAGATCTTTCATGAAGTGTCCAGAGGATCGCCTATTCCTCACTCCTGGCCTTCCAACCAGTTTGGATAGATAGACTGATAAGAAAGCATTTCTTACTCCTAAAGTTTCAGCCGTCTCAAGTGTATGAGTGTTTACATTTGTCTGCCCCACAGAGACAGATCACTTCTAATAAGTGAGTTCTCTATCTGTCACTGATTGCGGACATACTCACTAGAGCTTTCAGTATGGTCATAAATGTGAATACTCTTATGTTCTCAAATCAAAATGGAGTTTTTCCTACTTTCAAGAAAAGTGTCTTAAGCATGCTCTTCGATTTGTGCACGCATGTAGACATTCAAATGCAACTGCATTTCCATACAGAGTCTCAAAATCATAGATATCTTCATACCGCAGTAAGAATACATGTTGCGATTTACAAACTGCAGGCAGACCGGCCTTGTAGCTCAGTGGCAGAGCACTGGTCTTGTAAACCAGGGGTCATGAGAGTTCAAGCCTCATCAGGGCCTTTTTATATGTGTGTTTCTGTATGTTGTTTTCAAGTCATTCTTTCTAGGAGTCACACCTTGTCTTAAGTTTGCTTATTGACAAGCTTCCCTTTCCATCTTTCATCTTATCAAGAAGACTTCATGAAAACCATTGAACCATAAACTATTGCCTCACCCCTTCCGATCGCCTGACGAACGCCTGACAAACGCCATTCTCACCCCGCCGGGCAAGCCCTGCCGGGCAAAGCCAAATAAGCCATGCATATTTAAAGTTCCTTTGAAAGGCAGAGCGAGGACTAGGACGTCTGTTCCGACTGAGTCTGCATCCACAGAAAGGATGAAATAAGGCTCTAGAAATTTCAACAAGGAGATATGAACTTCATCCCCCTTAAAATACTTTTTCTCCCAGATACCCCGGCTCTTAGTCAAATGAGGTTAATCTTCAAAACCCCACCCCCACTAACCATAAATATTCACCTCTCCTGCTGTCCATTCAATTGATACAAGGTATCTTGTACATGGAGAGAATGTGAGAAAAAGCAGAATTGCTTCATAGATTTGGTGACTTTGGATGGGTGGGCTGGATAAAGAAGTGAACTTGGTTTCCGGAAAGGGAGTATCATGATGGGAATGAGGAAAAGAGAACATGGACCACATTCACAGGTTAGAGAAATAAATGTAATAGGTTGAATGGTTTTGAAAAGCTAGCTTTGAGCAGGAATTGTTTTTTAAAATTGCAAAGAACTAAAAAAGTCAATGTGGGATTGGAGGCACAATCTGAGCAGAAAGCACCATAAGCTGCTATGGTGCAACTCTTATGTTGACTAGAAACTTTAATATGATGATGCTCTTCTTTTGATATTTCTTTGAGTTAAATTTTATTGTATGTAGCTGACACAGCACTGTTTGCAGCTCCTCAGTTTATGGTTATCCCGTGACAACAATGTATTCATCATATTTATTATTCTACAAGAGTATTTTTAAATGCACTGATGTGGTGTTTGCATGCTATGCAAGATGGTACATCATTGAATGTTTATAAGGAGCATCGCATAGGATATGTGATATTTGGCACCTGGAGGAGTCGGACACGCAGATCCTGAAAAGAAGTTAAGACTCTATAGCAAGAGCCGTCTTTATTCTGAGTCTAATCTTTACTTTTAGTGAAATGGTTTATGAAAACCAATCAACTGCTCCAGGTGAGGCTCGAACTCACAACCTCGGCATGGCTCAGTGCAAGTACTGCTGTATAAGTACCGCGCGCTAACCGATTGCGCCACTGGAGATCACTGTTTTCATTTCTCCCCATTTGAGCCATCTAGTGCTAACCAAGTAGATACTGCACTGCTCCATTATTCACTGTGCAAGATCGACTCACATGCTAGCATGTTATCATGACTATTAAAAATACAGTCCAAATGGAATAGATTTGATAATTCTGCTATATCGTGTGCTCTGTCTATTGAACACCCCATACATTTGCCGTTCTGAAACAGTCTAGGATAAACTTATGCTTATTTTTAATTAGCACATAGTTAGAATTTCACCAAAAATGAAATATAAGCTCCTAAGGCAGACGAGGTGGCCGAGTGGTTAAGGCGATGGACTGCTAATCCATTGTGCTCTGCACGCGTGGGTTCGAATCCCACCTTCGTCGGAAAGCCATCAGACACTCTTTTGAAGGTGAGCATGTCTTGTAGTACAATTACACTCTCTTTCAAGACACTGCCATAATCCACTAGAAGGGCCCAACTGACTATTCCATTATGGCATTTATGTCAAATAAAGGGAATTATTTTGTGCTTAATTGAAATTAGATCTTTCATGAAGTGTCCAGAGGATTGCCTATTCCTCACTCCTGGCCTTCCAACCAGTTTGGATAGATAGACTGATAAAAAAGCATTTCTTACTCCTAAAGTTTCAGCCGTCTCAAGTGTATGAGTGTTTACATTTGTCTGCCCCACAGAGACAGATCACTTCTAATAAGTGAGTTCTCTATCTGTCACTGATTGCGGACATACTCACTAGAGCTTTCAGTATGGTCATAAATGTGAATACTCTTATGTTCTCAAATCAAAATGGAGTTTTTCCTACTTTCAAGAAAAGTGTCTTAAGCATGCTCTTCGATTTGTGCACGCATGTAGACATTCAAATGCAACTGCATTTCCATACAGAGTCTCAAAATCATAGATATCTTCATACCGCAGTAAGAATACATGTTGCGATTTACAAACTGCAGGCAGACCGGCCTTGTAGCTCAGTGGCAGAGCACTGGTCTTGTAAACCAGGGGTCATGAGTTCAAGCCTCATCAGGGCCTTTTTATATGTGTGTTTCTGTATGTTGTTTTTAAGTCATTCTTTCTAGGAGTCACACCTTGTCTTAAGTTTGCTTATTGACAAGCTTCCCTTTCCATCTTTCATCTTATCAAGAAGACTTCATGAAAACCATTGAACCATAAACTATTGCCTCACCCCTTCCGATCGCCTGACGAACGCCTGACAAACGCCATTCTCACCCCGCCGGGCAAGCCCTGCCGGGCAAAGCCAAATAAGCCATGCATATTTAGAGTTCCTTTGAAAGGCAGAGCGAGGACTAGGACGTCTGTTCCGACTGAGTCTGCATCCACAGAAAGGATGAAATAAGGCTCTAGAAATTTCACCAAGGAGATATGAACTTCATCCCCCTTAAAATACTTTTTCTCCCAGATACCCCGGCTCTTAGTCAAATGAGGTTAATCTTCAAAACCCCACCCCCACTAACCATAAATATTCACCTCTCCTGCTGTCCATTCAATTGATACAAGGTATCTTGTACATGGAGAGAATGTGAGAAAAAGCAGAATTGCTTCATAGATTTGGTGACCTTGGATGGGTGGGCTGGATAAAGAAGTGAACTTGGTTTCCGGAAAGGGAGTATCATGATGGGAATGAGGAAAAGAGAACATGGACCACATTCACAGGTTAGAGAAATAAATGTAATAGGTTGAATGGTTTTGAAAAGCTAGCTTTGAGCAGGAATTGTTTTTTAAAATTGCAAAGAACTAAAAAAGTCAATGTGGGATTGGAGGCACAATCTGAGCAGAAAGCACCATAAGCTGCTATGGTGCAACTCTTATGTTGACTAGAAACTTTAATATGATGATGCTCTTCTTTTGATATTTCTTTGAGTTAAATTTTATTGTATGTAGCTGACACAGCACTGTTTGCAGCTCCTCAGTTTATGGTTATCCCGTGACAACAATGTATTCATCATATTTATTATTCTACAAAAGTATTTTTAAATGCACTGATGTGGTGTTTGCATGCTATGCAAGATGGTACATCATTGAATGTTTATAAGGAGCATCGCATAGGATATGTGATATTTGGCACCTGGAGGAGTCGGACACGCAGATCCTGAAAAGAAGTTAAGACTCTCTAGCAAGAGCCGTCTTTATTCTGAGTCTAATCTTTCCTTTCAGTGAAATGGTTTATGAAAACCAATCAACTGCTCCAGGTGAGGCTCGAACTCACAACCTCAGCATGGCTTAGTGCAAGTACTGCTGTATAAGTACCGCGCGCTAACCGATTGCGCCACTGGAGCTCGCTGTTTTCATTTCTCCCCATTTGAGCCATCTAGTGCTAACCAAGTAGATACTGCACTGCTCCATTATTCACTGTGCAAGATCGACTCACATGCTAGCATGTTATCATGACTATTAAAAATACAGTCCAAATGGAATAGATTTGATAATTCTGCTATATCGTGTGCTCTGTCTATTGAACACCCCATACATTTGCCGTTCTGACACAGTCTAGGATAAACTTATGCTTATTTTTAATTAGCACATAGTTAGAATTTCACCAAAAATGAAATATAGGCCCCCAAGGCAGAAGAGGTGGCCGAGTGGTTAAGGCGATGGACTGCTAATCCATTGTGCTCTGCACGCGTGGGTTCGAATCCCACCTTCGTCGGAAAGCCATCAGACACTCTTTTGAAGGTGAGCATGTCTCGTAGTACAATTACACTCTCTTTCAAGACACTGCCATAATCCACTAGAAGGGCCCAACTGACTATTCCATTATGGCATTTATGTCAAATAAAGGGAAGTATTTTGTGCTTAATTGAAATTAGATCTTTCATGAAGTGTCCAGAGGATCGCCTATTCCTCACTCCTGGCCTTCCAACCAGTTTGGATAGATAGACTGATAAGAAAGCATTTCTTACTCCTAAAGTTTCAGCCGTCTCAAGTGTATGAGTGTTTACATTTGTCTGCCCCACAGAGACAGATCACTTCTAATAAGTGAGTTCTCTATCTGTCACTGATTGCGGACATACTCACTAGAGCTTTCAGTATGGTCATAAATGTGAATACTCTTATGTTCTCAAATCAAAATGGAGTTTTTCCTACTTTCAAGAAAAGTGTCTTAAGCATGCTCTTCGATTTGTGCACGCATGTAGACATTCAAATGCAACTGCATTTCCATACAGAGTCTCAAAATCATAGATATCTTCATACCGCAGTAAGAATACATGTTGCGATTTACAAACTGCAGGCAGACTGGCCTTGTAGCACAGTGGCAGAGCACTGGTCTTGTAAACCAGGGGTCATGAATTCAAGCCTCATCAGGGCCTTTTTATATGTGTGTTTCTGTATGTTGTTTTCAAGTCATTCTTTCTAGGAGTCACACCTTGTCTTAAGTTTGCTTATTGACAAGCTTCCCTTTCCATCTTTCATCTTATCAAGAAGACTTCATGAAAACCATTGAACCATAAACTATTGCCTCACCCCTTCCGATCGCCTGACGAACGCCTGACAAACGCCATTCTCACCCCGCCGGGCAAGCCCTGCCGGGCAAAGCCAAATAAGCCATGCATATTTAGAGTTCCTTTGAAAGGCAGAGCGAGGACTAGGACGTCTGTTCCGACTGAGTCTGCATCCACAGAAAGGATGAAATAAGGCTCTAGAAATTTCACCAAGGAGATATGAACTTCATCCCCCTTAAAATACTTTTTCTCCCAGATACCCCGGCTCTTAGTCAAATGAGGTTAATCTTCAAAACCCCACCCCCACTAACCATAAATATTCACCTCTCCTGCTGTCCATTCAATTGATACAAGGTATCTTGTACATGGAGAGAATGTGAGAAAAAGCAGAATTGCTTCATAGATTTGGTGACTTTGGATGGGTGGGCTGGATAAAGAAGTGAACTTGGTTTCCGGAAAGGGAGTATCATGATGGGAATGAGGAAAAGAGAACATGGACCACATTCACAGGTTAGAGAAATAAATGTAATAGGTTGAATGGTTTTGAAAAGCTAGCTTTGAGCAGGAATTGTTTTTTAAAATTGCAAAGAACTAAAAAAGTCAATGTGGGATTGAAGGCACAATCTGAGCAGAAAGCACCATAAGCTGCTATGGTGCAACTCTTATGTTGACTAGAAACTTTAATATGATGATGCTCTTCTTTTGATATTTCTTTGAGTTACATTTTATTGTATGTAGCTGACACAGCACTGTTTGCAGCTCCTCAGTTTATGGTTATCCCGTGACAACAATGTATTCATCATATTTATTATTCTACAAAAGTATTTTTAAATGCACTGATGTGGTGTTTGCATGCTATGCAAGATGGTACATCATTGAATGTTTATAAGGAGCATCGCATAGGATATGTGATATTTGGCACCTGGAGGAGTCGGACACGCAGATCCTGAAAAGAAGTTAAGACTCTATAGCAAGAGCCGTCTTTATTCTGAGTCTAATCTTTACTTTTAGTGAAATGGTTTATGAAAACCAATCAACTGCTCCAGGTGAGGCTCGAACTCACAACCTCGGCATGGCTCAGTGCAAGTACTGCTGTATAAGTACCGCGCGCTAACCGATTGCGCCACTGGAGCTCACTGTTTTCATTTCTCCCCATTTGAGCCATCTAGTGCTAACCAAGTAGATACTGCACTGCTCCATTATTCACTGTGCAAGATCGACTCACATGCTAGCATGTTATCATGACTATTAAAAATACAGTCCAAATGGAATAGATTTGATAATTCTGCTATATCGTGTGCTCTGTCTATTGAACACCCCATACATTTGCCGTTCTGACACAGTCTAGGATAAACTTATGCTTATTTTTAATTAGCACATAGTTAGAATTTCACCAAAAATGAAATATAGGCTCCTAAGGCAGACGAGGTGGCCGAGTGGTTAAGGCGATGGACTGCTAATCCATTGTGCTCTGCACGCGTGGGTTCGAATCCCACCTTCGTCGGAAAGCCATCAGACACTCTTTTGAAGGTGAGCATGTCTTGTAGTACAATTACACTCTCTTTCAAGACACTGCCATAATCCACTAGAAGGGCCCAACTGACTATTCCAGTATGGCATTTATGTCAAATAAAGGGAAGTATTTTGTGCTTAATTGAAATTAGATCTTTCATGAAGTGTCCAGAGGATTGCCTATTCCTCACTCCTGGCCTTCCAACCAGTTTGGATAGATAGACTGATAAAAAAGCATTTCTTACTCCTAAAGTTTCAGCCGTCTCAAGTGTATGAGTGTTTACATTTGTCTGCCCCACAGAGACAGATCACTTCTAATAAGTGAGTTCTCTATCTGTCACTGATTGCGGACATACTCACTAGAGCTTTCAGTATGGTCATAAATGTGAATACTCTTATGTTCTCAAATCAAAATGGAGTTTTTCCTACTTTCAAGAAAAGTGTCTTAAGCATGCTCTTCGATTTGTGCACGCATGTAGACATTCAAATGCAACTGCATTTCCATACAGAGTCTCAAAATCATAGATATCTTCATACCGCAGTAAGAATACATGTTGCGATTTACAAACTGCAGGCATACCGGCCTTGTAGCTCAGTGGCAGAGCACTGGTCTTGTAAACCAGGGGTCATGAGTTCAAGCCTCATCAGGGCCTTTTTATATGTGTGTTTCTGTATGTTGTTTTTAAGTCATTCTTTCTAGGAGTCACACCTTGTCTTAAGTTTGCTTATTGACAAGCTTCCCTTTCCATCTTTCATCTTATCAAGAAGACTTCATGAAAACCATTGAACCATAAACTATTGCCTCACCCCTTCCGATCGCCTGACGAACGCCTGACAAACGCCATTCTCACCCCGTCGGGCAAGCCCTGCCGGGCAAAGCCAAATAAGCCATGCATATTTAGAGTTCCTTTGAAAGGCAGAGCGAGGACTAGGACGTCTGTTCCGACTGAGTCTGCATCCACAGAAAGGATGAAATAAGGCTCTAGAAATTTCACCAAGGAGATATGAACTTCATCCCCCTTAAAATACTTTTTCTCCCAGATACCCCGGCTCTTAGTCAAATGAGGTTAATCTTCAAAACCCCACCCCCACTAACCATAAATATTCACCTCTCCTGCTGTCCATTCAATTGATACAAGGTATCTTGTACATGGAGAGAATGTGAGAAAAAGCAGAATTGCTTCATAGATTTGGTGACCTTGGATGGGTGGGCTGGATAAAGAAGTGAACTTGGTTTCCGGAAAGGGAGTATCATGATGGGAATGAGGAAAAGAGAACATGGACCACATTCACAGGTTAGAGAAATAAATGTAATAGGTTGAATGGTTTTGAAAAGCTAGCTTTGAGCAGGAATTGTTTTTTAAAATTGCAAAGAACTAAAAAAGTCAATGTGGGATTGGAGGCACAATCTGAGCAGAAAGCACCATAAGCTGCTATGGTGCAACTCTTATGTTGACTAGAAACTTTAATATGATGATGCTCTTCTTTTGATATTTCTTTGAGTTAAATGTTATTGTATGTAGCTGACACAGCACTGTTTGCAGCTCCTCAGTTTATGGTTATCCCGTGACAACAATGTATTCATCATATTTATTATTCTACAAAAGTATTTTTAAATGCACTGATGTGGTGTTTGCATGCTATGCAAGATGGTACATCATTGAATGTTTATAAGGAGCATCGCATAGGATATGTGATATTTGGCACCTGGAGGAGTCGGACACGCAGATCCTGAAAAGAAGTTAAGACTCTATAGCAAGAGCCGTCTTTATTCTGAGTCTAATCTTTACTTTTAGTGAAATGGTTTATGAAAACCAATCAACTGCTCCAGGTGAGGCTCGAACTCACAACCTCGGCATGGCTCAGTGCAAGTACTGCTGTATAAGTACCGCGCGCTAACCGATTGCGCCACTGGAGATCACTGTTTTCATTTCTCCCCATTTGAGCCATCTAGTGCTAACCAAGTAGATACTGCACTGCTCCATTATTCACTGTGCAAGATCGACTCACATGCTAGCATGTTATCATGACTATTAAAAATACAGTCCAAATGGAATAGATTTGATAATTCTGCTATATCGTGTGCTCTGTCTATTGAACACCCCATACATTTGCCGTTCTGAAACAGTCTAGGATAAACTTATGCTTATTTTTAATTAGCACATAGTTAGAATTTCACGAAAAATGAAATATAAGCTCCTAAGGCAGACGAGGTGGCCGAGTGGTTAAGGCGATGGACTGCTAATCCATTGTGCTCTGCACGCGTGGGTTCGAATCCCACCTTCGTCGGAAAGCCATCAGACACTCTTTTGAAGGTGAGCATGTCTTGTAGTACAATTACACTCTCTTTCAAGACACTGCCATAATCCACTAGAAGGGCCCAACTGACTATTCCATTATGGCATTTATGTCAAATAAAGGGAAGTATTTTGTGCTTAATTGAAATTAGATCTTTCATGAAGTGTCCAGAGGATTGCCTATTCCTCACTCCTGGCCTTCCAACCAGTTTGGATAGATAGACTGATAAGAAAGCATTTCTTACTCCTAAAGTTTCAGCCGTCTCAAGTGTATGAGTGTTTACATTTGTCTGCCCCACAGAGACAGATCACTTCTAATAAGTGAGTTCTCTATCTGTCACTGATTGCGGACATACTCACTAGAGCTTTCAGTATGGTCATAAATGTGAATACTCTTATGTTCTCAAATCAAAATGGAGTTTTTCCTACTTTCAAGAAAAGTGTCTTAAGCATGCTCTTCGATTTGTGCACGCATGTAGACATTCAAATGCAACTGCATTTCCATACAGAGTCTCAAAATCATAGATATCTTCATACCGCAGTAAGAATACATGTTGCGATTTACAAACTGCAGGCAGACTGGCCTTGTAGCACAGTGGCAGAGCACTGGTCTTGTAAACCAGGGGTCATGAATTCAAGCCTCATCAGGGCCTTTTTATATGTGTGTTTCTGTATGTTGTTTTCAAGTCATTCTTTCTAGGAGTCACACCTTGTCTTAAGTTTGCTTATTGACAAGCTTCCCTTTCCATCTTTCATCTTATCAAGAAGACTTCATGAAAACCATTGAACCATAAACTATTGCCTCACCCCTTCCGATCGCCTGACGAACGCCTGACAAACGCCATTCTCACCCCGCCGGGCAAGCCCTGCCGGGCAAAGCCAAATAAGCCATGCATATTTAGAGTTCCTTTGAAAGGCAGAGCGAGGACTAGGACGTCTGTTCCGACTGAGTCTGCATCCACAGAAAGGATGAAATAAGGCTCTAGAAATTTCACCAAGGAGATATGAACTTCATCCCCCTTAAAATACTTTTTCTCCCAGATACCCCGGCTCTTAGTCAAATGAGGTTAATCTTCAAAACCCCACCCCCACTAACCATAAATATTCACCTCTCCTGCTGTCCATTCAATTGATACAAGGTATCTTGTACATGGAGAGAATGTGAGAAAAAGCAGAATTGCTTCATAGATTTGGTGACTTTGGATGGGTGGGCTGGATAAAGAAGTGAACTTGGTTTCCGGAAAGGGAGTATCATGATGGGAATGAGGAAAAGAGAACATGGACCACATTCACAGGTTAGAGAAATAAATGTAATAGGTTGAATGGTTTTGAAAAGCTAGCTTTGAGCAGGAATTGTTTTTTAAAATTGCAAAGAACTAAAAAAGTCAATGTGGGATTGAAGGCACAATCTGAGCAGAAAGCACCATAAGCTGCTATGGTGCAACTCTTATGTTGACTAGAAACTTTAATATGATGATGCTCTTCTTTTGATATTTCTTTGAGTTACATTTTATTGTATGTAGCTGACACAGCACTGTTTGCAGCTCCTCAGTTTATGGTTATCCCGTGACAACAATGTATTCATCATATTTATTATTCTACAAAAGTATTTTTAAATGCACTGATGTGGTGTTTGCATGCTATGCAAGATGGTACATCATTGAATGTTTATAAGGAGCATCGCATAGGATATGTGATATTTGGCACCTGGAGGAGTCGGACACGCAGATCCTGAAAAGAAGTTAAGACTCTATAGCAAGAGCCGTCTTTATTCTGAGTCTAATCTTTACTTTTAGTGAAATGGTTTATGAAAACCAATCAACTGCTCCAGGTGAGGCTCGAACTCACAACCTCGGCATGGCTCAGTGCAAGTACTGCTGTATAAGTACCGCGCGCTAACCGATTGCGCCACTGGAGCTCACTGTTTTCATTTCTCCCCATTTGAGCCATCTAGTGCTAACCAAGTAGATACTGCACTGCTCCATTATTCACTGTGCAAGATCGACTCACATGCTAGCATGTTATCATGACTATTAAAAATACAGACCAAATGGAATAGATTTGATAATTCTGCTATATCGTGTGCTCTGTCTATTGAACACCCCATACATTTGCCGTTCTGACACAGTCTAGGATAAACTTATGCTTATTTTTAATTAGCACATAGTTAGAATTTCACCAAAAATGAAATATAGGCTCCTAAGGCAGACGAGGTGGCCGAGTGGTTAAGGCGATGGACTGCTAATCCATTGTGCTCTGCACGCGTGGGTTCGAATCCCACCTTCGTCGGAAAGCCATCAGACACTCTTTTGAAGGTGAGCATGTCTTGTAGTACAATTACACTCTCTTTCAAGACACTGCCATAATCCACTAGAAGGGCCCAACTGACTATTCCATTATGGCATTTATGTCAAATAAAGGGAAGTATTTTGTGCTTAATTGAAATTAGATCTTTCATGAAGTGTCCAGAGGATTGCCTATTCCTCACTCCTGGCCTTCCAACCAGTTTGGATAGATAGACTGATAAAAAAGCATTTCTTACTCCTAAAGTTTCAGCCGTCTCAAGTGTATGAGTGTTTACATTTGTCTGCCCCACAGAGACAGATCACTTCTAATAAGTGAGTTCTCTATCTGTCACTGATTGCGGACATACTCACTAGAGCTTTCAGTATGGTCATAAATGTGAATACTCTTATGTTCTCAAATCAAAATGGAGTTTTTCCTACTTTCAAGAAAAGTGTCTTAAGCATGCTCTTCGATTTGTGCACGCATGTAGACATTCAAATGCAACTGCATTTCCATACAGAGTCTCAAAATCATAGATATCTTCATACCGCAGTAAGAATACATGTTGCGATTTACAAACTGCAGGCATACCGGCCTTGTAGCTCAGTGGCAGAGCACTGGTCTTGTAAACCAGGGGTCATGAGTTCAAGCCTCATCAGGGCCTTTTTATATGTGTGTTTCTGTATGTTGTTTTTAAGTCATTCTTTCTAGGAGTCACACCTTGTCTTAAGTTTGCTTATTGACAAGCTTCCCTTTCCATCTTTCATCTTATCAAGAAGACTTCATGAAAACCATTAAACCATAAACTATTGCCTCACCCCTTCCGATCGCCTGACGAACGCCTGACAAACGCCATTCTCACCCCGTCGGGCAAGCCCTGCCGGGCAAAGCCAAATAAGCCATGCATATTTAGAGTTCCTTTGAAAGGCAGAGCGAGGACTAGGACGTCTGTTCCGACTGAGTCTGCATCCACAGAAAGGATGAAACAAGGCTCTAGAAATTTCACCAAGGAGATATGAACTTCATCCCCCTTAAAATACTTTTTCTCCCAGATACCCCGGCTCTTAGTCAAATGAGGTTAATCTTCAAAACCCCACCCCCACTAACCATAAATATTCACCTCTCCTGCTGTCCATTCAATTGATACAAGGTATCTTGTACATGGAGAGAATGTGAGAAAAAGCAGAATTGCTTCATAGATTTGGTGACCTTGGATGGGTGGGCTGGATAAAGAAGTGAACTTGGTTTCCGGAAAGGGAGTATCATGATGGGAATGAGGAAAAGAGAACATGGACCACATTCACAGGTTAGAGAAATAAATGTAATAGGTTGAATGGTTTTGAAAAGCTAGCTTTGAGCAGGAATTGTTTTTTAAAATTGCAAAGAACTAAAAAAGTCAATGTGGGATTGGAGGCACAATCTGAGCAGAAAGCACCATAAGCTGCTATGGTGCAACTCTTATGTTGACTAGAAACTTTAATATGATGATGCTCTTCTTTTGATATTTCTTTGAGTTAAATTTTATTGTATGTAGCTGACACAGCACTGTTTGCAGCTCCTCAGTTTATGGTTATCCCGTGACAACAATGTATTCATCATATTTATTATTCTACAAAAGTATTTTTAAATGCACTGATGTGGTGTTTGCATGCTATGCAAGATGGTACATCATTGAATGTTTATAAGGAGCATCGCATAGGATATGTGATATTTGGCACCTGGAGGAGTCGGACACGCAGATCCTGAAAAGAAGTTAAGACTCTATAGCAAGAGCCGTCTTTATTCTGAGTCTAATCTTTACTTTTAGTGAAATGGTTTATGAAAACCAATCAACTGCTCCAGGTGAGGCTCGAACTCACAACCTCGGCATGGCTCAGTGCAAGTACTGCTGTATAAGTACCGCGCGCTAACCGATTGCGCCACTGGAGATCACTGTTTTCATTTCTCCCCATTTGAGCCATCTAGTGCTAACCAAGTAGATACTGCACTGCTCCATTATTCACTGTGCAAGATCGACTCACATGCTAGCATGTTATCATGACTATTAAAAATACAGTCCAAATGGAATAGATTTGATAATTCTGCTATATCGTGTGCTCTGTCTATTGAACACCCCATACATTTGCCGTTCTGAAACAGTCTAGGATAAACTTATGCTTATTTTTAATTAGCACATAGTTAGAATTTCACCAAAAATGAAATATAGGCTCCTAAGGCAGACGAGGTGGCCGAGTGGTTAAGGCGATGGACTGCTAATCCATTGTGCTCTGCACGCGTGGGTTCGAATCCCACCTTCGTCGGAAAGCCATCAGACACTCTTTTGAAGGTGAGCATGTCTTGTAGTACAATTACACTCTCTTTCAAGACACTGCCATAATCCACTAGAAGGGCCCAACTGACTATTCCATTATGGCATTTATGTCAAATAAAGGGAATTATTTTGTGCTTAATTGAAATTAGATCTTTCATGAAGTGTCCAGAGGATCGCCTATTCCTCACTCCTGGCCTTCCAACCAGTTTGGATAGATAGACTGATAAGAAAGCATTTCTTACTCCTAAAGTTTCAGCCGTCTCAAGTGTATGAGTGTTTACATTTGTCTGCCCCACAGAGACAGATCACTTCTAATAAGTGAGTTCTCTATCTGTCACTGATTGCGGACATACTCACTAGAGCTTTCAGTATGGTCATAAATGTGAATACTCTTATGTTCTCAAATCAAAATGGAGTTTTTCCTACTTTCAAGAAAAGTGTCTTAAGCATGCTCTTCGATTTGTGCACGCATGTAGACATTCAAATGCAACTGCATTTCCATACAGAGTCTCAAAATCATAGATATCTTCATACCGCAGTAAGAATACATGTTGCGATTTACAAACTGCAGGCAGACCGGCCTTGTAGCTCAGTGGCAGAGCACTGGTCTTGTAAACCAGGGGTCATGAGAGTTCAAGCCTCATCAGGGCCTTTTTATATGTGTGTTTCTGTATGTTGTTTTCAAGTCATTCTTTCTAGGAGTCACACCTTGTCTTAAGTTTGCTTATTGACAAGCTTCCCTTTCCATCTTTCATCTTATCAAGAAGACTTCATGAAAACCATTGAACCATAAACTATTGCCTCACCCCTTCCGATCGCCTGACGAACGCCTGACAAACGCCATTCTCACCCCGCCGGGCAAGCCCTGCCGGGCAAAGCCAAATAAGCCATGCATATTTAAAGTTCCTTTGAAAGGCAGAGCGAGGACTAGGACGTCTGTTCCGACTGAGTCTGCATCCACAGAAAGGATGAAATAAGGCTCTAGAAATTTCAACAAGGAGATATGAACTTCATCCCCCTTAAAATACTTTTTCTCCCAGATACCCCGGCTCTTAGTCAAATGAGGTTAATCTTCAAAACCCCACCCCCACTAACCATAAATATTCACCTCTCCTGCTGTCCATTCAATTGATACAAGGTATCTTGTACATGGAGAGAATGTGAGAAAAAGCAGAATTGCTTCATAGATTTGGTGACCTTGGATGGGTGGGCTGGATAAAGAAGTGAACTTGGTTTCCGGAAAGGGAGTATCATGATGGGAATGAGGAAAAGAGAACATGGACCACATTCACAGGTTAGAGAAATAAATGTAATAGGTTGAATGGTTTTGAAAAGCTAGCTTTGAGCAGGAATTGTTTTTTAAAATTGCAAAGAACTAAAAAAGTCAATGTGGGATTGGAGGCACAATCTGAGCAGAAAGCACCATAAGCTGCTATGGTGCAACTCTTATGTTGACTAGAAACTTTAATATGATGATGCTCTTCTTTTGATATTTCTTTGAGTTACATTTTATTGTATGTAGCTGACACAGCACTGTTTGCAGCTCCTCAGTTTATGGTTATCCCGTGACAACAATGTATTCATCATATTTATTATTCTACAAAAGTATTTTTAAATGCACTGATGTGGTGTTTGCATGCTATGCAAGATGGTACATCATTGAATGTTTATAAGGAGCATCGCATAGGATATGTGATATTTGGCACCTGGAGGAGTCGGACACGCAGATCCTGAAAAGAAGTTAAGACTCTATAGCAAGAGCCGTCTTTATTCTGAGTCTAATCTTTACTTTTAGTGAAATGGTTTATGAAAACCAATCAACTGCTCCAGGTGAGGCTCGAACTCACAACCTCGGCATGGCTCAGTGCAAGTACTGCTGTATAAGTACCGCGCACTAACCGATTGCGCCACTGGAGCTCACTGTTTTCATTTCTCCCCATTTGAGCCATCTAGTGCTAACCAAGTAGATACTGCACTGCTCCATTATTCACTGTGCAAGATCGACTCACATGCTAGCATGTTATCATGACTATTAAAAATACAGTCCAAATGGAATAGATTTGATAATTCTGCTATATCGTGTGCTCTGTCTATTGAACACCCCATACATTTGCCGTTCTGACACAGTCTAGGATAAACTTATGCTTATTTTTAATTAGCACATAGTTAGAATTTCACCAAAAATGAAATATAGGCTCCTAAGGCAGACGAGGTGGCCGAGTGGTTAAGGCAATGGACTGCTAATCCATTGTGCTCTGCACGCGTGGGTTCGAATCCCACCTTCGTCGGAAAGCCATCAGACACTCTTTTGAAGGTGAGCATGTCTTGTAGTACAATTACACTCTCTTTCAAGACACTGCCATAATCCACTAGAAGGGCCCAACTGACTATTCCATTATGGCATTTATGTCAAATAAAGGGAAGTATTTTGTGCTTAATTGAAATTAGATCTTTCATGAAGTGTCCAGAGGATTGCCTATTCCTCACTCCTGGCCTTCCAACCAGTTTGGATAGATAGACTGATAAGAAAGCATTTCTTACTCCTAAAGTTTCAGCCGTCTCAAGTGTATGAGTGTTTACATTTGTCTGCCCCACAGAGACAGATCACTTCTAATAAGTGAGTTCTCTATCTGTCACTGATTGCGGACATACTCACTAGAGCTTTCAGTATGGTCATAAATGTGAATACTCTTATGTTCTCAAATCAAAATGGAGTTTTTCCTACTTTCAAGAAAAGTGTCTTAAGCATGCTCTTCGATTTGTGCACGCATGTAGACATTCAAATGCAACTGCATTTCCATACAGAGTCTCAAAATCATAGATATCTTCATACCGCAGTAAGAATACATGTTGCGATTTACAAACTGCAGGCAGACTGGCCTTGTAGCACAGTGGCAGAGCACTGGTCTTGTAAACCAGGGGTCATGAATTCAAGCCTCATCAGGGCCTTTTTATATGTGTGTTTCTGTATGTTGTTTTCAAGTCATTCTTTCTAGGAGTCACACCTTGTCTTAAGTTTGCTTATTGACAAGCTTCCCTTTCCATCTTTCATCTTATCAAGAAGACTTCATGAAAACCATTGAACCATAAACTATTGCCTCACCCCTTCCGATCGCCTGACGAACGCCTGACAAACGCCATTCTCACCCCGCCGGGCAAGCCCTGCCGGGCAAAGCCAAATAAGCCATGCATATTTAGAGTTCCTTTGAAAGGCAGAGCGAGGACTAGGACGTCTGTTCCGACTGAGTCTGCATCCACAGAAAGGATGAAATAAGGCTCTAGAAATTTCACCAAGGAGATATGAACTTCATCCCCCTTAAAATACTTTTTCTCCCAGATACCCCGGCTCTTAGTCAAATGAGGTTAATCTTCAAAACCCCACCCCCACTAACCATAAATATTCACCTCTCCTGCTGTCCATTCAATTGATACAAGGTATCTTGTACATGGAGAGAATGTGAGAAAAAGCAGAATTGCTTCATAGATTTGGTGACTTTGGATGGGTGGGCTGGATAAAGAAGTGAACTTGGTTTCCGGAAAGGGAGTATCATGATGGGAATGAGGAAAAGAGAACATGGACCACATTCACAGGTTAGAGAAATAAATGTAATAGGTTGAATGGTTTTGAAAAGCTAGCTTTGAGCAGGAATTGTTTTTTAAAATTGCAAAGAACTAAAAAAGTCAATGTGGGATTGAAGGCACAATCTGAGCAGAAAGCACCATAAGCTGCTATGGTGCAACTCTTATGTTGACTAGAAACTTTAATATGATGATGCTCTTCTTTTGATATTTCTTTGAGTTACATTTTATTGTATGTAGCTGACACAGCACTGTTTGCAGCTCCTCAGTTTATGGTTATCCCGTGACAACAATGTATTCATCATATTTATTATTCTACAAAAGTATTTTTAAATGCACTGATGTGGTGTTTGCATGCTATGCAAGATGGTACATCATTGAATGTTTATAAGGAGCATCGCATAGGATATGTGATATTTGGCACCTGGAGGAGTCGGACACGCAGATCCTGAAAAGAAGTTAAGACTCTATAGCAAGAGCCGTCTTTATTCTGAGTCTAATCTTTACTTTTAGTGAAATGGTTTATGAAAACCAATCAACTGCTCCAGGTGAGGCTCGAACTCACAACCTCGGCATGGCTCAGTGCAAGTACTGCTGTATAAGTACCGCGCGCTAACCGATTGCGCCACTGGAGCTCACTGTTTTCATTTCTCCCCATTTGAGCCATCTAGTGCTAACCAAGTAGATACTGCACTGCTCCATTATTCACTGTGCAAGATCGACTCACATGCTAGCATGTTATCATGACTATTAAAAATACAGTCCAAATGGAATAGATTTGATAATTCTGCTATATCGTGTGCTCTGTCTATTGAACACCCCATACATTTGCCGTTCTGACACAGTCTAGGATAAACTTATGCTTATTTTTAATTAGCACATAGTTAGAATTTCACCAAAAATGAAATATAGGCTCCTAAGGCAGACGAGGTGGCCGAGTGGTTAAGGCGATGGACTGCTAATCCATTGTGCTCTGCACGCGTGGGTTCGAATCCCACCTTCGTCGGAAAGCCATCAGACACTCTTTTGAAGGTGAGCATGTCTTGTAGTACAATTACACTCTCTTTCAAGACACTGCCATAATCCACTAGAAGGGCCCAACTGACTATTCCATTATGGCATTTATGTCAAATAAAGGGAAGTATTTTGTGCTTAATTGAAATTAGATCTTTCATGAAGTGTCCAGAGGATTGCCTATTCCTCACTCCTGGCCTTCCAACCAGTTTGGATAGATAGACTGATAAAAAAGCATTTCTTACTCCTAAAGTTTCAGCCGTCTCAAGTGTATGAGTGTTTACATTTGTCTGCCCCACAGAGACAGATCACTTCTAATAAGTGAGTTCTCTATCTGTCACTGATTGCGGACATACTCACTAGAGCTTTCAGTATGGTCATAAATGTGAATACTCTTATGTTCTCAAATCAAAATGGAGTTTTTCCTACTTTCAAGAAAAGTGTCTTAAGCATGCTCTTCGATTTGTGCACGCATGTAGACATTCAAATGCAACTGCATTTCCATACAGAGTCTCAAAATCATAGATATCTTCATACCGCAGTAAGAATACATGTTGCGATTTACAAACTGCAGGCATACCGGCCTTGTAGCTCAGTGGCAGAGCACTGGTCTTGTAAACCAGGGGTCATGAGTTCAAGCCTCATCAGGGCCTTTTTATATGTGTGTTTCTGTATGTTGTTTTTAAGTCATTCTTTCTAGGAGTCACACCTTGTCTTAAGTTTGCTTATTGACAAGCTTCCCTTTCCATCTTTCATCTTATCAAGAAGACTTCATGAAAAACATTAAACCATAAACTATTGCCTCACCCCTTCCGATCGCCTGACGAACGCCTGACAAACGCCATTCTCACCCCGTCGGGCAAGCCCTGCCGGGCAAAGCCAAATAAGCCATGCATATTTAGAGTTCCTTTGAAAGGCAGAGCGAGGACTAGGACGTCTGTTCCGACTGAGTCTGCATCCACAGAAAGGATGAAATAAGGCTCTAGAAATTTCACCAAGGAGATATGAACTTCATCCCCCTTAAAATACTTTTTCTCCCAGATACCCCGGCTCTTAGTCAAATGAGGTTAATCTTCAAAACCCCACCCCCACTAACCATAAATATTCACCTCTCCTGCTGTCCATTCAATTGATACAAGGTATCTTGTACATGGAGAGAATGTGAGAAAAAGCAGAATTGCTTCATAGATTTGGTGACCTTGGATGGGTGGGCTGGATAAAGAAGTGAACTTGGTTTCCGGAAAGGGAGTATCATGATGGGAATGAGGAAAAGAGAACATGGACCACATTCACAGGTTAGAGAAATAAATGTAATAGGTTGAATGGTTTTGAAAAGCTAGCTTTGAGCAGGAATTGTTTTTTAAAATTGCAAAGAACTAAAAAAGTCAATGTGGGATTGGAGGCACAATCTGAGCAGAAAGCACCATAAGCTGCTATGGTGCAACTCTTATGTTGACTAGAAACTTTAATATGATGATGCTCTTCTTTTGATATTTCTTTGAGTTAAATTTTATTGTATGTAGCTGACACAGCACTGTTTGCAGCTCCTCAGTTTATGGTTATCCCGTGACAACAATGTATTCATCATATTTATTATTCTACAAAAGTATTTTTAAATGCACTGATGTGGTGTTTGCATGCTATGCAAGATGGTACATCATTGAATGTTTATAAGGAGCATCGCATAGGATATGTGATATTTGGCACCTGGAGGAGTCGGACACGCAGATCCTGAAAAGAAGTTAAGACTCTATAGCAAGAGCCGTCTTTATTCTGAGTCTAATCTTTACTTTTAGTGAAATGGTTTATGAAAACCAATCAACTGCTCCAGGTGAGGCTCGAACTCACAACCTCGGCATGGCTCAGTGCAAGTACTGCTGTATAAGTACCGCGCGCTAACCGATTGCGCCACTGGAGATCACTGTTTTCATTTCTCCCCATTTGAGCCATCTAGTGCTAACCAAGTAGATACTGCACTGCTCCATTATTCACTGTGCAAGATCGACTCACATGCTAGCATGTTATCATGACTATTAAAAATACAGTCCAAATGGAATAGATTTGATAATTCTGCTATATCGTGTGCTCTGTCTATTGAACACCCCATACATTTGCCGTTCTGAAACAGTCTAGGATAAACTTATGCTTATTTTTAATTAGCACATAGTTAGAATTTCACCAAAAATGAAATATAGGCTCCTAAGGCAGACGAGGTGGCCGAGTGGTTAAGGCGATGGACTGCTAATCCATTGTGCTCTGCACGCGTGGGTTCGAATCCCACCTTCGTCGGAAAGCCATCAGACACTCTTTTGAAGGTGAGCATGTCTTGTAGTACAATTACACTCTCTTTCAAGACACTGCCATAATCCACTAGAAGGGCCCAACTGACTATTCCATTATGGCATTTATGTCAAATAAAGGGAATTATTTTGTGCTTAATTGAAATTAGATCTTTCATGAAGTGTCCAGAGGATCGCCTATTCCTCACTCCTGGCCTTCCAACCAGTTTGGATAGATAGACTGATAAGAAAGCATTTCTTACTCCTAAAGTTTCAGCCGTCTCAAGTGTATGAGTGTTTACATTTGTCTGCCCCACAGAGACAGATCACTTCTAATAAGTGAGTTCTCTATCTGTCACTGATTGCGGACATACTCACTAGAGCTTTCAGTATGGTCATAAATGTGAATACTCTTATGTTCTCAAATCAAAATGGAGTTTTTCCTACTTTCAAGAAAAGTGTCTTAAGCATGCTCTTCGATTTGTGCACGCATGTAGACATTCAAATGCAACTGCATTTCCATACAGAGTCTCAAAATCATAGATATCTTCATACCGCAGTAAGAATACATGTTGCGATTTACAAACTGCAGGCAGACCGGCCTTGTAGCTCAGTGGCAGAGCACTGGTCTTGTAAACCAGGGGTCATGAGAGTTCAAGCCTCATCAGGGCCTTTTTATATGTGTGTTTCTGTATGTTGTTTTCAAGTCATTCTTTCTAGGAGTCACACCTTGTCTTAAGTTTGCTTATTGACAAGCTTCCCTTTCCATCTTTCATCTTATCAAGAAGACTTCATGAAAACCATTGAACCATAAACTATTGCCTCACCCCTTCCGATCGCCTGACGAACGCCTGACAAACGCCATTCTCACCCCGCCGGGCAAGCCCTGCCGGGCAAAGCCAAATAAGCCATGCATATTTAAAGTTCCTTTGAAAGGCAGAGCGAGGACTAGGACGTCTGTTCCGACTGAGTCTGCATCCACAGAAAGGATGAAATAAGGCTCTAGAAATTTCAACAAGGAGATATGAACTTCATCCCCCTTAAAATACTTTTTCTCCCAGATACCCCGGCTCTTAGTCAAATGAGGTTAATCTTCAAAACCCCACCCCCACTAACCATAAATATTCACCTCTCCTGCTGTCCATTCAATTGATACAAGGTATCTTGTACATGGAGAGAATGTGAGAAAAAGCAGAATTGCTTCATAGATTTGGTGACCTTGGATGGGTGGGCTGGATAAAGAAGTGAACTTGGTTTCCGGAAAGGGAGTATCATGATGGGAATGAGGAAAAGAGAACATGGACCACATTCACAGGTTAGAGAAATAAATGTAATAGGTTGAATGGTTTTGAAAAGCTAGCTTTGAGCAGGAATTGTTTTTTAAAATTGCAAAGAACTAAAAAAGTCAATGTGGGATTGGAGGCACAATCTGAGCAGAAAGCACCATAAGCTGCTATGGTGCAACTCTTATGTTGACTAGAAACTTTAATATGATGATGCTCTTCTTTTGATATTTCTTTGAGTTACATTTTATTGTATGTAGCTGACACAGCACTGTTTGCAGCTCCTCAGTTTATGGTTATCCCGTGACAACAATGTATTCATCATATTTATTATTCTACAAAAGTATTTTTAAATGCACTGATGTGGTGTTTGCATGCTATGCAAGATGGTACATCATTGAATGTTTATAAGGAGCATCGCATAGGATATGTGATATTTGGCACCTGGAGGAGTCGGACACGCAGATCCTGAAAAGAAGTTAAGACTCTATAGCAAGAGCCGTCTTTATTCTGAGTCTAATCTTTACTTTTAGTGAAATGGTTTATGAAAACCAATCAACTGCTCCAGGTGAGGCTCGAACTCACAACCTCGGCATGGCTCAGTGCAAGTACTGCTGTATAAGTACCGCGCACTAACCGATTGCGCCACTGGAGCTCACTGTTTTCATTTCTCCCCATTTGAGCCATCTAGTGCTAACCAAGTAGATACTGCACTGCTCCATTATTCACTGTGCAAGATCGACTCACATGCTAGCATGTTATCATGACTATTAAAAATACAGTCCAAATGGAATAGATTTGATAATTCTGCTATATCGTGTGCTCTGTCTATTGAACACCCCATACATTTGCCGTTCTGACACAGTCTAGGATAAACTTATGCTTATTTTTAATTAGCACATAGTTAGAATTTCACCAAAAATGAAATATAGGCTCCTAAGGCAGACGAGGTGGCCGAGTGGTTAAGGCAATGGACTGCTAATCCATTGTGCTCTGCACGCGTGGGTTCGAATCCCACCTTCGTCGGAAAGCCATCAGACACTCTTTTGAAGGTGAGCATGTCTTGTAGTACAATTACACTCTCTTTCAAGACACTGCCATAATCCACTAGAAGGGCCCAACTGACTATTCCATTATGGCATTTATGTCAAATAAAGGGAAGTATTTTGTGCTTAATTGAAATTAGATCTTTCATGAAGTGTCCAGAGGATTGCCTATTCCTCACTCCTGGCCTTCCAACCAGTTTGGATAGATAGACTGATAAGAAAGCATTTCTTACTCCTAAAGTTTCAGCCGTCTCAAGTGTATGAGTGTTTACATTTGTCTGCCCCACAGAGACAGATCACTTCTAATAAGTGAGTTCTCTATCTGTCACTGATTGCGGACATACTCACTAGAGCTTTCAGTATGGTCATAAATGTGAATACTCTTATGTTCTCAAATCAAAATGGAGTTTTTCCTACTTTCAAGAAAAGTGTCTTAAGCATGCTCTTCGATTTGTGCACGCATGTAGACATTCAAATGCAACTGCATTTCCATACAGAGTCTCAAAATCATAGATATCTTCATACCGCAGTAAGAATACATGTTGCGATTTACAAACTGCAGGCAGACTGGCCTTGTAGCACAGTGGCAGAGCACTGGTCTTGTAAACCAGGGGTCATGAATTCAAGCCTCATCAGGGCCTTTTTATATGTGTGTTTCTGTATGTTGTTTTCAAGTCATTCTTTCTAGGAGTCACACCTTGTCTTAAGTTTGCTTATTGACAAGCTTCCCTTTCCATCTTTCATCTTATCAAGAAGACTTCATGAAAACCATTGAACCATAAACTATTGCCTCACCCCTTCCGATCGCCTGACGAACGCCTGACAAACGCCATTCTCACCCCGCCGGGCAAGCCCTGCCGGGCAAAGCCAAATAAGCCATGCATATTTAGAGTTCCTTTGAAAGGCAGAGCGAGGACTAGGACGTCTGTTCCGACTGAGTCTGCATCCACAGAAAGGATGAAATAAGGCTCTAGAAATTTCACCAAGGAGATATGAACTTCATCCCCCTTAAAATACTTTTTCTCCCAGATACCCCGGCTCTTAGTCAAATGAGGTTAATCTTCAAAACCCCACCCCCACTAACCATAAATATTCACCTCTCCTGCTGTCCATTCAATTGATACAAGGTATCTTGTACATGGAGAGAATGTGAGAAAAAGCAGAATTGCTTCATAGATTTGGTGACTTTGGATGGGTGGGCTGGATAAAGAAGTGAACTTGGTTTCCGGAAAGGGAGTATCATGATGGGAATGAGGAAAAGAGAACATGGACCACATTCACAGGTTAGAGAAATAAATGTAATAGGTTGAATGGTTTTGAAAAGCTAGCTTTGAGCAGGAATTGTTTTTTAAAATTGCAAAGAACTAAAAAAGTCAATGTGGGATTGAAGGCACAATCTGAGCAGAAAGCACCATAAGCTGCTATGGTGCAACTCTTATGTTGACTAGAAACTTTAATATGATGATGCTCTTCTTTTGATATTTCTTTGAGTTACATTTTATTGTATGTAGCTGACACAGCACTGTTTGCAGCTCCTCAGTTTATGGTTATCCCGTGACAACAATGTATTCATCATATTTATTATTCTACAAAAGTATTTTTAAATGCACTGATGTGGTGTTTGCATGCTATGCAAGATGGTACATCATTGAATGTTTATAAGGAGCATCGCATAGGATATGTGATATTTGGCACCTGGAGGAGTCGGACACGCAGATCCTGAAAAGAAGTTAAGACTCTATAGCAAGAGCCGTCTTTATTCTGAGTCTAATCTTTACTTTTAGTGAAATGGTTTATGAAAACCAATCAACTGCTCCAGGTGAGGCTCGAACTCACAACCTCGGCATGGCTCAGTGCAAGTACTGCTGTATAAGTACCGCGCGCTAACCGATTGCGCCACTGGAGCTCACTGTTTTCATTTCTCCCCATTTGAGCCATCTAGTGCTAACCAAGTAGATACTGCACTGCTCCATTATTCACTGTGCAAGATCGACTCACATGCTAGCATGTTATCATGACTATTAAAAATACAGTCCAAATGGAATAGATTTGATAATTCTGCTATATCGTGTGCTCTGTCTATTGAACACCCCATACATTTGCCGTTCTGACACAGTCTAGGATAAACTTATGCTTATTTTTAATTAGCACATAGTTAGAATTTCACCAAAAATGAAATATAGGCTCCTAAGGCAGACGAGGTGGCCGAGTGGTTAAGGCGATGGACTGCTAATCCATTGTGCTCTGCACGCGTGGGTTCGAATCCCACCTTCGTCGGAAAGCCATCAGACACTCTTTTGAAGGTGAGCATGTCTTGTAGTACAATTACACTCTCTTTCAAGACACTGCCATAATCCACTAGAAGGGCCCAACTGACTATTCCATTATGGCATTTATGTCAAATAAAGGGAAGTATTTTGTGCTTAATTGAAATTAGATCTTTCATGAAGTGTCCAGAGGATTGCCTATTCCTCACTCCTGGCCTTCCAACCAGTTTGGATAGATAGACTGATAAAAAAGCATTTCTTACTCCTAAAGTTTCAGCCGTCTCAAGTGTATGAGTGTTTACATTTGTCTGCCCCACAGAGACAGATCACTTCTAATAAGTGAGTTCTCTATCTGTCACTGATTGCGGACATACTCACTAGAGCTTTCAGTATGGTCATAAATGTGAATACTCTTATGTTCTCAAATCAAAATGGAGTTTTTCCTACTTTCAAGAAAAGTGTCTTAAGCATGCTCTTCGATTTGTGCACGCATGTAGACATTCAAATGCAACTGCATTTCCATACAGAGTCTCAAAATCATAGATATCTTCATACCGCAGTAAGAATACATGTTGCGATTTACAAACTGCAGGCATACCGGCCTTGTAGCTCAGTGGCAGAGCACTGGTCTTGTAAACCAGGGGTCATGAGTTCAAGCCTCATCAGGGCCTTTTTATATGTGTGTTTCTGTATGTTGTTTTTAAGTCATTCTTTCTAGGAGTCACACCTTGTCTTAAGTTTGCTTATTGACAAGCTTCCCTTTCCATCTTTCATCTTATCAAGAAGACTTCATGAAAAACATTAAACCATAAACTATTGCCTCACCCCTTCCGATCGCCTGACGAACGCCTGACAAACGCCATTCTCACCCCGTCGGGCAAGCCCTGCCGGGCAAAGCCAAATAAGCCATGCATATTTAGAGTTCCTTTGAAAGGCAGAGCGAGGACTAGGACGTCTGTTCCGACTGAGTCTGCATCCACAGAAAGGATGAAATAAGGCTCTAGAAATTTCACCAAGGAGATATGAACTTCATCCCCCTTAAAATACTTTTTCTCCCAGATACCCCGGCTCTTAGTCAAATGAGGTTAATCTTCAAAACCCCACCCCCACTAACCATAAATATTCACCTCTCCTGCTGTCCATTCAATTGATACAAGGTATCTTGTACATGGAGAGAATGTGAGAAAAAGCAGAATTGCTTCATAGATTTGGTGACCTTGGATGGGTGGGCTGGATAAAGAAGTGAACTTGGTTTCCGGAAAGGGAGTATCATGATGGGAATGAGGAAAAGAGAACATGGACCACATTCACAGGTTAGAGAAATAAATGTAATAGGTTGAATGGTTTTGAAAAGCTAGCTTTGAGCAGGAATTGTTTTTTAAAATTGCAAAGAACTAAAAAAGTCAATGTGGGATTGGAGGCACAATCTGAGCAGAAAGCACCATAAGCTGCTATGGTGCAACTCTTATGTTGACTAGAAACTTTAATATGATGATGCTCTTCTTTTGATATTTCTTTGAGTTAAATTTTATTGTATGTAGCTGACACAGCACTGTTTGCAGCTCCTCAGTTTATGGTTATCCCGTGACAACAATGTATTCATCATATTTATTATTCTACAAAAGTATTTTTAAATGCACTGATGTGGTGTTTGCATGCTATGCAAGATGGTACATCATTGAATGTTTATAAGGAGCATCGCATAGGATATGTGATATTTGGCACCTGGAGGAGTCGGACACGCAGATCCTGAAAAGAAGTTAAGACTCTATAGCAAGAGCCGTCTTTATTCTGAGTCTAATCTTTACTTTTAGTGAAATGGTTTATGAAAACCAATCAACTGCTCCAGGTGAGGCTCGAACTCACAACCTCGGCATGGCTCAGTGCAAGTACTGCTGTATAAGTACCGCGCGCTAACCGATTGCGCCACTGGAGATCACTGTTTTCATTTCTCCCCATTTGAGCCATCTAGTGCTAACCAAGTAGATACTGCACTGCTCCATTATTCACTGTGCAAGATCGACTCACATGCTAGCATGTTATCATGACTATTAAAAATACAGTCCAAATGGAATAGATTTGATAATTCTGCTATATCGTGTGCTCTGTCTATTGAACACCCCATACATTTGCCGTTCTGAAACAGTCTAGGATAAACTTATGCTTATTTTTAATTAGCACATAGTTAGAATTTCACCAAAAATGAAATATAGGCTCCTAAGGCAGACGAGGTGGCCGAGTGGTTAAGGCGATGGACTGCTAATCCATTGTGCTCTGCACGCGTGGGTTCGAATCCCACCTTCGTCGGAAAGCCATCAGACACTCTTTTGAAGGTGAGCATGTCTTGTAGTACAATTACACTCTCTTTCAAGACACTGCCATAATCCACTAGAAGGGCCCAACTGACTATTCCATTATGGCATTTATGTCAAATAAAGGGAATTATTTTGTGCTTAATTGAAATTAGATCTTTCATGAAGTGTCCAGAGGATCGCCTATTCCTCACTCCTGGCCTTCCAACCAGTTTGGATAGATAGACTGATAAGAAAGCATTTCTTACTCCTAAAGTTTCAGCCGTCTCAAGTGTATGAGTGTTTACATTTGTCTGCCCCACAGAGACAGATCACTTCTAATAAGTGAGTTCTCTATCTGTCACTGATTGCGGACATACTCACTAGAGCTTTCAGTATGGTCATAAATGTGAATACTCTTATGTTCTCAAATCAAAATGGAGTTTTTCCTACTTTCAAGAAAAGTGTCTTAAGCATGCTCTTCGATTTGTGCACGCATGTAGACATTCAAATGCAACTGCATTTCCATACAGAGTCTCAAAATCATAGATATCTTCATACCGCAGTAAGAATACATGTTGCGATTTACAAACTGCAGGCAGACCGGCCTTGTAGCTCAGTGGCAGAGCACTGGTCTTGTAAACCAGGGGTCATGAGAGTTCAAGCCTCATCAGGGCCTTTTTATATGTGTGTTTCTGTATGTTGTTTTCAAGTCATTCTTTCTAGGAGTCACACCTTGTCTTAAGTTTGCTTATTGACAAGCTTCCCTTTCCATCTTTCATCTTATCAAGAAGACTTCATGAAAACCATTGAACCATAAACTATTGCCTCACCCCTTCCGATCGCCTGACGAACGCCTGACAAACGCCATTCTCACCCCGCCGGGCAAGCCCTGCCGGGCAAAGCCAAATAAGCCATGCATATTTAAAGTTCCTTTGAAAGGCAGAGCGAGGACTAGGACGTCTGTTCCGACTGAGTCTGCATCCACAGAAAGGATGAAATAAGGCTCTAGAAATTTCAACAAGGAGATATGAACTTCATCCCCCTTAAAATACTTTTTCTCCCAGATACCCCGGCTCTTAGTCAAATGAGGTTAATCTTCAAAACCCCACCCCCACTAACCATAAATATTCACCTCTCCTGCTGTCCATTCAATTGATACAAGGTATCTTGTACATGGAGAGAATGTGAGAAAAAGCAGAATTGCTTCATAGATTTGGTGACCTTGGATGGGTGGGCTGGATAAAGAAGTGAACTTGGTTTCCGGAAAGGGAGTATCATGATGGGAATGAGGAAAAGAGAACATGGACCACATTCACAGGTTAGAGAAATAAATGTAATAGGTTGAATGGTTTTGAAAAGCTAGCTTTGAGCAGGAATTGTTTTTTAAAATTGCAAAGAACTAAAAAAGTCAATGTGGGATTGGAGGCACAATCTGAGCAGAAAGCACCATAAGCTGCTATGGTGCAACTCTTATGTTGACTAGAAACTTTAATATGATGATGCTCTTCTTTTGATATTTCTTTGAGTTACATTTTATTGTATGTAGCTGACACAGCACTGTTTGCAGCTCCTCAGTTTATGGTTATCCCGTGACAACAATGTATTCATCATATTTATTATTCTACAAAAGTATTTTTAAATGCACTGATGTGGTGTTTGCATGCTATGCAAGATGGTACATCATTGAATGTTTATAAGGAGCATCGCATAGGATATGTGATATTTGGCACCTGGAGGAGTCGGACACGCAGATCCTGAAAAGAAGTTAAGACTCTATAGCAAGAGCCGTCTTTATTCTGAGTCTAATCTTTACTTTTAGTGAAATGGTTTATGAAAACCAATCAACTGCTCCAGGTGAGGCTCGAACTCACAACCTCGGCATGGCTCAGTGCAAGTACTGCTGTATAAGTACCGCGCACTAACCGATTGCGCCACTGGAGCTCACTGTTTTCATTTCTCCCCATTTGAGCCATCTAGTGCTAACCAAGTAGATACTGCACTGCTCCATTATTCACTGTGCAAGATCGACTCACATGCTAGCATGTTATCATGACTATTAAAAATACAGTCCAAATGGAATAGATTTGATAATTCTGCTATATCGTGTGCTCTGTCTATTGAACACCCCATACATTTGCCGTTCTGACACAGTCTAGGATAAACTTATGCTTATTTTTAATTAGCACATAGTTAGAATTTCACCAAAAATGAAATATAGGCTCCTAAGGCAGACGAGGTGGCCGAGTGGTTAAGGCAATGGACTGCTAATCCATTGTGCTCTGCACGCGTGGGTTCGAATCCCACCTTCGTCGGAAAGCCATCAGACACTCTTTTGAAGGTGAGCATGTCTTGTAGTACAATTACACTCTCTTTCAAGACACTGCCATAATCCACTAGAAGGGCCCAACTGACTATTCCATTATGGCATTTATGTCAAATAAAGGGAAGTATTTTGTGCTTAATTGAAATTAGATCTTTCATGAAGTGTCCAGAGGATTGCCTATTCCTCACTCCTGGCCTTCCAACCAGTTTGGATAGATAGACTGATAAGAAAGCATTTCTTACTCCTAAAGTTTCAGCCGTCTCAAGTGTATGAGTGTTTACATTTGTCTGCCCCACAGAGACAGATCACTTCTAATAAGTGAGTTCTCTATCTGTCACTGATTGCGGACATACTCACTAGAGCTTTCAGTATGGTCATAAATGTGAATACTCTTATGTTCTCAAATCAAAATGGAGTTTTTCCTACTTTCAAGAAAAGTGTCTTAAGCATGCTCTTCGATTTGTGCACGCATGTAGACATTCAAATGCAACTGCATTTCCATACAGAGTCTCAAAATCATAGATATCTTCATACCGCAGTAAGAATACATGTTGCGATTTACAAACTGCAGGCAGACTGGCCTTGTAGCACAGTGGCAGAGCACTGGTCTTGTAAACCAGGGGTCATGAATTCAAGCCTCATCAGGGCCTTTTTATATGTGTGTTTCTGTATGTTGTTTTCAAGTCATTCTTTCTAGGAGTCACACCTTGTCTTAAGTTTGCTTATTGACAAGCTTCCCTTTCCATCTTTCATCTTATCAAGAAGACTTCATGAAAACCATTGAACCATAAACTATTGCCTCACCCCTTCCGATCGCCTGACGAACGCCTGACAAACGCCATTCTCACCCCGCCGGGCAAGCCCTGCCGGGCAAAGCCAAATAAGCCATGCATATTTAGAGTTCCTTTGAAAGGCAGAGCGAGGACTAGGACGTCTGTTCCGACTGAGTCTGCATCCACAGAAAGGATGAAATAAGGCTCTAGAAATTTCACCAAGGAGATATGAACTTCATCCCCCTTAAAATACTTTTTCTCCCAGATACCCCGGCTCTTAGTCAAATGAGGTTAATCTTCAAAACCCCACCCCCACTAACCATAAATATTCACCTCTCCTGCTGTCCATTCAATTGATACAAGGTATCTTGTACATGGAGAGAATGTGAGAAAAAGCAGAATTGCTTCATAGATTTGGTGACTTTGGATGGGTGGGCTGGATAAAGAAGTGAACTTGGTTTCCGGAAAGGGAGTATCATGATGGGAATGAGGAAAAGAGAACATGGACCACATTCACAGGTTAGAGAAATAAATGTAATAGGTTGAATGGTTTTGAAAAGCTAGCTTTGAGCAGGAATTGTTTTTTAAAATTGCAAAGAACTAAAAAAGTCAATGTGGGATTGGAGGCACAATCTGAGCAGAAAGCACCATAAGCTGCTATGGTGCAACTCTTATGTTGACTAGAAACTTTAATATGATGATGCTCTTCTTTTGATATTTCTTTGAGTTAAATTTTATTGTATGTAGCTGACACAGCACTGTTTGCAGCTCCTCAGTTTATGGTTATCCCGTGACAACAATGTATTCATCATATTTATTATTCTACAAGAGTATTTTTAAATGCACTGATGTGGTGTTTGCATGCTATGCAAGATGGTACATCATTGAATGTTTATAAGGAGCATCGCATAGGATATGTGATATTTGGCACCTGGAGGAGTCGGACACGCAGATCCTGAAAAGAAGTTAAGACTCTATAGCAAGAGCCGTCTTTATTCTGAGTCTAATCTTTACTTTTAGTGAAATGGTTTATGAAAACCAATCAACTGCTCCAGGTGAGGCTCGAACTCACAACCTCGGCATGGCTCAGTGCAAGTACTGCTGTATAAGTACCGCGCGCTAACCGATTGCGCCACTGGAGATCACTGTTTTCATTTCTCCCCATTTGAGCCATCTAGTGCTAACCAAGTAGATACTGCACTGCTCCATTATTCACTGTGCAAGATCGACTCACATGCTAGCATGTTATCATGACTATTAAAAATACAGTCCAAATGGAATAGATTTGATAATTCTGCTATATCGTGTGCTCTGTCTATTGAACACCCCATACATTTGCCGTTCTGAAACAGTCTAGGATAAACTTATGCTTATTTTTAATTAGCACATAGTTAGAATTTCACCAAAAATGAAATATAAGCTCCTAAGGCAGACGAGGTGGCCGAGTGGTTAAGGCGATGGACTGCTAATCCATTGTGCTCTGCACGCGTGGGTTCGAATCCCACCTTCGTCGGAAAGCCATCAGACACTCTTTTGAAGGTGAGCATGTCTTGTAGTACAATTACACTCTCTTTCAAGACACTGCCATAATCCACTAGAAGGGCCCAACTGACTATTCCATTATGGCATTTATGTCAAATAAAGGGAATTATTTTGTGCTTAATTGAAATTAGATCTTTCATGAAGTGTCCAGAGGATTGCCTATTCCTCACTCCTGGCCTTCCAACCAGTTTGGATAGATAGACTGATAAAAAAGCATTTCTTACTCCTAAAGTTTCAGCCGTCTCAAGTGTATGAGTGTTTACATTTGTCTGCCCCACAGAGACAGATCACTTCTAATAAGTGAGTTCTCTATCTGTCACTGATTGCGGACATACTCACTAGAGCTTTCAGTATGGTCATAAATGTGAATACTCTTATGTTCTCAAATCAAAATGGAGTTTTTCCTACTTTCAAGAAAAGTGTCTTAAGCATGCTCTTCGATTTGTGCACGCATGTAGACATTCAAATGCAACTGCATTTCCATACAGAGTCTCAAAATCATAGATATCTTCATACCGCAGTAAGAATACATGTTGCGATTTACAAACTGCAGGCAGACCGGCCTTGTAGCTCAGTGGCAGAGCACTGGTCTTGTAAACCAGGGGTCATGAGTTCAAGCCTCATCAGGGCCTTTTTATATGTGTGTTTCTGTATGTTGTTTTTAAGTCATTCTTTCTAGGAGTCACACCTTGTCTTAAGTTTGCTTATTGACAAGCTTCCCTTTCCATCTTTCATCTTATCAAGAAGACTTCATGAAAACCATTGAACCATAAACTATTGCCTCACCCCTTCCGATCGCCTGACGAACGCCTGACAAACGCCATTCTCACCCCGCCGGGCAAGCCCTGCCGGGCAAAGCCAAATAAGCCATGCATATTTAGAGTTCCTTTGAAAGGCAGAGCGAGGACTAGGACGTCTGTTCCGACTGAGTCTGCATCCACAGAAAGGATGAAATAAGGCTCTAGAAATTTCACCAAGGAGATATGAACTTCATCCCCCTTAAAATACTTTTTCTCCCAGATACCCCGGCTCTTAGTCAAATGAGGTTAATCTTCAAAACCCCACCCCCACTAACCATAAATATTCACCTCTCCTGCTGTCCATTCAATTGATACAAGGTATCTTGTACATGGAGAGAATGTGAGAAAAAGCAGAATTGCTTCATAGATTTGGTGACCTTGGATGGGTGGGCTGGATAAAGAAGTGAACTTGGTTTCCGGAAAGGGAGTATCATGATGGGAATGAGGAAAAGAGAACATGGACCACATTCACAGGTTAGAGAAATAAATGTAATAGGTTGAATGGTTTTGAAAAGCTAGCTTTGAGCAGGAATTGTTTTTTAAAATTGCAAAGAACTAAAAAAGTCAATGTGGGATTGGAGGCACAATCTGAGCAGAAAGCACCATAAGCTGCTATGGTGCAACTCTTATGTTGACTAGAAACTTTAATATGATGATGCTCTTCTTTTGATATTTCTTTGAGTTAAATTTTATTGTATGTAGCTGACACAGCACTGTTTGCAGCTCCTCAGTTTATGGTTATCCCGTGACAACAATGTATTCATCATATTTATTATTCTACAAAAGTATTTTTAAATGCACTGATGTGGTGTTTGCATGCTATGCAAGATGGTACATCATTGAATGTTTATAAGGAGCATCGCATAGGATATGTGATATTTGGCACCTGGAGGAGTCGGACACGCAGATCCTGAAAAGAAGTTAAGACTCTCTAGCAAGAGCCGTCTTTATTCTGAGTCTAATCTTTCCTTTCAGTGAAATGGTTTATGAAAACCAATCAACTGCTCCAGGTGAGGCTCGAACTCACAACCTCAGCATGGCTTAGTGCAAGTACTGCTGTATAAGTACCGCGCGCTAACCGATTGCGCCACTGGAGCTCGCTGTTTTCATTTCTCCCCATTTGAGCCATCTAGTGCTAACCAAGTAGATACTGCACTGCTCCATTATTCACTGTGCAAGATCGACTCACATGCTAGCATGTTATCATGACTATTAAAAATACAGTCCAAATGGAATAGATTTGATAATTCTGCTATATCGTGTGCTCTGTCTATTGAACACCCCATACATTTGCCGTTCTGACACAGTCTAGGATAAACTTATGCTTATTTTTAATTAGCACATAGTTAGAATTTCACCAAAAATGAAATATAGGCCCCCAAGGCAGAAGAGGTGGCCGAGTGGTTAAGGCGATGGACTGCTAATCCATTGTGCTCTGCACGCGTGGGTTCGAATCCCACCTTCGTCGGAAAGCCATCAGACACTCTTTTGAAGGTGAGCATGTCTCGTAGTACAATTACACTCTCTTTCAAGACACTGCCATAATCCACTAGAAGGGCCCAACTGACTATTCCATTATGGCATTTATGTCAAATAAAGGGAAGTATTTTGTGCTTAATTGAAATTAGATCTTTCATGAAGTGTCCAGAGGATCGCCTATTCCTCACTCCTGGCCTTCCAACCAGTTTGGATAGATAGACTGATAAGAAAGCATTTCTTACTCCTAAAGTTTCAGCCGTCTCAAGTGTATGAGTGTTTACATTTGTCTGCCCCACAGAGACAGATCACTTCTAATAAGTGAGTTCTCTATCTGTCACTGATTGCGGACATACTCACTAGAGCTTTCAGTATGGTCATAAATGTGAATACTCTTATGTTCTCAAATCAAAATGGAGTTTTTCCTACTTTCAAGAAAAGTGTCTTAAGCATGCTCTTCGATTTGTGCACGCATGTAGACATTCAAATGCAACTGCATTTCCATACAGAGTCTCAAAATCATAGATATCTTCATACCGCAGTAAGAATACATGTTGCGATTTACAAACTGCAGGCAGACTGGCCTTGTAGCACAGTGGCAGAGCACTGGTCTTGTAAACCAGGGGTCATGAATTCAAGCCTCATCAGGGCCTTTTTATATGTGTGTTTCTGTATGTTGTTTTCAAGTCATTCTTTCTAGGAGTCACACCTTGTCTTAAGTTTGCTTATTGACAAGCTTCCCTTTCCATCTTTCATCTTATCAAGAAGACTTCATGAAAACCATTGAACCATAAACTATTGCCTCACCCCTTCCGATCGCCTGACGAACGCCTGACAAACGCCATTCTCACCCCGCCGGGCAAGCCCTGCCGGGCAAAGCCAAATAAGCCATGCATATTTAGAGTTCCTTTGAAAGGCAGAGCGAGGACTAGGACGTCTGTTCCGACTGAGTCTGCATCCACAGAAAGGATGAAATAAGGCTCTAGAAATTTCACCAAGGAGATATGAACTTCATCCCCCTTAAAATACTTTTTCTCCCAGATACCCCGGCTCTTAGTCAAATGAGGTTAATCTTCAAAACCCCACCCCCACTAACCATAAATATTCACCTCTCCTGCTGTCCATTCAATTGATACAAGGTATCTTGTACATGGAGAGAATGTGAGAAAAAGCAGAATTGCTTCATAGATTTGGTGACTTTGGATGGGTGGGCTGGATAAAGAAGTGAACTTGGTTTCCGGAAAGGGAGTATCATGATGGGAATGAGGAAAAGAGAACATGGACCACATTCACAGGTTAGAGAAATAAATGTAATAGGTTGAATGGTTTTGAAAAGCTAGCTTTGAGCAGGAATTGTTTTTTAAAATTGCAAAGAACTAAAAAAGTCAATGTGGGATTGAAGGCACAATCTGAGCAGAAAGCACCATAAGCTGCTATGGTGCAACTCTTATGTTGACTAGAAACTTTAATATGATGATGCTCTTCTTTTGATATTTCTTTGAGTTACATTTTATTGTATGTAGCTGACACAGCACTGTTTGCAGCTCCTCAGTTTATGGTTATCCCGTGACAACAATGTATTCATCATATTTATTATTCTACAAAAGTATTTTTAAATGCACTGATGTGGTGTTTGCATGCTATGCAAGATGGTACATCATTGAATGTTTATAAGGAGCATCGCATAGGATATGTGATATTTGGCACCTGGAGGAGTCGGACACGCAGATCCTGAAAAGAAGTTAAGACTCTATAGCAAGAGCCGTCTTTATTCTGAGTCTAATCTTTACTTTTAGTGAAATGGTTTATGAAAACCAATCAACTGCTCCAGGTGAGGCTCGAACTCACAACCTCGGCATGGCTCAGTGCAAGTACTGCTGTATAAGTACCGCGCGCTAACCGATTGCGCCACTGGAGCTCACTGTTTTCATTTCTCCCCATTTGAGCCATCTAGTGCTAACCAAGTAGATACTGCACTGCTCCATTATTCACTGTGCAAGATCGACTCACATGCTAGCATGTTATCATGACTATTAAAAATACAGTCCAAATGGAATAGATTTGATAATTCTGCTATATCGTGTGCTCTGTCTATTGAACACCCCATACATTTGCCGTTCTGACACAGTCTAGGATAAACTTATGCTTATTTTTAATTAGCACATAGTTAGAATTTCACCAAAAATGAAATATAGGCTCCTAAGGCAGACGAGGTGGCTGAGTGGTTAAGGCGATGGACTGCTAATCCATTGTGCTCTGCACGCGTGGGTTCGAATCCCACCTTCGTCGGAAAGCCATCAGACACTCTTTTGAAGGTGAGCATGTCTTGTAGTACAATTACACTCTCTTTCAAGACACTGCCATAATCCACTAGAAGGGCCCAACTGACTATTCCATTATGGCATTTATGTCAAATAAAGGGAAGTATTTTGTGCTTAATTGAAATTAGATCTTTCATGAAGTGTCCAGAGGATTGCCTATTCCTCACTCCTGGCCTTCCAACCAGTTTGGATAGATAGACTGATAAAAAAGCATTTCTTACTCCTAAAGTTTCAGCCGTCTCAAGTGTATGAGTGTTTACATTTGTCTGCCCCACAGAGACAGATCACTTCTAATAAGTGAGTTCTCTATCTGTCACTGATTGCGGACATACTCACTAGAGCTTTCAGTATGGTCATAAATGTGAATACTCTTATGTTCTCAAATCAAAATGGAGTTTTTCCTACTTTCAAGAAAAGTGTCTTAAGCATGCTCTTCGATTTGTGCACGCATGTAGACATTCAAATGCAACTGCATTTCCATACAGAGTCTCAAAATCATAGATATCTTCATACCGCAGTAAGAATACATGTTGCGATTTACAAACTGCAGGCAGACCGGCCTTGTAGCTCAGTGGCAGAGCACTGGTCTTGTAAACCAGGGGTCATGAGTTCAAGCCTCATCAGGGCCTTTTTATATGTGTGTTTCTGTATGTTGTTTTTAAGTCATTCTTTCTAGGAGTCACACCTTGTCTTAAGTTTGCTTATTGACAAGCTTCCCTTTCCATCTTTCATCTTATCAAGAAGACTTCATGAAAACCATTGAACCATAAACTATTGCCTCACCCCTTCCGATCGCCTGACGAACGCCTGACAAACGCCATTCTCACCCCGCCGGGCAAGCCCTGCCGGGCAAAGCCAAATAAGCCATGCATATTTAGAGTTCCTTTGAAAGGCAGAGCGAGGACTAGGACGTCTGTTCCGACTGAGTCTGCATCCACAGAAAGGATGAAATAAGGCTCTAGAAATTTCACCAAGGAGATATGAACTTCATCCCCCTTAAAATACTTTTTCTCCCAGATACCCCGGCTCTTAGTCAAATGAGGTTAATCTTCAAAACCCCACCCCCACTAACCATAAATATTCACCTCTCCTGCTGTCCATTCAATTGATACAAGGTATCTTGTACATGGAGAGAATGTGAGAAAAAGCAGAATTGCTTCATAGATTTGGTGACCTTGGATGGGTGGGCTGGATAAAGAAGTGAACTTGGTTTCCGGAAAGGGAGTATCATGATGGGAATGAGGAAAAGAGAACATGGACCACATTCACAGGTTAGAGAAATAAATGTAATAGGTTGAATGGTTTTGAAAAGCTAGCTTTGAGCAGGAATTGTTTTTTAAAATTGCAAAGACCTAAAAAAGTCAATGTGGGATTGGAGGCACAATCTGAGCAGAAAGCACCATAAGCTGCTATGGTGCAACTCTTATGTTGACTAGAAACTTTAATATGATGATGCTCTTCTTTTGATATTTCTTTGAGTTAAATTTTATTGTATGTAGCTGACACAGCACTGTTTGCAGCTCCTCAGTTTATGGTTATCCCGTGACAACAATGTATTCATCATATTTATTATTCTACAAGAGTATTTTTAAATGCACTGATGTGGTGTTTGCATGCTATGCAAGATGGTACATCATTGAATGTTTATAAGGAGCATCGCATAGGATATGTGATATTTGGCACCTGGAGGAGTCGGACACGCAGATCCTGAAAAGAAGTTAAGACTCTATAGCAAGAGCCGTCTTTATTCTGAGTCTAATCTTTACTTTTAGTGAAATGGTTTATGAAAACCAATCAACTGCTCCAGGTGAGGCTCGAACTCACAACCTCGGCATGGCTCAGTGCAAGTACTGCTGTATAAGTACCGCGCGCTAACCGATTGCGCCACTGGAGATCACTGTTTTCATTTCTCCCCATTTGAGCCATCTAGTGCTAACCAAGTAGATACTGCACTGCTCCATTATTCACTGTGCAAGATCGACTCACATGCTAGCATGTTATCATGACTATTAAAAATACAGTCCAAATGGAATAGATTTGATAATTCTGCTATATCGTGTGCTCTGTCTATTGAACACCCCATACATTTGCCGTTCTGAAACAGTCTAGGATAAACTTATGCTTATTTTTAATTAGCACATAGTTAGAATTTCACCAAAAATGAAATATAAGCTCCTAAGGCAGACGAGGTGGCCGAGTGGTTAAGGCGATGGACTGCTAATCCATTGTGCTCTGCACGCGTGGGTTCGAATCCCACCTTCGTCGGAAAGCCATCAGACACTCTTTTGAAGGTGAGCATGTCTTGTAGTACAATTACACTCTCTTTCAAGACACTGCCATAATCCACTAGAAGGGCCCAACTGACTATTCCATTATGGCATTTATGTCAAATAAAGGGAATTATTTTGTGCTTAATTGAAATTAGATCTTTCATGAAGTGTCCAGAGGATTGCCTATTCCTCACTCCTGGCCTTCCAACCAGTTTGGATAGATAGACTGATAAAAAAGCATTTCTTACTCCTAAAGTTTCAGCCGTCTCAAGTGTATGAGTGTTTACATTTGTCTGCCCCACAGAGACAGATCACTTCTAATAAGTGAGTTCTCTATCTGTCACTGATTGCGGACATACTCACTAGAGCTTTCAGTATGGTCATAAATGTGAATACTCTTATGTTCTCAAATCAAAATGGAGTTTTTCCTACTTTCAAGAAAAGTGTCTTAAGCATGCTCTTCGATTTGTGCACGCATGTAGACATTCAAATGCAACTGCATTTCCATACAGAGTCTCAAAATCATAGATATCTTCATACCGCAGTAAGAATACATGTTGCGATTTACAAACTGCAGGCAGACCGGCCTTGTAGCTCAGTGGCAGAGCACTGGTCTTGTAAACCAGGGGTCATGAGTTCAAGCCTCATCAGGGCCTTTTTATATGTGTGTTTCTGTATGTTGTTTTTAAGTCATTCTTTCTAGGAGTCACACCTTGTCTTAAGTTTGCTTATTGACAAGCTTCCCTTTCCATCTTTCATCTTATCAAGAAGACTTCATGAAAACCATTGAACCATAAACTATTGCCTCACCCCTTCCGATCGCCTGACGAACGCCTGACAAACGCCATTCTCACCCCGCCGGGCAAGCCCTGCCGGGCAAAGCCAAATAAGCCATGCATATTTAGAGTTCCTTTGAAAGGCAGAGCGAGGACTAGGACGTCTGTTCCGACTGAGTCTGCATCCACAGAAAGGATGAAATAAGGCTCTAGAAATTTCACCAAGGAGATATGAACTTCATCCCCCTTAAAATACTTTTTCTCCCAGATACCCCGGCTCTTAGTCAAATGAGGTTAATCTTCAAAACCCCACCCCCACTAACCATAAATATTCACCTCTCCTGCTGTCCATTCAATTGATACAAGGTATCTTGTACATGGAGAGAATGTGAGAAAAAGCAGAATTGCTTCATAGATTTGGTGACCTTGGATGGGTGGGCTGGATAAAGAAGTGAACTTGGTTTCCGGAAAGGGAGTATCATGATGGGAATGAGGAAAAGAGAACATGGACCACATTCACAGGTTAGAGAAATAAATGTAATAGGTTGAATGGTTTTGAAAAGCTAGCTTTGAGCAGGAATTGTTTTTTAAAATTGCAAAGAACTAAAAAAGTCAATGTGGGATTGGAGGCACAATCTGAGCAGAAAGCACCATAAGCTGCTATGGTGCAACTCTTATGTTGACTAGAAACTTTAATATGATGATGCTCTTCTTTTGATATTTCTTTGAGTTAAATTTTATTGTATGTAGCTGACACAGCACTGTTTGCAGCTCCTCAGTTTATGGTTATCCCGTGACAACAATGTATTCATCATATTTATTATTCTACAAAAGTATTTTTAAATGCACTGATGTGGTGTTTGCATGCTATGCAAGATGGTACATCATTGAATGTTTATAAGGAGCATCGCATAGGATATGTGATATTTGGCACCTGGAGGAGTCGGACACGCAGATCCTGAAAAGAAGTTAAGACTCTCTAGCAAGAGCCGTCTTTATTCTGAGTCTAATCTTTCCTTTCAGTGAAATGGTTTATGAAAACCAATCAACTGCTCCAGGTGAGGCTCGAACTCACAACCTCAGCATGGCTTAGTGCAAGTACTGCTGTATAAGTACCGCGCGCTAACCGATTGCGCCACTGGAGCTCGCTGTTTTCATTTCTCCCCATTTGAGCCATCTAGTGCTAACCAAGTAGATACTGCACTGCTCCATTATTCACTGTGCAAGATCGACTCACATGCTAGCATGTTATCATGACTATTAAAAATACAGTCCAAATGGAATAGATTTGATAATTCTGCTATATCGTGTGCTCTGTCTATTGAACACCCCATACATTTGCCGTTCTGACACAGTCTAGGATAAACTTATGCTTATTTTTAATTAGCACATAGTTAGAATTTCACCAAAAATGAAATATAGGCCCCCAAGGCAGAAGAGGTGGCCGAGTGGTTAAGGCGATGGACTGCTAATCCATTGTGCTCTGCACGCGTGGGTTCGAATCCCACCTTCGTCGGAAAGCCATCAGACACTCTTTTGAAGGTGAGCATGTCTCGTAGTACAATTACACTCTCTTTCAAGACACTGCCATAATCCACTAGAAGGGCCCAACTGACTATTCCATTATGGCATTTATGTCAAATAAAGGGAAGTATTTTGTGCTTAATTGAAATTAGATCTTTCATGAAGTGTCCAGAGGATCGCCTATTCCTCACTCCTGGCCTTCCAACCAGTTTGGATAGATAGACTGATAAGAAAGCATTTCTTACTCCTAAAGTTTCAGCCGTCTCAAGTGTATGAGTGTTTACATTTGTCTGCCCCACAGAGACAGATCACTTCTAATAAGTGAGTTCTCTATCTGTCACTGATTGCGGACATACTCACTAGAGCTTTCAGTATGGTCATAAATGTGAATACTCTTATGTTCTCAAATCAAAATGGAGTTTTTCCTACTTTCAAGAAAAGTGTCTTAAGCATGCTCTTCGATTTGTGCACGCATGTAGACATTCAAATGCAACTGCATTTCCATACAGAGTCTCAAAATCATAGATATCTTCATACCGCAGTAAGAATACATGTTGCGATTTACAAACTGCAGGCAGACCGGCCTTGTAGCTCAGTGGCAGAGCACTGGTCTTGTAAACCAGGGGTCATGAGAGTTCAAGCCTCATCAGGGCCTTTTTATATGTGTGTTTCTGTATGTTGTTTTCAAGTCATTCTTTCTAGGAGTCACACCTTGTCTTAAGTTTGCTTATTGACAAGCTTCTCTTTCCATCTTTCATCTTATCAAGAAGACTTCATGAAAACCATTGAACCATAAACTATTGCCTCACCCCTTCCGATCGCCTGACGAACGCCTGACAAACGCCATTCTCACCCCGCCGGGCAAGCCCTGCCGGGCAAAGCCAAATAAGCCATGCATATTTAAAGTTCCTTTGAAAGGCAGAGCGAGGACTAGGACGTCTGTTCCGACTGAGTCTGCATCCACAGAAAGGATGAAATAAGGCTCTAGAAATTTCAACAAGGAGATATGAACTTCATCCCCCTTAAAATACTTTTTCTCCCAGATACCCCGGCTCTTAGTCAAATGAGGTTAATCTTCAAAACCCCACCCCCACTAACCATAAATATTCACCTCTCCTGCTGTCCATTCAATTGATACAAGGTATCTTGTACATGGAGAGAATGTGAGAAAAAGCAGAATTGCTTCATAGATTTGGTGACCTTGGATGGGTGGGCTGGATAAAGAAGTGAACTTGGTTTCCGGAAAGGGAGTATCATGATGGGAATGAGGAAAAGAGAACATGGACCACATTCACAGGTTAGAGAAATAAATGTAATAGGTTGAATGGTTTTGAAAAGCTAGCTTTGAGCAGGAATTGTTTTTTAAAATTGCAAAGAACTAAAAAAGTCAATGTGGGATTGGAGGCACAATCTGAGCAGAAAGCACCATAAGCTGCTATGGTGCAACTCTTATGTTGACTAGAAACTTTAATATGATGATGCTCTTCTTTTGATATTTCTTTGAGTTACATTTTATTGTATGTAGCTGACACAGCACTGTTTGCAGCTCCTCAGTTTATGGTTATCCCGTGACAACAATGTATTCATCATATTTATTATTCTACAAAAGTATTTTTAAATGCACTGATGTGGTGTTTGCATGCTATGCAAGATGGTACATCATTGAATGTTTATAAGGAGCATCGCATAGGATATGTGATATTTGGCACCTGGAGGAGTCGGACACGCAGATCCTGAAAAGAAGTTAAGACTCTATAGCAAGAGCCGTCTTTATTCTGAGTCTAATCTTTACTTTTAGTGAAATGGTTTATGAAAACCAATCAACTGCTCCAGGTGAGGCTCGAACTCACAACCTCGGCATGGCTCAGTGCAAGTACTGCTGTATAAGTACCGCGCACTAACCGATTGCGCCACTGGAGCTCACTGTTTTCATTTCTCCCCATTTGAGCCATCTAGTGCTAACCAAGTAGATACTGCACTGCTCCATTATTCACTGTGCAAGATCGACTCACATGCTAGCATGTTATCATGACTATTAAAAATACAGTCCAAATGGAATAGATTTGATAATTCTGCTATATCGTGTGCTCTGTCTATTGAACACCCCATACATTTGCCGTTCTGACACAGTCTAGGATAAACTTATGCTTATTTTTAATTAGCACATAGTTAGAATTTCACCAAAAATGAAATATAGGCTCCTAAGGCAGACGAGGTGGCCGAGTGGTTAAGGCAATGGACTGCTAATCCATTGTACTCTGCACGCGTGGGTTCGAATCCCACCTTCGTCGGAAAGCCATCAGACACTCTTTTGAAGGTGAGCATGTCTTGTAGTACAATTACACTCTCTTTCAAGACACTGCCATAATCCACTAGAAGGGCCCAACTGACTATTCCATTATGGCATTTATGTCAAATAAAGGGAAGTATTTTGTGCTTAATTGAAATTAGATCTTTCATGAAGTGTCCAGAGGATTGCCTATTCCTCACTCCTGGCCTTCCAACCAGTTTGGATAGATAGACTGATAAGAAAGCATTTCTTACTCCTAAAGTTTCAGCCGTCTCAAGTGTATGAGTGTTTACATTTGTCTGCCCCACAGAGACAGATCACTTCTAATAAGTGAGTTCTCTATCTGTCACTGATTGCGGACATACTCACTAGAGCTTTCAGTATGGTCATAAATGTGAATACTCTTATGTTCTCAAATCAAAATGGAGTTTTTCCTACTTTCAAGAAAAGTGTCTTAAGCATGCTCTTCGATTTGTGCACGCATGTAGACATTCAAATGCAACTGCATTTCCATACAGAGTCTCAAAATCATAGATATCTTCATACCGCAGTAAGAATACATGTTGCGATTTACAAACTGCAGGCAGACTGGCCTTGTAGCACAGTGGCAGAGCACTGGTCTTGTAAACCAGGGGTCATGAATTCAAGCCTCATCAGGGCCTTTTTATATGTGTGTTTCTGTATGTTGTTTTCAAGTCATTCTTTCTAGGAGTCACACCTTGTCTTAAGTTTGCTTATTGACAAGCTTCCCTTTCCATCTTTCATCTTATCAAGAAGACTTCATGAAAACCATTGAACCATAAACTATTGCCTCACCCCTAGCGATCGCCTGACGAACGCCTGACAAACGCCATTCTCACCCCGCCGGGCAAAGCCAAATAAGCCATGCATATTTAGAGTTCCTTTGAAAGGCAGAGCGAGGACTAGGACGTCTGTTCCGACTGAGTCTGCATCCACAGAAAGGATGAAATAAGGCTCTAGAAATTTCACCAAGGAGATATGAACTTCATCCCCCTTAAAATACTTTTTCTCCCAGATACCCCGGCTCTTAGTCAAATGAGGTTAATCTTCAAAACCCCACCCCCACTAACCATAAATATTCACCTCTCCTGCTGTCCATTCAATTGATACAAGGTATCTTGTACATGGAGAGAATGTGAGAAAAAGCAGAATTGCTTCATAGATTTGGTGACTTTGGATGGGTGGGCTGGATAAAGAAGTGAACTTGGTTTCCGGAAAGGGAGTATCATGATGGGAATGAGGAAAAGAGAACATGGACCACATTCACAGGTTAGAGAAATAAATGTAATAGGTTGAATGGTTTTGAAAAGCTAGCTTTGAGCAGGAATTGTTTTTTAAAATTGCAAAGAACTAAAAAAGTCAATGTGGGATTGAAGGCACAATCTGAGCAGAAAGCACCATAAGCTGCTATGGTGCAACTCTTATGTTGACTAGAAACTTTAATATGATGATGCTCTTCTTTTGATATTTCTTTGAGTTAAATTTTATTGTATGTAGCTGACACAGCACTGTTTGCAGCTCCTCAGTTTATGGTTATCCCGTGACAACAATGTATTCATCATATTTATTATTCTACAAAAGTATTTTTAAATGCACTGATGTGGTGTTTGCATGCTATGCAAGATGGTACATCATTGAATGTTTATAAGGAGCATCGCATAGGATATGTGATATTTGGCACCTGGAGGAGTCGGACACGCAGATCCTGAAAAGAAGTTAAGACTCTATAGCAAGAGCCGTCTTTATTCTGAGTCTAATCTTTACTTTTAGTGAAATGGTTTATGAAAACCAATCAACTGCTCCAGGTGAGGCTCGAACTCACAACCTCGGCATGGCTCAGTGCAAGTACTGCTGTATAAGTACCGCGCGCTAACCGATTGCGCCACTGGAGCTCACTGTTTTCATTTCTCCCCATTTGAGCCATCTAGTGCTAACCAAGTAGATACTGCACTGCTCCATTATTCACTGTGCAAGATCGACTCACATGCTAGCATGTTATCATGACTATTAAAAATACAGTCCAAATGGAATAGATTTGATAATTCTGCTATATCGTGTGCTCTGTCTATTGAACACCCCATACATTTGCCGTTCTGACACAGTCTAGGATAAACTTATGCTTATTTTTAATTAGCACATAGTTAGAATTTCACCAAAAATGAAATATAGGCTCCTAAGGCAGACGAGGTGGCCGAGGGGTTAAGGCGATGGACTGCTAATCCATTGTGCTCTGCACGCGTGGGTTCGAATCCCACCTTCGTCGGAAAGCCATCAGACACTCTTTTGAAGGTGAGCATTTCTTACTCCTAAAGTTTCAGCCGTCTCAAGTGTATGAGTGTTTACATTTGTCTGCCCCACAGAGACAGATCACTTCTAATAAGTGAGTTCTCTATCTGTCACTGATTGCGGACATACTCACTAGAGCTTTCAGTATGGTCATAAATGTGAATACTCTTATGTTCTCAAATCAAAATGGAGTTTTTCCTACTTTCAAGAAAAGTGTCTTAAGCATGCTCTTCGATTTGTGCACGCATGTAGACATTCAAATGCAACTGCATTTCCATACAGAGTCTCAAAATCATAGATATCTTCATACCGCAGTAAGAATACATGTTGCGATTTACAAACTGCAGGCAGACTGGCCTTGTAGCACAGTGGCAGAGCACTGGTCTTGTAAACCAGGGGTCATGAATTCAAGCCTCATCAGGGCCTTTTTATATGTGTGTTTCTGTATGTTGTTTTCAAGTCATTCTTTCTAGGAGTCACACCTTGTCTTAAGTTTGCTTATTGACAAGCTTCCCTTTCCATCTTTCATCTTATCAAGAAGACTTCATGAAAACCATTGAACCATAAACTATTGCCTCACCCCTAGCGATCGCCTGACGAACGCCTGACAAACGCCATTCTCACCCCGCCGGGCAAAGCCAAATAAGCCATGCATATTTAGAGTTCCTTTGAAAGGCAGAGCGAGGACTAGGACGTCTGTTCCGACTGAGTCTGCATCCACAGAAAGGATGAAATAAGGCTCTAGAAATTTCACCAAGGAGATATGAACTTCATCCCCCTTAAAATACTTTTTCTCCCAGATACCCCGGCTCTTAGTCAAATGAGGTTAATCTTCAAAACCCCACCCCCACTAACCATAAATATTCACCTCTCCTGCTGTCCATTCAATTGATACAAGGTATCTTGTACATGGAGAGAATGTGAGAAAAAGCAGAATTGCTTCATAGATTTGGTGACTTTGGATGGGTGGGCTGGATAAAGAAGTGAACTTGGTTTCCGGAAAGGGAGTATCATGATGGGAATGAGGAAAAGAGAACATGGACCACATTCACAGGTTAGAGAAATAAATGTAATAGGTTGAATGGTTTTGAAAAGCTAGCTTTGAGCAGGAATTGTTTTTTAAAATTGCAAAGAACTAAAAAAGTCAATGTGGGATTGAAGGCACAATCTGAGCAGAAAGCACCATAAGCTGCTATGGTGCAACTCTTATGTTGACTAGAAACTTTAATATGATGATGCTCTTCTTTTGATATTTCTTTGAGTTAAATTTTATTGTATGTAGCTGACACAGCACTGTTTGCAGCTCCTCAGTTTATGGTTATCCCGTGACAACAATGTATTCATCATATTTATTATTCTACAAAAGTATTTTTAAATGCACTGATGTGGTGTTTGCATGCTATGCAAGATGGTACATCATTGAATGTTTATAAGGAGCATCGCATAGGATATGTGATATTTGGCACCTGGAGGAGTCGGACACGCAGATCCTGAAAAGAAGTTAAGACTCTATAGCAAGAGCCGTCTTTATTCTGAGTCTAATCTTTACTTTTAGTGAAATGGTTTATGAAAACTAATCAACTGCTCCAGGTGAGGCTCGAACTCACAACCTCGGCATGGCTCAGTGCAAGTACTGCTGTATAAGTACCGCGCGCTAACCGATTGCGCCACTGGAGCTCACTGTTTTCATTTCTCCCCATTTGAGCCATCTAGTGCTAACCAAGTAGATACTGCACTGCTCCATTATTCACTGTGCAAGATCGACTCACATGCTAGCATGTTATCATGACTATTAAAAATACAGTCCAAATGGAATAGATTTGATAATTCTGCTATATCGTGTGCTCTGTCTATTGAACACCCCATACATTTGCCGTTCTGACACAGTCTAGGATAAACTTATGCTTATTTTTAATTAGCACATAGTTAGAATTTCACCAAAAATGAAATATAGGCTCCTAAGGCAGACGAGGTGGCCGAGTGGTTAAGGCGATGGACTGCTAATCCATTGTGCTCTGCACGCGTGGGTTCGAATCCCACCTTCGTCGGAAAGCCATCAGACACTCTTTTGAAGGTGAGCATGTCTTGTAGTACAATTACACTCTCTTTCAAGACACTGCCATAATCCACTAGAAGGGCCCAACTGACTATTCCATTATGGCATTTATGTCAAATAAAGGGAAGTATTTTGTGCTTAATTGAAATTAGATCTTTCATGAAGTGTCCAGAGGATTGCCTATTCCTCACTCCTGGCCTTCCAACCAGTTTGGATAGATAGACTGATAAAAAAGCATTTCTTACTCCTAAAGTTTCAGCCGTCTCAAGTGTATGAGTGTTTACATTTGTCTGCCCCACAGAGACAGATCACTTCTAATAAGTGAGTTCTCTATCTGTCACTGATTGCGGACATACTCACTAGAGCTTTCAGTATGGTCATAAATGTGAATACTCTTATGTTCTCAAATCAAAATGGAGTTTTTCCTACTTTCAAGAAAAGTGTCTTAAGCATGCTCTTCGATTTGTGCACGCATGTAGACATTCAAATGCAACTGCATTTCCATACAGAGTCTCAAAATCATAGATATCTTCATACCGCAGTAAGAATACATGTTGCGATTTACAAACTGCAGGCATACCGGCCTTGTAGCTCAGTGGCAGAGCACTGGTCTTGTAAACCAGGGGTCATGAGTTCAAGCCTCATCAGGGCCTTTTTATATGTGTGTTTCTGTATGTTGTTTTTAAGTCATTCTTTCTAGGAGTCACACCTTGTCTTAAGTTTGCTTATTGACAAGCTTCCCTTTCCATCTTTCATCTTATCAAGAAGACTTCATGAAAACCATTGAACCATAAACTATTGCCTCACCCCTTCCGATCGCCTGACGAACGCCTGACAAACGCCATTCTCACCCCGCCGGGCAAGCCCCGCCGGGCAAAGCCAAATAAGCCATGCATATTTAGAGTTCCTTTGAAAGGCAGAGCGAGGACTAGGACGTCTGTTCCGACTGAGTCTGCATCCACAGAAAGGATGAAATAAGGCTCTAGAAATTTCACCAAGGAGATATGAACTTCATCCCCCTTAAAATACTTTTTCTCCCAGATACCCCGGCTCTTAGTCAAATGAGGTTAATCTTCAAAACCCCACCCCCACTAACCATAAATATTCACCTCTCCTGCTGTCCATTCAATTGATACAAGGTATCTTGTACATGGAGAGAATGTGAGAAAAAGCAGAATTGCTTCATAGATTTGGTGACCTTGGATGGGTGGGCTGGATAAAGAAGTGAACTTGGTTTCCGGAAAGGGAGTATCATGATGGGAATGAGGAAAAGAGAACATGGACCACATTCACAGGTTAGAGAAATAAATGTAATAGGTTGAATGGTTTTGAAAAGCTAGCTTTGAGCAGGAATTGTTTTTTAAAATTGCAAAGAACTAAAAAAGTCAATGTGGGATTGGAGGCACAATCTGAGCAGAAAGCACCATAAGCTGCTATGGTGCAACTCTTATGTTGACTAGAAACTTTAATATGATGATGCTCTTCTTTTGATATTTCTTTGAGTTAAATTTTATTGTATGTAGCTGACACAGCACTGTTTGCAGCTCCTCAGTTTATGGTTATCCCGTGACAACAATGTATTCATCATATTTATTATTCTACAAAAGTATTTTTAAATGCACTGATGTGGTGTTTGCATGCTATGCAAGATGGTACATCATTGAATGTTTATAAGGAGCATCGCATAGGATATGTGATATTTGGCACCTGGAGGAGTCGGACACGCAGATCCTGAAAAGAAGTTAAGACTCTATAGCAAGAGCCGTCTTTATTCTGAGTCTAATCTTTACTTTTAGTGAAATGGTTTATGAAAACCAATCAACTGCTCCAGGTGAGGCTCGAACTCACAACCTCGGCATGGCTCAGTGCAAGTACTGCTGTATAAGTACCGCGCGCTAACCGATTGCGCCACTGGAGATCACTGTTTTCATTTCTCCCCATTTGAGCCATCTAGTGCTAACCAAGTAGATACTGCACTGCTCCATTATTCACTGTGCAAGATCGACTCACATGCTAGCATGTTATCATGACTATTAAAAATACAGTCCAAATGGAATAGATTTGATAATTCTGCTATATCGTGTGCTCTGTCTATTGAACACCCCATACATTTGCCGTTCTGAAACAGTCTAGGATAAACTTATGCTTATTTTTAATTAGCACATAGTTAGAATTTCACCAAAAATGAAATATAGGCTCCTAAGGCAGACGAGGTGGCCGAGTGGTTAAGGCGATGGACTGCTAATCCATTGTGCTCTGCACGCGTGGGTTCGAATCCCACCTTCGTCGGAAAGCCATCAGACACTCTTTTGAAGGTGAGCATGTCTTGTAGTACAATTACACTCTCTTTCAAGACACTGCCATAATCCACTAGAAGGGCCCAACTGACTATTCCATTATGGCATTTATGTCAAATAAAGGGAATTATTTTGTGCTTAATTGAAATTAGATCTTTCATGAAGTGTCCAGAGGATCGCCTATTCCTCACTCCTGGCCTTCCAACCAGTTTGGATAGATAGACTGATAAGAAAGCATTTCTTACTCCTAAAGTTTCAGCCGTCTCAAGTGTATGAGTGTTTACATTTGTCTGCCCCACAGAGACAGATCACTTCTAATAAGTGAGTTCTCTATCTGTCACTGATTGCGGACATACTCACTAGAGCTTTCAGTATGGTCATAAATGTGAATACTCTTATGTTCTCAAATCAAAATGGAGTTTTTCCTACTTTCAAGAAAAGTGTCTTAAGCATGCTCTTCGATTTGTGCACGCATGTAGACATTCAAATGCAACTGCATTTCCATACAGAGTCTCAAAATCATAGATATCTTCATACCGCAGTAAGAATACATGTTGCGATTTACAAACTGCAGGCAGACTGGCCTTGTAGCACAGTGGCAGAGCACTGGTCTTGTAAACCAGGGGTCATGAATTCAAGCCTCATCAGGGCCTTTTTATATGTGTGTTTCTGTATGTTGTTTTCAAGTCATTCTTTCTAGGAGTCACACCTTGTCTTAAGTTTGCTTATTGACAAGCTTCCCTTTCCATCTTTCATCTTATCAAGAAGACTTCATGAAAACCATTGAACCATAAACTATTGCCTCACCCCTAGCGATCGCCTGACGAACGCCTGACAAACGCCATTCTCACCCCGCCGGGCAAAGCCAAATAAGCCATGCATATTTAGAGTTCCTTTGAAAGGCAGAGCGAGGACTAGGACGTCTGTTCCGACTGAGTCTGCATCCACAGAAAGGATGAAATAAGGCTCTAGAAATTTCACCAAGGAGATATGAACTTCATCCCCCTTAAAATACTTTTTCTCCCAGATACCCCGGCTCTTAGTCAAATGAGGTTAATCTTCAAAACCCCACCCCCACTAACCATAAATATTCACCTCTCCTGCTGTCCATTCAATTGATACAAGGTATCTTGTACATGGAGAGAATGTGAGAAAAAGCAGAATTGCTTCATAGATTTGGTGACTTTGGATGGGTGGGCTGGATAAAGAAGTGAACTTGGTTTCCGGAAAGGGAGTATCATGATGGGAATGAGGAAAAGAGAACATGGACCACATTCACAGGTTAGAGAAATAAATGTAATAGGTTGAATGGTTTTGAAAAGCTAGCTTTGAGCAGGAATTGTTTTTTAAAATTGCAAAGAACTAAAAAAGTCAATGTGGGATTGAAGGCACAATCTGAGCAGAAAGCACCATAAGCTGCTATGGTGCAACTCTTATGTTGACTAGAAACTTTAATATGATGATGCTCTTCTTTTGATATTTCTTTGAGTTAAATTTTATTGTATGTAGCTGACACAGCACTGTTTGCAGCTCCTCAGTTTATGGTTATCCCGTGACAACAATGTATTCATCATATTTATTATTCTACAAAAGTATTTTTAAATGCACTGATGTGGTGTTTGCATGCTATGCAAGATGGTACATCATTGAATGTTTATAAGGAGCATCGCATAGGATATGTGATATTTGGCACCTGGAGGAGTCGGACACGCAGATCCTGAAAAGAAGTTAAGACTCTATAGCAAGAGCCGTCTTTATTCTGAGTCTAATCTTTACTTTTAGTGAAATGGTTTATGAAAACTAATCAACTGCTCCAGGTGAGGCTCGAACTCACAACCTCGGCATGGCTCAGTGCAAGTACTGCTGTATAAGTACCGCGCGCTAACCGATTGCGCCACTGGAGCTCACTGTTTTCATTTCTCCCCATTTGAGCCATCTAGTGCTAACCAAGTAGATACTGCACTGCTCCATTATTCACTGTGCAAGATCGACTCACATGCTAGCATGTTATCATGACTATTAAAAATACAGTCCAAATGGAATAGATTTGATAATTCTGCTATATCGTGTGCTCTGTCTATTGAACACCCCATACATTTGCCGTTCTGACACAGTCTAGGATAAACTTATGCTTATTTTTAATTAGCACATAGTTAGAATTTCACCAAAAATGAAATATAGGCTCCTAAGGCAGACGAGGTGGCCGAGTGGTTAAGGCGATGGACTGCTAATCCATTGTGCTCTGCACGCGTGGGTTCGAATCCCACCTTCGTCGGAAAGCCATCAGACACTCTTTTGAAGGTGAGCATGTCTTGTAGTACAATTACACTCTCTTTCAAGACACTGCCATAATCCACTAGAAGGGCCCAACTGACTATTCCATTATGGCATTTATGTCAAATAAAGGGAAGTATTTTGTGCTTAATTGAAATTAGATCTTTCATGAAGTGTCCAGAGGATTGCCTATTCCTCACTCCTGGCCTTCCAACCAGTTTGGATAGATAGACTGATAAAAAAGCATTTCTTACTCCTAAAGTTTCAGCCGTCTCAAGTGTATGAGTGTTTACATTTGTCTGCCCCACAGAGACAGATCACTTCTAATAAGTGAGTTCTCTATCTGTCACTGATTGCGGACATACTCACTAGAGCTTTCAGTATGGTCATAAATGTGAATACTCTTATGTTCTCAAATCAAAATGGAGTTTTTCCTACTTTCAAGAAAAGTGTCTTAAGCATGCTCTTCGATTTGTGCACGCATGTAGACATTCAAATGCAACTGCATTTCCATACAGAGTCTCAAAATCATAGATATCTTCATACCGCAGTAAGAATACATGTTGCGATTTACAAACTGCAGGCATACCGGCCTTGTAGCTCAGTGGCAGAGCACTGGTCTTGTAAACCAGGGGTCATGAGTTCAAGCCTCATCAGGGCCTTTTTATATGTGTGTTTCTGTATGTTGTTTTTAAGTCATTCTTTCTAGGAGTCACACCTTGTCTTAAGTTTGCTTATTGACAAGCTTCCCTTTCCATCTTTCATCTTATCAAGAAGACTTCATGAAAACCATTGAACCATAAACTATTGCCTCACCCCTTCCGATCGCCTGACGAACGCCTGACAAACGCCATTCTCACCCCGCCGGGCAAGCCCCGCCGGGCAAAGCCAAATAAGCCATGCATATTTAGAGTTCCTTTGAAAGGCAGAGCGAGGACTAGGACGTCTGTTCCGACTGAGTCTGCATCCACAGAAAGGATGAAATAAGGCTCTAGAAATTTCACCAAGGAGATATGAACTTCATCCCCCTTAAAATACTTTTTCTCCCAGATACCCCGGCTCTTAGTCAAATGAGGTTAATCTTCAAAACCCCACCCCCACTAACCATAAATATTCACCTCTCCTGCTGTCCATTCAATTGATACAAGGTATCTTGTACATGGAGAGAATGTGAGAAAAAGCAGAATTGCTTCATAGATTTGGTGACCTTGGATGGGTGGGCTGGATAAAGAAGTGAACTTGGTTTCCGGAAAGGGAGTATCATGATGGGAATGAGGAAAAGAGAACATGGACCACATTCACAGGTTAGAGAAATAAATGTAATAGGTTGAATGGTTTTGAAAAGCTAGCTTTGAGCAGGAATTGTTTTTTAAAATTGCAAAGAACTAAAAAAGTCAATGTGGGATTGGAGGCACAATCTGAGCAGAAAGCACCATAAGCTGCTATGGTGCAACTCTTATGTTGACTAGAAACTTTAATATGATGATGCTCTTCTTTTGATATTTCTTTGAGTTAAATTTTATTGTATGTAGCTGACACAGCACTGTTTGCAGCTCCTCAGTTTATGGTTATCCCGTGACAACAATGTATTCATCATATTTATTATTCTACAAAAGTATTTTTAAATGCACTGATGTGGTGTTTGCATGCTATGCAAGATGGTACATCATTGAATGTTTATAAGGAGCATCGCATAGGATATGTGATATTTGGCACCTGGAGGAGTCGGACACGCAGATCCTGAAAAGAAGTTAAGACTCTATAGCAAGAGCCGTCTTTATTCTGAGTCTAATCTTTACTTTTAGTGAAATGGTTTATGAAAACCAATCAACTGCTCCAGGTGAGGCTCGAACTCACAACCTCGGCATGGCTCAGTGCAAGTACTGCTGTATAAGTACCGCGCGCTAACCGATTGCGCCACTGGAGATCACTGTTTTCATTTCTCCCCATTTGAGCCATCTAGTGCTAACCAAGTAGATACTGCACTGCTCCATTATTCACTGTGCAAGATCGACTCACATGCTAGCATGTTATCATGACTATTAAAAATACAGTCCAAATGGAATAGATTTGATAATTCTGCTATATCGTGTGCTCTGTCTATTGAACACCCCATACATTTGCCGTTCTGAAACAGTCTAGGATAAACTTATGCTTATTTTTAATTAGCACATAGTTAGAATTTCACCAAAAATGAAATATAGGCTCCTAAGGCAGACGAGGTGGCCGAGTGGTTAAGGCGATGGACTGCTAATCCATTGTGCTCTGCACGCGTGGGTTCGAATCCCACCTTCGTCGGAAAGCCATCAGACACTCTTTTGAAGGTGAGCATGTCTTGTAGTACAATTACACTCTCTTTCAAGACACTGCCATAATCCACTAGAAGGGCCCAACTGACTATTCCATTATGGCATTTATGTCAAATAAAGGGAATTATTTTGTGCTTAATTGAAATTAGATCTTTCATGAAGTGTCCAGAGGATCGCCTATTCCTCACTCCTGGCCTTCCAACCAGTTTGGATAGATAGACTGATAAGAAAGCATTTCTTACTCCTAAAGTTTCAGCCGTCTCAAGTGTATGAGTGTTTACATTTGTCTGCCCCACAGAGACAGATCACTTCTAATAAGTGAGTTCTCTATCTGTCACTGATTGCGGACATACTCACTAGAGCTTTCAGTATGGTCATAAATGTGAATACTCTTATGTTCTCAAATCAAAATGGAGTTTTTCCTACTTTCAAGAAAAGTGTCTTAAGCATGCTCTTCGATTTGTGCACGCATGTAGACATTCAAATGCAACTGCATTTCCATACAGAGTCTCAAAATCATAGATATCTTCATACCGCAGTAAGAATACATGTTGCGATTTACAAACTGCAGGCAGACCGGCCTTGTAGCTCAGTGGCAGAGCACTGGTCTTGTAAACCAGGGGTCATGAGAGTTCAAGCCTCATCAGGGCCTTTTTATATGTGTGTTTCTGTATGTTGTTTTCAAGTCATTCTTTCTAGGAGTCACACCTTGTCTTAAGTTTGCTTATTGACAAGCTTCCCTTTCCATCTTTCATCTTATCAAGAAGACTTCATGAAAACCATTGAACCATAAACTATTGCCTCACCCCTTCCGATCGCCTGACGAACGCCTGACAAACGCCATTCTCACCCCGCCGGGCAAGCCCTGCCGGGCAAAGCCAAATAAGCCATGCATATTTAAAGTTCCTTTGAAAGGCAGAGCGAGGACTAGGACGTCTGTTCCGACTGAGTCTGCATCCACAGAAAGGATGAAATAAGGCTCTAGAAATTTCAACAAGGAGATATGAACTTCATCCCCCTTAAAATACTTTTTCTCCCAGATACCCCGGCTCTTAGTCAAATGAGGTTAATCTTCAAAACCCCACCCCCACTAACCATAAATATTCACCTCTCCTGCTGTCCATTCAATTGATACAAGGTATCTTGTACATGGAGAGAATGTGAGAAAAAGCAGAATTGCTTCATAGATTTGGTGACCTTGGATGGGTGGGCTGGATAAAGAAGTGAACTTGGTTTCCGGAAAGGGAGTATCATGATGGGAATGAGGAAAAGAGAACATGGACCACATTCACAGGTTAGAGAAATAAATGTAATAGGTTGAATGGTTTTGAAAAGCTAGCTTTGAGCAGGAATTGTTTTTTAAAATTGCAAAGAACTAAAAAAGTCAATGTGGGATTGGAGGCACAATCTGAGCAGAAAGCACCATAAGCTGCTATGGTGCAACTCTTATGTTGACTAGAAACTTTAATATGATGATGCTCTTCTTTTGATATTTCTTTGAGTTACATTTTATTGTATGTAGCTGACACAGCACTGTTTGCAGCTCCTCAGTTTATGGTTATCCCGTGACAACAATGTATTCATCATATTTATTATTCTACAAAAGTATTTTTAAATGCACTGATGTGGTGTTTGCATGCTATGCAAGATGGTACATCATTGAATGTTTATAAGGAGCATCGCATAGGATATGTGATATTTGGCACCTGGAGGAGTCGGACACGCAGATCCTGAAAAGAAGTTAAGACTCTATAGCAAGAGCCGTCTTTATTCTGAGTCTAATCTTTACTTTTAGTGAAATGGTTTATGAAAACCAATCAACTGCTCCAGGTGAGGCTCGAACTCACAACCTCGGCATGGCTCAGTGCAAGTACTGCTGTATAAGTACCGCGCACTAACCGATTGCGCCACTGGAGCTCACTGTTTTCATTTCTCCCCATTTGAGCCATCTAGTGCTAACCAAGTAGATACTGCACTGCTCCATTATTCACTGTGCAAGATCGACTCACATGCTAGCATGTTATCATGACTATTAAAAATACAGTCCAAATGGAATAGATTTGATAATTCTGCTATATCGTGTGCTCTGTCTATTGAACACCCCATACATTTGCCGTTCTGACACAGTCTAGGATAAACTTATGCTTATTTTTAATTAGCACATAGTTAGAATTTCACCAAAAATGAAATATAGGCTCCTAAGGCAGACGAGGTGGCCGAGTGGTTAAGGCAATGGACTGCTAATCCATTGTGCTCTGCACGCGTGGGTTCGAATCCCACCTTCGTCGGAAAGCCATCAGACACTCTTTTGAAGGTGAGCATGTCTTGTAGTACAATTACACTCTCTTTCAAGACACTGCCATAATCCACTAGAAGGGCCCAACTGACTATTCCATTATGGCATTTATGTCAAATAAAGGGAAGTATTTTGTGCTTAATTGAAATTAGATCTTTCATGAAGTGTCCAGAGGATTGCCTATTCCTCACTCCTGGCCTTCCAACCAGTTTGGATAGATAGACTGATAAGAAAGCATTTCTTACTCCTAAAGTTTCAGCCGTCTCAAGTGTATGAGTGTTTACATTTGTCTGCCCCACAGAGACAGATCACTTCTAATAAGTGAGTTCTCTATCTGTCACTGATTGCGGACATACTCACTAGAGCTTTCAGTATGGTCATAAATGTGAATACTCTTATGTTCTCAAATCAAAATGGAGTTTTTCCTACTTTCAAGAAAAGTGTCTTAAGCATGCTCTTCGATTTGTGCACGCATGTAGACATTCAAATGCAACTGCATTTCCATACAGAGTCTCAAAATCATAGATATCTTCATACCGCAGTAAGAATACATGTTGCGATTTACAAACTGCAGGCAGACTGGCCTTGTAGCACAGTGGCAGAGCACTGGTCTTGTAAACCAGGGGTCATGAATTCAAGCCTCATCAGGGCCTTTTTATATGTGTGTTTCTGTATGTTGTTTTCAAGTCATTCTTTCTAGGAGTCACACCTTGTCTTAAGTTTGCTTATTGACAAGCTTCCCTTTCCATCTTTCATCTTATCAAGAAGACTTCATGAAAACCATTGAACCATAAACTATTGCCTCACCCCTTCCGATCGCCTGACGAACGCCTGACAAACGCCATTCTCACCCCGCCGGGCAAGCCCTGCCGGGCAAAGCCAAATAAGCCATGCATATTTAGAGTTCCTTTGAAAGGCAGAGCGAGGACTAGGACGTCTGTTCCGACTGAGTCTGCATCCACAGAAAGGATGAAATAAGGCTCTAGAAATTTCACCAAGGAGATATGAACTTCATCCCCCTTAAAATACTTTTTCTCCCAGATACCCCGGCTCTTAGTCAAATGAGGTTAATCTTCAAAACCCCACCCCCACTAACCATAAATATTCACCTCTCCTGCTGTCCATTCAATTGATACAAGGTATCTTGTACATGGAGAGAATGTGAGAAAAAGCAGAATTGCTTCATAGATTTGGTGACTTTGGATGGGTGGGCTGGATAAAGAAGTGAACTTGGTTTCCGGAAAGGGAGTATCATGATGGGAATGAGGAAAAGAGAACATGGACCACATTCACAGGTTAGAGAAATAAATGTAATAGGTTGAATGGTTTTGAAAAGCTAGCTTTGAGCAGGAATTGTTTTTTAAAATTGCAAAGAACTAAAAAAGTCAATGTGGGATTGAAGGCACAATCTGAGCAGAAAGCACCATAAGCTGCTATGGTGCAACTCTTATGTTGACTAGAAACTTTAATATGATGATGCTCTTCTTTTGATATTTCTTTGAGTTACATTTTATTGTATGTAGCTGACACAGCACTGTTTGCAGCTCCTCAGTTTATGGTTATCCCGTGACAACAATGTATTCATCATATTTATTATTCTACAAAAGTATTTTTAAATGCACTGATGTGGTGTTTGCATGCTATGCAAGATGGTACATCATTGAATGTTTATAAGGAGCATCGCATAGGATATGTGATATTTGGCACCTGGAGGAGTCGGACACGCAGATCCTGAAAAGAAGTTAAGACTCTATAGCAAGAGCCGTCTTTATTCTGAGTCTAATCTTTACTTTTAGTGAAATGGTTTATGAAAACCAATCAACTGCTCCAGGTGAGGCTCGAACTCACAACCTCGGCATGGCTCAGTGCAAGTACTGCTGTATAAGTACCGCGCGCTAACCGATTGCGCCACTGGAGCTCACTGTTTTCATTTCTCCCCATTTGAGCCATCTAGTGCTAACCAAGTAGATACTGCACTGCTCCATTATTCACTGTGCAAGATCGACTCACATGCTAGCATGTTATCATGACTATTAAAAATACAGTCCAAATGGAATAGATTTGATAATTCTGCTATATCGTGTGCTCTGTCTATTGAACACCCCATACATTTGCCGTTCTGACACAGTCTAGGATAAACTTATGCTTATTTTTAATTAGCACATAGTTAGAATTTCACCAAAAATGAAATATAGGCTCCTAAGGCAGACGAGGTGGCCGAGTGGTTAAGGCGATGGACTGCTAATCCATTGTGCTCTGCACGCGTGGGTTCGAATCCCACCTTCGTCGGAAAGCCATCAGACACTCTTTTGAAGGTGAGCATGTCTTGTAGTACAATTACACTCTCTTTCAAGACACTGCCATAATCCACTAGAAGGGCCCAACTGACTATTCCATTATGGCATTTATGTCAAATAAAGGGAAGTATTTTGTGCTTAATTGAAATTAGATCTTTCATGAAGTGTCCAGAGGATTGCCTATTCCTCACTCCTGGCCTTCCAACCAGTTTGGATAGATAGACTGATAAAAAAGCATTTCTTACTCCTAAAGTTGCAGCCGTCTCAAGTGTATGAGTGTTTACATTTGTCTGCCCCACAGAGACAGATCACTTCTAATAAGTGAGTTCTCTATCTGTCACTGATTGCGGACATACTCACTAGAGCTTTCAGTATGGTCATAAATGTGAATACTCTTATGTTCTCAAATCAAAATGGAGTTTTTCCTACTTTCAAGAAAAGTGTCTTAAGCATGCTCTTCGATTTGTGCACGCATGTAGACATTCAAATGCAACTGCATTTCCATACAGAGTCTCAAAATCATAGATATCTTCATACCGCAGTAAGAATACATGTTGCGATTTACAAACTGCAGGCAGACCGGCCTTGTAGCTCAGTGGCAGAGCACTGGTCTTGTAAACCAGGGGTCATGAGTTCAAGCCTCATCAGGGCCTTTTTATATGTGTGTTTCTGTATGTTGTTTTTAAGTCATTCTTTCTAGGAGTCACACCTTGTCTTAAGTTTGCTTATTGACAAGCTTCCCTTTCCATCTTTCATCTTATCAAGAAGACTTCATGAAAACCATTGAACCATAAACTATTGCCTCACCCCTTCCGATCGCCTGACGAACGCCTGACAAACGCCATTCTCACCCCGCCGGGCAAGCCCTGCCGGGCAAAGCCAAATAAGCCATGCATATTTAGAGTTCCTTTGAAAGGCAGAGCGAGGACTAGGACGTCTGTTCCGACTGAGTCTGCATCCACAGAAAGGATGAAATAAGGCTCTAGAAATTTCACCAAGGAGATATGAACTTCATCCCCCTTAAAATACTTTTTCTCCCAGATACCCCGGCTCTTAGTCAAATGAGGTTAATCTTCAAAACCCCACCCCCACTAACCATAAATATTCACCTCTCCTGCTGTCCATTCAATTGATACAAGGTATCTTGTACATGGAGAGAATGTGAGAAAAAGCAGAATTGCTTCATAGATTTGGTGACCTTGGATGGGTGGGCTGGATAAAGAAGTGAACTTGGTTTCCGGAAAGGGAGTATCATGATGGGAATGAGGAAAAGAGAACATGGACCACATTCACAGGTTAGAGAAATAAATGTAATAGGTTGAATGGTTTTGAAAAGCTAGCTTTGAGCAGGAATTGTTTTTTAAAATTGCAAAGAACTAAAAAAGTCAATGTGGGATTGGAGGCACAATCTGAGCAGAAAGCACCATAAGCTGCTATGGTGCAACTCTTATGTTGACTAGAAACTTTAATATGATGATGCTCTTCTTTTGATATTTCTTTGAGTTAAATGTTATTGTATGTAGCTGACACAGCACTGTTTGCAGCTCCTCAGTTTATGGTTATCCCGTGACAACAATGTATTCATCATATTTATTATTCTACAAAAGTATTTTTAAATGCACTGATGTGGTGTTTGCATGCTATGCAAGATGGTACATCATTGAATGTTTATAAGGAGCATCGCATAGGATATGTGATATTTGGCACCTGGAGGAGTCGGACACGCAGATCCTGAAAAGAAGTTAAGACTCTATAGCAAGAGCCGTCTTTATTCTGAGTCTAATCTTTACTTTTAGTGAAATGGTTTATGAAAACCAATCAACTGCTCCAGGTGAGGCTCGAACTCACAACCTCGGCATGGCTCAGTGCAAGTACTGCTGTATAAGTACTGCGCGCTAACCGATTGCGCCACTGGAGATCACTGTTTTCATTTCTCCCCATTTGAGCCATCTAGTGCTAACCAAGTAGATACTGCACTGCTCCATTATTCACTGTGCAAGATCGACTCACATGCTAGCATGTTATCATGACTATTAAAAATACAGTCCAAATGGAATAGATTTGATAATTCTGCTATATCGTGTGCTCTGTCTATTGAACACCCCATACATTTGCCGTTCTGAAACAGTCTAGGATAAACTTATGCTTATTTTTAATTAGCACATAGTTAGAATTTCACCAAAAATGAAATATAAGCTCCTAAGGCAGACGAGGTGGCCGAGTGGTTAAGGCGATGGACTGCTAATCCATTGTGCTCTGCACGCGTGGGTTCGAATCCCACCTTCGTCGGAAAGCCATCAGACACTCTTTTGAAGGTGAGCATGTCTTGTAGTACAATTACACTCTCTTTCAAGACACTGCCATAATCCACTAGAAGGGCCCAACTGACTATTCCATTATGGCATTTATGTCAAATAAAGGGAAGTATTTTGTGCTTAATTGAAATTAGATCTTTCATGAAGTGTCCAGAGGATTGCATATTCCTCACTCCTGGCCTTCCAACCAGTTTGGATAGATAGACTGATAAGAAAGCATTTCTTACTCCTAAAGTTTCAGCCGTCTCAAGTGTATGAGTGTTTACATTTGTCTGCCCCACAGAGACAGATCACTTCTAATAAGTGAGTTCTCTATCTGTCACTGATTGCGGACATACTCACTAGAGCTTTCAGTATGGTCATAAATGTGAATACTCTTATGTTCTCAAATCAAAATGGAGTTTTTCCTACTTTCAAGAAAAGTGTCTTAAGCATGCTCTTCGATTTGTGCACGCATGTAGACATTCAAATGCAACTGCATTTCCATACAGAGTCTCAAAATCATAGATATCTTCATACCGCAGTAAGAATACATGTTGCGATTTACAAACTGCAGGCAGACTGGCCTTGTAGCACAGTGGCAGAGCACTGGTCTTGTAAACCAGGGGTCATGAATTCAAGCCTCATCAGGGCCTTTTTATATGTGTGTTTCTGTATGTTGTTTTCAAGTCATTCTTTCTAGGAGTCACACCTTGTCTTAAGTTTGCTTATTGACAAGCTTCCCTTTCCATCTTTCATCTTATCAAGAAGACTTCATGAAAACCATTGAACCATAAACTATTGCCTCACCCCTTCCGATCGCCTGACGAACGCCTGACAAACGCCATTCTCACCCCGCCGGGCAAGCCCTGCCGGGCAAAGCCAAATAAGCCATGCATATTTAGAGTTCCTTTGAAAGGCAGAGCGAGGACTAGGACGTCTGTTCCGACTGAGTCTGCATCCACAGAAAGGATGAAATAAGGCTCTAGAAATTTCACCAAGGAGATATGAACTTCATCCCCCTTAAAATACTTTTTCTCCCAGATACCCCGGCTCTTAGTCAAATGAGGTTAATCTTCAAAACCCCACCCCCACTAACCATAAATATTCACCTCTCCTGCTGTCCATTCAATTGATACAAGGTATCTTGTACATGGAGAGAATGTGAGAAAAAGCAGAATTGCTTCATAGATTTGGTGACTTTGGATGGGTGGGCTGGATAAAGAAGTGAACTTGGTTTCCGGAAAGGGAGTATCATGATGGGAATGAGGAAAAGAGAACATGGACCACATTCACAGGTTAGAGAAATAAATGTAATAGGTTGAATGGTTTTGAAAAGCTAGCTTTGAGCAGGAATTGTTTTTTAAAATTGCAAAGAACTAAAAAAGTCAATGTGGGATTGAAGGCACAATCTGAGCAGAAAGCACCATAAGCTGCTATGGTGCAACTCTTATGTTGACTAGAAACTTTAATATGATGATGCTCTTCTTTTGATATTTCTTTGAGTTACATTTTATTGTATGTAGCTGACACAGCACTGTTTGCAGCTCCTCAGTTTATGGTTATCCCGTGACAACAATGTATTCATCATATTTATTATTCTACAAAAGTATTTTTAAATGCACTGATGTGGTGTTTGCATGCTATGCAAGATGGTACATCATTGAATGTTTATAAGGAGCATCGCATAGGATATGTGATATTTGGCACCTGGAGGAGTCGGACACGCAGATCCTGAAAAGAAGTTAAGACTCTATAGCAAGAGCCGTCTTTATTCTGAGTCTAATCTTTACTTTTAGTGAAATGGTTTATGAAAACCAATCAACTGCTCCAGGTGAGGCTCGAACTCACAACCTCGGCATGGCTCAGTGCAAGTACTGCTGTATAAGTACCGCGCGCTAACCGATTGCGCCACTGGAGCTCACTGTTTTCATTTCTCCCCATTTGAGCCATCTAGTGCTAACCAAGTAGATACTGCACTGCTCCATTATTCACTGTGCAAGATCGACTCACATGCTAGCATGTTATCATGACTATTAAAAATACAGTCCAAATGGAATAGATTTGATAATTCTGCTATATCGTGTGCTCTGTCTATTGAACACCCCATACATTTGCCGTTCTGACACAGTCTAGGATAAACTTATGCTTATTTTTAATTAGCACATAGTTAGAATTTCACCAAAAATGAAATATAGGCTCCTAAGGCAGACGAGGTGGCCGAGTGGTTAAGGCGATGGACTGCTAATCCATTGTGCTCTGCACGCGTGGGTTCGAATCCCACCTTCGTCGGAAAGCCATCAGACACTCTTTTGAAGGTGAGCATGTCTTGTAGTACAATTACACTCTCTTTCAAGACACTGCCATAATCCACTAGAAGGGCCCAACTGACTATTCCATTATGGCATTTATGTCAAATAAAGGGAAGTATTTTGTGCTTAATTGAAATTAGATCTTTCATGAAGTGTCCAGAGGATTGCCTATTCCTCACTCCTGGCCTTCCAACCAGTTTGGATAGATAGACTGATAAAAAAGCATTTCTTACTCCTAAAGTTGCAGCCGTCTCAAGTGTATGAGTGTTTACATTTGTCTGCCCCACAGAGACAGATCACTTCTAATAAGTGAGTTCTCTATCTGTCACTGATTGCGGACATACTCACTAGAGCTTTCAGTATGGTCATAAATGTGAATACTCTTATGTTCTCAAATCAAAATGGAGTTTTTCCTACTTTCAAGAAAAGTGTCTTAAGCATGCTCTTCGATTTGTGCACGCATGTAGACATTCAAATGCAACTGCATTTCCATACAGAGTCTCAAAATCATAGATATCTTCATACCGCAGTAAGAATACATGTTGCGATTTACAAACTGCAGGCAGACCGGCCTTGTAGCTCAGTGGCAGAGCACTGGTCTTGTAAACCAGGGGTCATGAGTTCAAGCCTCATCAGGGCCTTTTTATATGTGTGTTTCTGTATGTTGTTTTTAAGTCATTCTTTCTAGGAGTCACACCTTGTCTTAAGTTTGCTTATTGACAAGCTTCCCTTTCCATCTTTCATCTTATCAAGAAGACTTCATGAAAACCATTGAACCATAAACTATTGCCTCACCCCTTCCGATCGCCTGACGAACGCCTGACAAACGCCATTCTCACCCCGCCGGGCAAGCCCTGCCGGGCAAAGCCAAATAAGCCATGCATATTTAGAGTTCCTTTGAAAGGCAGAGCGAGGACTAGGACGTCTGTTCCGACTGAGTCTGCATCCACAGAAAGGATGAAATAAGGCTCTAGAAATTTCACCAAGGAGATATGAACTTCATCCCCCTTAAAATACTTTTTCTCCCAGATACCCCGGCTCTTAGTCAAATGAGGTTAATCTTCAAAACCCCACCCCCACTAACCATAAATATTCACCTCTCCTGCTGTCCATTCAATTGATACAAGGTATCTTGTACATGGAGAGAATGTGAGAAAAAGCAGAATTGCTTCATAGATTTGGTGACCTTGGATGGGTGGGCTGGATAAAGAAGTGAACTTGGTTTCCGGAAAGGGAGTATCATGATGGGAATGAGGAAAAGAGAACATGGACCACATTCACAGGTTAGAGAAATAAATGTAATAGGTTGAATGGTTTTGAAAAGCTAGCTTTGAGCAGGAATTGTTTTTTAAAATTGCAAAGAACTAAAAAAGTCAATGTGGGATTGGAGGCACAATCTGAGCAGAAAGCACCATAAGCTGCTATGGTGCAACTCTTATGTTGACTAGAAACTTTAATATGATGATGCTCTTCTTTTGATATTTCTTTGAGTTAAATGTTATTGTATGTAGCTGACACAGCACTGTTTGCAGCTCCTCAGTTTATGGTTATCCCGTGACAACAATGTATTCATCATATTTATTATTCTACAAAAGTATTTTTAAATGCACTGATGTGGTGTTTGCATGCTATGCAAGATGGTACATCATTGAATGTTTATAAGGAGCATCGCATAGGATATGTGATATTTGGCACCTGGAGGAGTCGGACACGCAGATCCTGAAAAGAAGTTAAGACTCTATAGCAAGAGCCGTCTTTATTCTGAGTCTAATCTTTACTTTTAGTGAAATGGTTTATGAAAACCAATCAACTGCTCCAGGTGAGGCTCGAACTCACAACCTCGGCATGGCTCAGTGCAAGTACTGCTGTATAAGTACTGCGCGCTAACCGATTGCGCCACTGGAGATCACTGTTTTCATTTCTCCCCATTTGAGCCATCTAGTGCTAACCAAGTAGATACTGCACTGCTCCATTATTCACTGTGCAAGATCGACTCACATGCTAGCATGTTATCATGACTATTAAAAATACAGTCCAAATGGAATAGATTTGATAATTCTGCTATATCGTGTGCTCTGTCTATTGAACACCCCATACATTTGCCGTTCTGAAACAGTCTAGGATAAACTTATGCTTATTTTTAATTAGCACATAGTTAGAATTTCACCAAAAATGAAATATAAGCTCCTAAGGCAGACGAGGTGGCCGAGTGGTTAAGGCGATGGACTGCTAATCCATTGTGCTCTGCACGCGTGGGTTCGAATCCCACCTTCGTCGGAAAGCCATCAGACACTCTTTTGAAGGTGAGCATGTCTTGTAGTACAATTACACTCTCTTTCAAGACACTGCCATAATCCACTAGAAGGGCCCAACTGACTATTCCATTATGGCATTTATGTCAAATAAAGGGAAGTATTTTGTGCTTAATTGAAATTAGATCTTTCATGAAGTGTCCAGAGGATTGCATATTCCTCACTCCTGGCCTTCCAACCAGTTTGGATAGATAGACTGATAAGAAAGCATTTCTTACTCCTAAAGTTTCAGCCGTCTCAAGTGTATGAGTGTTTACATTTGTCTGCCCCACAGAGACAGATCACTTCTAATAAGTGAGTTCTCTATCTGTCACTGATTGCGGACATACTCACTAGAGCTTTCAGTATGGTCATAAATGTGAATACTCTTATGTTCTCAAATCAAAATGGAGTTTTTCCTACTTTCAAGAAAAGTGTCTTAAGCATGCTCTTCGATTTGTGCACGCATGTAGACATTCAAATGCAACTGCATTTCCATACAGAGTCTCAAAATCATAGATATCTTCATACCGCAGTAAGAATACATGTTGCGATTTACAAACTGCAGGCAGACTGGCCTTGTAGCACAGTGGCAGAGCACTGGTCTTGTAAACCAGGGGTCATGAATTCAAGCCTCATCAGGGCCTTTTTATATGTGTGTTTCTGTATGTTGTTTTCAAGTCATTCTTTCTAGGAGTCACACCTTGTCTTAAGTTTGCTTATTGACAAGCTTCCCTTTCCATCTTTCATCTTATCAAGAAGACTTCATGAAAACCATTGAACCATAAACTATTGCCTCACCCCTTCCGATCGCCTGACGAACGCCTGACAAACGCCATTCTCACCCCGCCGGGCAAGCCCTGCCGGGCAAAGCCAAATAAGCCATGCATATTTAGAGTTCCTTTGAAAGGCAGAGCGAGGACTAGGACGTCTGTTCCGACTGAGTCTGCATCCACAGAAAGGATGAAATAAGGCTCTAGAAATTTCACCAAGGAGATATGAACTTCATCCCCCTTAAAATACTTTTTCTCCCAGATACCCCGGCTCTTAGTCAAATGAGGTTAATCTTCAAAACCCCACCCCCACTAACCATAAATATTCACCTCTCCTGCTGTCCATTCAATTGATACAAGGTATCTTGTACATGGAGAGAATGTGAGAAAAAGCAGAATTGCTTCATAGATTTGGTGACTTTGGATGGGTGGGCTGGATAAAGAAGTGAACTTGGTTTCCGGAAAGGGAGTATCATGATGGGAATGAGGAAAAGAGAACATGGACCACATTCACAGGTTAGAGAAATAAATGTAATAGGTTGAATGGTTTTGAAAAGCTAGCTTTGAGCAGGAATTGTTTTTTAAAATTGCAAAGAACTAAAAAAGTCAATGTGGGATTGAAGGCACAATCTGAGCAGAAAGCACCATAAGCTGCTATGGTGCAACTCTTATGTTGACTAGAAACTTTAATATGATGATGCTCTTCTTTTGATATTTCTTTGAGTTACATTTTATTGTATGTAGCTGACACAGCACTGTTTGCAGCTCCTCAGTTTATGGTTATCCCGTGACAACAATGTATTCATCATATTTATTATTCTACAAAAGTATTTTTAAATGCACTGATGTGGTGTTTGCATGCTATGCAAGATGGTACATCATTGAATGTTTATAAGGAGCATCGCATAGGATATGTGATATTTGGCACCTGGAGGAGTCGGACACGCAGATCCTGAAAAGAAGTTAAGACTCTATAGCAAGAGCCGTCTTTATTCTGAGTCTAATCTTTACTTTTAGTGAAATGGTTTATGAAAACCAATCAACTGCTCCAGGTGAGGCTCGAACTCACAACCTCGGCATGGCTCAGTGCAAGTACTGCTGTATAAGTACCGCGCGCTAACCGATTGCGCCACTGGAGCTCACTGTTTTCATTTCTCCCCATTTGAGCCATCTAGTGCTAACCAAGTAGATACTGCACTGCTCCATTATTCACTGTGCAAGATCGACTCACATGCTAGCATGTTATCATGACTATTAAAAATACAGTCCAAATGGAATAGATTTGATAATTCTGCTATATCGTGTGCTCTGTCTATTGAACACCCCATACATTTGCCGTTCTGACACAGTCTAGGATAAACTTATGCTTATTTTTAATTAGCACATAGTTAGAATTTCACCAAAAATGAAATATAGGCTCCTAAGGCAGACGAGGTGGCCGAGTGGTTAAGGCGATGGACTGCTAATCCATTGTGCTCTGCACGCGTGGGTTCGAATCCCACCTTCGTCGGAAAGCCATCAGACACTCTTTTGAAGGTGAGCATGTCTTGTAGTACAATTACACTCTCTTTCAAGACACTGCCATAATCCACTAGAAGGGCCCAACTGACTATTCCATTATGGCATTTATGTCAAATAAAGGGAAGTATTTTGTGCTTAATTGAAATTAGATCTTTCATGAAGTGTCCAGAGGATTGCCTATTCCTCACTCCTGGCCTTCCAACCAGTTTGGATAGATAGACTGATAAAAAAGCATTTCTTACTCCTAAAGTTTCAGCCGTCTCAAGTGTATGAGTGTTTACATTTGTCTGCCCCACAGAGACAGATCACTTCTAATAAGTGAGTTCTCTATCTGTCACTGATTGCGGACATACTCACTAGAGCTTTCAGTATGGTCATAAATGTGAATACTCTTATGTTCTCAAATCAAAATGGAGTTTTTCCTACTTTCAAGAAAAGTGTCTTAAGCATGCTCTTCGATTTGTGCACGCATGTAGACATTCAAATGCAACTGCATTTCCATACAGAGTCTCAAAATCATAGATATCTTCATACCGCAGTAAGAATACATGTTGCGATTTACAAACTGCAGGCATACCGGCCTTGTAGCTCAGTGGCAGAGCACTGGTCTTGTAAACCAGGGGTCATGAGTTCAAGCCTCATCAGGGCCTTTTTATATGTGTGTTTCTGTATGTTGTTTTTAAGTCATTCTTTCTAGGAGTCACACCTTGTCTTAAGTTTGCTTATTGACAAGCTTCCCTTTCCATCTTTCATCTTATCAAGAAGACTTCATGAAAACCATTGAACCATAAACTATTGCCTCACCCCTTCCGATCGCCTGACGAACGCCTGACAAACGCCATTCTCACCCCGTCGGGCAAGCCCTGCCGGGCAAAGCCAAATAAGCCATGCATATTTAGAGTTCCTTTGAAAGGCAGAGCGAGGACTAGGACGTCTGTTCCGACTGAGTCTGCATCCACAGAAAGGATGAAATAAGGCTCTAGAAATTTCACCAAGGAGATATGAACTTCATCCCCCTTAAAATACTTTTTCTCCCAGATACCCCGGCTCTTAGTCAAATGAGGTTAATCTTCAAAACCCCACCCCCACTAACCATAAATATTCACCTCTCCTGCTGTCCATTCAATTGATACAAGGTATCTTGTACATGGAGAGAATGTGAGAAAAAGCAGAATTGCTTCATAGATTTGGTGACCTTGGATGGGTGGGCTGGATAAAGAAGTGAACTTGGTTTCCGGAAAGGGAGTATCATGATGGGAATGAGGAAAAGAGAACATGGACCACATTCACAGGTTAGAGAAATAAATGTAATAGGTTGAATGGTTTTGAAAAGCTAGCTTTGAGCAGGAATTGTTTTTTAAAATTGCAAAGAACTAAAAAAGTCAATGTGGGATTGGAGGCACAATCTGAGCAGAAAGCACCATAAGCTGCTATGGTGCAACTCTTATGTTGACTAGAAACTTTAATATGATGATGCTCTTCTTTTGATATTTCTTTGAGTTAAATTTTATTGTATGTAGCTGACACAGCACTGTTTGCAGCTCCTCAGTTTATGGTTATCCCGTGACAACAATGTATTCATCATATTTATTATTCTACAAAAGTATTTTTAAATGCACTGATGTGGTGTTTGCATGCTATGCAAGATGGTACATCATTGAATGTTTATAAGGAGCATCGCATAGGATATGTGATATTTGGCACCTGGAGGAGTTGGACACGCAGATCCTGAAAAGAAGTTAAGACTCTATAGCAAGAGCCGTCTTTATTCTGAGTCTAATCTTTACTTTTAGTGAAATGGTTTATGAAAACCAATCAACTGCTCCAGGTGAGGCTCGAACTCACAACCTCGGCATGGCTCAGTGCAAGTACTGCTGTATAAGTACCGCGCGCTAACCGATTGCGCCACTGGAGATCACTGTTTTCATTTCTCCCCATTTGAGCCATCTAGTGCTAACCAAGTAGATACTGCACTGCTCCATTATTCACTGTGCAAGATCGACTCACATGCTAGCATGTTATCATGACTATTAAAAATACAGTCCAAATGGAATAGATTTGATAATTCTGCTATATCGTGTGCTCTGTCTATTGAACACCCCATACATTTGCCGTTCTGAAACAGTCTAGGATAAACTTATGCTTATTTTTAATTAGCACATAGTTAGAATTTCACCAAAAATGAAATATAAGCTCCTAAGGCAGACGAGGTGGCCGAGTGGTTAAGGCGATGGACTGCTAATCCATTGTGCTCTGCACGCGTGGGTTCGAATCCCACCTTCGTCGGAAAGCCATCAGACACTCTTTTGAAGGTGAGCATGTCTTGTAGTACAATTACACTCTCTTTCAAGACACTGCCATAATCCACTAGAAGGGCCCAACTGACTATTCCATTATGGCATTTATGTCAAATAAAGGGAAGTATTTTGTGCTTAATTGAAATTAGATCTTTCATGAAGTGTCCAGAGGATTGCCTATTCCTCACTCCTGGCCTTCCAACCAGTTTGGATAGATAGACTGATAAGAAAGCATTTCTTACTCCTAAAGTTTCAGCCGTCTCAAGTGTATGAGTGTTTACATTTGTCTGCCCCACAGAGACAGATCACTTCTAATAAGTGAGTTCTCTATCTGTCACTGATTGCGGACATACTCACTAGAGCTTTCAGTATGGTCATAAATGTGAATACTCTTATGTTCTCAAATCAAAATGGAGTTTTTCCTACTTTCAAGAAAAGTGTCTTAAGCATGCTCTTCGATTTGTGCACGCATGTAGACATTCAAATGCAACTGCATTTCCATACAGAGTCTCAAAATCATAGATATCTTCATACCGCAGTAAGAATACATGTTGCGATTTACAAACTGCAGGCAGACTGGCCTTGTAGCACAGTGGCAGAGCACTGGTCTTGTAAACCAGGGGTCATGAATTCAAGCCTCATCAGGGCCTTTTTATATGTGTGTTTCTGTATGTTGTTTTCAAGTCATTCTTTCTAGGAGTCACACCTTGTCTTAAGTTTGCTTATTGACAAGCTTCCCTTTCCATCTTTCATCTTATCAAGAAGACTTCATGAAAACCATTGAACCATAAACTATTGCCTCACCCCTTCCGATCGCCTGACGAACGCCTGACAAACGCCATTCTCACCCCGCCGGGCAAGCCCTGCCGGGCAAAGCCAAATAAGCCATGCATATTTAGAGTTCCTTTGAAAGGCAGAGCGAGGACTAGGACGTCTGTTCCGACTGAGTCTGCATCCACAGAAAGGATGAAATAAGGCTCTAGAAATTTCACCAAGGAGATATGAACTTCATCCCCCTTAAAATACTTTTTCTCCCAGATACCCCGGCTCTTAGTCAAATGAGGTTAATCTTCAAAACCCCACCCCCACTAACCATAAATATTCACCTCTCCTGCTGTCCATTCAATTGATACAAGGTATCTTGTACATGGAGAGAATGTGAGAAAAAGCAGAATTGCTTCATAGATTTGGTGACTTTGGATGGGTGGGCTGGATAAAGAAGTGAACTTGGTTTCCGGAAAGGGAGTATCATGATGGGAATGAGGAAAAGAGAACATGGACCACATTCACAGGTTAGAGAAATAAATGTAATAGGTTGAATGGTTTTGAAAAGCTAGCTTTGAGCAGGAATTGTTTTTTAAAATTGCAAAGAACTAAAAAAGTCAATGTGGGATTGAAGGCACAATCTGAGCAGAAAGCACCATAAGCTGCTATGGTGCAACTCTTATGTTGACTAGAAACTTTAATATGATGATGCTCTTCTTTTGATATTTCTTTGAGTTACATTTTATTGTATGTAGCTGACACAGCACTGTTTGCAGCTCCTCAGTTTATGGTGGTTATCCCGTGACAACAATGTATTCATCATATTTATTATTCTACAAAAGAATTTTTAAATGCACTGATGTGGTGTTTGCATGCTATGCAAGATGGCACATCATGGAAACTTTATAAGGAGCATCGCATATGATATGTGATATTTGGCACCTGGAGGAGTCGGACACGCAGATCCTGAAAAGAAGTAAAGACTCTTTAGCAAAAGCCGTCTTTATTCTGAGTCTAATCTTTACTTTTAGTGAAATGATTTATGAAAACCAATCAGCTGCTCCAGGTGAGGCTCGAACTCACAACCTCGGCATGGCTCAGTGCAAGTACTGCTGTATAAGTACCGCGCGCTAACCGATTGCGCCACTGGAGCTCACTGTTTTCATTTCTCCCCATTTGAGCCATCTAGTGCAAACCAAGTAGATACTGCACTGCTCCATTATTCACTGAACAAGATCGACTCACATGCTAGCATGTTATCATGACTATTAAAAATACAGTCCAAATGGAATAGATTTGATAATTCTGCTATATCATGTGCTCTGTCTATTGAACACCCCATACATTTGCCGTTCTGACACAGTCTAGGATAAACTTATGCTTATTTTTAATTAGCACATAGTTAGAATTTCCCCAAAAATGAAATATAGGCCCCTAAGGCAGGCGAGGTGGCCGAGTGGTTAAGGCGATGGACTGCTAATCCATTGTGCTCTGCACGCGTGGGTTCGAATCCCACCTTCGTCGGAAAGCCATCAGACACTCTTTTGAAGGTGAGCATGTCTCGAAGTACAATTACACTCTCTTTCAAGACACTGCCATAATCCACTAGAAGGGCCCAACTGACTAGTCCATTATGGCATTTTATGTCAAATAAAGGAAAGTATTTTGTGCTTAATTGAAATTAGATCTTTCATGAAGTGTCCAGAGGATTGCCTATTCCTCACTCCTGGCCTTCCAACCAGTTTGGATAGATAGACTGATAAGAAAGCATTTCTTACTCCTAAAGTTTCAGCCGTCTCAAGTGTATGAGTGTTTACATTTGTCTGCCCCACAGAGACAGATCACTTCTAATAAGTGAGTTCTCTATCTGTCACTGATTGCGGACATACTCTCTAGAGCTTTCAGTATGGTCATAAATGTGAATACTCTTATGTTCTCAAATCAAAATGGAGTTTTTCCTACTTTCAAGAAAAGTGTCTTAAGCATGCTCTTCGATTTGTGCACGCATGTAGTCATTCAAATGCAACTGCATTTCCATACAGAGTCTCAAAATCATAGATATTGTCATACCGCAGTAAGAATACATGTTGCGATTTACAAACTGCAGGCAGGCCGGCCTTGTAGCTCAGTGGCAGAGCACTGGTCTTGTAAACCAGGGGTCATGAGTTCAAGCCTCATCAGGGCCTTTTTATATGTGTGTTTCTGTATGTTGTTTTCGAGTCATTCTTTCTAGGACTCACACCTTGTCTTAAGTTTGCTTATTGACAAGCTTCCCTTTCCTGCTTTCATCTTATCAAGAAGACTTCATGAAAACCATTGAACCATAAACTATTGCCTCACCCCTTCCGATCGCCTGACGAACGCCTGACAAACGCCATTCTCACCCCGCCGGGCAAGCCCTGCCGGGCAAAGCCAAATAAGCCATGCATATTTAAAGTTCCTTTGAAAGGCAGAGCGAGGACTAGGACGTCTGTTCCGACTGAGTCTGCATCCACAGAAAGGATGAAATAAGGCTCTAGAAATTTCACCAAGGAGATATGAACTTCATCCCCCTTAAAATACTTTTTCTCCCAGATACCCCGGCTCTTAGTCAAATGAGGTTAATCTTCAAAACCCCACCCCCACTAACCATAAATATTCACCTCTCCTGCTGTCCATTCAATTGATACAAGGTATCTTGTACATGGAGAGAATGTGAGAAAAAGCAGAATTGCTTCATAGATTTGGTGACCTTGGATGGGTGGGCTGGATAAAGAAGTGAACTTGGTTTCCGGAAAGGGAGTATCATGATGGGAATGAGGAAAAGAGAACATGGACCACATTCACAGGTTAGAGAAATAAATGTAATAGGTTCAATGGTTTTGAAAAGCTAACTTTGAGCAGGAATTGTTTTTTAAAATTGCAAAGAATTGAAAAAGTCAATGTGGGATTGGAGGCACAATCTGAGCAGAAAGCACCATAAGCTGCTATGGTGCAACTCTTATGTTGACTAGAAACTTTAATATGATGATGCTCTTCTTTTGATATTTCTTTGAGTTAAATTGTATTGTATGTAGCTGACACAGCACTGTTTGCAGCTCCTCAGTTTATGGTTATCCCGTGACAACAATGTATTCATCATATTTATTATTCTACAAAAGAATTTTTAAATGCACTGATGTGGTGTTTGCATGCTATGCAAGATGGCACATCATGGAAACTTTATAAGGAGCATCGCATATGATATGTGATATTTGGCACCTGGAGGAGTCGGACACGCAGATCCTGAAAAGAAGTAAAGACTCTTTAGCAAAAGCCGTCTTTATTCTGAGTCTAATCTTTACTTTTAGTGAAATGATTTATGAAAACCAATCAGCTGCTCCAGGTGAGGCTCGAACTCACAACCTAGGCATGGCTCAGTGCAAGTACTGCTGTATAAGTACCGCGCGCTAACCGATTGCGCCACTGGAGCTCACTGTTTTCATTTCTCCCCATTTGAGCCATCTAGTGCAAACCAAGTAGATACTGCACTGCTCCATTATTCACTGAACAAGATCGACTCACATGCTAGCATGTTATCATGACTATTAAAAATACAGTCCAAATGGAATAGATTTGATAATTCTGCTATATCATGTGCTCTGTCTATTGAACACCCCATACATTTGCCGTTCTGACACAGTCTAGGATAAACTTATGCTTATTTTTAATTAGCACATAGTTAGAATTTCCCCAAAAATGAAATATAGGCCCCTAAGGCAGACGAGGTGGCCGAGTGGTTAAGGCGATGGACTGCTAATCCATTGTGCTCTGCACGCGTGGGTTCGAATCCCACCTTCGTCGGAAAGCCATCAGACACTCTTTTTAAGGTGAGCATGTCTCGAAGTACAATTACACTCTCTTTCAAAACACTGCCATAATCCACTAGAAGGGCCCAACTGACTAGTCCATTATGGCATTTTATGTCAAATAAAGGGAAGTATTTTGTGCTTAATTGAAATTAGATCTTTCATGAAGTGTCCAGAGGATTGCCTATTCCTCACTCCTGGCCTTCCAACCAGTTTGGATAGATAGACTGATAAGAAAGCATTTCTTACTCCTAAAGTTTCAGCCGTCTCAAGTGTATGAGTGTTTACATTTGTCTGCCCCACAGAGACAGATCACTTCTAATAAGTGAGTTCTCTATCTGTCACTGATTGCGGACATACTCTCTAGAGCTTTCAGTATGGTCATAAATGTGAATACTCTTATGTTCTCAAATCAAAATGGAGTTTTTCCTACTTTCAAGACAAGTGTCTTAAGCATGCTCTTCGATTTGTGCACGCATGTAGTCATTCAAATGCAACTGCATTTCCATACAGAGTCTCAAAATCATAGATATCGTCATACCGCAGTAAGAATACATGTTGCGATTTACAAACTGCAGGCAGGCTGGCCTTGTAGCTCAGTGGCAGAGCACTGGTCTTGTAAACCAGGGGTCATGAGTTCAAGCCTCATCAGGGCCTTTTTATATGTGTGTTTCTGTATGTTGTTTTCGAGTCATTCTTTCTAGGACTCACACCTTGTCTTAAGTTTGCTTATTGACAAGCTTCCCTTTCCTGCTTTCATCTTATCAAGAAGACTTCATGAAAACCATTGAACCATAAACTATTTCCTCACCCCTTCCGATCGCCTGACGAACGCCTGACAAACGCCATTCTCACCCCGCCGGGCAAAGCCAAATAAGCCATGCATATTTAAAGTTCCTTTGAAAGGCAGAGCGAGGACTAGGACGTCTGTTCCGACTGAGTCTGCATCCACAGAAAGGATGAAATAAGGCTCTAGAAATTTCACCAAGGAGATATGAACTTCATCCCCCTTAAAATACTTTTTCTCCCAGATACCCCGGCTCTTAGTCAAATGAGGTTAATCTTCAAAACCCCACCCCCACTAACCATAAATATTCACCTCTCCTGCTGTCCATTCAATTGATACAAGGTATCTTGTACATGGAGAGAATGTGAGAAAAAGCAGAATTGCTTCATAGATTTGGTGACCTTGGATGGGTGGGCTGGATAAAGAAGTGAACTTGGTTTCCGGAAAGGGAGTATCATGATGGGAATGAGGAAAAGAGAACATGGACCACATTCACAGGTTAGAGAAATAAATGTAATAGGTTCAATGGTTTTGAAAAGCTAACTTTGAGCAGGAATTGTTTTTTAAAATTGCAAAGAATTGAAAAAGTCAATGTGGGATTGGAGGCACAATCTGAGCAGAAAGCACCATAAGCTGCTATGGTGCAACTCTTATGTTGACTAGAAACTTTAATATGATGATGCTCTTCTTTTGATATTTCTTTGAGTTAAATTGTATTGTATGTAGCTGACACAGCACTGTTTGCAGCTCCTCAGTTTATGGTTATCCCGTGACAACAATGTATTCATCATATTTATTATTCTACAAAAGAATTTTTAAATGCACTGATGTGGTGTTTGCATGCTATGCAAGATGGCACATCATGGAAACTTTATAAGGAGCATCGCATATGATATGTGATATTTGGCACCTGGAGGAGTCGGACACGCAGATCCTGAAAAGAAGTAAAGACTCTTTAGCAAAAGCCGTCTTTATTCTGAGTCTAATCTTTACTTTTAGTGAAATGATTTATGAAAACCAATCAGCTGCTCCAGGTGAGGCTCGAACTCACAACCTCGGCATGGCTCAGTGCAAGTATTGCTGTATAAGTACCGCGCGCTAACCGATTGCGCCACTGGAGCTCACTGTTTTCATTTCTCCCCATTTGAGCCATCTAGTGCAAACCAAGTAGATACTGCACTGCTCCATTATTCACTGAACAAGATCGACTCACATGCTAGCATGTTATCATGACTATTAAAAATACAGTCCAAATGGAATAGATTTGATAATTCTGCTATATCATGTGCTCTGTCTATTGAACACCCCATACATTTGCCGTTCTGACACAGTCTAGGATAAACTTATGCTTATTTTTAATTAGCACATAGTTAGAATTTCCCCAAAAATGAAATATAGGCCCCTAAGGCAGACGAGGTGGCCGAGTGGTTAAGGCGATGGACTGCTAATCCATTGTGCTCTGCACGCGTGGGTTCGAATCCCACCTTTGTCGGAAAGCCATCAGACACTCTTTTGAAGGTGAGCATGTCTCGAAGTACAATTACACTCTCTTTCAAGACACTGCCATAATCCACTAGAAGGGCCCAACTGACTAGTCCATTATGGCATTTTATGTCAAATAAAGGGAAGTATTTTGTGCTTAATTGAAATTAGATCTTTCATGAAGTGTCCAGAGGATTGCCTATTCCTCACTCCTGGCCTTCCAACCAGTTTGGATAGATAGACTGATAAGAAAGCATTTCTTACTCCTAAAGTTTCAGCCGTCTCAAGTGTATGAGTGTTTACATTTGTCTGCCCCACAGAGACAGATCACTTCTAATAAGTGAGTTCTCTATCTGTCACTGATTGCGGACATACTCTCTAGAGCTTTCAGTATGGTCATAAATGTGAATACTCTTATGTTCTCAAATCAAAATGGAGTTTTTCCTACTTTCAAGACAAGTGTCTTAAGCATGCTCTTCGATTTGTGCACGCATGTAGTCATTCAAATGCAACTGCATTTCCATACAGAGTCTCAAAATCATAGATATCGTCATACCGCAGTAAGAATACATGTTGCGATTTACAAACTGCAGGCAGGCTGGCCTTGTAGCTCAGTGGCAGAGCACTGGTCTTGTAAACCAGGGGTCATGAGTTCAAGCCTCATCAGGGCCTTTTTATATGTGTGTTTCTGTATGTTGTTTTCGAGTCATTCTTTCTAGGACTCACACCTTGTCTTAAGTTTGCTTATTGACAAGCTTCCCTTTCCTGCTTTCATCTTATCAAGAAGACTTCATGAAAACCATTGAACCATAAACTATTTCCTCACCCCTTCCGATCGCCTGACGAACGCCTGACAAACGCCATTCTCACCCCGCCGGGCAAAGCCAAATAAGCCATGCATATTTAAAGTTCCTTTGAAAGGCAGAGCGAGGACTAGGACGTCTGTTCCGACTGAGTCTGCATCCACAGAAAGGATGAAATAAGGCTCTAGAAATTTCACCAAGGAGATATGAACTTCATCCCCCTTAAAATACTTTTTCTCCCAGATACCCCGGCTCTTAGTCAAATGAGGTTAATCTTCAAAACCCCACCCCCACTAACCATAAATATTCACCTCTCCTGCTGTCCATTCAATTGATACAAGGTATCTTGTACATGGAGAGAATGTGAGAAAAAGCAGAATTGCTTCATAGATTTGGTGACCTTGGATGGGTGGGCTGGATAAAGAAGTGAACTTGGTTTCCGGAAAGGGAGTATCATGATGGGAATGAGGAAAAGAGAACATGGACCACATTCACAGGTTAGAGAAATAAATGTAATAGGTTCAATGGTTTTGAAAAGCTAACTTTGAGCAGGAATTGTTTTTTAAAATTGCAAAGAATTGAAAAAGTCAATGTGGGATTGGAGGCACAATCTGAGCAGAAAGCACCATAAGCTGCTATGGTGCAACTCTTATGTTGACTAGAAACTTTAATATGATGATGCTCTTCTTTTGATATTTCTTTGAGTTAAATTGTATTGTATGTAGCTGACACAGCACTGTTTGCAGCTCCTCAGTTTATGGTTATCCCGTGACAACAATGTATTCATCATATTTATTATTCTACAAAAGAATTTTTAAATGCACTGATGTGGTGTTTGCATGCTATGCAAGATGGCACATCATGGAAACTTTATAAGGAGCATCGCATATGATATGTGATATTTGGCACCTGGAGGAGTCGGACACGCAGATCCTGAAAAGAAGTAAAGACTCTTTAGCAAAAGCCGTCTTTATTCTGAGTCTAATCTTTACTTTTAGTGAAATGATTTATGAAAACCAATCAGCTGCTCCAGGTGAGGCTCGAACTCACAACCTCGGCATGGCTCAGTGCAAGTATTGCTGTATAAGTACCGCGCGCTAACCGATTGCGCCACTGGAGCTCACTGTTTTCATTTCTCCCCATTTGAGCCATCTAGTGCAAACCAAGTAGATACTGCACTGCTCCATTATTCACTGAACAAGATCGACTCACATGCTAGCATGTTATCATGACTATTAAAAATACAGTCCAAATGGAATAGATTTGATAATTCTGCTATATCATGTGCTCTGTCTATTGAACACCCCATACATTTGCCGTTCTGACACAGTCTAGGATAAACTTATGCTTATTTTTAATTAGCACATAGTTAGAATTTCCCCAAAAATGAAATATAGGCCCCTAAGGCAGACGAGGTGGCCGAGTGGTTAAGGCGATGGACTGCTAATCCATTGTGCTCTGCACGCGTGGGTTCGAATCCCACCTTTGTCGGAAAGCCATCAGACACTCTTTTGAAGGTGAGCATGTCTCGAAGTACAATTACACTCTCTTTCAAGACACTGCCATAATCCACTAGAAGGGCCCAACTGACTAGTCCATTATGGCATTTTATGTCAAATAAAGGGAAGTATTTTGTGCTTAATTGAAATTAGATCTTTCATGAAGTGTCCAGAGGATTGCCTATTCCTCACTCCTGGCCTTCCAACCAGTTTGGATAGATAGACTGATAAGAAAGCATTTCTTACTCCTAAAGTTTCAGCCGTCTCAAGTGTATGAGTGTTTACATTTGTCTGCCCCACAGAGACAGATCACTTCTAATAAGTGAGTTCTCTATCTGTCACTGATTGCGGACATACTCTCTAGAGCTTTCAGTATGGTCATAAATGTGAATACTCTTATGTTCTCAAATCAAAATGGAGTTTTTCCTACTTTCAAGAAAAGTGTCTTAAGCATGCTCTTCGATTTGTGCACGCATGTAGTCATTCAAATGCAACTGCATTTCCATACAGAGTCTCAAAATCATAGATATCGTCATACCGCAGTAAGAATACATGTTGCGATTTACAAACTGCAGGCAGGCCGGCCTTGTAGCTCAGTGGCAGAGCACTGGTCTTGTAAACCAGGGGTCATGAGTTCAAGCCTCATCAGGGCCTTTTTATATGTGTGTTTCTGTATGTTGTTTTCGAGTCATTCTTTCTAGGACTCACACCTTGTCTTAAGTTTGCTTATTGACAAGCTTCCCTTTCCTGCTTTCATCTTATCAAGAAGACTTCATGAAAACCATTGAACCATAAACTATTGCCTCACCCCTTCCGATCGCCTGACGAACGCCTGACAAACGCCATTCTCACCCCGCCTGGCAAGCCCTGCCGGGCAAAGCCAAATAAGCCATGCATATTTAAAGTTCCTTTGAAAGGCAGAGCGAGGACTAGGACGTCTGTTCCGACTGAGTCTGCATCCACAGAAAGGATGAAATAAGGCTCTAGAAATTTCACCAAGGAGATATGAACTTCATCCCCCTTAAAATACTTTTTCTCCCAGATACCCCGGCTCTTAGTCAAATGAGGTTAATCTTCAAAACCCCACCCCCACTAACCATAAATATTCACCTCTCCTGCTGTCCATTCAATTGATACAAGGTATCTTGTACATGGAGAGAATGTGAGAAAAAGCAGAATTGCTTCATAGATTTGGTGACCTTGGATGGGTGGGCTGGATAAAGAAGTGAACTTGGTTTCCGGAAAGGGAGTATCATGATGGGAATGAGGAAAAGAGAACATGGACCACATTCACAGGTTAGAGAAATAAATGTAATAGGTTCAATGGTTTTGAAAAGCTAACTTTGAGCAGGAATTGTTTTTTAAAATTGCAAAGAATTAAAAAAGTCAATGTGGGATTGGAGGCACAATCTGAGCAGAAAGCACCATAAGCTGCTATGGTGCAACTCTTATGTTGACTAGACACTTTAATATGATGATGCTCTTCTTTTGATATTTCTTTGAGTTAAATTGCATTGTATGTAGCTGACACAGCACTGTTTGCAGCTCCTCAGTTTATGGTTATCCCGTGACAACAATGTATTCATCATATTTATTATTCTACAAAAGAATTTTTAAATGCACTGATGTGGTGTTTGCATGCTATGCAAGATGGCACATCATGGAAACTTTATAAGGAGCATCGCATATGATATGTGATATTTGGCACCTGGAGGAGTCGGACACGCAGATCCTGAAAAGAAGTAAAGACTCTTTAGCAAAAGCCGTCTTTATTCTGAGTCTAATCTTTACTTTTAGTGAAATGATTTATGAAAACCAATCAGCTGCTCCAGGTGAGGCTCGAACTCACAACCTCGGCATGGCTCAGTGCAAGTACTGCTGTATAAGTACCGCGCGCTAACCGATTGCGCCACTGGAGCTCACTGTTTTCATTTCTTCCCATTGTAGCCATCTAGTGCAAACCAAGTAGATACTGCACTGCTCCATTATTCACTGAACAAGATCGACTCACATGCTAGCATGTTATCATGACTATTAAAAATACAGTCCAAATGGAATAGATTTGATAATTCTGCTATATCATGTGCTCTGTCTATTGAACACCCCATACATTTGCCGTTCTGACACAGTCTAGGATAAACTTATGCTTATTTTTAATTAGCACATAGTTAGAATTTCCCCAAAAATGAAATATAGGCCCCTAAGGCAGACGAGGTGGCCGAGTGGTTAAGGCGATGGACTGCTAATCCATTGTGCTCTGCATGTGTGGGTTCGAATCCCACCTTCGTGGGAAAGCCATCAGACACTCTTTTGAAGGTGAGCATGTCTCGAAGTACATTTACACTCTCTTTCAAGACACTGCCATAATCCACTAGAAGGGCCCAACTGACTAGTCCATTATGGCATTTTATGTCAAATAAAGGGAAGTATTTTGTGCTTAATTGAAATTAGATCTTTCATGAAGTGTCCAGAGGATTGCCTATTCCTCACTCCTGGCCTTCCAACCAGTTTGGATAGATAGACTGATAAGAAAGCATTTCTTACTCCTAAAGTTTCAGCCGTCTCAAGTGTATGAGTGTTTACATTTGTCTGCCCCACAGAGACAGATCACTTCTAATAAGTGAGTTCTCTATCTGTCACTGATTGCGGACATACTCTCTAGAGCTTTCAGTATGGTCATAAATGTGAATACTCTTATGTTCTCAAATCAAAATGGAGTTTTTCCTACTTTCAAGAAAAGTGTCTTAAGCATGCTCTTCGATTTGTGCACGCATGTAGTCATTCAAATGCAACTGCATTTCCATACAGAGTCTCAAAATCATAGATATTGTCATACCGCAGTAAGAATACATGTTGCGATTTACAAACTGCAGGCAGGCCGGCCTTGTAGCTCAGTGGCAGAGCACTGGTCTTGTAAACCAGGGGTCATGAGTTCAAGCCTCATCAGGGCCTTTTTATATGTGTGTTTCTGTATGTTGTTTTCGAGTCATTCTTTCTAGGACTCACACCTTGTCTTAAGTTTGCTTATTGACAAGCTTCCCTTTCCTGCTTTCATCTTATCAAGAAGACTTCATGAAAACCATTGAACCATAAACTATTGCCTCACCCCTGACGAACGCCTGACAAACGCCATTCTCACCCCGCCGGGCAAGCCCCGCCGGGCAAAGCCAAATAAGCCATGCATATTTAAAGTTCCTTTGAAAGGCAGAGCGAGGACTAGGACGTCTGTTCCGACTGAGTCTGCATCCACAGAAAGGATGAAATAAGGCTCTAGAAATTTCACCAAGGAGATATGAACTTCATCCCCCTTAAAATACTTTTTCTCCCAGATACCCCGGCTCTTAGTCAAATGAGGTTAATCTTCAAAACCCCACCCCCACTAACCATAAATATTCACCTCTCCTGCTGTCCATTCAATTGATACAAGGTATCTTGTACATGGAGAGAATGTGAGAAAAAGCAGAATTGCTTCATAGATTTGGTGACCTTGGATGGGTGGGCTGGATAAAGAAGTGAACTTGGTTTCCGGAAAGGGAGTATCATGATGGGAATGAGGAAAAGAGAACATGGACCACATTCACAGGTTAGAGAAATAAATGTAATAGGTTCAATGGTTTTGAAAAGCTAACTTTGAGCAGGAATTGTTTTTTAAAACTGCAAAGAATTGAAAGAGTCAATGTGGGATTGGAGGCACAATCTGAGCAGAAAGCACCATAAGCTGCTATGGTGCAACTCTTATGTTGACTAGAAACTTTAATATGATGATGCTCTTCTTTTGATATTTCTTTGAGGTAAATTGTATTGTATGTAGCTGACACAGCACTGTTTGCAGCTCCTCAGTTTATGGTTATCCCGTGACAACAATGTATTCATCATATTTATTATTCTACAAAAGAATTTTTAAATGCACTGATGTGGTGTTTGCATGCTATGCAAGATGGCACATCATGGAAACTTTATAAGGAGCATCGCATATGATATGTGATATTTGGCACCTGGAGGAGTCGGACACGCAGATCCTGAAAAGAAGTAAAGACTCTTTAGCAAAAGCCGTCTTTATTCTGAGTCTAATCTTTACTTTTAGTGAAATGGTTTATGAAAACCAATCAGCTGCTCCAGGTGAGGCTCGAACTCACAACCTCGGCATGGCTCAGTGCAAGTACTGCTGTATAAGTACCGCGCGCTAACCGATTGCGCCACTGGAGCTCACTGTTTTCATTTCTCCCCATTTGAGCCATCTAGTGCAAACCAAGTAGATACTGCACTGCTCCATTATTCACTGAACAAGATCGACTCACATGCTAGCATGTTATCATGACTATTAAAAATACAGTCCAAATGGAATAGATTTGATAATTCTGCTATATCATGTGCTCTGTCTATTGAACACCCCATACATTTGCCGTTCTGACACAGTCTAGGATAAACTTATGCTTATTTTTAATTAGCACATAGTTAGAATTTCCCCAAAAATGAAATATAGGCCCCTAAGGCAGACGAGGTGGCCGAGTGGTTAAGACGATGGACTGCTAATCCATTGTGCTCTGCACGCGTGGGTTTGAATCCCACCTTCGTCGGAAAGCCATCAGACACTCTTTTTAAGGTGAGCATGTCTCGAAGTACAATTACACTCTCTTTCAAGACACTGCCATAATCCACTAGAAGGGCCCAACTGACTAGTCCATTATGGCATTTTATGTCAAATAAAGGGAAGTATTTTGTGCTTAATTGAAATTAGATCTTTCATGAAGTGTCCAGAGGTTTGCCTATTCCTCACTCCTGGCCTTCCAACCAGTTTGGATAGATAGACTGATAAGAAAGCATTTCTTACTCCTAAAGTTTCAGCCGTCTCAAGTGTATGAGTGTTTACATTTGTCTGCCCCACAGAGACAGATCACTTCTAATAAGTGAGTTCTCTATCTGTCACTGATTGCGGACATACTCTCTAGAGCTTTCAGTATGGTCATAAATGTGAATACTCTTATGTTCTCAAATCAAAATGGAGTTTTTCCTACTTTCAAGAAAAGTGTCTTAAGCATGCTCTTCGATTTGTGCACGCATGTAGTCATTCAAATGCAACTGCATTTCCATACAGAGTCTCAAAATCATAGATATCGTCATACCGCAGTAAGAATACATGTTGCGATTTACAAACTGCAGGCAGGCCGGCCTTGTAGCTCAGTGGCAGAGCACTGGTCTTGTAAACCAGGGGTCATGAGTTCAAGCCTCATCAGGGCCTTTTTATATGTGTGTTTCTGTATGTTGTTTTCGAGTCATTCTTTCTAGGACTCACACCTTGTCTTAAGTTTGCTTATTGACAAGCTTCCCTTTCCTGCTTTCATCTTATCAAGAAGACTTCATGAAAACCATTGAACCATAAACTATTGCCTCACCCCTTCCGATCGCCTGACGAACGCCTGACAAACGCCATTCTCACCCCGCCGGACAAGCCCTGCCGGGCAAAGCCAAATAAGCCATGCATATTTAAAGTTCCTTTGAAAGGCAGAGCGAGGACTAGGACGTCTGTTCCGACTGAGTCTGCATCCACAGAAAGGATGAAATAAGGCTCTAGAAATTTCACCAAGGAGATATGAACTTCATCCCCCTTAAAATACTTTTTCTCCCAGATACCCCGGCTCTTAGTCAAATGAGGTTAATCTTCAAAACCCCACCCCCACTAACCATAAATATTCACCTCTCCTGCTGTCCATTCAATTGATACAAGGTATCTTGTACATGGAGAGAATGTGAGAAAAAGCAGAATTGCTTCATAGATTTGGTGACCTTGGATGGGTGGGCTGGATAAAGAAGTGAACTTGGTTTCCGGAAAGGGAGTATCATGATGGGAATGAGGAAAAGAGAACATGGACCACATTCACAGGTTAGAGAAATAAATGTAATAGGTTCAATGGTTTTGAAAAGCTAACTTTGAGCAGGAATTGTTTTTTAAAATTGCAAAGAATTGAAAAAGTCAATGTGGGATTGGAGGCACAATCTGAGCAGAAAGCACCATAAGCTGCTATGGTGCAACTCTTATGTTGACTAGAAACTTTAATATGATGATGCTCTTCTTTTGATATTTCTTTGAGTTAAATTGTATTGTATGTAGCTTACACAGCACTGTTTGCAGCTCCTCAGTTTATGGTTATCCCGTGACAACAATGTATTCATCATATTTATTATTCTACAAAAGAATTTTTAAATGCACTGATGTGGTGTTTGCATGCTATGCAAGATGGCACATCATGGAAACTTTATAAGGAGCATCGCATATGATATGTGATATTTGGCACCTGGAGGAGTCGGACACGCAGATCCTGAAAAGAAGTAAAGACTCTTTAGCAAAAGCCGTCTTTATTCTGAGTCTAATCTTTACTTTTAGTGAAATGGTTTATGAAAACCAATCAGCTGCTCCAGGTGAGGCTCGAACTCACAACCTCGGCATGGCTCAGTGCAAGTACTGCTGTATAAGTACCGCGCGCTAACCGATTGCGCCACTGGAGCTCACTGTTTTCATTTCTCCCCATTTGAGCCATCTAGTGCAAACCAAGTAGATACTGCACTGCTCCATTATTCACTGAACAAGATCGACTCACATGCTAGCATGTTATCATGACTATTAAAAATACAGTCCAAATGGAATAGATTTGATAATTCTGCTATATCATGTGCTCTGTCTATTGAACACCCCATACATTTGCCGTTCTGACACAGTCTAGGATAAACTTATGCTTATTTTTAATTAGCACATAGTTAGAATTTCCCCAAAAATGAAATATAGGCCCCTAAGGCAGCCGAGGTGGCCGAGTGGTTAAGGCGATTGACTGCTAATCCATTGTGCTCTGCACGCGTGGGTTCTAATCCCACCTTCGTCGGAAAGCCATCAGACACTCTTTTTAAGGTGAGCATGTCTCGAAGTACAATTACACTCTCTTTCAAGACACTGCCATAATCCACTAGAAGGGCCCAACTGACTAGTCCATTATGGCATTTTATGTCAAATAAAGGGAAGTATTTTGTGCTTAATTGAAATTAGATCTTTCATGAAGTGTCCAGAGGATTGCCTATTCCTCACTCCTGGCCTTCCAACCAGTTTGGATAGATAGACTGATAAGAAAGCATTTCTTACTCCTAAAGTTTCAGCCGTCTCAAGTGTATGAGTGTTTACATTTGTCTGCCCCACAGAGACAGATCACTTCTAATAAGTGAGTTCTCTATCTGTCACTGATTGCGGACATACTCTCTAGAGCTTTCAGTATGGTCATAAATGTGAATACTCTTATGTTCTCAAATCAAAATGGAGTTTTTCCTACTTTCAAGAAAAGTGTCTTAAGCATGCTCTTCGATTTGTGCACGCATGTAGTCATTCAAATGCAACTGCATTTCCATACAGAGTCTCAAAATCATAGATATCGTCATACCGCAGTAAGAATACATGTTGCGATTTACAAATTGCAGGCAGGCCGGCCTTGTAGCTCAGTGGCAGAGCACTGGTCTTGTAAACCAGGGGTCATGAGTTCAAGCCTCATCAGGGCCTTTTTATATGTGTGTTTCTGTATGTTGTTTTCGAGTCATTCTTTCTAGGACTCACACCTTGTCTTAAGTTTGCTTATTGACAAGCTTCCCTTTCCTGCTTTCATCTTATCAAGAAGACTTCATGAAAACCATTGAACCATAAACTATTGCCTCACCCCTTCCGATCGCCTGACGAACGCCTGACAAACGCCATTCTCACCCCGCCGGGCAAGCCCTGCCGGGCAAAGCCAAATAAGCCATGCATATTTAAAGTTCCTTTGAAAGGCAGAGCGAGGACTAGGACGTCTGTTCCGACTGAGTCTGCATCCACAGAAAGGATGAAATAAGGCTCTAGAAATTTCACCAAGGAGATATGAACTTCATCCCCCTTAAAATACTTTTTCTCCCAGATACCCCGGCTCTTAGTCAAATGAGGTTAATCTTCAAAACCCCACCCCCACTAACCATAAATATTCACCTCTCCTGCTGTCCATTCAATTGATACAAGGTATCTTGTACATGGAGAGAATGTGAGAAAAAGCAGAATTGCTTCATAGATTTGGTGACCTTGGATGGGTGGGCTGGATAAAGAAGTGAACTTGGTTTCCGGAAAGGGAGTATCATGATGGGAATGAGGAAAAGAGAACATGGACCACATTCACAGGTTAGAGAAATAAATGTAATAGGTTCAATGGTTTTGAAAAGCTAACTTTGAGCAGGAATTGTTTTTTAAAATTGCAAAGAATTGAAAAAGTCAATGTGGGATTGGAGGCACAATCTGAGCAGAAAGCACCATAAGCTGCTATGGTGCAACTCTTATGTTGACTAGAAACTTTAATATGATGATGCTCTTCTTTTGATATTTCTTTGAGTTAAATTGTATTGTATGTAGCTGACACAGCACTGTTTGCAGCTCCTCAGTTTATGGTTATCCCGTGACAACAATGTATTCATCATATTTATTATTCTACAAAAGAATTTTTAAATGCACTGATGTGGTGTTTGCATGCTATGCAAGATGGCACATCATGGAAACTTTATAAGGAGCATCGCATATGATATGTGATATTTGGCACCTGGAGGAGTCGGACACGCAGATCCTGAAAAGAAGTAAAGACTCTTTAGCAAAAGCTGTCTTTATTCTGAGTCTAATCTTTACTTTTAGTGAAATGATTTATGAAAACCAATCAGCTGCTCCAGGTGAGGCTCGAACTCACAACCTCGGCATGGCTCAGTGCAAGTACTGCTGTATAAGTACCGCGCGCTAACCGATTGCGCCACTGGAGCTCACTGTTTTCGTTTCTCCCCATTTGAGCCATCTAGTGCAAACCAAGTAGATACTGCACTGCTCCATTATTCACTGAACAAGATCGACTCACATGCTAGCATGTTATCATGACTATTAAAAATACAGTCCAAATGGAATAGATTTGATAATTCTGCTATATCATGTGCTCTGTCTATTGAACACCCCATACATTTGCCGTTCTGACACAGTCTAGGATAAACTTATGCTTATTTTTAATTAGCACATAGTTAGAATTTCCCCAAAAATGAAATATAGGCCCCTAAGGCAGGCGAGGTGGCCGAGTGGTTAAGGCGATGGACTGCTAATCCATTGTGCTCTGCACGCGTGGGTTCGAATCCCACCTTTGTCGGAAAGCCATCAGACACTCTTTTGAAGGTGAGCATGTCTCGAAGTACAATTACACTCTCTTTCAAGACACTGCCATAATCCACTAGAAGGGCCCAACTGACTAGTCCATTATGGCATTTTATGTCAAATAAAGGGAAGTATTTTGTGCTTAATTGAAATTAGATCTTTCATGAAGTGTCCAGAGGATTGCCTATTCCTCACTCCTGGCCTTCCAACCAGTTTGGATAGATAGACTGATAAGAAAGCATTTCTTACTCCTAAAGTTTCAGCCGTCTCAAGTGTATGAGTGTTTACATTTGTCTGCCCCACAGAGACAGATCACTTCTAATAAGTGAGTTCTCTATCTGTCACTGATTGCGGACATACTCTCTAGAGCTTTCAGTATGGTCATAAATGTGAATTCTCTTATGTTCTCAAATCAAAATGGAGTTTTTCCTACTTTCAAGAAAAGTGTCTTAAGCATGCTCTTCGATTTGTGCACGCATGTAGTCATTCAAATGCAACTGCATTTCCATACAGAGTCTCAAAATCATAGATATCGTCATACCGCAGTAAGAATACATGTTGCGATTTACAAACTGCAGGCAGGCTGGCCTTGTAGCTCAGTGGCAGAGCACTGGTCTTGTAAACCAGGGGTCATGAGTTCAAGCCTCATCAGGGCCTTTTTATATGTGTGTTTCTGTATGTTGTTTTTGAGTCATTCTTTCTAGGACTCACACCTTGTCTTAAGTTTGCTTATTGACAAGCTTCCCTTTCCTGCTTTCATCTTATCAAGAAGACTTCATGAAAACCATTGAACCATAAACTATTGCCTCACCCCTTCCGATCGCCTGACGAACGCCTGACAAACGCCATTCTCACCCCGCCGGGCAAGCCCCGCCGGGCAAAGCCAAATAAGCCATGCATATTTAAAGTTCCTTTGAAAGGCAGAGCGAGGACTAGGACGTCTGTTCCGACTGAGTCTGCATCCACAGAAAGGATGAAATAAGGCTCTAGAAATTTCACCAAGGAGATATGAACTTCATCCCCCTTAAAATACTTTTTCTCCCAGATACCCCGGCTCTTAGTCAAATGAGGTTAATCTTCAAAACCCCACCCCCACTAACCATAAATATTCACCTCTCCTGCTGTCCATTCAATTGATACAAGGTATCTTGTACATGGAGAGAATGTGAGAAAAAGCAGAATTGCTTCATAGATTTGGTGACCTTGGATGGGTGGGCTGGATAAAGAAGTGAACTTGGTTTCCGGAAAGGGAGTATCATGATGGGAATGAGGAAAAGAGAACATGGACCACATTCACAGGTTAGAGAAATAAATGTAATGGGTTCAATGGTTTTGAAAAGCTAACTTTGAGCAGGAATTGTTTTTTAAAATTGCAAAGAATTAAAAAAGTCAATGTGGGATTGGAGGCACAATCTGAGCAGAAAGCACCATAAGCTGCTATGGTGCAACTCTTATGTTGACTAGAAACTTTAATATGATGATGCTCTTCTTTTGATATTTCTTTGAGTTAAATTGCATTGTATGTAGCTGACACAGCACTGTTTGCAGCTCCTCAGTTTATGGTTATCCCGTGACAACAATGTATTCATCATATTTATTATTCTACAAAAGAATTTTTAAATGCACTGATGTGGTGTTTGCATGCTATGCAAGATGGCACATCATGGAAACTTTATAAGGAGCATCGCATATGATATGTGATATTTGGCACCTGGAGGAGTCGGACACGCAGATCCTGAAAAGAAGTAAAGACTCTTTAGCAAAAGCCGTCTTTATTCTGAGTCTAATCTTTACTTTTAGTGAAATGATTTATGAAAACCAATCAGCTGCTCCAGGTGAGGCTCGAACTCGCAACCTCGGCATGGCTCAGTGTAAGTACTGCTGTATAAGTACCGCGCGCTAACCGATTGCGCCACTGGAGCTCACTGTTTTCATTTCTCCCCATTTGAGCCATCTAGTGCAAACCAAGTAGATACTGCACTGCTCCATTATTCACTGAACAAGATCGACTCACATGCTAGCATGTTATCATGACTATTAAAAATACAGTCCAAATGGAATAGATTTGATAAATCTGCTATATCATGTGCTCTGTCTATTGAACACCCCATACATTTGCCGTTCTGACACAGTCTAGGATAAACTTATGCTTATTTTTAATTAGCACATAGTTAGAATTTCCCCAAAAATGAAATATAGGCCCCTAAGGCAGACGAGGTGGCCGAGTGGTTAAGGCGATGGACTGCTAATCCATTGTGCTCTGCACGCGTGGGTTCGAATCCCACCTTCGTCGGAAAGCCATCAGACACTCTTTTGAAGGTGAGCATGTCTCGAAGTACAATTACACTCTCTTTCAAGACACTGCCATAATCCACTAGAAGGGCCCAACTGACTAGTCCATTATGGCATTTTATGTCAAATAAAGGGAAGTATTTTGTGCTTAATTGAAATTAGATCTTTCATGAAGTGTCCAGAGGATTGCCTATTCCTCACTCCTGGCCTTCCAACCAGTTTGGATAGATAGACTGATAAGAAAGCATTTCTTACTCCTAAAGTTTCAGCCGTCTCAAGTGTATGAGTGTTTACATTTGTCTGCCCCACAGAGACAGATCACTTCTAATAAGTGAGTTCTCTATCTGTCACTGATTGCGGACATACTCTCTAGAGCTTTCAGTATGGTCATAAATGTGAATACTCTTATGTTCTCAAATCAAAATGGAGTTTTTCCTACTTTCAAGAAAAGTGTCTTAAGCATGCTCTTCGATTTGTGCACGCATGTAGTCATTCAAATGCAACTGCATTTCCATACAGAGTCTCAAAATCATAGATATTGTCATACCGCAGTAAGAATACATGTTGCGATTTACAAACTGCAGGCAGGCCGGCCTTGTAGCTCAGTGGCAGAGCACTGGTCTTGTAAACCAGGGGTCATGAGTTCAAGCCTCATCAGGGCCTTTTTATATGTGTGTTTCTGTATGTTGTTTTCGAGTCATTCTTTCTAGGACTCACACCTTGTCTTAAGTTTGCTTATTGACAAGCTTCCCTTTCCTGCTTTCATCTTATCAAGAAGACTTCATGAAAACCATTGAACCATAAACTATTGCCTCACCCCTTCCGATCGCCTGACGAACGCCTGACAAACGCCATTCTCACCCCGCCGGGCAAGCCCTGCCGGGCAAAGCCAAATAAGCCATGCATATTTAAAGTTCCTTTGAAAGGCAGAGCGAGGACTAGGACGTCTGTTCCGACTGAGTCTGCATCCACAGAAAGGATGAAATAAGGCTCTAGAAATTTCACCAAGGAGATATGAACTTCATCCCCCTTAAAATACTTTTTCTCCCAGATACCCCGGCTCTTAGTCAAATGAGGTTAATCTTCAAAACCCCACCCCCACTAACCATAAATATTCACCTCTCCTGCTGTCCATTCAATTGATACAAGGTATCTTGTACATGGAGAGAATGTGAGAAAAAGCAGAATTGCTTCATAGATTTGGTGACCTTGGATGGGTGGGCTGGATAAAGAAGTGAACTTGGTTTCCGGAAAGGGAGTATCATGATGGGAATGAGGAAAAGAGAACATGGACCACATTCACAGGTTAGAGAAATAAATGTAATAGGTTCAATGGTTTTGAAAAGCTAACTTTGAGCAGGAATTGTTTTTTAAAATTGCAAAGAATTGAAAAAGTCAATGTGGGATTGGAGGCACAATCTGAGCAGAAAGCACCATAAGCTGCTATGGTGCAACTCTTATGTTGACTAGAAACTTTAATATGATGATGCTCTTCTTTTGATATTTCTTTGAGTTAAATTGTATTGTATGTAGCTGACACAGCACTGTTTGCAGCTCCTCAGTTTATGGTTATCCCGTGACAACAATGTATTCATCATATTTATTATTCTACAAAAGAATTTTTAAATGCACTGATGTGGTGTTTGCATGCTATGCAAGATGGCACATCATGGAAACTTTATAAGGAGCATCGCATATGATATGTGATATTTGGCACCTGGAGGAGTCGGACACGCAGATCCTGAAAAGAAGTAAAGACTCTTTAGCAAAAGCCGTCTTTATTCTGAGTCTAATCTTTACTTTTAGTGAAATGGTTTATGAAAACCAATCAGCTGCTCCAGGTGAGGCTCGAACTCACAACCTCGGCATGGCTCAGTGCAAGTACTGCTGTATAAGTACCGCGAGCTAACCGATTGCGCCACTGGAGCTCACTGTTTTCATTTCTCCCCATTTGAGCCATCTAGTGCAAACCAAGTAGATACTGCACTGCTCCATTATTCACTGAACAAGATCGACTCACATGCTAGCATGTTATCATGACTATTAAAAATACAGTCCAAATGGAATAGATTTGATAATTCTGCTATATCATGTGCTCTGTCTATTGAACACCCCATACATTTGCCGTTCTGACACAGTCTAGGATAAACTTATGCTTATTTTTAATTAGCACATAGTTAGAATTTCCCCAAAAATGAAATATAGGCCCCTAAGGCAGACGAGGTGGCCGAGTGGTTAAGGCGATGGACTGCTAATCCATTGTGCTCTGCACGCGTGGGTTCGAATCCCACCTTCGTCGGAAAGCCATCAGACACTCTTTTTAAGGTGAGCATGTCTCGAAGTACAATTACACTCTCTTTCAAGACACTGCCATAATCCACTAGAAGGGCCCAACTGACTAGTCCATTATGGCATTTTATGTCAAATAAAGGGAAGTATTTTGTGCTTAATTGAAATTAGATCTTTCATGAAGTGTCCAGAGGTTTGCCTATTCCTCACTCCTGGCCTTCCAACCAGTTTGGATAGATAGACTGATAAGAAAGCATTTCTTACTCCTAAAGTTTCAGCCGTCTCAAGTGTATGAGTGTTTACATTTGTCTGCCCCACAGAGACAGATCACTTCTAATAAGTGAGTTCTCTATCTGTCACTGATTGCGGACATACTCTCTAGAGCTTTCAGTATGGTCATAAATGTGAATACTCTTATGTTCTCAAATCAAAATGGAGTTTTTCCTACTTTCAAGACAAGTGTCTTAAGCATGCTCTTCGATTTGTGCACGCATGTAGTCATTCAAATGCAACTGCATTTCCATACAGAGTCTCAAAATCATAGATATCGTCATACCGCAGTAAGAATACATGTTGCGATTTACAAACTGCAGGCAGGCTGGCCTTGTAGCTCAGTGGCAGAGCACTGGTCTTGTAAACCAGGGGTCATGAGTTCAAGCCTCATCAGGGCCTTTTTATATGTGTGTTTCTGTATGTTGTTTTCGAGTCATTCTTTCTAGGACTCACACCTTGTCTTAAGTTTGCTTATTGACAAGCTTCCCTTTCCTGCTTTCATCTTATCAAGAAGACTTCATGAAAACCATTGAACCATAAACTATTTCCTCACCCCTTCCGATCGCCTGACGAACGCCTGACAAACGCCATTCTCACCCCGCCGGGCAAGCCCTGCCGGGCAAAGCCAAATAAGCCATGCATATTTAAAGTTCCTTTGAAAGGCAGAGCGAGGACTAGGACGTCTGTTCCGACTGAGTCTGCATCCACAGAAAGGATGAAATAAGGCTCTAGAAATTTCACCAAGGAGATATGAACTTCATCCCCCTTAAAATACTTTTTCTCCCAGATACCCCGGCTCTTAGTCAAATGAGGTTAATCTTCAAAACCCCACCCCCACTAACCATAAATATTCACCTCTCCTGCTGTCCATTCAATTGATACAAGGTATCTTGTACATGGAGAGAATGTGAGAAAAAGCAGAATTGCTTCATAGATTTGGTGACCTTGGATGGGTGGGCTGGATAAAGAAGTGAACTTGGTTTCCGGAAAGGGAGTATCATGATGGGAATGAGGAAAAGAGAACATGGACCACATTCACAGGTTAGAGAAATAAATGTAATAGGTTCAATGGTTTTGAAAAGCTAACTTTGAGCAGGAATTGTTTTTTAAAATTGCAAAGAATTGAAAAATTCAATGTGGGATTGGAGGCACAATCTGAGCAGAAAGCACCATAAGCTGCTATGGTGCAACTCTTTTGTTGACTAGAAACTTTAATATGATGATGCTCTTCTTTTGATATTTCTTTGAGTTAAATTGTATTGTATGTAGCTGACACAGCACTGTTTGCAGCTCCTCAGTTTATGGTTATCCCGTGACAACAATGTATTCATCATATTTATTATTCTACAAAAGAATTTTTAAATGCACTGATGTGGTGTTTGCATGCTATGCAAGATGGCACATCATGGAAACTTTATAAGGAGCATCGCATATGATATGTGATATTTGGCACCTGGAGGAGTCGGACACGCAGATCCTGAAAAGAAGTAAAGACTCTTTAGCAAAAGCCGTCTTTATTCTGAGTCTAATCTTTACTTTTAGTGAAATGATTTATGAAAACCAATCAGCTGCTCCAGGTGAGGCTCGAACTCACAACCTCGGCATGGCTCAGTGCAAGTATTGCTGTATAAGTACCGCGCGCTAACCGATTGCGCCACTGGAGCTCACTGTTTTCAATTCTCCCCATTTGAGCCATCTAGTGCAAACCAAGTAGATACTGCACTGCTCCATTATTCACTGAACAAGATCGACTCACATGCTAGCATGTTATCATGACTATTAAAAATACAGTCCAAATGGAATAGATTTGATAATTCTGCTATATCATGTGCTCTGTCTATTGAACACCCCATACATTTGCCGTTCTGACACAGTCTAGGATAAACTTATGCTTATTTTTAATTAGCACATAGTTAGAATTTCCCCAAAAATGAAATATAGGCCCCTAAGGCAGACGAGGTGGCCGAGTGGTTAAGACGATGGACTGCTAATCCATTGTGCTCTGCACGCGTGGGTTCGAATCCCACCTTCGTCGGAAAGCCATCAGACACTCTTTTTAAGGTGAGCATGTCTCGAAGTACAATTACACTCTCTTTCAAGACACTGCCATAATCCACTAGAAGGGCCCAACTGACTAGTCCATTATGGCATTTTATGTCAAATAAAGGGAAGTATTTTGTGCTTAATTGAAATTAGATCTTTCATGAAGTGTCCAGAGGTTTGCCTATTCCTCACTCCTGGCCTTCCAACCAGTTTGGATAGATAGACTGATAAGAAAGCATTTCTTACTCCTAAAGTTTCAGCCGTCTCAAGTGTATGAGTGTTTACATTTGTCTGCCCCACAGAGACAGATCACTTCTAATAAGTGAGTTCTCTATCTGTCACTGATTGCGGACATACTCTCTAGAGCTTTCAGTATGGTCATAAATGTGAATACTCTTATGTTCTCAAATCAAAATGGAGTTTTTCCTACTTTCAAGAAAAGTGTCTTAAGCATGCTCTTCGATTTGTGCACGCATGTAGTCATTCAAATGCAACTGCATTTCCATACAGAGTCTCAAAATCATAGATATCGTCATACCGCAGTAAGAATACATGTTGCGATTTACAAACTGCAGGCAGGCCGGCCTTGTAGCTCAGTGGCAGAGCACTGGTCTTGTAAACCAGGGGTCATGAGTTCAAGCCTCATCAGGGCCTTTTTATATGTGTGTTTCTGTATGTTGTTTTCGAGTCATTCTGTCTAGGACTCACACCTTGTCTTAAGTTTGCTTATTGACAAGCTTCCCTTTCCTGCTTTCATCTTATCAAGAAGACTTCATGAAAACCATTGAACCATAAACTATTGCCTCACCCCTTCCGATCGCCTGACGAACGCCTGACAAACGCCATTCTCACCCCGCCGGACAAGCCCTGCCGGGCAAAGCCAAATAAGCCATGCATATTTAAAGTTCCTTTGAAAGGCAGAGCGAGGACTAGGACGTCTGTTCCGACTGAGTCTGCATCCACAGAAAGGATGAAATAAGGCTCTAGAAATTTCACCAAGGAGATATGAACTTCATCCCCCTTAAAATACTTTTTCTCCCAGATACCCCGGCTCTTAGTCAAATGAGGTTAATCTTCAAAACCCCACCCCCACTAACCATAAATATTCACCTCTCCTGCTGTCCATTCAATTGATACAAGGTATCTTGTACATGGAGAGAATGTGAGAAAAAGCAGAATTGCTTCATAGATTTGGTGACCTTGGATGGGTGGGCTGGATAAAGAAGTGAACTTGGTTTCCGGAAAGGGAGTATCATGATGGGAATGAGGAAAAGAGAACATGGACCACATTCACAGGTTAGAGAAATAAATGTAATAGGTTCAATGGTTTTGAAAAGCTAACTTTGACCAGGAATTGTTTTTTAAAATTGCAAAGAATTGAAAAAGTCAATGTGGGATTGGAGGCACAATCTGAGCAGAAAGCACCATAAGCTGCTATGGTGCAACTCTTATGTTGACTAGAAACTTTAATATGATGATGCTCTTCTTTTGATATTTCTTTGAGTTAAATTGTATTGTATGTAGCTGACACAGCACTGTTTGCAGCTCCTCAGTTTATGGTTATCCCGTGACAACAATGTATTCATCATATTTATTATTCTACAAAAGAATTTTTAAATGCACTGATGTGGTGTTTGCATGCTATGCAAGATGGCACATCATGGAAACTTTATAAGGAGCATCGCATATGATATGTGATATTTGGCACCTGGAGGAGTCGGACACGCAGATCCTGAAAAGAAGTAAAGACTCTTTAGCAAAAGCCGTCTTTATTCTGAGTCTAATCTTTACTTTTAGTGAAATGATTTATGAAAACCAATCAGCTGCTCCAGGTGAGGCTCGAACTCACAACCTCGGCATGGCTCAGTGCAAGTACTGCTGTATAAGTACCGCGCGCTAACCGATTGCGCCACTGGAGCTCACTGTTTTCATTTCTCCCCATTTGAGCCATCTAGTGCAAACCAAGTAGATACTACACTGCTCCATTATTCACTGAACAAGATCGACTCACATGCTAGCATGTTATCATGACTATTAAAAATACAGTCCAAATGGAATAGATTTGATAATTCTGCTATATCATGTGCTCTGTCTATTGAACACCCCATACATTTGCCGTTCTGACACAGTCTAGGATAAACTTATGCTTATTTTTAATTAGCACATAGTTAGAATTTCCCCAAAAATGAAATATAGGCCCCTAAGGCAGACGAGGTGGCCGAGTGGTTAAGGCGATGGACTGCTAATCCATTGTGCTCTGCACGCGTGGGTTCGAATCCCACCTTCGTCGGAAAGCCATCAGACACTCTTTTGAAGGTGAGCATGTCTCAAAGTACAATTACACTCTCTTTCAAGACACTGCCATAATCCACTAGAAGGGCCCAACTGACTAGTCCATTATGGCATTTTATGTCAAATAAAGGGAAGTATTTTGTGCTTAATTGAAATTAGATCTTTCATGAAGTGTCCAGAGGATTGCCTATTCCTCACTCCTGGCCTTCCAACCAGTTTGGATAGATAGACTGATAAGAAAGCATTTCTTACTCCTAAAGTTTCAGCCGTCTCAAGTGTATGAGTGTTTACATTTGTCTGCCCCACAGAGACAGATCACTTCTAATAAGTGAGTTCTCTATCTGTCACTGATTGCGGACATACTCTCTAGAGCTTTCAGTATGGTCATAAATGTGAATACTCTTATGTTCTCAAATCAAAATGGAGTTTTTCCTACTTTCAAGAAAAGTGTCTTAAGCATGCTCTTCGATTTGTGCACGCATGTAGTCATTCAAATGCAACTGCATTTCCATACAGAGTCTCAAAATCATAGATATCGTCATACCGCAGTAAGAATACATGTTGCGATTTACAAACTGCAGCCAGGCCGGCCTTGTAGCTCAGTGGCAGAGCACTGGTCTTGTAAACCAGGGGTCATGAGTTCAAGCCTCATCAGGGCCTTTTTATATGTGTGTTTCTGTATGTTGTTTTCGAGTCATTCTTTCTAGGACTCACACCTTGTCTTAAGTTTGCTTATTGACAAGCTTCCCTTTCCTGCTTTCATCTTATCAAGAAGACTTCATGAAAACCATTGAACCATAAACTATTGCCTCACCCCTTCCGATCGCCTGACGAACGCCTGACAAACGCCATTCTCACCCCGCCGGGCAAGCATTCTCACCCCGCCGGGCAAGCCCTGCCGGGCAAAGCCAAATAAGCCATGCATATTTAAAGTTCCTTTGAAAGGCAGAGCGAGGACTAGGACGTCTGTTCCGACTGAGTCTGCATCCACAGAAAGGATGAAATAAGGCTCTAGAAATTTCACCAAGGAGATATGAACTTCATCCCCCTTAAAATACTTTTTCTCCCAGATACCCCGGCTCTTAGTCAAATGAGGTTAATCTTCAAAACCCCACCCCCACTAACCATAAATATTCACCTCTCCTGCTGTCCATTCAATTGATACAAGGTATCTTGTACATGGAGAGAATGTGAGAAAAAGCAGAATTGCTTCATAGATTTGGTGACCTTGGATGGGTGGGCTGGATAAAGAAGTGAACTTGGTTTCCGGAAAGGGAGTATCATGATGGGAATGAGGAAAAGAGAACATGGACCACATTCACAGGTTAGAGAAATAAATGTAATAGGTTCAATGGTTTTGAAAAGCTAACTTTGAGCAGGAATTGTTTTTTAAAATTGCAAAGAATTGAAAAAGTCAATGTGGGATTGGAGGCACAATCTGAGCAGAAAGCACCATAAGCTGCTATGGTGCAACTCTTATGTTGACTAGAAACTTTAATATGATGATGCTCTTCTTTTGATATTTCTTTGAGTTAAATTGTATTGTATGTAGCTGACACAGCACTGTTTGCAGCTCCTCAGTTTATGGTTATCCCGTGACAACAATGTATTCATCATATTTATTATTCTACAAAAGAATTTTTAAATGCACTGATGTGGTGTTTGCATGCTATGCAAGATGGCACATCATGGAAACTTTATAAGGAGCATCGCATATGATATGTGATATTTGGCACCTGGAGGAGTCGGACACGCAGATCCTGAAAAGAAGTAAAGACTCTTTAGCAAAAGCCGTCTTTATTCTGAGTCTAATCTTTACTTTTAGTGAAATGGTTTATGAAAACCAATCAGCTGCTCCAGGTGAGGCTCGAACTCACAACCTCGGCATGGCTCAGTGCAAGTACTGCTGTATAAGTACCGCGCGCTAACCGATTGCGCCACTGGAGCTCACTGTTTTCATTTCTCCCCATTTGAGCCATCTAGTGCAAACCAAGTAGATACTGCACTGCTCCATTATTCACTGAACAAGATCGACTCACATGCTAGCATGTTATCATGACTATTAAAAATACAGTCCAAATGGAATAGATTTGATAATTCTGCTATATCATGTGCTCTGTCTATTGAACACCCCATACATTTGCCGTTCTGACACAGTCTAGGATAAACTTATGCTTATTTTTAATTAGCACATAGTTAGAATTTCCCCAAAAATGAAATATAGGCCCCTAAGGCAGACGAGGTGGCCGAGTGGTTAAGACGATGGACTGCTAATCCATTGTGCTCTGCACGCGTGGGTTCGAATCCCACCTTCGTCGGAAAGCCATCAGACACTCTTTTTAAGGTGAGCATGTCTCGAAGTACAATTACACTCTCTTTCAAGACACTGCCATAATCCACTAGAAGGGCCCAACTGACTAGTCCATTATGGCATTTTATGTCAAATAAAGGGAAGTATTTTGTGCTTAATTGAAATTAGATCTTTCATGAAGTGTCCAGAGGTTTGCCTATTCCTCACTCCTGGCCTTCCAACCAGTTTGGATAGATAGACTGATAAGAAAGCATTTCTTACTCCTAAAGTTTCAGCCGTCTCAAGTGTATGAGTGTTTACATTTGTCTGCCCCACAGAGACAGATCACTTCTAATAAGTGAGTTCTCTATCTGTCACTGATTGCGGACATACTCTCTAGAGCTTTCAGTATGGTCATAAATGTGAATACTCTTATGTTCTCAAATCAAAATGGAGTTTTTCCTACTTTCAAGAAAAGTGTCTTAAGCATGCTCTTCGATTTGTGCACGCATGTAGTCATTCAAATGCAACTGCATTTCCATACAGAGTCTCAAAATCATAGATATCGTCATACCGCAGTAAGAATACATGTTGCGATTTACAAACTGCAGGCAGGCCGGCCTTGTAGCTCAGTGGCAGAGCACTGGTCTTGTAAACCAGGGGTCATGAGTTCAAGCCTCATCAGGGCCTTTTTATATGTGTGTTTCTGTATGTTGTTTTCGAGTCATTCTGTCTAGGACTCACACCTTGTCTTAAGTTTGCTTATTGACAAGCTTCCCTTTCCTGCTTTCATCTTATCAAGAAGACTTCATGAAAACCATTGAACCATAAACTATTGCCTCACCCCTTCCGATCGCCTGACGAACGCCTGACAAACGCCATTCTCACCCCGCCGGACAAGCCCTGCCGGGCAAAGCCAAATAAGCCATGCATATTTAAAGTTCCTTTGAAAGGCAGAGCGAGGACTAGGACGTCTGTTCCGACTGAGTCTGCATCCACAGAAAGGATGAAATAAGGCTCTAGAAATTTCACCAAGGAGATATGAACTTCATCCCCCTTAAAATACTTTTTCTCCCAGATACCCCGGCTCTTAGTCAAATGAGGTTAATCTTCAAAACCCCACCCCCACTAACCATAAATATTCACCTCTCCTGCTGTCCATTCAATTGATACAAGGTATCTTGTACATGGAGAGAATGTGAGAAAAAGCAGAATTGCTTCATAGATTTGGTGACCTTGGATGGGTGGGCTGGATAAAGAAGTGAACTTGGTTTCCGGAAAGGGAGTATCATGATGGGAATGAGGAAAAGAGAACATGGACCACATTCACAGGTTAGAGAAATAAATGTAATAGGTTCAATGGTTTTGAAAAGCTAACTTTGACCAGGAATTGTTTTTTAAAATTGCAAAGAATTGAAAAAGTCAATGTGGGATTGGAGGCACAATCTGAGCAGAAAGCACCATAAGCTGCTATGGTGCAACTCTTATGTTGACTAGAAACTTTAATATGATGATGCTCTTCTTTTGATATTTCTTTGAGTTAAATTGTATTGTATGTAGCTGACACAGCACTGTTTGCAGCTCCTCAGTTTATGGTTATCCCGTGACAACAATGTATTCATCATATTTATTATTCTACAAAAGAATTTTTAAATGCACTGATGTGGTGTTTGCATGCTATGCAAGATGGCACATCATGGAAACTTTATAAGGAGCATCGCATATGATATGTGATATTTGGCACCTGGAGGAGTCGGACACGCAGATCCTGAAAAGAAGTAAAGACTCTTTAGCAAAAGCCGTCTTTATTCTGAGTCTAATCTTTACTTTTAGTGAAATGATTTATGAAAACCAATCAGCTGCTCCAGGTGAGGCTCGAACTCACAACCTCGGCATGGCTCAGTGCAAGTACTGCTGTATAAGTACCGCGCGCTAACCGATTGCGCCACTGGAGCTCACTGTTTTCATTTCTCCCCATTTGAGCCATCTAGTGCAAACCAAGTAGATACTACACTGCTCCATTATTCACTGAACAAGATCGACTCACATGCTAGCATGTTATCATGACTATTAAAAATACAGTCCAAATGGAATAGATTTGATAATTCTGCTATATCATGTGCTCTGTCTATTGAACACCCCATACATTTGCCGTTCTGACACAGTCTAGGATAAACTTATGCTTATTTTTAATTAGCACATAGTTAGAATTTCCCCAAAAATGAAATATAGGCCCCTAAGGCAGACGAGGTGGCCGAGTGGTTAAGGCGATGGACTGCTAATCCATTGTGCTCTGCACGCGTGGGTTCGAATCCCACCTTCGTCGGAAAGCCATCAGACACTCTTTTGAAGGTGAGCATGTCTCAAAGTACAATTACACTCTCTTTCAAGACACTGCCATAATCCACTAGAAGGGCCCAACTGACTAGTCCATTATGGCATTTTATGTCAAATAAAGGGAAGTATTTTGTGCTTAATTGAAATTAGATCTTTCATGAAGTGTCCAGAGGATTGCCTATTCCTCACTCCTGGCCTTCCAACCAGTTTGGATAGATAGACTGATAAGAAAGCATTTCTTACTCCTAAAGTTTCAGCCGTCTCAAGTGTATGAGTGTTTACATTTGTCTGCCCCACAGAGACAGATCACTTCTAATAAGTGAGTTCTCTATCTGTCACTGATTGCGGACATACTCTCTAGAGCTTTCAGTATGGTCATAAATGTGAATACTCTTATGTTCTCAAATCAAAATGGAGTTTTTCCTACTTTCAAGAAAAGTGTCTTAAGCATGCTCTTCGATTTGTGCACGCATGTAGTCATTCAAATGCAACTGCATTTCCATACAGAGTCTCAAAATCATAGATATCGTCATACCGCAGTAAGAATACATGTTGCGATTTACAAACTGCAGCCAGGCCGGCCTTGTAGCTCAGTGGCAGAGCACTGGTCTTGTAAACCAGGGGTCATGAGTTCAAGCCTCATCAGGGCCTTTTTATATGTGTGTTTCTGTATGTTGTTTTCGAGTCATTCTTTCTAGGACTCACACCTTGTCTTAAGTTTGCTTATTGACAAGCTTCCCTTTCCTGCTTTCATCTTATCAAGAAGACTTCATGAAAACCATTGAACCATAAACTATTGCCTCACCCCTTCCGATCGCCTGACGAACGCCTGACAAACGCCATTCTCACCCCGCCGGGCAAGCATTCTCACCCCGCCGGGCAAGCCCTGCCGGGCAAAGCCAAATAAGCCATGCATATTTAAAGTTCCTTTGAAAGGCAGAGCGAGGACTAGGATGTCTGTTCCGACTGAGTCTGCATCCACAGAAAGGATGAAATAAGGCTCTAGAAATTTCACCAAGGAGATATGAACTTCATCCCCCTTAAAATACTTTTTCTCCCAGATACCCCGGCTCTTAGTCAAATGAGGTTAATCTTCAAAACCCCACCCCCACTAACCATAAATATTCACCTCTCCTGCTGTCCATTCAATTGATACAAGGTATCTTGTACATGGAGAGAATGTGAGAAAAAGCAGAATTGCTTCATAGATTTGGTGACCTTGGATGGGTGGGCTGGATAAAGAAGTGAACTTGGTTTCCGGAAAGGGAGTATCATGATGGGAATGAGGAAAAGAGAACATGGACCACATTCACAGGTTAGAGAAATAAATGTAATAGGTTCAATGGTTTTGAAAAGCTAACTTTGAGCAGGAATTGTTTTTTAAAATTGCAAAGAATTGAAAAAGTCAATGTGGGATTGGAGGCACAATCTGAGCAGAAAGCACCATAAGCTGCTATGGTGCAACTCTTATGTTGACTAGAAACTTTAATATGATGATGCTCTTCTTTTGATATTTCTTTGAGTTAAATTGTATTGTATGTAGCTGACACAGCACTGTTTGCAGCTCCTCAGTTTATGGTTATCCCGTGACAACAATGTATTCATCATATTTATTATTCTACAAAAGAATTTTTAAATGCACTGATGTGGTGTTTGCATGCTATGCAAGATGGCACATCATGGAAACTTTATAAGGAGCATCGCATATGATATGTGATATTTGGCACCTGGAGGAGTCGGACACGCAGATCCTGAAAAGAAGTAAAGACTCTTTAGCAAAAGCCGTCTTTATTCTGAGTCTAATCTTTACTTTTAGTGAAATGGTTTATGAAAACCAATCAGCTGCTCCAGGTGAGGCTCGAACTCACAACCTCGGCATGGCTCAGTGCAAGTACTGCTGTATAAGTACCGCGCGCTAACCGATTGCGCCACTGGAGCTCAATGTTTTCATTTCTCCCCATTTGAGCCATCTAGTGCAAACCAAGTAGATACTGCACTGCTCCATTATTCACTGAACAAGATCGACTCACATGCTAGCATGTTATCATGACTATTAAAAATACAGTCCAAATGGAATAGATTTGATAATTCTGCTATATCATGTGCTCTGTCTATTGAACACCCCATACATTTGCCGTTCTGACACAGTCTAGGATAAACTTATGCTTATTTTTAATTAGCACATAGTTAGAATTTCCCCAAAAATGAAATATAGGCCCCTAAGGCAGACGAGGTGGCCGAGTGGTTAAGGCGATTGACTGCTAATCCATTGTGCTCTGCACGCGTGGGTTCTAATCCCACCTTCGTCGGAAAGCCATCAGACACTCTTTTTAAGGTGAGCATGTCTCGAAGTACAATTACACTCTCTTTCAAGACACTGCCATAATCCACTAGAAGGGCCCAACTGACTAGTCCATTATGGCATTTTATGTCAAATAAAGGGAAGTATTTTGTGCTTAATTGAAATTAGATCTTTCATGAAGTGTCCAGAGGATTGCCTATTCCTCACTCCTGGCCTTCCAACCAGTTTGGATAGATAGACTGATAAGAAAGCATTTCTTACTCCTAAAGTTTCAGCCGTCTCAAGTGTATGAGTGTTTACATTTGTCTGCCCCACAGAGACAGATCACTTCTAATAAGTGAGTTCTCTATCTGTCACTGATTGCGGACATACTCTCTAGAGCTTTCAGTATGGTCATAAATGTGAATACTCTTATGTTCTCAAATCAAAATGGAGTTTTTCCTACTTTCAAGAAAAGTGTCTTAAGCATGCTCTTCGATTTGTGCACGCATGTAGTCATTCAAATGCAACTGCATTTCTATACAGAGTCTCAAAATCATAGATATCGTCATACCGCAGTAAGAATACATGTTGCGATTTACAAACTGCAGGCAGGCCGGCCTTGTAGCTCAGTGGCAGAGCACTGGTCTTGTAAACCAGGGGTCATGAGTTCAAGCCTCATCAGGGCCTTTTTATATGTGTGTTTCTGTATGTTGTTTTCGAGTCATTCTTTCTAGGACTCACACCTTGTCTTAAGTTTGCTTATTGACAAGCTTCCCTTTCCTGCTTTCATCTTATCAAGAAGACTTCATGAAAACCATTGAACCATAAACTATTGCCTCACCCCTTCCGATCGCCTGACGAACGCCTGACAAACGCCATTCTCACCCCGCCGGGCAAGCCCTGCCGGGCAAAGCCAAATAAGCCATGCATATTTAAAGTTCCTTTGAAAGGCAGAGCGAGGACTAGGACGTCTGTTCCGACTGAGTCTGCATCCACAGAAAGGATGAAATAAGGCTCTAGAAATTTCACCAAGGAGATATGAACTTCATCCCCCTTAAAATACTTTTTCTCCCAGATACCCCGGCTCTTAGTCAAATGAGGTTAATCTTCAAAACCCCACCCCCACTAACCATAAATATTCACCTCTCCTGCTGTCCATTCAATTGATACAAGGTATCTTGTACATGGAGAGAATGTGAGAAAAAGCAGAATTGCTTCATAGATTTGGTGACCTTGGATGGGTGGGCTGGATAAAGAAGTGAACTTGGTTTCCGGAAAGGGAGTATCATGATGGGAATGAGGAAAAGAGAACATGGACCACATTCACAGGTTAGAGAAATAAATGTAATAGGTTCAATGGTTTTGAAAAGCTAACTTTGAGCAGGAATTGTTTTTTAAAATTGCAAAGAATTGAAAAAGTCAATGTGGGATTGGAGGCACAATCTGAGCAGAAAGCACCATAAGCTGCTATGGTGCAACTCTTATGTTGACTAGAAACTTTAATATGATGATGCTCTTCTTTTGATATTTCTTTGAGTTAAATTGTATTGTATGTAGCTGACACAGCACTGTTTGCAGCTCCTCAGTTTATGGTTATCCCGTGACAACAATGTATTCATCATATTTATTATTCTACAAAAGAATTTTTAAATGCACTGATGTGGTGTTTGCATGCTATGCAAGATGGCACATCATGGAAACTTTATAAGGAGCATCGCATATGATATGTGATATTTGGCACCTGGAGGAGTCGGACACGCAGATCCTGAAAAGAAGTAAAGACTCTTTAGCAAAAGCCGTCTTTATTCTGAGTCTAATCTTTACTTTTAGTGAAATGATTTATGAAAACCAATCAGCTGCTCCAGGTGAGGCTCGAACTCACAACCTCGGCATGGCTCAGTGCAAGTACTGCTGTATAAGTACCGCGCGCTAACCGATTGCGCCACTGGAGCTCACTGTTTTCATTTCTCCCCATTTGAGCCATCTAGTGCAAACCAAGTAGATACTGCACTGCTCCATTATTCACTGAACAAGATCGACTCACATGCTAGCATGTTATCATGACTATTAAAAATACAGTCCAAATGGAATAGATTTGATAATTCTGCTATATCATGTGCTCTGTCTATTGAACACCCCATACATTTGCCGTTCTGACACAGTCTAGGATAAACTTATGCTTATTTTTAATTAGCACATAGTTAGAATTTCCCCAAAAATGAAATATAGGCCCCTAAGGCAGGCGAGGTGGCCGAGTGGTTAAGGCGATGGACTGCTAATCCATTGTGCTCTGCACGCGTGGGTTCGAATCCCACCTTTGTCGGAAAGCCATCAGACACTCTTTTGAAGGTGAGCATGTCTCGAAGTACAATTACACTCTCTTTCAAGACACTGCCATAATCCACTAGAAGGGCCCAACTGACTAGTCCATTATGGCATTTTATGTCAAATAAAGGGAAGTATTTTGTGCTTAATTGAAATTAGATCTTTCATGAAGTGTCCAGAGGATTGCCTATTCCTCACTCCTGGCCTTCCAACCAGTTTGGATAGATAGACTGATAAGAAAGCATTTCTTACTCCTAAAGTTTCAGCCGTCTCAAGTGTATGAGTGTTTACATTTGTCTGCCCCACAGAGACAGATCACTTCTAATAAGTGAGTTCTCTATCTGTCACTGATTGCGGACATACTCTCTAGAGCTTTCAGTATGGTCATAAATGTGAATTCTCTTATGTTCTCAAATCAAAATGGAGTTTTTCCTACTTTCAAGAAAAGTGTCTTAAGCATGCTCTTCGATTTGTGCACGCATGTAGTCATTCAAATGCAACTGCATTTCCATACAGAGTCTCAAAATCATAGATATCGTCATACCGCAGTAAGAATACATGTTGCGATTTACAAACTGCAGGCAGGCCGGCCTTGTAGCTCAGTGGCAGAGCACTGGTCTTGTAAACCAGGGGTCATGAGTTCAAGCCTCATCAGGGCCTTTTTATATGTGTGTTTCTGTATGTTGTTTTCGAGTCATTCTGTCTAGGACTCACACCTTGTCTTAAGTTTGCTTATTGACAAGCTTCCCTTTCCTGCTTTCATCTTATCAAGAAGACTTCATGAAAACCATTGAACCATAAACTATTGCCTCACCCCTTCCGATCGCCTGACGAACGCCTGACAAACGCCATTCTCACCCCGCCGGACAAGCCCTGCCGGGCAAAGCCAAATAAGCCATGCATATTTAAAGTTCCTTTGAAAGGCAGAGCGAGGACTAGGACGTCTGTTCCGACTGAGTCTGCATCCACAGAAAGGATGAAATAAGGCTCTAGAAATTTCACCAAGGAGATATGAACTTCATCCCCCTTAAAATACTTTTTCTCCCAGATACCCCGGCTCTTAGTCAAATGAGGTTAATCTTCAAAACCCCACCCCCACTAACCATAAATATTCACCTCTCCTGCTGTCCATTCAATTGATACAAGGTATCTTGTACATGGAGAGAATGTGAGAAAAAGCAGAATTGCTTCATAGATTTGGTGACCTTGGATGGGTGGGCTGGATAAAGAAGTGAACTTGGTTTCCGGAAAGGGAGTATCATGATGGGAATGAGGAAAAGAGAACATGGACCACATTCACAGGTTAGAGAAATAAATGTAATAGGTTCAATGGTTTTGAAAAGCTAACTTTGACCAGGAATTGTTTTTTAAAATTGCAAAGAATTGAAAAAGTCAATGTGGGATTGGAGGCACAATCTGAGCAGAAAGCACCATAAGCTGCTATGGTGCAACTCTTATGTTGACTAGAAACTTTAATATGATGATGCTCTTCTTTTGATATTTCTTTGAGTTAAATTGTATTGTATGTAGCTGACACAGCACTGTTTGCAGCTCCTCAGTTTATGGTTATCCCGTGACAACAATGTATTCATCATATTTATTATTCTACAAAAGAATTTTTAAATGCACTGATGTGGTGTTTGCATGCTATGCAAGATGGCACATCATGGAAACTTTATAAGGAGCATCGCATATGATATGTGATATTTGGCACCTGGAGGAGTCGGACACGCAGATCCTGAAAAGAAGTAAAGACTCTTTAGCAAAAGCCGTCTTTATTCTGAGTCTAATCTTTACTTTTAGTGAAATGATTTATGAAAACCAATCAGCTGCTCCAGGTGAGGCTCGAACTCACAACCTCGGCATGGCTCAGTGCAAGTACTGCTGTATAAGTACCGCGCGCTAACCGATTGCGCCACTGGAGCTCACTGTTTTCATTTCTCCCCATTTGAGCCATCTAGTGCAAACCAAGTAGATACTACACTGCTCCATTATTCACTGAACAAGATCGACTCACATGCTAGCATGTTATCATGACTATTAAAAATACAGTCCAAATGGAATAGATTTGATAATTCTGCTATATCATGTGCTCTGTCTATTGAACACCCCATACATTTGCCGTTCTGACACAGTCTAGGATAAACTTATGCTTATTTTTAATTAGCACATAGTTAGAATTTCCCCAAAAATGAAATATAGGCCCCTAAGGCAGACGAGGTGGCCGAGTGGTTAAGGCGATGGACTGCTAATCCATTGTGCTCTGCACGCGTGGGTTCGAATCCCACCTTCGTCGGAAAGCCATCAGACACTCTTTTGAAGGTGAGCATGTCTCAAAGTACAATTACACTCTCTTTCAAGACACTGCCATAATCCACTAGAAGGGCCCAACTGACTAGTCCATTATGGCATTTTATGTCAAATAAAGGGAAGTATTTTGTGCTTAATTGAAATTAGATCTTTCATGAAGTGTCCAGAGGATTGCCTATTCCTCACTCCTGGCCTTCCAACCAGTTTGGATAGATAGACTGATAAGAAAGCATTTCTTACTCCTAAAGTTTCAGCCGTCTCAAGTGTATGAGTGTTTACATTTGTCTGCCCCACAGAGACAGATCACTTCTAATAAGTGAGTTCTCTATCTGTCACTGATTGCGGACATACTCTCTAGAGCTTTCAGTATGGTCATAAATGTGAATACTCTTATGTTCTCAAATCAAAATGGAGTTTTTCCTACTTTCAAGAAAAGTGTCTTAAGCATGCTCTTCGATTTGTGCACGCATGTAGTCATTCAAATGCAACTGCATTTCCATACAGAGTCTCAAAATCATAGATATCGTCATACCGCAGTAAGAATACATGTTGCGATTTACAAACTGCAGCCAGGCCGGCCTTGTAGCTCAGTGGCAGAGCACTGGTCTTGTAAACCAGGGGTCATGAGTTCAAGCCTCATCAGGGCCTTTTTATATGTGTGTTTCTGTATGTTGTTTTCGAGTCATTCTTTCTAGGACTCACACCTTGTCTTAAGTTTGCTTATTGACAAGCTTCCCTTTCCTGCTTTCATCTTATCAAGAAGACTTCATGAAAACCATTGAACCATAAACTATTGCCTCACCCCTTCCGATCGCCTGACGAACGCCTGACAAACGCCATTCTCACCCCGCCGGGCAAGCATTCTCACCCCGCCGGGCAAGCCCTGCCGGGCAAAGCCAAATAAGCCATGCATATTTAAAGTTCCTTTGAAAGGCAGAGCGAGGACTAGGATGTCTGTTCCGACTGAGTCTGCATCCACAGAAAGGATGAAATAAGGCTCTAGAAATTTCACCAAGGAGATATGAACTTCATCCCCCTTAAAATACTTTTTCTCCCAGATACCCCGGCTCTTAGTCAAATGAGGTTAATCTTCAAAACCCCACCCCCACTAACCATAAATATTCACCTCTCCTGCTGTCCATTCAATTGATACAAGGTATCTTGTACATGGAGAGAATGTGAGAAAAAGCAGAATTGCTTCATAGATTTGGTGACCTTGGATGGGTGGGCTGGATAAAGAAGTGAACTTGGTTTCCGGAAAGGGAGTATCATGATGGGAATGAGGAAAAGAGAACATGGACCACATTCACAGGTTAGAGAAATAAATGTAATAGGTTCAATGGTTTTGAAAAGCTAACTTTGAGCAGGAATTGTTTTTTAAAATTGCAAAGAATTGAAAAAGTCAATGTGGGATTGGAGGCACAATCTGAGCAGAAAGCACCATAAGCTGCTATGGTGCAACTCTTATGTTGACTAGAAACTTTAATATGATGATGCTCTTCTTTTGATATTTCTTTGAGTTAAATTGTATTGTATGTAGCTGACACAGCACTGTTTGCAGCTCCTCAGTTTATGGTTATCCCGTGACAACAATGTATTCATCATATTTATTATTCTACAAAAGAATTTTTAAATGCACTGATGTGGTGTTTGCATGCTATGCAAGATGGCACATCATGGAAACTTTATAAGGAGCATCGCATATGATATGTGATATTTGGCACCTGGAGGAGTCGGACACGCAGATCCTGAAAAGAAGTAAAGACTCTTTAGCAAAAGCCGTCTTTATTCTGAGTCTAATCTTTACTTTTAGTGAAATGGTTTATGAAAACCAATCAGCTGCTCCAGGTGAGGCTCGAACTCACAACCTCGGCATGGCTCAGTGCAAGTACTGCTGTATAAGTACCGCGCGCTAACCGATTGCGCCACTGGAGCTCAATGTTTTCATTTCTCCCCATTTGAGCCATCTAGTGCAAACCAAGTAGATACTGCACTGCTCCATTATTCACTGAACAAGATCGACTCACATGCTAGCATGTTATCATGACTATTAAAAATACAGTCCAAATGGAATAGATTTGATAATTCTGCTATATCATGTGCTCTGTCTATTGAACACCCCATACATTTGCCGTTCTGACACAGTCTAGGATAAACTTATGCTTATTTTTAATTAGCACATAGTTAGAATTTCCCCAAAAATGAAATATAGGCCCCTAAGGCAGACGAGGTGGCCGAGTGGTTAAGGCGATTGACTGCTAATCCATTGTGCTCTGCACGCGTGGGTTCTAATCCCACCTTCGTCGGAAAGCCATCAGACACTCTTTTTAAGGTGAGCATGTCTCGAAGTACAATTACACTCTCTTTCAAGACACTGCCATAATCCACTAGAAGGGCCCAACTGACTAGTCCATTATGGCATTTTATGTCAAATAAAGGGAAGTATTTTGTGCTTAATTGAAATTAGATCTTTCATGAAGTGTCCAGAGGATTGCCTATTCCTCACTCCTGGCCTTCCAACCAGTTTGGATAGATAGACTGATAAGAAAGCATTTCTTACTCCTAAAGTTTCAGCCGTCTCAAGTGTATGAGTGTTTACATTTGTCTGCCCCACAGAGACAGATCACTTCTAATAAGTGAGTTCTCTATCTGTCACTGATTGCGGACATACTCTCTAGAGCTTTCAGTATGGTCATAAATGTGAATACTCTTATGTTCTCAAATCAAAATGGAGTTTTTCCTACTTTCAAGAAAAGTGTCTTAAGCATGCTCTTCGATTTGTGCACGCATGTAGTCATTCAAATGCAACTGCATTTCTATACAGAGTCTCAAAATCATAGATATCGTCATACCGCAGTAAGAATACATGTTGCGATTTACAAACTGCAGGCAGGCCGGCCTTGTAGCTCAGTGGCAGAGCACTGGTCTTGTAAACCAGGGGTCATGAGTTCAAGCCTCATCAGGGCCTTTTTATATGTGTGTTTCTGTATGTTGTTTTCGAGTCATTCTTTCTAGGACTCACACCTTGTCTTAAGTTTGCTTATTGACAAGCTTCCCTTTCCTGCTTTCATCTTATCAAGAAGACTTCATGAAAACCATTGAACCATAAACTATTGCCTCACCCCTTCCGATCGCCTGACGAACGCCTGACAAACGCCATTCTCACCCCGCCGGGCAAGCCCTGCCGGGCAAAGCCAAATAAGCCATGCATATTTAAAGTTCCTTTGAAAGGCAGAGCGAGGACTAGGACGTCTGTTCCGACTGAGTCTGCATCCACAGAAAGGATGAAATAAGGCTCTAGAAATTTCACCAAGGAGATATGAACTTCATCCCCCTTAAAATACTTTTTCTCCCAGATACCCCGGCTCTTAGTCAAATGAGGTTAATCTTCAAAACCCCACCCCCACTAACCATAAATATTCACCTCTCCTGCTGTCCATTCAATTGATACAAGGTATCTTGTACATGGAGAGAATGTGAGAAAAAGCAGAATTGCTTCATAGATTTGGTGACCTTGGATGGGTGGGCTGGATAAAGAAGTGAACTTGGTTTCCGGAAAGGGAGTATCATGATGGGAATGAGGAAAAGAGAACATGGACCACATTCACAGGTTAGAGAAATAAATGTAATAGGTTCAATGGTTTTGAAAAGCTAACTTTGAGCAGGAATTGTTTTTTAAAATTGCAAAGAATTGAAAAAGTCAATGTGGGATTGGAGGCACAATCTGAGCAGAAAGCACCATAAGCTGCTATGGTGCAACTCTTATGTTGACTAGAAACTTTAATATGATGATGCTCTTCTTTTGATATTTCTTTGAGTTAAATTGTATTGTATGTAGCTGACACAGCACTGTTTGCAGCTCCTCAGTTTATGGTTATCCCGTGACAACAATGTATTCATCATATTTATTATTCTACAAAAGAATTTTTAAATGCACTGATGTGGTGTTTGCATGCTATGCAAGATGGCACATCATGGAAACTTTATAAGGAGCATCGCATATGATATGTGATATTTGGCACCTGGAGGAGTCGGACACGCAGATCCTGAAAAGAAGTAAAGACTCTTTAGCAAAAGCCGTCTTTATTCTGAGTCTAATCTTTACTTTTAGTGAAATGATTTATGAAAACCAATCAGCTGCTCCAGGTGAGGCTCGAACTCACAACCTCGGCATGGCTCAGTGCAAGTACTGCTGTATAAGTACCGCGCGCTAACCGATTGCGCCACTGGAGCTCACTGTTTTCATTTCTCCCCATTTGAGCCATCTAGTGCAAACCAAGTAGATACTGCACTGCTCCATTATTCACTGAACAAGATCGACTCACATGCTAGCATGTTATCATGACTATTAAAAATACAGTCCAAATGGAATAGATTTGATAATTCTGCTATATCATGTGCTCTGTCTATTGAACACCCCATACATTTGCCGTTCTGACACAGTCTAGGATAAACTTATGCTTATTTTTAATTAGCACATAGTTAGAATTTCCCCAAAAATGAAATATAGGCCCCTAAGGCAGGCGAGGTGGCCGAGTGGTTAAGGCGATGGACTGCTAATCCATTGTGCTCTGCACGCGTGGGTTCGAATCCCACCTTTGTCGGAAAGCCATCAGACACTCTTTTGAAGGTGAGCATGTCTCGAAGTACAATTACACTCTCTTTCAAGACACTGCCATAATCCACTAGAAGGGCCCAACTGACTAGTCCATTATGGCATTTTATGTCAAATAAAGGGAAGTATTTTGTGCTTAATTGAAATTAGATCTTTCATGAAGTGTCCAGAGGATTGCCTATTCCTCACTCCTGGCCTTCCAACCAGTTTGGATAGATAGACTGATAAGAAAGCATTTCTTACTCCTAAAGTTTCAGCCGTCTCAAGTGTATGAGTGTTTACATTTGTCTGCCCCACAGAGACAGATCACTTCTAATAAGTGAGTTCTCTATCTGTCACTGATTGCGGACATACTCTCTAGAGCTTTCAGTATGGTCATAAATGTGAATTCTCTTATGTTCTCAAATCAAAATGGAGTTTTTCCTACTTTCAAGAAAAGTGTCTTAAGCATGCTCTTCGATTTGTGCACGCATGTAGTCATTCAAATGCAACTGCATTTCCATACAGAGTCTCAAAATCATAGATATCGTCATACCGCAGTAAGAATACATGTTGCGATTTACAAACTGCAGGCAGGCTGGCCTTGTAGCTCAGTGGCAGAGCACTGGTCTTGTAAACCAGGGGTCATGAGTTCAAGCCTCATCAGGGCCTTTTTATATGTGTGTTTCTGTATGTTGTTTTTGAGTCATTCTTTCTAGGACTCACACCTTGTCTTAAGTTTGCTTATTGACAAGCTTCCCTTTCCTGCTTTCATCTTATCAAGAAGACTTCATGAAAACCATTGAACCATAAACTATTGCCTCACCCCTTCCGATCGCCTGACGAACGCCTGACAAACGCCATTCTCACCCCGCCGGGCAAGCCCTGCCGGGCAAAGCCAAATAAGCCATGCATATTTAAAGTTCCTTTGAAAGGCAGAGCGAGGACTAGGACGTCTGTTCCGACTGAGTCTGCATCCACAGAAAGGATGAAATAAGGCTCTAGAAATTTCACCAAGGAGATATGAACTTCATCCCCCTTAAAATACGTTTTCTCCCAGATACCCCGGCTCTTAGTCAAATGAGGTTAATCTTCAAAACCCCACCCCCACTAACCATAAATATTCACCTCTCCTGCTGTCCATTCAATTGATACAAGGTATCTTGTACATGGAGAGAATGTGAGAAAAAGCAGAATTGCTTCATAGATTTGGTGACCTTGGATGGGTGGGCTGGATAAAGAAGTGAACTTGGTTTCCGGAAAGGGAGTATCATGATGGGAATGAGGAAAAGAGAACATGGACCACATTCACAGGTTAGAGAAATAAATGTAATGGGTTCAATGGTTTTGAAAAGCTAACTTTGAGCAGGAATTGTTTTTTAAAATTGCAAAGAATTAAAAAAGTCAATGTGGGATTGGAGGCACAATCTGAGCAGAAAGCACCATAAGCTGCTATGGTGCAACTCTTATGTTGACTAGAAACTTTAATATGATGATGCTCTTCTTTTGATATTTCTTTGAGTTAAATTGCATTGTATGTAGCTGACACAGCACTGTTTGCAGCTCCTCAGTTTATGGTTATCCCGTGACAACAATGTATTCATCATATTTATTATTCTACAAAAGAATTTTTAAATGCACTGATGTGGTGTTTGCATGCTATGCAAGATGGCACATCATGGAAACTTTATAAGGAGCATCGCATATGATATGTGATATTTGGCACCTGGAGGAGTCGGACACGCAGATCCTGAAAAGAAGTAAAGACTCTTTAGCAAAAGCCGTCTTTATTCTGAGTCTAATCTTTACTTTTAGTGAAATGATTTATGAAAACCAATCAGCTGCTCCAGGTGAGGCTCGAACTCGCAACCTCGGCATGGCTCAGTGCAAGTACTGCTGTATAAGTACCGCGCGCTAACCGATTGCACCACTGGAGCTCACTGTTTTCATTTCTCCCCATTTGAGCCATCTAGTGCAAACCAAGTAGATACTGCACTGCTCCATTATTCACTGAACAAGATCGACTCACATGCTAGCATGTTATCATGACTATTAAAAATACAGTCCAAATGGAATAGATTTGATAATTCTGCTATATCATGTGCTCTGTCTATTGAACACCCCATACATTTGCCGTTCTGACACAGTCTAGGATAAACTTATGCTTATTTTTAATTAGCACATAGTTAGAATTTCCCCAAAAATGAAATATAGGCCCCTAAGGCAGACGAGGTGGCCGAGTGGTTAAGACGATGGACTGCTAATCCATTGTGCTCTGCACGCGTGGGTTCGAATCCCACCTTCGTCGGAAAGCCATCAGACACTCTTTTTAAGGTGAGCATGTCTCGAAGTACAATTACACTCTCTTTCAAGACACTGCCATAATCCACTAGAAGGGCCCAACTGACTAGTCCATTATGGCATTTTATGTCAAATAAAGGGAAGTATTTTGTGCTTAATTGAAATTAGATCTTTCATGAAGTGTCCAGAGGTTTGCCTATTCCTCACTCCTGGCCTTCCAACCAGTTTGGATAGATAGACTGATAAGAAAGCATTTCTTACTCCTAAAGTTTCAGCCGTCTCAAGTGTATGAGTGTTTACATTTGTCTGCCCCACAGAGACAGATCACTTCTAATAAGTGAGTTCTCTATCTGTCACTGATTGCGGACATACTCTCTAGAGCTTTCAGTATGGTCATAAATGTGAATACTCTTATGTTCTCAAATCAAAATGGAGTTTTTCCTACTTTCAAGAAAAGTGTCTTAAGCATGCTCTTCGATTTGTGCACGCATGTAGTCATTCAAATGCAACTGCATTTCCATACAGAGTCTCAAAATCATAGATATCGTCATACCGCAGTAAGAATACATGTTGCGATTTACAAACTGCAGGCAGGCCGGCCTTGTAGCTCAGTGGCAGAGCACTGGTCTTGTAAACCAGGGGTCATGAGTTCAAGCCTCATCAGGGCCTTTTTATATGTGTGTTTCTGTATGTTGTTTTCGAGTCATTCTTTCTAGGACTCACACCTTGTCTTAAGTTTGCTTATTGACAAGCTTCCCTTTCCTGCTTTCATCTTATCAAGAAGACTTCATGAAAACCATTGAACCATAAACTATTGCCTCACCCCTTCCGATCGCCTGACGAACGCCTGACAAACGCCATTCTCACCCCGCCGGACAAGCCCTGCCGGGCAAAGCCAAATAAGCCATGCATATTTAAAGTTCCTTTGAAAGGCAGAGCGAGGACTAGGACGTCTGTTCCGACTGAGTCTGCATCCACAGAAAGGATGAAATAAGGCTCTAGAAATTTCACCAAGGAGATATGAACTTCATCCCCCTTAAAATACTTTTTCTCCCAGATACCCCGGCTCTTAGTCAAATGAGGTTAATCTTCAAAACCCCACCCCCACTAACCATAAATATTCACCTCTCCTGCTGTCCATTCAATTGATACAAGGTATCTTGTACATGGAGAGAATGTGAGAAAAAGCAGAATTGCTTCATAGATTTGGTGACCTTGGATGGGTGGGCTGGATAAAGAAGTGAACTTGGTTTCCGGAAAGGGAGTATCATGATGGGAATGAGGAAAAGAGAACATGGACCACATTCACAGGTTAGAGAAATAAATGTAATAGGTTCAATGGTTTTGAAAAGCTAACTTTGACCAGGAATTGTTTTTTAAAATTGCAAAGAATTGAAAAAGTCAATGTGGGATTGGAGGCACAATCTGAGCAGAAAGCACCATAAGCTGCTATGGTGCAACTCTTATGTTGACTAGAAACTTTAATATGATGATGCTCTTCTTTTGATATTTCTTTGAGTTAAATTGTATTGTATGTAGCTGACACAGCACTGTTTGCAGCTCCTCAGTTTATGGTTATCCCGTGACAACAATGTATTCATCATATTTATTATTCTACAAAAGAATTTTTAAATGCACTGATGTGGTGTTTGCATGCTATGCAAGATGGCACATCATGGAAACTTTATAAGGAGCATCGCATATGATATGTGATATTTGGCACCTGGAGGAGTCGGACACGCAGATCCTGAAAAGAAGTAAAGACTCTTTAGCAAAAGCCGTCTTTATTCTGAGTCTAATCTTTACTTTTAGTGAAATGATTTATGAAAACCAATCAGCTGCTCCAGGTGAGGCTCGAACTCACAACCTCGGCATGGCTCAGTGCAAGTACTGCTGTATAAGTACCGCGCGCTAACCGATTGCGCCACTGGAGCTCACTGTTTTCATTTCTCCCCATTTGAGCCATCTAGTGCAAACCAAGTAGATACTACACTGCTCCATTATTCACTGAACAAGATCGACTCACATGCTAGCATGTTATCATGACTATTAAAAATACAGTCCAAATGGAATAGATTTGATAATTCTGCTATATCATGTGCTCTGTCTATTGAACACCCCATACATTTGCCGTTCTGACACAGTCTAGGATAAACTTATGCTTATTTTTAATTAGCACATAGTTAGAATTTCCCCAAAAATGAAATATAGGCCCCTAAGGCAGACGAGGTGGCCGAGTGGTTAAGGCGATGGACTGCTAATCCATTGTGCTCTGCACGCGTGGGTTCGAATCCCACCTTCGTCGGAAAGCCATCAGACACTCTTTTGAAGGTGAGCATGTCTCAAAGTACAATTACACTCTCTTTCAAGACACTGCCATAATCCACTAGAAGGGCCCAACTGACTAGTCCATTATGGCATTTTATGTCAAATAAAGGGAAGTATTTTGTGCTTAATTGAAATTAGATCTTTCATGAAGTGTCCAGAGGATTGCCTATTCCTCACTCCTGGCCTTCCAACCAGTTTGGATAGATAGACTGATAAGAAAGCATTTCTTACTCCTAAAGTTTCAGCCGTCTCAAGTGTATGAGTGTTTACATTTGTCTGCCCCACAGAGACAGATCACTTCTAATAAGTGAGTTCTCTATCTGTCACTGATTGCGGACATACTCTCTAGAGCTTTCAGTATGGTCATAAATGTGAATACTCTTATGTTCTCAAATCAAAATGGAGTTTTTCCTACTTTCAAGAAAAGTGTCTTAAGCATGCTCTTCGATTTGTGCACGCATGTAGTCATTCAAATGCAACTGCATTTCCATACAGAGTCTCAAAATCATAGATATCGTCATACCGCAGTAAGAATACATGTTGCGATTTACAAACTGCAGCCAGGCCGGCCTTGTAGCTCAGTGGCAGAGCACTGGTCTTGTAAACCAGGGGTCATGAGTTCAAGCCTCATCAGGGCCTTTTTATATGTGTGTTTCTGTATGTTGTTTTCGAGTCATTCTTTCTAGGACTCACACCTTGTCTTAAGTTTGCTTATTGACAAGCTTCCCTTTCCTGCTTTCATCTTATCAAGAAGACTTCATGAAAACCATTGAACCATAAACTATTGCCTCACCCCTTCCGATCGCCTGACGAACGCCTGACAAACGCCATTCTCACCCCGCCGGGCAAGCATTCTCACCCCGCCGGGCAAGCCCTGCCGGGCAAAGCCAAATAAGCCATGCATATTTAAAGTTCCTTTGAAAGGCAGAGCGAGGACTAGGACGTCTGTTCCGACTGAGTCTGCATCCACAGAAAGGATGAAATAAGGCTCTAGAAATTTCACCAAGGAGATATGAACTTCATCCCCCTTAAAATACTTTTTCTCCCAGATACCCCGGCTCTTAGTCAAATGAGGTTAATCTTCAAAACCCCACCCCCACTAACCATAAATATTCACCTCTCCTGCTGTCCATTCAATTGATACAAGGTATCTTGTACATGGAGAGAATGTGAGAAAAAGCAGAATTGCTTCATAGATTTGGTGACCTTGGATGGGTGGGCTGGATAAAGAAGTGAACTTGGTTTCCGGAAAGGGAGTATCATGATGGGAATGAGGAAAAGAGAACATGGACCACATTCACAGGTTAGAGAAATAAATGTAATAGGTTCAATGGTTTTGAAAAGCTAACTTTGAGCAGGAATTGTTTTTTAAAATTGCAAAGAATTGAAAAAGTCAATGTGGGATTGGAGGCACAATCTGAGCAGAAAGCACCATAAGCTGCTATGGTGCAACTCTTATGTTGACTAGAAACTTTAATATGATGATGCTCTTCTTTTGATATTTCTTTGAGTTAAATTGTATTGTATGTAGCTGACACAGCACTGTTTGCAGCTCCTCAGTTTATGGTTATCCCGTGACAACAATGTATTCATCATATTTATTATTCTACAAAAGAATTTTTAAATGCACTGATGTGGTGTTTGCATGCTATGCAAGATGGCACATCATGGAAACTTTATAAGGAGCATCGCATATGATATGTGATATTTGGCACCTGGAGGAGTCGGACACGCAGATCCTGAAAAGAAGTAAAGACTCTTTAGCAAAAGCCGTCTTTATTCTGAGTCTAATCTTTACTTTTAGTGAAATGGTTTATGAAAACCAATCAGCTGCTCCAGGTGAGGCTCGAACTCACAACCTCGGCATGGCTCAGTGCAAGTACTGCTGTATAAGTACCGCGCGCTAACCGATTGCGCCACTGGAGCTCACTGTTTTCATTTCTCCCCATTTGAGCCATCTAGTGCAAACCAAGTAGATACTGCACTGCTCCATTATTCACTGAACAAGATCGACTCACATGCTAGCATGTTATCATGACTATTAAAAATACAGTCCAAATGGAATAGATTTGATAATTCTGCTATATCATGTGCTCTGTCTATTGAACACCCCATACATTTGCCGTTCTGACACAGTCTAGGATAAACTTATGCTTATTTTTAATTAGCACATAGTTAGAATTTCCCCAAAAATGAAATATAGGCCCCTAAGGCAGACGAGGTGGCCGAGTGGTTAAGGCGATTGACTGCTAATCCATTGTGCTCTGCACGCGTGGGTTCTAATCCCACCTTCGTCGGAAAGCCATCAGACACTCTTTTTAAGGTGAGCATGTCTCGAAGTACAATTACACTCTCTTTCAAGACACTGCCATAATCCACTAGAAGGGCCCAACTGACTAGTCCATTATGGCATTTTATGTCAAATAAAGGGAAGTATTTTGTGCTTAATTGAAATTAGATCTTTCATGAAGTGTCCAGAGGATTGCCTATTCCTCACTCCTGGCCTTCCAACCAGTTTGGATAGATAGACTGATAAGAAAGCATTTCTTACTCCTAAAGTTTCAGCCGTCTCAAGTGTATGAGTGTTTACATTTGTCTGCCCCACAGAGACAGATCACTTCTAATAAGTGAGTTCTCTATCTGTCACTGATTGCGGACATACTCTCTAGAGCTTTCAGTATGGTCATAAATGTGAATACTCTTATGTTCTCAAATCAAAATGGAGTTTTTCCTACTTTCAAGAAAAGTGTCTTAAGCATGCTCTTCGATTTGTGCACGCATGTAGTCATTCAAATGCAACTGCATTTCCATACAGAGTCTCAAAATCATAGATATCGTCATACCGCAGTAAGAATACATGTTGCGATTTACAAATTGCAGGCAGGCCGGCCTTGTAGCTCAGTGGCAGAGCACTGGTCTTGTAAACCAGGGGTCATGAGTTCAAGCCTCATCAGGGCCTTTTTATATGTGTGTTTCTGTATGTTGTTTTCGAGTCATTCTTTCTAGGACTCACACCTTGTCTTAAGTTTGCTTATTGACAAGCTTCCCTTTCCTGCTTTCATCTTATCAAGAAGACTTCATGAAAACCATTGAACCATAAACTATTGCCTCACCCCTTCCGATCGCCTGACGAACGCCTGACAAACGCCATTCTCACCCCGCCGGGCAAGCCCTGCCGGGCAAAGCCAAATAAGCCATGCATATTTAAAGTTCCTTTGAAAGGCAGAGCGAGGACTAGGACGTCTGTTCCGACTGAGTCTGCATCCACAGAAAGGATGAAATAAGGCTCTAGAAATTTCACCAAGGAGATATGAACTTCATCCCCCTTAAAATACTTTTTCTCCCAGATACCCCGGCTCTTAGTCAAATGAGGTTAATCTTCAAAACCCCACCCCACTAACCATAAATATTCACCTCTCCTGCTGTCCATTCAATTGATACAAGGTATCTTGTACATGGAGAGAATGTGAGAAAAAGCAGAATTGCTTCATAGATTTGGTGACCTTGGATGGGTGGGCTGGATAAAGAAGTGAACTTGGTTTCCGGAAAGGGAGTATCATGATGGGAATGAGGAAAAGAGAACATGGACCACATTCACAGGTTAGAGAAATAAATGTAATAGGTTCAATGGTTTTGAAAAGCTAACTTTGAGCAGGAATTGTTTTTTAAAATTGCAAAGAATTGAAAAAGTCAATGTGGGATTGGAGGCACAATCTGAGCAGAAAGCACCATAAGCTGCTATGGTGCAACTCTTATGTTGACTAGAAACTTTAATATGATGATGCTCTTCTTTTGATATTTCTTTGAGTTAAATTGTATTGTATGTAGCTGACACAGCACTGTTTGCAGCTCCTCAGTTTATGGTTATACCGTGACAACAATGTATTCATCATATTTATTATTCTACAAAAGAATTTTTAAATGCACTGATGTGGTGTTTGCATGCTATGCAAGATGGCACATCATGGAAACTTTATAAGGAGCATCGCATATGATATGTGATATTTGGCACCTGGAGGAGTCGGACACGCAGATCCTGAAAAGAAGTAAAGACTCTTTAGCAAAAGCCGTCTTTATTCTGAGTCTAATCTTTACTTTTAGTGAAATGATTTATGAAAACCAATCAGCTGCTCCAGGTGAGGCTCGAACTCACAACCTCGGCATGGCTCAGTGCAAGTACTGCTGTATAAGTACCGCGCGCTAACCGATTGCGCCACTGGAGCTCACTGTTTTCATTTCTCCCCATTTGAGCCATCTAGTGCAAACCAAGTAGATACTGCACTGCTCCATTATTCACTGAACAAGATCGACTCACATGCTAGCATGTTATCATGACTATTAAAAATACAGTCCAAATGGAATAGATTTGATAATTCTGCTATATCATGTGCTCTGTCTATTGAACACCCCATACATTTGCCGTTCTGACACAGTCTAGGATAAACTTATGCTTATTTTTAATTAGCACATAGTTAGAATTTCCCCAAAAATGAAATATAGGCCCCTAAGGCAGGCGAGGTGGCCGAGTGGTTAAGGCGATGGACTGCTAATCCATTGTGCTCTGCACGCGTGGGTTCGAATCCCACCTTTGTCGGAAAGCCATCAGACACTCTTTTGAAGGTGAGCATGTCTCGAAGTACAATTACACTCTCTTTCAAGACACTGCCATAATCCACTAGAAGGGCCCAACTGACTAGTCCATTATGGCATTTTATGTCAAATAAAGGGAAGTATTTTGTGCTTAATTGAAATTAGATCTTTCATGAAGTGTCCAGAGGATTGCCTATTCCTCACTCCTGGCCTTCCAACCAGTTTGGATAGATAGACTGATAAGAAAGCATTTCTTACTCCTAAAGTTTCAGCCGTCTCAAGTGTATGAGTGTTTACATTTGTCTGCCCCACAGAGACAGATCACTTCTAATAAGTGAGTTCTCTATCTGTCACTGATTGCGGACATACTCTCTAGAGCTTTCAGTATGGTCATAAATGTGAATACTCTTATGTTCTCAAATCAAAATGGAGTTTTTCCTACTTTCAAGAAAAGTGTCTTAAGCATGCTCTTCGATTTGTGCACGCATGTAGTCATTCAAATGCAACTGCATTTCCATACAGAGTCTCAAAATCATAGATATTGTCATACCGCAGTAAGAATACATGTTGCGATTTACAAACTGCAGGCAGGCCGGCCTTGTAGCTCAGTGGCAGAGCACTGGTCTTGTAAACCAGGGGTCATGAGTTCAAGCCTCATCAGGGCCTTTTTATATGTGTGTTTCTGTATGTTGTTTTCGAGTCATTCTTTCTAGGACTCACACCTTGTCTTAAGTTTGCTTATTGACAAGCTTCCCTTTCCTGCTTTCATCTTATCAAGAAGACTTCATGAAAACCATTGAACCATAAACTATTGCCTCACCCCTTCCGATCGCCTGACGAACGCCTGACAAACGCCATTCTCACCCCGCCGGGCAAGCCCTGCCGGGCAAAGCCAAATAAGCCATGCATATTTAAAGTTCCTTTGAAAGGCAGAGCGAGGACTAGGACGTCTGTTCCGACTGAGTCTGCATCCACAGAAAGGATGAAATAAGGCTCTAGAAATTTCACCAAGGAGATATGAACTTCATCCCCCTTAAAATACTTTTTCTCCCAGATACCCCGGCTCTTAGTCAAATGAGGTTAATCTTCAAAACCCCACCCCCACTAACCATAAATATTCACCTCTCCTGCTGTCCATTCAATTGATACAAGGTATCTTGTACATGGAGAGAATGTGAGAAAAAGCAGAATTGCTTCATAGATTTGGTGACCTTGGATGGGTGGGCTGGATAAAGAAGTGAACTTGGTTTCCGGAAAGGGAGTATCATGATGGGAATGAGGAAAAGAGAACATGGACCACATTCACAGGTTAGAGAAATAAATGTAATAGGTTCAATGGTTTTGAAAAGCTAACTTTGAGCAGGAATTGTTTTTTAAAATTGCAAAGAATTGAAAAAGTCAATGTGGGATTGGAGGCACAATCTGAGCAGAAAGCACCATAAGCTGCTATGGTGCAACTCTTATGTTGACTAGAAACTTTAATATGATGATGCTCTTCTTTTGATATTTCTTTGAGTTAAATTGTATTGTATGTAGCTGACACAGCACTGTTTGCAGCTCCTCAGTTTATGGTTATCCCGTGACAACAATGTATTCATCATATTTATTATTCTACAAAAGAATTTTTAAATGCACTGATGTGGTGTTTGCATGCTATGCAAGATGGCACATCATGGAAACTTTATAAGGAGCATCGCATATGATATGTGATATTTGGCACCTGGAGGAGTCGGACACGCAGATCCTGAAAAGAAGTAAAGACTCTTTAGCAAAAGCCGTCTTTATTCTGAGTCTAATCTTTACTTTTAGTGAAATGGTTTATGAAAACCAATCAGCTGCTCCAGGTGAGGCTCGAACTCACAACCTCGGCATGGCTCAGTGCAAGTACTGCTGTATAAGTACCGCAAGCTAACCGATTGCGCCACTGGAGCTCACTGTTTTCATTTCTCCCCATTTGAGCCATCTAGTGCAAACCAAGTAGATACTGCACTGCTCCATTATTCACTGAACAAGATCGACTCACATGCTAGCATGTTATCATGACTATTAAAAATACAGTCCAAATGGAATAGATTTGATAATTCTGCTATATCATGTGCTCTGTCTATTGAACACCCCATACATTTGCCGTTCTGACACAGTCTAGGATAAACTTATGCTTATTTTTAATTAGCACATAGTTAGAATTTCCCCAAAAATGAAATATAGGCCCCTAAGGCAGACGAGGTGGCCGAGTGGTTAAGGCGATGGACTGCTAATCCATTGTGCTCTGCACGCGTGGGTTCGAATCCCACCTTCGTCGGAAAGCCATCAGACACTCTTTTTAAGGTGAGCATGTCTCGAAGTACAATTACACTCTCTTTCAAGACACTGCCATAATCCACTAGAAGGGCCCAACTGACTAGTCCATTATGGCATTTTATATCAAATAAAGGGAAGTATTTTGTGCTTAATTGAAATTAGATCTTTCATGAAGTGTCCAGAGGTTTGCCTATTCCTCACTCCTGGCCTTCCAACCAGTTTGGATAGATAGACTGATAAGAAAGCATTTCTTACTCCTAAAGTTTCAGCCGTCTCAAGTGTATGAGTGTTTACATTTGTCTGCCCCACAGAGACAGATCACTTCTAATAAGTGAGTTCTCTATCTGTCACTGATTGCGGACATACTCTCTAGAGCTTTCAGTATGGTCATAAATGTGAATACTCTTATGTTCTCAAATCAAAATGGAGTTTTTCCTACTTTCAAGACAAGTGTCTTAAGCATGCTCTTCGATTTGTGCACGCATGTAGTCATTCAAATGCAACTGCATTTCCATACAGAGTCTCAAAATCATAGATATCGTCATTCCGCAGTAAGAATACATGTTGCGATTTACAAACTGCAGGCAGGCTGGCCTTGTAGCTCAGTGGCAGAGCACTGGTCTTGTAAACCAGGGGTCATGAGTTCAAGCCTCATCAGGGCCTTTTTATATGTGTGTTTCTGTATGTTGTTTTCGAGTCATTCTTTCTAGGACTCACACCTTGTCTTAAGTTTGCTTATTGACAAGCTTCCCTTTCCTGCTTTCATCTTATCAAGAAGACTTCATGAAAACCATTGAACCATAAACTATTGCCTCACCCCTTCCGATCGCCTGACGAACGCCTGACAAACGCCATTCTCACCCCGCCGGGCAAGCATTCTCACCCCGCCGGGCAAGCCCTGCCGGGCAAAGCCAAATAAGCCATGCATATTTAAAGTTCCTTTGAAAGGCAGAGCGAGGACTAGGACGTCTGTTCCGACTGAGTCTGCATCCACAGAAAGGATGAAATAAGGCTCTAGAAATTTCACCAAGGAGATATGAACTTCATCCCCCTTAAAATACTTTTTCTCCCAGATACCCCGGCTCTTAGTCAAATGAGGTTAATCTTCAAAACCCCACCCCCACTAACCATAAATATTCACCTCTCCTGCTGTCCATTCAATTGATACAAGGTATCTTGTACATGGAGAGAATGTGAGAAAAAGCAGAATTGCTTCATAGATTTGGTGACCTTGGATGGGTGGGCTGGATAAAGAAGTGAACTTGGTTTCCGGAAAGGGAGTATCATGATGGGAATGAGGAAAAGAGAACATGGACCACATTCACAGGTTAGAGAAATAAATGTAATAGGTTCAATGGTTTTGAAAAGCTAACTTTGAGCAGGAATTGTTTTTTAAAATTGCAAAGAATTGAAAAAGTCAATGTGGGATTGGAGGCACAATCTGAGCAGAAAGCACCATAAGCTGCTATGGTGCAACTCTTATGTTGACTAGAAACTTTAATATGATGATGCTCTTCTTTTGATATTTCTTTGAGTTAAATTGTATTGTATGTAGCTGACACAGCACTGTTTGCAGCTCCTCAGTTTATGGTTATCCCGTGACAACAATGTATTCATCATATTTATTATTCTACAAAAGAATTTTTAAATGCACTGATGTGGTGTTTGCATGCTATGCAAGATGGCACATCATGGAAACTTTATAAGGAGCATCGCATATGATATGTGATATTTGGCACCTGGAGGAGTCGGACACGCAGATCCTGAAAAGAAGTAAAGACTCTTTAGCAAAAGCCGTCTTTATTCTGAGTCTAATCTTTACTTTTAGTGAAATGGTTTATGAAAACCAATCAGCTGCTCCAGGTGAGGCTCGAACTCACAACCTCGGCATGGCTCAGTGCAAGTACTGCTGTATAAGTACCGCGCGCTAACCGATTGCGCCACTGGAGCTCACTGTTTTCATTTCTCCCCATTTGAGCCATCTAGTGCAAACCAAGTAGATACTGCACTGCTCCATTATTCACTGAACAAGATCGACTCACATGCTAGCATGTTATCATGACTATTAAAAATACAGTCCAAATGGAATAGATTTGATAATTCTGCTATATCATGTGCTCTGTCTATTGAACACCCCATACATTTGCCGTTCTGACACAGTCTAGGATAAACTTATGCTTATTTTTAATTAGCACATAGTTAGAATTTCCCCAAAAATGAAATATAGGCCCCTAAGGCAGACGAGGTGGCCGAGTGGTTAAGGCGATTGACTGCTAATCCATTGTGCTCTGCACGCGTGGGTTCTAATCCCACCTTCGTCGGAAAGCCATCAGACACTCTTTTTAAGGTGAGCATGTCTCGAAGTACAATTACACTCTCTTTCAAGACACTGCCATAATCCACTAGAAGGGCCCAACTGACTAGTCCATTATGGCATTTTATGTCAAATAAAGGGAAGTATTTTGTGCTTAATTGAAATTAGATCTTTCATGAAGTGTCCAGAGGATTGCCTATTCCTCACTCCTGGCCTTCCAACCAGTTTGGATAGATAGACTGATAAGAAAGCATTTCTTACTCCTAAAGTTTCAGCCGTCTCAAGTGTATGAGTGTTTACATTTGTCTGCCCCACAGAGACAGATCACTTCTAATAAGTGAGTTCTCTATCTGTCACTGATTGCGGACATACTCTCTAGAGCTTTCAGTATGGTCATAAATGTGAATACTCTTATGTTCTCAAATCAAAATGGAGTTTTTCCTACTTTCAAGAAAAGTGTCTTAAGCATGCTCTTCGATTTGTGCACGCATGTAGTCATTCAAATGCAACTGCATTTCCATACAGAGTCTCAAAATCATAGATATCGTCATACCGCAGTAAGAATACATGTTGCGATTTACAAATTGCAGGCAGGCCGGCCTTGTAGCTCAGTGGCAGAGCACTGGTCTTGTAAACCAGGGGTCATGAGTTCAAGCCTCATCAGGGCCTTTTTATATGTGTGTTTCTGTATGTTGTTTTCGAGTCATTCTTTCTAGGACTCACACCTTGTCTTAAGTTTGCTTATTGACAAGCTTCCCTTTCCTGCTTTCATCTTATCAAGAAGACTTCATGAAAACCATTGAACCATAAACTATTGCCTCACCCCTTCCGATCGCCTGACGAACGCCTGACAAACGCCATTCTCACCCCGCCGGGCAAGCCCTGCCGGGCAAAGCCAAATAAGCCATGCATATTTAAAGTTCCTTTGAAAGGCAGAGCGAGGACTAGGACGTCTGTTCCGACTGAGTCTGCATCCACAGAAAGGATGAAATAAGGCTCTAGAAATTTCACCAAGGAGATATGAACTTCATCCCCCTTAAAATACTTTTTCTCCCAGATACCCCGGCTCTTAGTCAAATGAGGTTAATCTTCAAAACCCCACCCCACTAACCATAAATATTCACCTCTCCTGCTGTCCATTCAATTGATACAAGGTATCTTGTACATGGAGAGAATGTGAGAAAAAGCAGAATTGCTTCATAGATTTGGTGACCTTGGATGGGTGGGCTGGATAAAGAAGTGAACTTGGTTTCCGGAAAGGGAGTATCATGATGGGAATGAGGAAAAGAGAACATGGACCACATTCACAGGTTAGAGAAATAAATGTAATAGGTTCAATGGTTTTGAAAAGCTAACTTTGAGCAGGAATTGTTTTTTAAAATTGCAAAGAATTGAAAAAGTCAATGTGGGATTGGAGGCACAATCTGAGCAGAAAGCACCATAAGCTGCTATGGTGCAACTCTTATGTTGACTAGAAACTTTAATATGATGATGCTCTTCTTTTGATATTTCTTTGAGTTAAATTGTATTGTATGTAGCTGACACAGCACTGTTTGCAGCTCCTCAGTTTATGGTTATACCGTGACAACAATGTATTCATCATATTTATTATTCTACAAAAGAATTTTTAAATGCACTGATGTGGTGTTTGCATGCTATGCAAGATGGCACATCATGGAAACTTTATAAGGAGCATCGCATATGATATGTGATATTTGGCACCTGGAGGAGTCGGACACGCAGATCCTGAAAAGAAGTAAAGACTCTTTAGCAAAAGCCGTCTTTATTCTGAGTCTAATCTTTACTTTTAGTGAAATGATTTATGAAAACCAATCAGCTGCTCCAGGTGAGGCTCGAACTCACAACCTCGGCATGGCTCAGTGCAAGTACTGCTGTATAAGTACCGCGCGCTAACCGATTGCGCCACTGGAGCTCACTGTTTTCATTTCTCCCCATTTGAGCCATCTAGTGCAAACCAAGTAGATACTGCACTGCTCCATTATTCACTGAACAAGATCGACTCACATGCTAGCATGTTATCATGACTATTAAAAATACAGTCCAAATGGAATAGATTTGATAATTCTGCTATATCATGTGCTCTGTCTATTGAACACCCCATACATTTGCCGTTCTGACACAGTCTAGGATAAACTTATGCTTATTTTTAATTAGCACATAGTTAGAATTTCCCCAAAAATGAAATATAGGCCCCTAAGGCAGGCGAGGTGGCCGAGTGGTTAAGGCGATGGACTGCTAATCCATTGTGCTCTGCACGCGTGGGTTCGAATCCCACCTTTGTCGGAAAGCCATCAGACACTCTTTTGAAGGTGAGCATGTCTCGAAGTACAATTACACTCTCTTTCAAGACACTGCCATAATCCACTAGAAGGGCCCAACTGACTAGTCCATTATGGCATTTTATGTCAAATAAAGGGAAGTATTTTGTGCTTAATTGAAATTAGATCTTTCATGAAGTGTCCAGAGGATTGCCTATTCCTCACTCCTGGCCTTCCAACCAGTTTGGATAGATAGACTGATAAGAAAGCATTTCTTACTCCTAAAGTTTCAGCCGTCTCAAGTGTATGAGTGTTTACATTTGTCTGCCCCACAGAGACAGATCACTTCTAATAAGTGAGTTCTCTATCTGTCACTGATTGCGGACATACTCTCTAGAGCTTTCAGTATGGTCATAAATGTGAATACTCTTATGTTCTCAAATCAAAATGGAGTTTTTCCTACTTTCAAGAAAAGTGTCTTAAGCATGCTCTTCGATTTGTGCACGCATGTAGTCATTCAAATGCAACTGCATTTCCATACAGAGTCTCAAAATCATAGATATTGTCATACCGCAGTAAGAATACATGTTGCGATTTACAAACTGCAGGCAGGCCGGCCTTGTAGCTCAGTGGCAGAGCACTGGTCTTGTAAACCAGGGGTCATGAGTTCAAGCCTCATCAGGGCCTTTTTATATGTGTGTTTCTGTATGTTGTTTTCGAGTCATTCTTTCTAGGACTCACACCTTGTCTTAAGTTTGCTTATTGACAAGCTTCCCTTTCCTGCTTTCATCTTATCAAGAAGACTTCATGAAAACCATTGAACCATAAACTATTGCCTCACCCCTTCCGATCGCCTGACGAACGCCTGACAAACGCCATTCTCACCCCGCCGGGCAAGCCCTGCCGGGCAAAGCCAAATAAGCCATGCATATTTAAAGTTCCTTTGAAAGGCAGAGCGAGGACTAGGACGTCTGTTCCGACTGAGTCTGCATCCACAGAAAGGATGAAATAAGGCTCTAGAAATTTCACCAAGGAGATATGAACTTCATCCCCCTTAAAATACTTTTTCTCCCAGATACCCCGGCTCTTAGTCAAATGAGGTTAATCTTCAAAACCCCACCCCCACTAACCATAAATATTCACCTCTCCTGCTGTCCATTCAATTGATACAAGGTATCTTGTACATGGAGAGAATGTGAGAAAAAGCAGAATTGCTTCATAGATTTGGTGACCTTGGATGGGTGGGCTGGATAAAGAAGTGAACTTGGTTTCCGGAAAGGGAGTATCATGATGGGAATGAGGAAAAGAGAACATGGACCACATTCACAGGTTAGAGAAATAAATGTAATAGGTTCAATGGTTTTGAAAAGCTAACTTTGAGCAGGAATTGTTTTTTAAAATTGCAAAGAATTGAAAAAGTCAATGTGGGATTGGAGGCACAATCTGAGCAGAAAGCACCATAAGCTGCTATGGTGCAACTCTTATGTTGACTAGAAACTTTAATATGATGATGCTCTTCTTTTGATATTTCTTTGAGTTAAATTGTATTGTATGTAGCTGACACAGCACTGTTTGCAGCTCCTCAGTTTATGGTTATCCCGTGACAACAATGTATTCATCATATTTATTATTCTACAAAAGAATTTTTAAATGCACTGATGTGGTGTTTGCATGCTATGCAAGATGGCACATCATGGAAACTTTATAAGGAGCATCGCATATGATATGTGATATTTGGCACCTGGAGGAGTCGGACACGCAGATCCTGAAAAGAAGTAAAGACTCTTTAGCAAAAGCCGTCTTTATTCTGAGTCTAATCTTTACTTTTAGTGAAATGGTTTATGAAAACCAATCAGCTGCTCCAGGTGAGGCTCGAACTCACAACCTCGGCATGGCTCAGTGCAAGTACTGCTGTATAAGTACCGCAAGCTAACCGATTGCGCCACTGGAGCTCACTGTTTTCATTTCTCCCCATTTGAGCCATCTAGTGCAAACCAAGTAGATACTGCACTGCTCCATTATTCACTGAACAAGATCGACTCACATGCTAGCATGTTATCATGACTATTAAAAATACAGTCCAAATGGAATAGATTTGATAATTCTGCTATATCATGTGCTCTGTCTATTGAACACCCCATACATTTGCCGTTCTGACACAGTCTAGGATAAACTTATGCTTATTTTTAATTAGCACATAGTTAGAATTTCCCCAAAAATGAAATATAGGCCCCTAAGGCAGACGAGGTGGCCGAGTGGTTAAGGCGATGGACTGCTAATCCATTGTGCTCTGCACGCGTGGGTTCGAATCCCACCTTCGTCGGAAAGCCATCAGACACTCTTTTTAAGGTGAGCATGTCTCGAAGTACAATTACACTCTCTTTCAAGACACTGCCATAATCCACTAGAAGGGCCCAACTGACTAGTCCATTATGGCATTTTATATCAAATAAAGGGAAGTATTTTGTGCTTAATTGAAATTAGATCTTTCATGAAGTGTCCAGAGGTTTGCCTATTCCTCACTCCTGGCCTTCCAACCAGTTTGGATAGATAGACTGATAAGAAAGCATTTCTTACTCCTAAAGTTTCAGCCGTCTCAAGTGTATGAGTGTTTACATTTGTCTGCCCCACAGAGACAGATCACTTCTAATAAGTGAGTTCTCTATCTGTCACTGATTGCGGACATACTCTCTAGAGCTTTCAGTATGGTCATAAATGTGAATACTCTTATGTTCTCAAATCAAAATGGAGTTTTTCCTACTTTCAAGACAAGTGTCTTAAGCATGCTCTTCGATTTGTGCACGCATGTAGTCATTCAAATGCAACTGCATTTCCATACAGAGTCTCAAAATCATAGATATCGTCATTCCGCAGTAAGAATACATGTTGCGATTTACAAACTGCAGGCAGGCTGGCCTTGTAGCTCAGTGGCAGAGCACTGGTCTTGTAAACCAGGGGTCATGAGTTCAAGCCTCATCAGGGCCTTTTTATATGTGTGTTTCTGTATGTTGTTTTCGAGTCATTCTTTCTAGGACTCACACCTTGTCTTAAGTTTGCTTATTGACAAGCTTCCCTTTCCTGCTTTCATCTTATCAAGAAGACTTCATGAAAACCATTGAACCATAAACTATTTCCTCACCCCTTCCGATCGCCTGACGAACGCCTGACAAACGCCATTCTCACCCCGCCGGGCAAGCCCTGCCGGGCAAAGCCAAATAAGCCATGCAAATTTAAAGTTCCTTTGAAAGGCAGAGCGAGGACTAGGACGTCTGTTCCGACTGAGTCTGCATCCACAGAAAGGATGAAATAAGGCTCTAGAAATTTCACCAAGGAGATATGAACTTCATCCCCCTTAAAATACTTTTTCTCCCAGATACCCCGGCTCTTAGTCAAATGAGGTTAATCTTCAAAACCCCACCCCCACTAACCATAAATATTCACCTCTCCTGCTGTCCATTCAATTGATACAAGGTATCTTGTACATGGAGAGAATGTGAGAAAAAGCAGAATTGCTTCATAGATTTGGTGACCTTGGATGGGTGGGCTGGATAAAGAAGTGAACTTGGTTTCCGGAAAGGGAGTATCATGATGGGAATGAGGAAAAGAGAACATGGACCACATTCACAGGTTAGAGAAATAAATGTAATAGGTTCAATGGTTTTGAAAAGCTAACTTTGAGCAGGAATTGTTTTTTAAAATTGCAAAGAATTGAAAAAGTCAATGTGGGATTGGAGGCACAATCTGAGCAGAAAGCACCATAAGCTGCTATGGTGCAACTCTTATGTTGACTAGAAACTTTAATATGATGATGCTCTTCTTTTGATATTTCTTTGAGTTAAATTGTATTGTATGTAGCTGACACAGCACTGTTTGCAGCTCCTCAGTTTATGGTTATCCCGTGACAACAATGTATTCATCATATTTAATATTCTACAAAAGAATTTTTAAATGCACTGATGTGGTGTTTGCATGCTATGCAAGATGGCACATCATGGAAACTTTATAAGGAGCATCGCATATGATATGTGATATTTGGCACCTGGAGGAGTCGGACACGCAGATCCTGAAAAGAAGTAAAGACTCTTTAGCAAAAGCCGTCTTTATTCTGAGTCTAATCTTTACTTTTAGTGAAATGATTTATGAAAACCAATCAGCTGCTCCAGGTGAGGCTCGAACTCACAACCTCGGCATGGCTCAGTGCAAGTATTGCTGTATAAGTACCGCGCGCTAACCGATTGCGCCACTGGAGCTCACTGTTTTCATTTCTCCCCATTCGAGCCATCTAGTGCAAACCAAGTAGATACTGCAATGCTCCATTATTCACTGAACAAGATCGACTCACATGCTAGCATGTTATCATGACTATTAAAAATACAGTCCAAATGGAATAGATTTGATAATTCTGCTATATCATGTGCTCTGTCTATTGAACACCCCATACATTTGCCGTTCTGACACAGTCTAGGATAAACTTATGCTTATTTTTAATTAGCACATAGTTAGAATTTCCCCAAAAATGAAATATAGGCCCCTAAGGCAGACGAGGTGGCCGAGTGGTTAAGGCGATGGACTGCTAATCCATTGTGCTCTGCACGCGTGGGTTCGAATCCCACCTTTGTCGGAAAGCCATCAGACACTCTTTTGAAGGTGAGCATGTCTCGAAGTACAATTACACTCTCTTTCAAGACACTGCCATAATCCACTAGAAGGGCCCAACTGACTAGTCCATTATGGCATTTTATGTCAAATAAAGGGAAGTATTTTGTGCTTAATTGAAATTAGATCTTTCATGAAGTGTCCAGAGGATTGCCTATTCCTCACTCCTGGCCTTCCAACCAGTTTGGATAGATAGACTGATAAGAAAGCATTTCTTACTCCTAAAGTTTCAGCCGTCTCAAGTGTATGAGTGTTTACATTTGTCTGCCCCACAGAGACAGATCACTTCTAATAAGTGAGTTCTCTATCTGTCACTGATTGCGGACATACTCTCTAGAGCTTTCAGTATGGTCATAAATGTGAATACTCTTATGTTCTCAAATCAAAATGGAGTTTTTCCTACTTTCAAGAAAAGTGTCTTAAGCATGCTCTTCGATTTGTGCACGCATGTAGTCATTCAAATGCAACTGCATTTCCATACAGAGTCTCAAAATCATAGATATCGTCATACCGCAGTAAGAATACATGTTGCGATTTACAAACTGCAGGCAGGCCGGCCTTGTAGCTCAGTGGCAGAGCACTGGTCTTGTAAACCAGGGGTCATGAGTTCAAGCCTCATCAGGGCCTTTTTATATGTGTGTTTCTGTATGTTGTTTTCGAGTCATTCTTTCTAGGACTCACACCTTGTCTTAAGTTTGCTTATTGACAAGCTTCCCTTTCCTGCTTTCATCTTATCAAGAAGACTTCATGAAAACCATTGAACCATAAACTATTGCCTCACCCCTTCCGATCGCCTGACGAACGCCTGACAAACGCCATTCTCACCCCGCCGGGCAAAGCCAAATAAGCCATGCATATTTAAAGTTCCTTTGAAAGGCAGAGCGAGGACTAGGACGTCTGTTCCGACTGAGTCTGCATCCACAGAAAGGATGAAATAAGGCTCTAGAAATTTCACCAAGGAGATATGAACTTCATCCCCCTTAAAATACTTTTTCTCCCAGATACCCCGGCTCTTAGTCAAATGAGGTTAATCTTCAAAACCCCACCCCCACTAACCATAAATATTCACCTCTCCTGCTGTCCATTCAATTGATACAAGGTATCTTGTACATGGAGAGAATGTGAGAAAAAGCAGAATTGCTTCATAGATTTGGTGACCTTGGATGGGTGGGCTGGATAAAGAAGTGAACTTGGTTTCCGGAAAGGGAGTATCATGATGGGAATGAGGAAAAGAGAACATGGACCACATTCACAGGTTAGAGAAATAAATGTAATAGGTTCAATGGTTTTGAAAAGCTAACTTTGAGCAGGAATTGTTTTTTAAAATTGCAAAGAATTAAAAAAGTCAATGTGGGATTGGAGGCACAATCTGAGCAGAAAGCACCATAAGCTGCTATGGTGCAACTCTTATGTTGACTAGACACTTTAATATGATGATGCTCTTCTTTTGATATTTCTTTGAGTTAAATTGCATTGTATGTAGCTGACACAGCACTGTTTGCAGCTCCTCAGTTTATGGTTATCCCGTGACAACAATGTATTCATCATATTTATTATTCTACAAAAGAATTTTTAAATGCACTGATGTGGTGTTTGCATGCTATGCAAGATGGCACATCATGGAAACTTTATAAGGAGCATCGCATATGATATGTGATATTTGGCACCTGGAGGAGTCGGACACGCAGATCCTGAAAAGAAGTAAAGACTCTTTAGCAAAAGCCGTCTTTATTCTGAGTCTAATCTTTACTTTTAGTGAAATGATTTATGAAAACCAGTCTGCTGCTCCAGGTGAGGCTCGAACTCACAACCTCGGCATGGCTCAGTGCAAGTACTGCTGTATAAGTACTGCGCGCTAACCGATTGCGCCACTGGAGCTCACTGTTTTCATTTCTTCCCATTGTAGCCATCTAGTGCAAACCAAGTAGATACTGCACTGCTCCATTATTCACTGAACAAGATCGACTCACATGCTAGCATGTTATCATGACTATTAAACATACAGTCCAAATGGAATAGATTTGATAATTCTGCTATATCATGTGCTCTGTCTATTGAACACCCCATACATTTGCCGTTCTGACACAGTCTAGGATAAACTTATGCTTATTTTTAATTAGCACATAGTTAGAATTTCCCCAAAAATGAAATATAGGCCCCTAAGGCAGATGAGGTGGCCGAGTGGTTAAGGCGATGGACTGCTAATCCATTGTGCTCTGCACGCGTGGGTTCGAATCCCACCTTCGTGGGAAAGCCATCAGACACTCTTTTGAAGGTGAGCATGTCTCGAAGTACATTTACACTCTCTTTCAAGACACTGCCATAATCCACTAGAAGGGCCCAACTGACTAGTCCATTATGGCATTTTATGTCAAATAAAGGGAAGTATTTTGTGCTTAATTGAAATTAGATCTTTCATGAAGTGTCCAGAGGATTGCCTATTCCTCACTCCTGGCCTTCCAACCAGTTTGGATAGATAGACTGATAAGAAAGCATTTCTTACTCCTAAAGTTTCAGCCGTCTCAAGTGTATGAGTGTTTACATTTGTCTGCCCCACAGAGACAGATCACTTCTAATAAGTGAGTTCTCTATCTGTCACTGATTGCGGACATACTCTCTAGAGCTTTCAGTATGGTCATAAATGTGAATACTCTTATGTTCTCAAATCAAAATGGAGTTTTTCCTACTTTCAAGAAAAGTGTCTTAAGCATGCTCTTCGATTTGTGCACGCATGTAGTCATTCAAATGCAACTGCATTTCCATACAGAGTCTCAAAATCATAGATATCGTCATACCGCAGTAAGAATACATGTTGCGATTTACAAATTGCAGGCAGGCCGGCCTTGTAGCTCAGTGGCAGAGCACTGGTCTTGTAAACCAGGGGTCATGAGTTCAAGCCTCATCAGGGCCTTTTTATATGTGTGTTTCTGTATGTTGTTTTCGAGTCATTCTTTCTAGGACTCACACCTTGTCTTAAGTTTGCTTATTGACAAGCTTCCCTTTCCTGCTTTCATCTTATCAAGAAGACTTCATGAAAACCATTGAACCATAAACTATTGCCTCACCTCTTCCGATCGCCTGACGAACGCCTGACAAACGCCATTCTCACCCCGCCGGGCAAGCCCTGCCGGGCAAAGCCAAATAAGCCATGCATATTTAAAGTTCCTTTGAAAGGCAGAGCGAGGACTAGGACGTCTGTTCCGACTGAGTCTGCATCCACAGAAAGGATGAAATAAGGCTCTAGAAATTTCACCAAGGAGATATGAACTTCATCCCCCTTAAAATACTTTTTCTCCCAGATACCCCGGCTCTTAGTCAAATGAGGTTAATCTTCAAAACCCCACCCCACTAACCATAAATATTCACCTCTCCTGCTGTCCATTCAATTGATACAAGGTATCTTGTACATGGAGAGAATGTGAGAAAAAGCAGAATTGCTTCATAGATTTGGTGACCTTGGATGGGTGGGCTGGATAAAGAAGTGAACTTGGTTTCCGGAAAGGGAGTATCATGATGGGAATGAGGAAAAGAGAACATGGACCACATTCACAGGTTAGAGAAATAAATGTAATAGGTTCAATGGTTTTGAAAAGCTAACTTTGAGCAGGAATTGTTTTTTAAAATTGCAAAGAATTGAAAAAGTCAATGTGGGATTGGAGGCACAATCTGAGCAGAAAGCACCATAAGCTGCTATGGTGCAACTCTTATGTTGACTAGAAACTTTAATATGATGATGCTCTTCTTTTGATATTTCTTTGAGTTAAATTGTATTGTATGTAGCTGACACAGCACTGTTTGCAGCTCCTCAGTTTATGGTTATACCGTGACAACAATGTATTCATCATATTTATTATTCTACAAAAGAATTTTTAAATGCACTGATGTGGTGTTTGCATGCTATGCAAGATGGCACATCATGGAAACTTTATAAGGAGCATCGCATATGATATGTGATATTTGGCACCTGGAGGAGTCGGACACGCAGATCCTGAAAAGAAGTAAAGACTCTTTAGCAAAAGCCGTCTTTATTCTGAGTCTAATCTTTACTTTTAGTGAAATGATTTATGAAAACCAATCAGCTGCTCCAGGTGAGGCTCGAACTCACAACCTCGGCATGGCTCAGTGCAAGTACTGCTGTATAAGTACCGCGCGCTAACCGATTGCGCCACTGGAGCTCACTGTTTTCATTTCTCCCCATTTGAGCCATCTAGTGCAAACCAAGTAGATACTGCACTGCTCCATTATTCACTGAACAAGATCGACTCACATGCTAGCATGTTATCATGACTATTAAAAATACAGTCCAAATGGAATAGATTTGATAATTCTGCTATATCATGTGCTCTGTCTATTGAACACCCCATACATTTGCCGTTCTGACACAGTCTAGGATAAACTTATGCTTATTTTTAATTAGCACATAGTTAGAATTTCCCCAAAAATGAAATATAGGCCCCTAAGGCAGGCGAGGTGGCCGAGTGGTTAAGGCGATGGACTGCTAATCCATTGTGCTCTGCACGCGTGGGTTCGAATCCCACCTTTGTCGGAAAGCCATCAGACACTCTTTTGAAGGTGAGCATGTCTCGAAGTACAATTACACTCTCTTTCAAGACACTGCCATAATCCACTAGAAGGGCCCAACTGACTAGTCCATTATGGCATTTTATGTCAAATAAAGGGAAGTATTTTGTGCTTAATTGAAATTAGATCTTTCATGAAGTGTCCAGAGGATTGCCTATTCCTCACTCCTGGCCTTCCAACCAGTTTGGATAGATAGACTGATAAGAAAGCATTTCTTACTCCTAAAGTTTCAGCCGTCTCAAGTGTATGAGTGTTTACATTTGTCTGCCCCACAGAGACAGATCACTTCTAATAAGTGAGTTCTCTATCTGTCACTGATTGCGGACATACTCTCTAGAGCTTTCAGTATGGTCATAAATGTGAATTCTCTTATGTTCTCAAATCAAAATGGAGTTTTTCCTACTTTCAAGAAAAGTGTCTTAAGCATGCTCTTCGATTTGTGCACGCATGTAGTCATTCAAATGCAACTGCATTTCCATACAGAGTCTCAAAATCATAGATATCGTCATACCGCAGTAAGAATACATGTTGCGATTTACAAACTGCAGGCAGGCTGGCCTTGTAGCTCAGTGGCAGAGCACTGGTCTTGTAAACCAGGGGTCATGAGTTCAAGCCTCATCAGGGCCTTTTTATATGTGTGTTTCTGTATGTTGTTTTTGAGTCATTCTTTCTAGGACTCACACCTTGTCTTAAGTTTGCTTATTGACAAGCTTCCCTTTCCTGCTTTCATCTTATCAAGAAGACTTCATGAAAACCATTGAACCATAAACTATTGCCTCACCCCTTCCGATCGCCTGACGAACGCCTGACAAACGCCATTCTCACCCCGCCGGGCAAGCCCTGCCGGGCAAAGCCAAATAAGCCATGCATATTTAAAGTTCCTTTGAAAGGCAGAGCGAGGACTAGGACGTCTGTTCCGACTGAGTCTGCATCCACAGAAAGGATGAAATAAGGCTCTAGAAATTTCACCAAGGAGATATGAACTTCATCCCCCTTAAAATACTTTTTCTCCCAGATACCCCGGCTCTTAGTCAAATGAGGTTAATCTTCAAAACCCCACCCCCACTAACCATAAATATTCACCTCTCCTGCTGTCCATTCAATTGATACAAGGTATCTTGTACATGGAGAGAATGTGAGAAAAAGCAGAATTGCTTCATAGATTTGGTGACCTTGGATGGGTGGGCTGGATAAAGAAGTGAACTTGGTTTCCGGAAAGGGAGTATCATGATGGGAATGAGGAAAAGAGAACATGGACCACATTCACAGGTTAGAGAAATAAATGTAATGGGTTCAATGGTTTTGAAAAGCTAACTTTGAGCAGGAATTGTTTTTTAAAATTGCAAAGAATTAAAAAAGTCAATGTGGGATTGGAGGCACAATCTGAGCAGAAAGCACCATAAGCTGCTATGGTGCAACTCTTATGTTGACTAGAAACTTTAATATGATGATGCTCTTCTTTTGATATTTCTTTGAGTTAAATTGCATTGTATGTAGCTGACACAGCACTGTTTGCAGCTCCTCAGTTTATGGTTATCCCGTGACAACAATGTATTCATCATATTTATTATTCTACAAAAGAATTTTTAAATGCACTGATGTGGTGTTTGCATGCTATGCAAGATGGCACATCATGGAAACTTTATAAGGAGCATCGCATATGATATGTGATATTTGGCACCTGGAGGAGTCGGACACGCAGATCCTGAAAAGAAGTAAAGACTCTTTAGCAAAAGCCGTCTTTATTCTGAGTCTAATCTTTACTTTTAGTGAAATGATTTATGAAAACCAATCAGCTGCTCCAGGTGAGGCTCGAAGTCGCAACCTCGGCATGGCTCAGTGCAAGTACTGCTGTATAAGTACCGCGCGCTAACCGATTGCACCACTGGAGCTCACTGTTTTCATTTCTCCCCATTTGAGCCATCTAGTGCAAACCAAGTAGATACTGCACTGCTCCATTATTCACTGAACAAGATCGACTCACATGCTAGCATGTTATCATGACTATTAAAAATACAGTCCAAATGGAATAGATTTGATAATTCTGCTATATCATGTGCTCTGTCTATTGAACACCCCATACATTTGCCGTTCTGACACAGTCTAGGATAAACTTATGCTTATTTTTAATTAGCACATAGTTAGAATTTCCCCAAAAATGAAATATAGGCCCCTAAGGCAGACGAGGTGGCCGAGTGGTTAAGGCGATGGACTGCTAATCCATTGTGCTCTGCACGCGTGGGTTCGAATCCCACCTTTGTCGGAAAGCCATCAGACACTCTTTTGAAGGTGAGCATGTCTCGAAGTACAATTACACTCTCTTTCAAGACACTGCCATAATCCACTAGAAGGGCCCAACTGACTAGTCCATTATGGCATTTTATGTCAAATAAAGGGAAGTATTTTGTGCTTAATTGAAATTAGATCTTTCATGAAGTGTCCAGAGGATTGCCTATTCCTCACTCCTGGCCTTCCAACCAGTTTGGATAGATAGACTGATAAGAAAGCATTTCTTACTCCTAAAGTTTCAGCCGTCTCAAGTGTATGAGTGTTTACATTTGTCTGCCCCACAGAGACAGATCACTTCTAATAAGTGAGTTCTCTATCTGTCACTGATTGCGGACATACTCTCTAGAGCTTTCAGTATGGTCATAAATGTGAATACTCTTATGTTCTCAAATCAAAATGGAGTTTTTCCTACTTTCAAGAAAAGTGTCTTAAGCATGCTCTTCGATTTGTGCACGCATGTAGTCATTCAAATGCAACTGCATTTCCATACAGAGTCTCAAAATCATAGATATTGTCATACCGCAGTAAGAATACATGTTGCGATTTACAAACTGCAGGCAGGCCGGCCTTGTAGCTCAGTGGCAGAGCACTGGTCTTGTAAACCAGGGGTCATGAGTTCAAGCCTCATCAGGGCCTTTTTATATGTGTGTTTCTGTATGTTGTTTTCGAGTCATTCTTTCTAGGACTCACACCTTGTCTTAAGTTTGCTTATTGACAAGCTTCCCTTTCCTGCTTTCATCTTATCAAGAAGACTTCATGAAAACCATTGAACCATAAACTATTGCCTCACCCCTTCCGATCGCCTGACGAACGCCTGACAAACGCCATTCTCACCCCGCCGGGCAAGCCCTGCCGGGCAAAGCCAAATAAGCCATGCATATTTAAAGTTCCTTTGAAAGGCAGAGCGAGGACTAGGACGTCTGTTCCGACTGAGTCTGCATCCACAGAAAGGATGAAATAAGGCTCTAGAAATTTCACCAAGGAGATATGAACTTCATCCCCCTTAAAATACTTTTTCTCCCAGATACCCCGGCTCTTAGTCAAATGAGGTTAATCTTCAAAACCCCACCCCCACTAACCATAAATATTCACCTCTCCTGCTGTCCATTCAATTGATACAAGGTATCTTGTACATGGAGAGAATGTGAGAAAAAGCAGAATTGCTTCATAGATTTGGTGACCTTGGATGGGTGGGCTGGATAAAGAAGTGAACTTGGTTTCCGGAAAGGGAGTATCATGATGGGAATGAGGAAAAGAGAACATGGACCACATTCACAGGTTAGAGAAATAAATGTAATAGGTTCAATGGTTTTGAAAAGCTAACTTTGAGCAGGAATTGTTTTTTAAAATTGCAAAGAATTGAAAAAGTCAATGTGGGATTGGAGGCACAATCTGAGCAGAAAGCACCATAAGCTGCTATGGTGCAACTCTTATGTTGACTAGAAACTTTAATATGATGATGCTCTTCTTTTGATATTTCTTTGAGTTAAATTGTATTGTATGTAGCTGACACAGCACTGTTTGCAGCTCCTCAGTTTATGGTTATCCCGTGACAACAATGTATTCATCATATTTATTATTCTACAAAAGAATTTTTAAATGCACTGATGTGGTGTTTGCATGCTATGCAAGATGGCACATCATGGAAACTTTATAAGGAGCATCGCATATGATATGTGATATTTGGCACCTGGAGGAGTCGGACACGCAGATCCTGAAAAGAAGTAAAGACTCTTTAGCAAAAGCCGTCTTTATTCTGAGTCTAATCTTTACTTTTAGTGAAATGGTTTATGAAAACCAATCAGCTGCTCCAGGTGAGGCTCGAACTCACAACCTCGGCATGGCTCAGTGCAAGTACTGCTGTATAAGTACCGCAAGCTAACCGATTGCGCCACTGGAGCTCACTGTTTTCATTTCTCCCCATTTGAGCCATCTAGTGCAAACCAAGTAGATACTGCACTGCTCCATTATTCACTGAACAAGATCGACTCACATGCTAGCATGTTATCATGACTATTAAAAATACAGTCCAAATGGAATAGATTTGATAATTCTGCTATATCATGTGCTCTGTCTATTGAACACCCCATACATTTGCCGTTCTGACACAGTCTAGGATAAACTTATGCTTATTTTTAATTAGCACATAGTTAGAATTTCCCCAAAAATGAAATATAGGCCCCTAAGGCAGACGAGGTGGCCGAGTGGTTAAGGCGATGGACTGCTAATCCATTGTGCTCTGCACGCGTGGGTTCGAATCCCACCTTCGTCGGAAAGCCATCAGACACTCTTTTTAAGGTGAGCATGTCTCGAAGTACAATTACACTCTCTTTCAAGACACTGCCATAATCCACTAGAAGGGCCCAACTGACTAGTCCATTATGGCATTTTATATCAAATAAAGGGAAGTATTTTGTGCTTAATTGAAATTAGATCTTTCATGAAGTGTCCAGAGGTTTGCCTATTCCTCACTCCTGGCCTTCCAACCAGTTTGGATAGATAGACTGATAAGAAAGCATTTCTTACTCCTAAAGTTTCAGCCGTCTCAAGTGTATGAGTGTTTACATTTGTCTGCCCCACAGAGACAGATCACTTCTAATAAGTGAGTTCTCTATCTGTCACTGATTGCGGACATACTCTCTAGAGCTTTCAGTATGGTCATAAATGTGAATACTCTTATGTTCTCAAATCAAAATGGAGTTTTTCCTACTTTCAAGACAAGTGTCTTAAGCATGCTCTTCGATTTGTGCACGCATGTAGTCATTCAAATGCAACTGCATTTCCATACAGAGTCTCAAAATCATAGATATCGTCATTCCGCAGTAAGAATACATGTTGCGATTTACAAACTGCAGGCAGGCTGGCCTTGTAGCTCAGTGGCAGAGCACTGGTCTTGTAAACCAGGGGTCATGAGTTCAAGCCTCATCAGGGCCTTTTTATATGTGTGTTTCTGTATGTTGTTTTCGAGTCATTCTTTCTAGGACTCACACCTTGTCTTAAGTTTGCTTATTGACAAGCTTCCCTTTCCTGCTTTCATCTTATCAAGAAGACTTCATGAAAACCATTGAACCATAAACTATTTCCTCACCCCTTCCGATCGCCTGACGAACGCCTGACAAACGCCATTCTCACCCCGCCGGGCAAGCCCTGCCGGGAAAAGCCAAATAAGCCATGCAAATTTAAAGTTCCTTTGAAAGGCAGAGCGAGGACTAGGACGTCTGTTCCGACTGAGTCTGCATCCACAGAAAGGATGAAATAAGGCTCTAGAAATTTCACCAAGGAGATATGAACTTCATCCCCCTTAAAATACTTTTTCTCCCAGATACCCCGGCTCTTAGTCAAATGAGGTTAATCTTCAAAACCCCACCCCCACTAACCATAAATATTCACCTCTCCTGCTGTCCATTCAATTGATACAAGGTATCTTGTACATGGAGAGAATGTGAGAAAAAGCAGAATTGCTTCATAGATTTGGTGACCTTGGATGGGTGGGCTGGATAAAGAAGTGAACTTGGTTTCCGGAAAGGGAGTATCATGATGGGAATGAGGAAAAGAGAACATGGACCACATTCACAGGTTAGAGAAATAAATGTAATAGGTTCAATGGTTTTGAAAAGCTAACTTTGAGCAGGAATTGTTTTTTAAAATTGCAAAGAATTGAAAAAGTCAATGTGGGATTGGAGGCACAATCTGAGCAGAAAGCACCATAAGCTGCTATGGTGCAACTCTTATGTTGACTAGAAACTTTAATATGATGATGCTCTTCTTTTGATATTTCTTTGAGTTAAATTGTATTGTATGTAGCTGACACAGCACTGTTTGCAGCTCCTCAGTTTATGGTTATCCCGTGACAACAATGTATTCATCATATTTAATATTCTACAAAAGAATTTTTAAATGCACTGATGTGGTGTTTGCATGCTATGCAAGATGGCACATCATGGAAACTTTATAAGGAGCATCGCATATGATATGTGATATTTGGCACCTGGAGGAGTCGGACACGCAGATCCTGAAAAGAAGTAAAGACTCTTTAGCAAAAGCCGTCTTTATTCTGAGTCTAATCTTTACTTTTAGTGAAATGATTTATGAAAACCAATCAGCTGCTCCAGGTGAGGCTCGAACTCACAACCTCGGCATGGCTCAGTGCAAGTATTGCTGTATAAGTACCGCGCGCTAACCGATTGCGCCACTGGAGCTCACTGTTTTCATTTCTCCCCATTTGAGCCATCTAGTGCAAACCAAGTAGATACTGCAATGCTCCATTATTCACTGAACAAGATCGACTCACATGCTAGCATGTTATCATGACTATTAAAAATACAGTCCAAATGGAATAGATTTGATAATTCTGCTATATCATGTGCTCTGTCTATTGAACACCCCATACATTTGCCGTTCTGACACAGTCTAGGATAAACTTATGCTTATTTTTAATTAGCACATAGTTAGAATTTCCCCAAAAATGAAATATAGGCCCCTAAGGCAGACGAGGTGGCCGAGTGGTTAAGGCGATGGACTGCTAATCCATTGTGCTCTGCACGCGTGGGTTCGAATCCCACCTTTGTCGGAAAGCCATCAGACACTCTTTTGAAGGTGAGCATGTCTCGAAGTACAATTACACTCTCTTTCAAGACACTGCCATAATCCACTAGAAGGGCCCAACTGACTAGTCCATTATGGCATTTTATGTCAAATAAAGGGAAGTATTTTGTGCTTAATTGAAATTAGATCTTTCATGAAGTGTCCAGAGGATTGCCTATTCCTCACTCCTGGCCTTCCAACCAGTTTGGATAGATAGACTGATAAGAAAGCATTTCTTACTCCTAAAGTTTCAGCCGTCTCAAGTGTATGAGTGTTTACATTTGTCTGCCCCACAGAGACAGATCACTTCTAATAAGTGAGTTCTCTATCTGTCACTGATTGCGGACATACTCTCTAGAGCTTTCAGTATGGTCATAAATGTGAATACTCTTATGTTCTCAAATCAAAATGGAGTTTTTCCTACTTTCAAGAAAAGTGTCTTAAGCATGCTCTTCGATTTGTGCACGCATGTAGTCATTCAAATGCAACTGCATTTCCATACAGAGTCTCAAAATCATAGATATCGTCATACCGCAGTAAGAATACATGTTGCGATTTACAAACTGCAGGCAGGCCGGCCTTGTAGCTCAGTGGCAGAGCACTGGTCTTGTAAACCAGGGGTCATGAGTTCAAGCCTCATCAGGGCCTTTTTATATGTGTGTTTCTGTATGTTGTTTTCGAGTCATTCTTTCTAGGACTCACACCTTGTCTTAAGTTTGCTTATTGACAAGCTTCCCTTTCCTGCTTTCATCTTATCAAGAAGACTTCATGAAAACCATTGAACCATAAACTATTGCCTCACCCCTTCCGATCGCCTGACGAACGCCTGACAAACGCCATTCTCACCCCGCCGGGCAAAGCCAAATAAGCCATGCATATTTAAAGTTCCTTTGAAAGGCAGAGCGAGGACTAGGACGTCTGTTCCGACTGAGTCTGCATCCACAGAAAGGATGAAATAAGGCTCTAGAAATTTCACCAAGGAGATATGAACTTCATCCCCCTTAAAATACTTTTTCTCCCAGATACCCCGGCTCTTAGTCAAATGAGGTTAATCTTCAAAACCCCACCCCCACTAACCATAAATATTCACCTCTCCTGCTGTCCATTCAATTGATACAAGGTATCTTGTACATGGAGAGAATGTGAGAAAAAGCAGAATTGCTTCATAGATTTGGTGACCTTGGATGGGTGGGCTGGATAAAGAAGTGAACTTGGTTTCCGGAAAGGGAGTATCATGATGGGAATGAGGAAAAGAGAACATGGACCACATTCACAGGTTAGAGAAATAAATGTAATAGGTTCAATGGTTTTGAAAAGCTAACTTTGAGCAGGAATTGTTTTTTAAAATTGCAAAGAATTAAAAAAGTCAATGTGGGATTGGAGGCACAATCTGAGCAGAAAGCACCATAAGCTGCTATGGTGCAACTCTTATGTTGACTAGACACTTTAATATGATGATGCTCTTCTTTTGATATTTCTTTGAGTTAAATTGCATTGTATGTAGCTGACACAGCACTGTTTGCAGCTCCTCAGTTTATGGTTATCCCGTGACAACAATGTATTCATCATATTTATTATTCTACAAAAGAATTTTTAAATGCACTGATGTGGTGTTTGCATGCTATGCAAGATGGCACATCATGGAAACTTTATAAGGAGCATCGCATATGATATGTGATATTTGGCACCTGGAGGAGTCGGACACGCAGATCCTGAAAAGAAGTAAAGACTCTTTAGCAAAAGCCGTCTTTATTCTGAGTCTAATCTTTACTTTTAGTGAAATGATTTATGAAAACCAATCTGCTGCTCCAGGTGAGGCTCGAACTCACAACCTCGGCATGGCTCAGTGCAAGTACTGCTGTATAAGTACTGCGCGCTAACCGATTGCGCCACTGGAGCTCACTGTTTTCATTTCTTCCCATTGTAGCCATCTAGTGCAAACCAAGTAGATACTGCACTGCTCCATTATTCACTGAACAAGATCGACTCACATGCTAGCATGTTATCATGACTATTAAACATACAGTCCAAATGGAATAGATTTGATAATTCTGCTATATCATGTGCTCTGTCTATTGAACACCCCATACATTTGCCGTTCTGACACAGTCTAGGATAAACTTATGCTTATTTTTAATTAGCACATAGTTAGAATTTCCCCAAAAATGAAATATAGGCCCCTAAGGCAGATGAGGTGGCCGAGTGGTTAAGGCGATGGACTGCTAATCCATTGTGCTCTGCACGCGTGGGTTCGAATCCCACCTTCGTGGGAAAGCCATCAGACACTCTTTTGAAGGTGAGCATGTCTCGAAGTACATTTACACTCTCTTTCAAGACACTGCCATAATCCACTAGAAGGGCCCAACTGACTAGTCCATTATGGCATTTTATGTCAAATAAAGGGAAGTATTTTGTGCTTAATTGAAATTAGATCTTTCATGAAGTGTCCAGAGGATTGCCTATTCCTCACTCCTGGCCTTCCAACCAGTTTGGATAGATAGACTGATAAGAAAGCATTTCTTACTCCTAAAGTTTCAGCCGTCTCAAGTGTATGAGTGTTTACATTTGTCTGCCCCACAGAGACAGATCACTTCTAATAAGTGAGTTCTCTATCTGTCACTGATTGCGGACATACTCTCTAGAGCTTTCAGTATGGTCATAAATGTGAATACTCTTATGTTCTCAAATCAAAATGGAGTTTTTCCTACTTTCAAGAAAAGTGTCTTAAGCATGCTCTTCGATTTGTGCACGCATGTAGTCATTCAAATGCAACTGCATTTCCATACAGAGTCTCAAAATCATAGATATTGTCATACCGCAGTAAGAATACATGTTGCGATTTACAAACTGCAGGCAGGCCGGCCTTGTAGCTCAGTGGCAGAGCACTGGTCTTGTAAACCAGGGGTCATGAGTTCAAGCCTCATCAGGGCCTTTTTATATGTGTGTTTCTGTATGTTGTTTTCGAGTCATTCTTTCTAGGACTCACACCTTGTCTTAAGTTTGCTTATTGACAAGCTTCCCTTTCCTGCTTTCATCTTATCAAGAAGACTTCATGAAAACCATTGAACCATAAACTATTGCCTCACCCCTTCCGATCGCCTGACGAACGCCTGACAAACGCCATTCTCACCCCGCCGGGCAAGCCCCAAACGCCATTCTCACCCCGCCGGGCAAGCCCTGCCGGGCAAAGCCAAATAAGCCATGCATATTTAAAGTTCCTTTGAAAGGCAGAGCGAGGACTAGGACGTCTGTTCCGACTGAGTCTGCATCCACAGAAAGGATGAAATAAGGCTCTAGAAATTTCACCAAGGAGATATGAACTTCATCCCCCTTAAAATACTTTTTCTCCCAGATACCCCGGCTCTTAGTCAAATGAGGTTAATCTTCAAAACCCCACCCCCACTAACCATAAATATTCACCTCTCCTGCTGTCCATTCAATTGATACAAGGTATCTTGTACATGGAGAGAATGTGAGAAAAAGCAGAATTGCTTCATAGATTTGGTGACCTTGGATGGGTGGGCTGGATAAAGAAGTGAACTTGGTTTCCGGAAAGGGAGTATCATGATGGGAATGAGGAAAAGAGAACATGGACCACATTCACAGGTTAGAGAAATAAATGTAATAGGTTCAATGGTTTTGAAAAGCTAACTTTGAGCAGGAATTGTTTTTTAAAACTGCAAAGAATTGAAAAAGTCAATGTGGGATTGGAGGCACAATCTGAGCAGAAAGCACCATAAGCTGCTATGGTGCAACTCTTATGTTGACTAGAAACTTTAATATGATGATGCTCTTCTTTTGATATTTCTTTGAGGTAAATTGTATTGTATGTAGCTGACACAGCACTGTTTGCAGCTCCTCAGTTTATGGTTATCCCGTGACAACAATGTATTCATCATATTTATTATTCTACAAAAGAATTTTTAAATGCACTGATGTGGTGTTTGCATGCTATGCAAGATGGCACATCATGGAAACTTTATAAGGAGCATCGCATATGATATGTGATATTTGGCACCTGGAGGAGTCGGACACGCAGATCCTGAAAAGAAGTAAAGACTCTTTAGCAAAAGCCGTCTTTATTCTGAGTCTAATCTTTACTTTTAGTGAAATGGTTTATGAAAACCAATCAGCTGCTCCAGGTGAGGCTCGAACTCACAACCTCGGCATGGCTCAGTGCAAGTACTGCTGTATAAGTACCGCGCGCTAACCGATTGCGCCACTGGAGCTCACTGTTTTCATTTCTCCCCATTTGAGCCATCTAGTGCAAACCAAGTAGATACTGCACTGCTCCATTATTCACTGAACAAGATCGACTCACATGCTAGCATGTTATCATGACTATTAAAAATACAGTCCAAATGGAATAGATTTGATAATTCTGCTATATCATGTGCTCTGTCTATTGAACACCCCATACATTTGCCGTTCTGACACAGTCTAGGATAAACTTATGCTTATTTTTAATTAGCACATAGTTAGAATTTCCCCAAAAATGAAATATAGGCCCCTAAGGCAGACGAGGTGGCCGAGTGGTTAAGACGATGGACTGCTAATCCATTGTGCTCTGCACGCGTGGGTTCGAATCCCACCTTCGTCGGAAAGCCATCAGACACTCTTTTTAAGGTGAGCATGTCTCGAAGTACAATTACACTCTCTTTCAAGACACTGCCATAATCCACTAGAAGGGCCCAACTGACTAGTCCATTATGGCATTTTATGTCAAATAAAGGGAAGTATTTTGTGCTTAATTGAAATTAGATCTTTCATGAAGTGTCCAGAGGTTTGCCTATTCCTCACTCCTGGCCTTCCAACCAGTTTGGATAGATAGACTGATAAGAAAGCATTTCTTACTCCTAAAGTTTCAGCCGTCTCAAGTGTATGAGTGTTTACATTTGTCTGCCCCACAGAGACAGATCACTTCTAATAAGTGAGTTCTCTATCTGTCACTGATTGCGGACATACTCTCTAGAGCTTTCAGTATGGTCATAAATGTGAATACTCTTATGTTCTCAAATCAAAATGGAGTTTTTCCTACTTTCAAGAAAAGTGTCTTAAGCATGCTCTTCGATTTGTGCACGCATGTAGTCATTCAAATGCAACTGCATTTCCATACAGAGTCTCAAAATCATAGATATCGTCATACCGCAGTAAGAATACATGTTGCGATTTACAAACTGCAGGCAGGCCGGCCTTGTAGCTCAGTGGCAGAGCACTGGTCTTGTAAACCAGGGGTCATGAGTTCAAGCCTCATCAGGGCCTTTTTATATGTGTGTTTCTGTATGTTGTTTTCGAGTCATTCTTTCTAGGACTCACACCTTGTCTTAAGTTTGCTTATTGACAAGCTTCCCTTTCCTGCTTTCATCTTATCAAGAAGACTTCATGAAAACCATTGAACCATAAACTATTGCCTCACCCCTTCCGATCGCCTGACGAACGCCTGACAAACGCCATTCTCACCCCGCCGGGCAAGCCCTGCCGGGCAAAGCCAAATAAGCCATGCATATTTAAAGTTCCTTTGAAAGGCAGAGCGAGGACTAGGACGTCTGTTCCGACTGAGTCTGCATCCACAGAAAGGATGAAATAAGGCTCTAGAAATTTCACCAAGGAGATATGAACTTCATCCCCCTTAAAATACTTTTTCTCCCAGATACCCCGGCTCTTAGTCAAATGAGGTTAATCTTCAAAACCCCACCCCCACTAACCATAAATATTCACCTCTCCTGCTGTCCATTCAATTGATACAAGGTATCTTGTACATGGAGAGAATGTGAGAAAAAGCAGAATTGCTTCATAGATTTGGTGACCTTGGATGGGTGGGCTGGATAAAGAAGTGAACTTGGTTTCCGGAAAGGGAGTATCATGATGGGAATGAGGAAAAGAGAACATGGACCACATTCACAGGTTAGAGAAATAAATGTAATAGGTTCAATGGTTTTGAAAAGCTAACTTTGAGCAGGAATTGTTTTTTAAAATTGCAAAGAATTGAAAAAGTCAATGTGGGATTGGAGGCACAATCTGAGCAGAAAGCACCATAAGCTGCTATGGTGCAACTCTTATGTTGACTAGAAACTTTAATATGATGATGCTCTTCTTTTGATATTTCTTTGAGTTAAATTGTATTGTATGTAGCTGACACAGCACTGTTTGCAGCTCCTCAGTTTATGGTTATCCCGTGACAACAATGTATTCATCATATTTATTATTCTACAAAAGAATTTTTAAATGCACTGATGTGGTGTTTGCATGCTATGCAAGATGGCACATCATGGAAACTTTATAAGGAGCATCGCATATGATATGTGATATTTGGCACCTGGAGGAGTCGGACACGCAGATCCTGAAAAGAAGTAAAGACTCTTTAGCAAAAGCCATCTTTATTCTGAGTCTAATCTTTACTTTTAGTGAAATGATTTATGAAAACCAATCAGCTGCTCCAGGTGAGGCTCGAACTCACAACCTCGGCATGGCTCAGTGCAAGTACTGCTGTATAAGTACCGCGCACTAACCGATTGCGCCACTGGAGCTCACTGTTTTCATTTCTCCCCATTTGAGCCATCTAGTGCAAACCAAGTAGATACTGCACTGCTCCATTATTCACTGAACAAGATCGACTCACATGCTAGCATGTTATCATGACTATTAAAAATACAGTCCAAATGGAATAGATTTGATAATTCTGCTATATCATGTGCTCTGTCTATTGAACACCCCATACATTTGCCGTTCTGACACAGTCTAGGATAAACTTATGCTTATTTTTAATTAGCACATAGTTAGAATTTCCCCAAAAATGAAATATAGGCCCCTAAGGCAGACGAGGTGGCCGAGTGGTTAAGGCGATGGACTGCTAATCCATTGTGCTCTGCACGCGTGGGTTCGAATCCCACCTTCGTCGGAAAGCCATCAGACACTCTTTTGAAGGTGAGCATGTCTCGAAGTACAATTACACTCTCTTTCAAGACACTGCCATAATCCACTAGAAGGGCCCAACTGACTAGTCCATTATGGCATTTTATGTCAAATAAAGGGAAGTATTTTGTGCTTAATTGAAATTAGATCTTTCATGAAGTGTCCAGAGGATTGCCTATTCCTCACTCCTGGCCTTCCAACCAGTTTGGATAGATAGACTGATAAGAAAGCATTTCTTACTCCTAAAGTTTCAGCCGTCTCAAGTGTATGAGTGTTTACATTTGTCTGCCCCACAGAGACAGATCACTTCTAATAAGTGAGTTCTCTATCTGTCACTGATTGCGGACATACTCTCTAGAGCTTTCAGTATGGTCATAAATGTGAATACTCTTATGTTCTCAAATCAAAATGGAGTTTTTCCTACTTTCAAGAAAAGTGTCTTAAGCATGCTCTTCGATTTGTGCACGCATGTAGTCATTCAAATGCAACTGCATTTCCATACAGAGTCTCAAAATCATAGATATTGTCATACCGCAGTAAGAATACATGTTGCGATTTACAAACTGCAGGCAGGCCGGCCTTGTAGCTCAGTGGCAGAGCACTGGTCTTGTAAACCAGGGGTCATGAGTTCAAGCCTCATCAGGGCCTTTTTATATGTGTGTTTCTGTATGTTGTTTTCGAGTCATTCTTTCTAGGACTCACACCTTGTCTTAAGTTTGCTTATTGACAAGCTTCCCTTTCCTGCTTTCATCTTATCAAGAAGACTTCATGAAAACCATTGAACCATAAACTATTGCCTCACCCCTTCCGATCGCCTGACGAACGCCTGACAAACGCCATTCTCACCCCGCCGGGCAAGCCCTGCCGGGCAAAGCCAAATAAGCCATGCATATTTAAAGTTCCTTTGAAAGGCAGAGCGAGGACTAGGACGTCTGTTCCGACTGAGTCTGCATCCACAGAAAGGATGAAATAAGGCTCTAGAAATTTCACCAAGGAGATATGAACTTCATCCCCCTTAAAATACTTTTTCTCCCAGATACCCCGGCTCTTAGTCAAATGAGGTTAATCTTCAAAACCCCACCCCCACTAACCATAAATATTCACCTCTCCTGCTGTCCATTCAATTGATACAAGGTATCTTGTACATGGAGAGAATGTGAGAAAAAGCAGAATTGCTTCATAGATTTGGTGACCTTGGATGGGTGGGCTGGATAAAGAAGTGAACTTGGTTTCCGGAAAGGGAGTATCATGATGGGAATGAGGAAAAGAGAACATGGACCACATTCACAGGTTAGAGAAATAAATGTAATAGGTTCAATGGTTTTGAAAAGCTAACTTTGAGCAGGAATTGTTTTTTAAAATTGCAAAGAATTGAAAAAGTCAATGTGGGATTGGAGGCACAATCTGAGCAGAAAGCACCATAAGCTGCTATGGTGCAACTCTTATGTTGACTAGAAACTTTAATATGATGATGCTCTTCTTTTGATATTTCTTTGAGTTAAATTGTATTGTATGTAGCTGACACAGCACTGTTTGCAGCTCCTCAGTTTATGGTTATCCCGTGACAACAATGTATTCATCATATTTATTATTCTACAAAAGAATTTTTAAATGCACTGATGTGGTGTTTGCATGCTATGCAAGATGGCACATCATGGAAACTTTATAAGGAGCATCGCATATGATATGTGATATTTGGCACCTGGAGGAGTCGGACACGCAGATCCTGAAAAGAAGTAAAGACTCTTTAGCAAAAGCCGTCTTTATTCTGAGTCTAATCTTTACTTTTAGTGAAATGGTTTATGAAAACCAATCAGCTGCTCCAGGTGAGGCTCGAACTCACAACCTCGGCATGGCTCAGTGAAAGTACTGCTGTATAAGTACCGCAAGCTAACCGATTGCGCCACTGGAGCTCACTGTTTTCATTTCTCCCCATTTGAGCCATCTAGTGCAAACCAAGTAGATACTGCACTGCTCCATTATTCACTGAACAAGATCGACTCACATGCTAGCATGTTATCATGACTATTAAAAATACAGTCCAAATGGAATAGATTTGATAATTCTGCTATATCATGTGCTCTGTCTATTGAACACCCCATACATTTGCCGTTCTGACACAGTCTAGGATAAACTTATGCTTATTTTTAATTAGCACATAGTTAGAATTTCCCCAAAAATGAAATATAGGCGCCTAAGGCAGACGAGGTGGCCGAGTGGTTAAGGCGATGGACTGCTAATCCATTGTGCTCTGCACGCGTGGGTTCGAATCCCACCTTCGTCGGAAAGCCATCAGACACTCTTTTTAAGGTGAGCATGTCTCGAAGTACAGTTACACTCTCTTTCAAGACACTGCCATAATCCACTAGAAGGGCCCAACTGACTAGTCCATTATGGCATTTTATATCAAATAAAGGGAAGTATTTTGTGCTTAATTGAAATTAGATCTTTCATGAAGTGTCCAGAGGTTTGCCTATTCCTCACTCCTGGCCTTCCAACCAGTTTGGATAGATAGACTGATAAGAAAGCATTTCTTACTCCTAAAGTTTCAGCAGTCTCAAGTGTATGAGTGTTTACATTTGTCTGCCCCACAGAGACAGATCACTTCTAATAAGTGAGTTCTCTATCTGTCACTGATTGCGGACATACTCTCTAGAGCTTTCAGTATGGTCATAAATGTGAATACTCTTATGTTCTCAAATCAAAATGGAGTTTTTCCTACTTTCAAGACAAGTGTCTTAAGCATGCTCTTCGATTTGTGCACGCATGTAGTCATTCAAATGCAACTGCATTTCCATACAGAGTCTCAAAATCATAGATATCGTCATTCCGCAGTAAGAATACATGTTGCGATTTACAAACTGCAGGCAGGCTGGCCTTGTAGCTCAGTGGCAGAGCACTGGTCTTGTAAACCAGGGGTCATGAGTTCAAGCCTCATCAGGGCCTTTTTATATGTGTGTTTCTGTATGTTGTTTTCGAGTCATTCTTTCTAGGACTCACACCTTGTCTTAAGTTTGCTTATTGACAAGCTTCCCTTTCCTGCTTTCATCTTATCAAGAAGACTTCATGAAAACCATTGAACCATAAACTATTTCCTCACCCCTTCCGATCGCCTGACGAACGCCTGACAAACGCCATTCTCACCCCGCCGTGCAAGCCCTGCCGGGCAAAGCCAAATAAGCCATGCAAATTTAAAGTTCCTTTGAAAGGCAGAGCGAGGACTAGGACGTCTGTTCCGACTGAGTCTGCATCCACAGAAAGGATGAAATAAGGCTCTAGAAATTTCACCAAGGAGATATGAACTTCATCCCCCTTAAAATACTTTTTCTCCCAGATACCCCGGCTCTTAGTCAAATGAGGTTAATCTTCAAAACCCCACCCCCACTAACCATAAATATTCACCTCTCCTGCTGTCCATTCAATTGATACAAGGTATCTTGTACATGGAGAGAATGTGAGAAAAAGCAGAATTGCTTCATAGATTTGGTGACCTTGGATGGGTGGGCTGGATAAAGAAGTGAACTTGGTTTCCGGAAAGGGAGTATCATGATGGGAATGAGGAAAAGAGAACATGGACCACATTCACAGGTTAGAGAAATAAATGTAATAGGTTCAATGGTTTTGAAAAGCTAACTTTGAGCAGGAATTGTTTTTTAAAATTGCAAAGAATTGAAAAAGTCAATGTGGGATTGGAGGCACAATCTGAGCAGAAAGCACCATAAGCTGCTATGGTGCAACTCTTATGTTGACTAGAAACTTTAATATGATGATGCTCTTCTTTTGATATTTCTTTGAGTTAAATTGTATTGTATGTAGCTGACACAGCACTGTTTGCAGCTCCTCAGTTTATGGTTATCCCGTGACAACAATGTATTCATCATATTTATTATTCTACAAAAGAATTTTTAAATGCACTGATGTGGTGTTTGCATGCTATGCAAGATGGCACATCATGGAAACTTTATAAGGAGCATCGCATATGATATGTGATATTTGGCACCTGGAGGAGTCGGACACGCAGATCCTGAAAAGAAGTAAAGACTCTTTAGCAAAAGCCGTCTTTATTCTGAGTCTAATCTTTACTTTTAGTGAAATGATTTATGAAAACCAATCAGCTGCTCCAGGTGAGGCTCGAACTCACAACCTCGGCATGGCTCAGTGCAAGTATTGCTGTATAAGTACCGCGCGCTAACCGATTGCGCCACTGGAGCTCACTGTTTTCATTTCTCCCCATTTGAGCCATCTAGTGCAAACCAAGTAGATACTGCAATGCTCCATTATTCACTGAACAAGATCGACTCACATGCTAGCATGTTATCATGACTATTAAAAATACAGTCCAAATGGAATAGATTTGATAATTCTGCTATATCATGTGCTCTGTCTATTGAACACCCCATACATTTGCCGTTCTGACACAGTCTAGGATAAACTTATGCTTATTTTTAATTAGCACATAGTTAGAATTTCCCCAAAAATGAAATATAGGCCCCTAAGGCAGACGAGGTGGCCGAGTGGTTAAGGCGATGGACTGCTAATCCATTGTGCTCTGCACGCGTGGGTTCGAATCCCACCTTTGTCGGAAAGCCATCAGACACTCTTTTGAAGGTGAGCATGTCTCGAAGTACAATTACACTCTCTTTCAAGACACTGCCATAATCCACTAGAAGGGCCCAACTGACTAGTCCATTATGGCATTTTATATCAAATAAAGGGAAGTATTTTGTGCTTAATTGAAATTAGATCTTTCATGAAGTGTCCAGAGGTTTGCCTATTCCTCACTCCTGGCCTTCCAACCAGTTTGGATAGATAGACTGATAAGAAAGCATTTCTTACTCCTAAAGTTTCAGCCGTCTCAAGTGTATGAGTGTTTACATTTGTCTGCCCCACAGAGACAGATCACTTCTAATAAGTGAGTTCTCTATCTGTCACTGATTGCGGACATACTCTCTAGAGCTTTCAGTATGGTCATAAATGTGAATACTCTTATGTTCTCAAATCAAAATGGAGTTTTTCCTACTTTCAAGAAAAGTGTCTTAAGCATGCTCTTCGATTTGTGCACGCATGTAGTCATTCAAATGCAACTGCATTTCCATACAGAGTCTCAAAATCATAGATATTGTCATACCGCAGTAAGAATACATGTTGCGATTTACAAACTGCAGGCAGGCCGGCCTTGTAGCTCAGTGGCAGAGCACTGGTCTTGTAAACCAGGGGTCATGAGTTCAAGCCTCATCAGGGCCTTTTTATATGTGTGTTTCTGTATGTTGTTTTCGAGTCATTCTTTCTAGGACTCACACCTTGTCTTAAGTTTGCTTATTGACAAGCTTCCCTTTCCTGCTTTCATCTTATCAAGAAGACTTCATGAAAACCATTGAACCATAAACTATTGCCTCACCCCTTCCGATCGCCTGACGAACGCCTGACAAACGCCATTCTCACCCCGCCGGGCAAGCCCTGCCGGGCAAAGCCAAATAAGCCATGCATATTTAAAGTTCCTTTGAAAGGCAGAGCGAGGACTAGGACGTCTGTTCCGACTGAGTCTGCATCCACAGAAAGGATGAAATAAGGCTCTAGAAATTTCACCAAGGAGATATGAACTTCATCCCCCTTAAAATACTTTTTCTCCCAGATACCCCGGCTCTTAGTCAAATGAGGTTAATCTTCAAAACCCCACCCCCACTAACCATAAATATTCACCTCTCCTGCTGTCCATTCAATTGATACAAGGTATCTTGTACATGGAGAGAATGTGAGAAAAAGCAGAATTGCTTCATAGATTTGGTGACCTTGGATGGGTGGGCTGGATAAAGAAGTGAACTTGGTTTCCGGAAAGGGAGTATCATGATGGGAATGAGGAAAAGAGAACATGGACCACATTCACAGGTTAGAGAAATAAATGTAATAGGTTCAATGGTTTTGAAAAGCTAACTTTGAGCAGGAATTGTTTTTTAAAATTGCAAAGAATTGAAAAAGTCAATGTGGGATTGGAGGCACAATCTGAGCAGAAAGCACCATAAGCTGCTATGGTGCAACTCTTATGTTGACTAGAAACTTTAATATGATGATGCTCTTCTTTTGATATTTCTTTGAGTTAAATTGTATTGTATGTAGCTGACACAGCACTGTTTGCAGCTCCTCAGTTTATGGTTATCCCGTGACAACAATGTATTCATCATATTTATTATTCTACAAAAGAATTTTTAAATGCACTGATGTGGTGTTTGCATGCTATGCAAGATGGCACATCATGGAAACTTTATAAGGAGCATCGCATATGATATGTGATATTTGGCACCTGGAGGAGTCGGACACGCAGATCCTGAAAAGAAGTAAAGACTCTTTAGCAAAAGCCGTCTTTATTCTGAGTCTAATCTTTACTTTTAGTGAAATGGTTTATGAAAACCAATCAGCTGCTCCAGGTGAGGCTCGAACTCACAACCTCGGCATGGCTCAGTGAAAGTACTGCTGTATAAGTACCGCAAGCTAACCGATTGCGCCACTGGAGCTCACTGTTTTCATTTCTCCCCATTTGAGCCATCTAGTGCAAACCAAGTAGATACTGCACTGCTCCATTATTCACTGAACAAGATCGACTCACATGCTAGCATGTTATCATGACTATTAAAAATACAGTCCAAATGGAATAGATTTGATAATTCTGCTATATCATGTGCTCTGTCTATTGAACACCCCATACATTTGCCGTTCTGACACAGTCTAGGATAAACTTATGCTTATTTTTAATTAGCACATAGTTAGAATTTCCCCAAAAATGAAATATAGGCGCCTAAGGCAGACGAGGTGGCCGAGTGGTTAAGGCGATGGACTGCTAATCCATTGTGCTCTGCACGCGTGGGTTCGAATCCCACCTTCGTCGGAAAGCCATCAGACACTCTTTTTAAGGTGAGCATGTCTCGAAGTACAGTTACACTCTCTTTCAAGACACTGCCATAATCCACTAGAAGGGCCCAACTGACTAGTCCATTATGGCATTTTATATCAAATAAAGGGAAGTATTTTGTGCTTAATTGAAATTAGATCTTTCATGAAGTGTCCAGAGGTTTGCCTATTCCTCACTCCTGGCCTTCCAACCAGTTTGGATAGATAGACTGATAAGAAAGCATTTCTTACTCCTAAAGTTTCAGCAGTCTCAAGTGTATGAGTGTTTACATTTGTCTGCCCCACAGAGACAGATCACTTCTAATAAGTGAGTTCTCTATCTGTCACTGATTGCGGACATACTCTCTAGAGCTTTCAGTATGGTCATAAATGTGAATACTCTTATGTTCTCAAATCAAAATGGAGTTTTTCCTACTTTCAAGACAAGTGTCTTAAGCATGCTCTTCGATTTGTGCACGCATGTAGTCATTCAAATGCAACTGCATTTCCATACAGAGTCTCAAAATCATAGATATCGTCATTCCGCAGTAAGAATACATGTTGCGATTTACAAACTGCAGGCAGGCTGGCCTTGTAGCTCAGTGGCAGAGCACTGGTCTTGTAAACCAGGGGTCATGAGTTCAAGCCTCATCAGGGCCTTTTTATATGTGTGTTTCTGTATGTTGTTTTCGAGTCATTCTTTCTAGGACTCACACCTTGTCTTAAGTTTGCTTATTGACAAGCTTCCCTTTCCTGCTTTCATCTTATCAAGAAGACTTCATGAAAACCATTGAACCATAAACTATTTCCTCACCCCTTCCGATCGCCTGACGAACGCCTGACAAACGCCATTCTCACCCCGCCGTGCAAGCCCTGCCGGGCAAAGCCAAATAAGCCATGCAAATTTAAAGTTCCTTTGAAAGGCAGAGCGAGGACTAGGACGTCTGTTCCGACTGAGTCTGCATCCACAGAAAGGATGAAATAAGGCTCTAGAAATTTCACCAAGGAGATATGAACTTCATCCCCCTTAAAATACTTTTTCTCCCAGATACCCCGGCTCTTAGTCAAATGAGGTTAATCTTCAAAACCCCACCCCCACTAACCATAAATATTCACCTCTCCTGCTGTCCATTCAATTGATACAAGGTATCTTGTACATGGAGAGAATGTGAGAAAAAGCAGAATTGCTTCATAGATTTGGTGACCTTGGATGGGTGGGCTGGATAAAGAAGTGAACTTGGTTTCCGGAAAGGGAGTATCATGATGGGAATGAGGAAAAGAGAACATGGACCACATTCACAGGTTAGAGAAATAAATGTAATAGGTTCAATGGTTTTGAAAAGCTAACTTTGAGCAGGAATTGTTTTTTAAAATTGCAAAGAATTGAAAAAGTCAATGTGGGATTGGAGGCACAATCTGAGCAGAAAGCACCATAAGCTGCTATGGTGCAACTCTTATGTTGACTAGAAACTTTAATATGATGATGCTCTTCTTTTGATATTTCTTTGAGTTAAATTGTATTGTATGTAGCTGACACAGCACTGTTTGCAGCTCCTCAGTTTATGGTTATCCCGTGACAACAATGTATTCATCATATTTATTATTCTACAAAAGAATTTTTAAATGCACTGATGTGGTGTTTGCATGCTATGCAAGATGGCACATCATGGAAACTTTATAAGGAGCATCGCATATGATATGTGATATTTGGCACCTGGAGGAGTCGGACACGCAGATCCTGAAAAGAAGTAAAGACTCTTTAGCAAAAGCCGTCTTTATTCTGAGTCTAATCTTTACTTTTAGTGAAATGATTTATGAAAACCAATCAGCTGCTCCAGGTGAGGCTCGAACTCACAACCTCGGCATGGCTCAGTGCAAGTATTGCTGTATAAGTACCGCGCGCTAACCGATTGCGCCACTGGAGCTCACTGTTTTCATTTCTCCCCATTTGAGCCATCTAGTGCAAACCAAGTAGATACTGCAATGCTCCATTATTCACTGAACAAGATCGACTCACATGCTAGCATGTTATCATGACTATTAAAAATACAGTCCAAATGGAATAGATTTGATAATTCTGCTATATCATGTGCTCTGTCTATTGAACACCCCATACATTTGCCGTTCTGACACAGTCTAGGATAAACTTATGCTTATTTTTAATTAGCACATAGTTAGAATTTCCCCAAAAATGAAATATAGGCCCCTAAGGCAGACGAGGTGGCCGAGTGGTTAAGGCGATGGACTGCTAATCCATTGTGCTCTGCACGCGTGGGTTCGAATCCCACCTTTGTCGGAAAGCCATCAGACACTCTTTTGAAGGTGAGCATGTCTCGAAGTACAATTACACTCTCTTTCAAGACACTGCCATAATCCACTAGAAGGGCCCAACTGACTAGTCCATTATGGCATTTTATATCAAATAAAGGGAAGTATTTTGTGCTTAATTGAAATTAGATCTTTCATGAAGTGTCCAGAGGTTTGCCTATTCCTCACTCCTGGCCTTCCAACCAGTTTGGATAGATAGACTGATAAGAAAGCATTTCTTACTCCTAAAGTTTCAGCCGTCTCAAGTGTATGAGTGTTTACATTTGTCTGCCCCACAGAGACAGATCACTTCTAATAAGTGAGTTCTCTATCTGTCACTGATTGCGGACATACTCTCTAGAGCTTTCAGTATGGTCATAAATGTGAATACTCTTATGTTCTCAAATCAAAATGGAGTTTTTCCTACTTTCAAGACAAGTGTCTTAAGCATGCTCTTCGATTTGTGCACGCATGTAGTCATTCAAATGCAACTGCATTTCCATACAGAGTCTCAAAATCATAGATATCGTCATTCCGCAGTAAGAATACATGTTGCGATTTACAAACTGCAGGCAGGCTGGCCTTGTAGCTCAGTGGCAGAGCACTGGTCTTGTAAACCAGGGGTCATGAGTTCAAGCCTCATCAGGGCCTTTTTATATGTGTGTTTCTGTATGTTGTTTTCGAGTCATTCTTTCTAGGACTCACACCTTGTCTTAAGTTTGCTTATTGACAAGCTTCCCTTTCCTGCTTTCATCTTATCAAGAAGACTTCATGAAAACCATTGAACCATAAACTATTTCCTCACCCCTTCCGATCGCCTGACGAACGCCTGACAAACGCCATTCTCACCCCGCCGGGCAAGCCCTGCCGGGCAAAGCCAAATAAGCCATGCAAATTTAAAGTTCCTTTGAAAGGCAGAGCGAGGACTAGGACGTCTGTTCCGACTGAGTCTGCATCCACAGAAAGGATGAAATAAGGCTCTAGAAATTTCACCAAGGAGATATGAACTTCATCCCCCTTAAAATACTTTTTCTCCCAGATACCCCGGCTCTTAGTCAAATGAGGTTAATCTTCAAAACCCCACCCCCACTAACCATAAATATTCACCTCTCCTGCTGTCCATTCAATTGATACAAGGTATCTTGTACATGGAGAGAATGTGAGAAAAAGCAGAATTGCTTCATAGATTTGGTGACCTTGGATGGGTGGGCTGGATAAAGAAGTGAACTTGGTTTCCGGAAAGGGAGTATCATGATGGGAATGAGGAAAAGAGAACATGGACCACATTCACAGGTTAGAGAAATAAATGTAATAGGTTCAATGGTTTTGAAAAGCTAACTTTGAGCAGGAATTGTTTTTTAAAATTGCAAAGAATTGAAAAAGTCAATGTGGGATTGGAGGCACAATCTGAGCAGAAAGCACCATAAGCTGCTATGGTGCAACTCTTATGTTGACTAGAAACTTTAATATGATGATGCTCTTCTTTTGATATTTCTTTGAGTTAAATTGTATTGTATGTAGCTGACACAGCACTGTTTGCAGCTCCTCAGTTTATGGTTATCCCGTGACAACAATGTATTCATCATATTTATTATTCTACAAAAGAATTTTTAAATGCACTGATGTGGTGTTTGCATGCTATGCAAGATGGCACATCATGGAAACTTTATAAGGAGCATCGCATATGATATGTGATATTTGGCACCTGGAGGAGTCGGACACGCAGATCCTGAAAAGAAGTAAAGACTCTTTAGCAAAAGCCGTCTTTATTCTGAGTCTAATCTTTACTTTTAGTGAAATGATTTATGAAAACCAATCAGCTGCTCCAGGTGAGGCTCGAACTCACAACCTCGGCATGGCTCAGTGCAAGTATTGCTGTATAAGTACCGCGCGCTAACCGATTGCGCCACTGGAGCTCACTGTTTTCATTTCTCCCCATTTGAGCCATCTAGTGCAAACCAAGTAGATACTGCAATGCTCCATTATTCACTGAACAAGATCGACTCACATGCTAGCATGTTATCATGACTATTAAAAATACAGTCCAAATGGAATAGATTTGATAATTCTGCTATATCATGTGCTCTGTCTATTGAACACCCCATACATTTGCCGTTCTGACACAGTCTAGGATAAACTTATGCTTATTTTTAATTAGCACATAGTTAGAATTTCCCCAAAAATGAAATATAGGCCCCTAAGGCAGACGAGGTGGCCGAGTGGTTAAGGCGATGGACTGCTAATCCATTGTGCTCTGCACGCGTGGGTTCGAATCCCACCTTTGTCGGAAAGCCATCAGACACTCTTTTGAAGGTGAGCATGTCTCGAAGTACAATTACACTCTCTTTCAAGACACTGCCATAATCCACTAGAAGGGCCCAACTGACTAGTCCATTATGGCATTTTATGTCAAATAAAGGGAAGTATTTTGTGCTTAATTGAAATTAGATCTTTCATGAAGTGTCCAGAGGATTGCCTATTCCTCACTCCTGGCCTTCCAACCAGTTTGGATAGATAGACTGATAAGAAAGCATTTCTTACTCCTAAAGTTTCAGCCGTCTCAAGTGTATGAGTGTTTACATTTGTCTGCCCCACAGAGACAGATCACTTCTAATAAGTGAGTTCTCTATCTGTCACTGATTGCGGACATACTCTCTAGAGCTTTCAGTATGGTCATAAATGTGAATACTCTTATGTTCTCAAATCAAAATGGAGTTTTTCCTACTTTCAAGAAAAGTGTCTTAAGCATGCTCTTCGATTTGTGCACGCATGTAGTCATTCAAATGCAACTGCATTTCCATACAGAGTCTCAAAATCATAGATATCGTCATACCGCAGTAAGAATACATGTTGCGATTTACAAACTGCAGGCAGGCCGGCCTTGTAGCTCAGTGGCAGAGCACTGGTCTTGTAAACCAGGGGTCATGAGTTCAAGCCTCATCAGGGCCTTTTTATATGTGTGTTTCTGTATGTTGTTTTCGAGTCATTCTTTCTAGGACTCACACCTTGTCTTAAGTTTGCTTATTGACAAGCTTCCCTTTCCTGCTTTCATCTTATCAAGAAGACTTCATGAAAACCATTGAACCATAAACTATTGCCTCACCCCTTCCGATCGCCTGACGAACGCCTGACAAACGCCATTCTCACCCCGCCGGGCAAGCCCTGCCGGGCAAAGCCAAATAAGCCATGCATATTTAAAGTTCCTTTGAAAGGCAGAGCGAGGACTAGGACGTCTGTTCCGACTGAGTCTGCATCCACAGAAAGGATGAAATAAGGCTCTAGAAATTTCACCAAGGAGATATGAACTTCATCCCCCTTAAAATACTTTTTCTCCCAGATACCCCGGCTCTTAGTCAAATGAGGTTAATCTTCAAAACCCCACCCCCACTAACCATAAATATTCACCTCTCCTGCTGTCCATTCAATTGATACAAGGTATCTTGTACATGGAGAGAATGTGAGAAAAAGCAGAATTGCTTCATAGATTTGGTGACCTTGGATGGGTGGGCTGGATAAAGAAGTGAACTTGGTTTCCGGAAAGGGAGTATCATGATGGGAATGAGGAAAAGAGAACATGGACCACATTCACAGGTTAGAGAAATAAATGTAATAGGTTCAATGGTTTTGAAAAGCTAACTTTGAGCAGGAATTGTTTTTTAAAATTGCAAAGAATTGAAAAAGTCAATGTGGGATTGGAGGCACAATCTGAGCAGAAAGCACCATAAGCTGCTATGGTGCAACTCTTATGTTGACTAGAAACTTTAATATGATGATGCTCTTCTTTTGATATTTCTTTGAGTTAAATTGTATTGTATGTAGCTGACACAGCACTGTTTGCAGCTCCTCAGTTTATGGTTATCCCGTGACAACAATGTATTCATCATATTTATTATTCTACAAAAGAATTTTTAAATGCACTGATGTGGTGTTTGCATGCTATGCAAGATGGCACATCATGGAAACTTTATAAGGAGCATCGCATATGATATGTGATATTTGGCACCTGGAGGAGTCGGACACGCAGATCCTGAAAAGAAGTAAAGACTCTTTAGCAAAAGCCGTCTTTATTCTGAGTCTAATCTTTACTTTTAGTGAAATGGTTTATGAAAACCAATCAGCTGCTCCAGGTGAGGCTCGAACTCACAACCTCGGCATGGCTCAGTGAAAGTACTGCTGTATAAGTACCGCAAGCTAACCGATTGCGCCACTGGAGCTCACTGTTTTCATTTCTCCCCATTTGAGCCATCTAGTGCAAACCAAGTAGATACTGCACTGCTCCATTATTCACTGAACAAGATCGACTCACATGCTAGCATGTTATCATGACTATTAAAAATACAGTCCAAATGGAATAGATTTGATAATTCTGCTATATCATGTGCTCTGTCTATTGAACACCCCATACATTTGCCGTTCTGACACAGTCTAGGATAAACTTATGCTTATTTTTAATTAGCACATAGTTAGAATTTCCCCAAAAATGAAATATAGGCGCCTAAGGCAGACGAGGTGGCCGAGTGGTTAAGGCGATGGACTGCTAATCCATTGTGCTCTGCACGCGTGGGTTCGAATCCCACCTTCGTCGGAAAGCCATCAGACACTCTTTTTAAGGTGAGCATGTCTCGAAGTACAATTACACTCTCTTTCAAGACACTGCCATAATCCACTAGAAGGGCCCAACTGACTAGTCCATTATGGCATTTTATATCAAATAAAGGGAAGTATTTTGTGCTTAATTGAAATTAGATCTTTCATGAAGTGTCCAGAGGTTTGCCTATTCCTCACTCCTGGCCTTCCAACCAGTTTGGATAGATAGACTGATAAGAAAGCATTTCTTACTCCTAAAGTTTCAGCCGTCTCAAGTGTATGAGTGTTTACATTTGTCTGCCCCACAGAGACAGATCACTTCTAATAAGTGAGTTCTCTATCTGTCACTGATTGCGGACATACTCTCTAGAGCTTTCAGTATGGTCATAAATGTGAATACTCTTATGTTCTCAAATCAAAATGGAGTTTTTCCTACTTTCAAGACAAGTGTCTTAAGCATGCTCTTCGATTTGTGCACGCATGTAGTCATTCAAATGCAACTGCATTTCCATACAGAGTCTCAAAATCATAGATATCGTCATTCCGCAGTAAGAATACATGTTGCGATTTACAAACTGCAGGCAGGCTGGCCTTGTAGCTCAGTGGCAGAGCACTGGTCTTGTAAACCAGGGGTCATGAGTTCAAGCCTCATCAGGGCCTTTTTATATGTGTGTTTCTGTATGTTGTTTTCGAGTCATTCTTTCTAGGACTCACACCTTGTCTTAAGTTTGCTTATTGACAAGCTTCCCTTTCTTGCTTTCATCTTATCAAGAAGACTTCATGAAAACCATTGAACCATAAACTATTTCCTCACCCCTTCCGATCGCCTGACGAACGCCTGACAAACGCCATTCTCACCCCGCCGGGCAAGCCCTGCCGGGCAAAGCCAAATAAGCCATGCAAATTTAAAGTTCCTTTGAAAGGCAGAGCGAGGACTAGGACGTCTGTTCCGACTGAGTCTGCATCCACAGAAAGGATGAAATAAGGCTCTAGAAATTTCACCAAGGAGATATGAACTTCATCCCCCTTAAAATACTTTTTCTCCCAGATACCCCGGCTCTTAGTCAAATGAGGTTAATCTTCAAAACCCCACCCCCACTAACCATAAATATTCACCTCTCCTGCTGTCCATTCAATTGATACAAGGTATCTTGTACATGGAGAGAATGTGAGAAAAAGCAGAATTGCTTCATAGATTTGGTGACCTTGGATGGGTGGGCTGGATAAAGAAGTGAACTTGGTTTCCGGAAAGGGAGTATCATGATGGGAATGAGGAAAAGAGAACATGGACCACATTCACAGGTTAGAGAAATAAATGTAATAGGTTCAATGGTTTTGAAAAGCTAACTTTGAGCAGGAATTGTTTTTTAAAATTGCAAAGAATTGAAAAAGTCAATGTGGGATTGGAGGCACAATCTGAGCAGAAAGCACCATAAGCTGCTATGGTGCAACTCTTATGTTGACTAGAAACTTTAATATGATGATGCTCTTCTTTTGATATTTCTTTGAGTTAAATTGTATTGTATGTAGCTGACACAGCACTGTTTGCAGCTCCTCAGTTTATGGTTATCCCGTGACAACAATGTATTCATCATATTTATTATTCTACAAAAGAATTTTTAAATGCACTGATGTGGTGTTTGCATGCTATGCAAGATGGCACATCATGGAAATTTATAAGGAGCATCGCATATGATATGTGATATTTGGCACCTGGAGGAGTCGGACACGCAGATCCTGAAAAGAAGTAAAGACTCTTTATCAAAAGCCGTCTTTATTCTGAGTCTAATCTTTACTTTTAGTGAAATGATTTATGAAAACCAATCAGCTGCTCCAGGTGAGGCTCGAACTCACAACCTCGGCATGGCTCAGTGCAAGTATTGCTGTATAAGTACCGCGCGCTAACCGATTGCGCCACTGGAGCTCACTGTTTTCATTTCTCCCCATTTGAGCCATCTAGTGCAAACCAAGTAGATACTGCAATGCTCCATTATTCACTGAACAAGATCGACTCACATGCTAGCATGTTATCATGACTATTAAAAATACAGTCCAAATGGAATAGATTTGATAATTCTGCTATATCATGTGCTCTGTCTATTGAACACCCCATACATTTGCCGTTCTGACACAGTCTAGGATAAACTTATGCTTATTTTTAATTAGCACATAGTTAGAATTTCCCCAAAAATGAAATATAGGCCCCTAAGGCAGACGAGGTGGCCGAGTGGTTAAGGCGATGGACTGCTAATCCATTGTGCTCTGCACGCGTGGGTTCGAATCCCACCTTTGTCGGAAAGCCATCAGACACTCTTTTGAAGGTGAGCATGTCTCGAAGTACAATTACACTCTCTTTCAAGACACTGCCATAATCCACTAGAAGGGCCCAACTGACTAGTCCATTATGGCATTTTATGTCAAATAAAGGGAAGTATTTTGTGCTTAATTGAAATTAGATCTTTCATGAAGTGTCCAGAGGATTGCCTATTCCTCACTCCTGGCCTTCCAACCAGTTTGGATAGATAGACTGATAAGAAAGCATTTCTTACTCCTAAAGTTTCAGCCGTCTCAAGTGTATGAGTGTTTACATTTGTCTGCCCCACAGAGACAGATCACTTCTAATAAGTGAGTTCTCTATCTGTCACTGATTGCGGACATACTCTCTAGAGCTTTCAGTATGGTCATAAATGTGAATACTCTTATGTTCTCAAATCAAAATGGAGTTTTTCCTACTTTCAAGAAAAGTGTCTTAAGCATGCTCTTCGATTTGTGCATGCATGTAGTCATTCAAATGCAACTGCATTTCCATACAGAGTCTCAAAATCATAGATATCGTCATACCGCAGTAAGAATACATGTTGCGATTTACAAACTGCAGGCAGGCCGGCCTTGTAGCTCAGTGGCAGAGCACTGGTCTTGTAAACCAGGGGTCATGAGTTCAAGCCTCATCAGGGCCTTTTTATATGTGTGTTTCTGTATGTTGTTTTCGAGTCATTCTTTCTAGGACTCACACCTTGTCTTAAGTTTGCTTATTGACAAGCTTCCCTTTCCTGCTTTCATCTTATCAAGAAGACTTCATGAAAACCATTGAACCATAAACTATTGCCTCACCCCTTCCGATCGCCTGACGAACGCCTGACAAACGCCATTCTCACCCCGCCGGGCAAGCCCTGCCGGGCAAAGCCAAATAAGCCATGCATATTTAAAGTTCCTTTGAAAGGCAGAGCGAGGACTAGGACGTCTGTTCCGACTGAGTCTGCATCCACAGAAAGGATGAAATAAGGCTCTAGAAATTTCACCAAGGAGATATGAACTTCATCCCCCTTAAAATACTTTTTCTCCCAGATACCCCGGCTCTTAGTCAAATGAGGTTAATCTTCAAAACCCCACCCCCACTAACCATAAATATTCACCTCTCCTGCTGTCCATTCAATTGATACAAGGTATCTTGTACATGGAGAGAATGTGAGAAAAAGCAGAATTGCTTCATAGATTTGGTGACCTTGGATGGGTGGGCTGGATAAAGAAGTGAACTTGGTTTCCGGAAAGGGAGTATCATGATGGGAATGAGGAAAAGAGAACATGGACCACATTCACAGGTTAGAGAAATAAATGTAATAGGTTCAATGGTTTTGAAAAGCTAACTTTGAGCAGGAATTGTTTTTTAAAATTGCAAAGAATTAAAAAAGTCAATGTGGGATTGGAGGCACAATCTGAGCAGAAAGCACCATAAGCTGCTATGGTGCAACTCTTATGTTGACTAGACACTTTAATATGATGATGCTCTTCTTTTGATATTTCTTTGAGTTAAATTGCATTGTATGTAGCTGACACAGCACTGTTTGCAGCTCCTCAGTTTATGGTTATCCCGTGACAACAATGTATTCATCATATTTATTATTCTACAAAAGAATTTTTAAATGCACTGATGTGGTGTTTGCATGCTATGCAAGATGGCACATCATGGAAACTTTATAAGGAGCATCGCATATGATATGTGATATTTGGCACCTGGAGGAGTCGGACACGCAGATCCTGAAAAGAAGTAAAGACTCTTTAGCAAAAGCCGTCTTTATTCTGAGTCTAATCTTTACTTTTAGTGAAATGATTTATGAAAACCAATCTGCTGCTCCAGGTGAGGCTCGAACTCACAACCTCGGCATGGCTCAGTGCAAGTACTGCTGTATAAGTACTGCGCGCTAACCGATTGCGCCACTGGAGCTCACTGTTTTCATTTCTTCCCATTGTAGCCATCTAGTGCAAACCAAGTAGATACTGCACTGCTCCATTATTCACTGAACAAGATCGACTCACATGCTAGCATGTTATCATGACTATTAAAAATACAGTCCAAATGGAATAGATTTGATAATTCTGCTATATCATGTGCTCTGTCTATTGAACACCCCATACATTTGCCGTTCTGACACAGTCTAGGATAAACTTATGCTTATTTTTAATTAGCACATAGTTAGAATTTCCCCAAAAATGAAATATAGGCCCCTAAGGCAGATGAGGTGGCCGAGTGGTTAAGGCGATGGACTGCTAATCCATTGTGCTCTGCACGCGTGGGTTCGAATCCCACCTTCGTGGGAAAGCCATCAGACACTCTTTTGAAGGTGAGCATGTCTCGAAGTACATTTACACTCTCTTTCAAGACACTGCCATAATCCACTAGAAGGGCCCAACTGACTAGTCCATTATGGCATTTTATGTCAAATAAAGGGAAGTATTTTGTGCTTAATTGAAATTAGATCTTTCATGAAGTGTCCAGAGGATTGCCTATTCCTCACTCCTGGCCTTCCAACCAGTTTGGATAGATAGACTGATAAGAAAGCATTTCTTACTCCTAAAGTTTCAGCCGTCTCAAGTGTATGAGTGTTTACATTTGTCTGCCCCACAGAGACAGATCACTTCTAATAAGTGAGTTCTCTATCTGTCACTGATTGCGGACATACTCTCTAGAGCTTTCAGTATGGTCATAAATGTGAATACTCTTATGTTCTCAAATCAAAATGGAGTTTTTCCTACTTTCAAGAAAAGTGTCTTAAGCATGCTCTTCGATTTGTGCACGCATGTAGTCATTCAAATGCAACTGCATTTCCATACAGAGTCTCAAAATCATAGATATTGTCATACCGCAGTAAGAATACATGTTGCGATTTACAAACTGCAGGCAGGCCGGCCTTGTAGCTCAGTGGCAGAGCACTGGTCTTGTAAACCAGGGGTCATGAGTTCAAGCCTCATCAGGGCCTTTTTATATGTGTGTTTCTGTATGTTGTTTTCGAGTCATTCTTTCTAGGACTCACACCTTGTCTTAAGTTTGCTTATTGACAAGCTTCCCTTTCCTGCTTTCATCTTATCAAGAAGACTTCATGAAAACCATTGAATCATAAACTATTGCCTCACCCCTTCCGATCGCCTGACGAACGCCTGACAAACGCCATTCTCACCCCGCCGGGCAAGCCCTGCCGGGCAAAGCCAAATAAGCCATGCATATTTAAAGTTCCTTTGAAAGGCAGAGCGAGGACTAGGACGTCTGTTCCGACTGAGTCTGCATCCACAGAAAGGATGAAATAAGGCTCTAGAAATTTCACCAAGGAGATATGAACTTCATCCCCCTTAAAATACTTTTTCTCCCAGATACCCCGGCTCTTAGTCAAATGAGGTTAATCTTCAAAACCCCACCCCCACTAACCATAAATATTCACCTCTCCTGCTGTCCATTCAATTGATACAAGGTATCTTGTACATGGAGAGAATGTGAGAAAAAGCAGAATTGCTTCATAGATTTGGTGACCTTGGATGGGTGGGCTGGATAAAGAAGTGAACTTGGTTTCCGGAAAGGGAGTATCATGATGGGAATGAGGAAAAGAGAACATGGACCACATTCACAGGTTAGAGAAATAAATGTAATAGGTTCAATGGTTTTGAAAAGCTAACTTTGAGCAGGAATTGTTTTTTAAAACTGCAAAGAATTGAAAAAGTCAATGTGGGATTGGAGGCACAATCTGAGCAGAAAGCACCATAAGCTGCTATGGTGCAACTCTTATGTTGACTAGAAACTTTAATATGATGATGCTCTTCTTTTGATATTTCTTTGAGGTAAATTGTATTGTATGTAGCTGACACAGCACTGTTTGCAGCTCCTCAGTTTATGGTTATCCCGTGACAACAATGTATTCATCATATTTATTATTCTACAAAAGAATTTTTAAATGCACTGATGTGGTGTTTGCATGCTATGCAAGATGGCACATCATGGAAACTTTATAAGGAGCATCGCATATGATATGTGATATTTGGCACCTGGAGGAGTCGGACACGCAGATCCTGAAAAGAAGTAAAGACTCTTTAGCAAAAGCCGTCTTTATTCTGAGTCTAATCTTTACTTTTAGTGAAATGGTTTATGAAAACCAATCAGCTGCTCCAGGTGAGGCTCGAACTCACAACCTCGGCATGGCTCAGTGCAAGTACTGCTGTATAAGTACCGCGCGCTAACCGATTGCGCCACTGGAGCTCACTGTTTTCATTTCTCCCCATTTGAGCCATCTAGTGCAAACCAAGTAGATACTGCACTGCTCCATTATTCACTGAACAAGATCGACTCACATGCTAGCATGTTATCATGACTATTAAAAATACAGTCCAAATGGAATAGATTTGATAATTCTGCTATATCATGTGCTCTGTCTATTGAACACCCCATACATTTGCCGTTCTGACACAGTCTAGGATAAACTTATGCTTATTTTTAATTAGCACATAGTTAGAATTTCCCCAAAAATGAAATATAGGCCCCTAAGGCAGACGAGGTGGCCGAGTGGTTAAGACGATGGACTGCTAATCCATTGTGCTCTGCACGCGTGGGTTCGAATCCCACCTTCGTCGGAAAGCCATCAGACACTCTTTTTAAGGTGAGCATGTCTCGAAGTACAATTACACTCTCTTTCAAGACACTGCCATAATCCACTAGAAGGGCCCAACTGACTAGTCCATTATGGCATTTTATGTCAAATAAAGGGAAGTATTTTGTGCTTAATTGAAATTAGATCTTTCATGAAGTGTCCAGAGGTTTGCCTATTCCTCACTCCTGGCCTTCCAACCAGTTTGGATAGATAGACTGATAAGAAAGCATTTCTTACTCCTAAAGTTTCAGCCGTCTCAAGTGTATGAGTGTTTACATTTGTCTGCCCCACAGAGACAGATCACTTCTAATAAGTGAGTTCTCTATCTGTCACTGATTGCGGACATACTCTCTAGAGCTTTCAGTATGGTCATAAATGTGAATACTCTTATGTTCTCAAATCAAAATGGAGTTTTTCCTACTTTCAAGAAAAGTGTCTTAAGCATGCTCTTCGATTTGTGCACGCATGTAGTCATTCAAATGCAACTGCATTTCCATACAGAGTCTCAAAATCATAGATATCGTCATACCGCAGTAAGAATACATGTTGCGATTTACAAACTGCAGGCAGGCTGGCCTTGTAGCTCAGTGGCAGAGCACTGGTCTTGTAAACCAGGGGTCATGAGTTCAAGCCTCATCAGGGCCTTTTTATATGTGTGTTTCTGTATGTTGTTTTCGAGTCATTCTTTCTAGGACTCACACCTTGTCTTAAGTTTGCTTATTGACAAGCTTCCCTTTCCTGCTTTCATCTTATCAAGAAGACTTCATGAAAACCATTGAACCATAAACTATTGCCTCACCCCTTCCGATCGCCTGACGAACGCCTGACAAACGCCATTCTCACCCCGCCGGGCAAGCCCCGCCGGGCAAAGCCAAATAAGCCATGCATATTTAAAGTTCCTTTGAAAGGCAGAGCGAGGACTAGGACGTCTGTTCCGACTGAGTCTGCATCCACAGAAAGGATGAAATAAGGCTCTAGAAATTTCACCAAGGAGATATGAACTTCATCCCCCTTAAAATACTTTTTCTCCCAGATACCCCGGCTCTTAGTCAAATGAGGTTAATCTTCAAAACCCCACCCCCACTAACCATAAATATTCACCTCTCCTGCTGTCCATTCAATTGATACAAGGTATCTTGTACATGGAGAGAATGTGAGAAAAAGCAGAATTGCTTCATAGATTTGGTGACCTTGGATGGGTGGGCTGGATAAAGAAGTGAACTTGGTTTCCGGAAAGGGAGTATCATGATGGGAATGAGGAAAAGAGAACATGGACCACATTCACAGGTTAGAGAAATAAATGTAATAGGTTCAATGGTTTTGAAAAGCTAACTTTGACCAGGAATTGTTTTTTAAAATTGCAAAGAATTGAAAAAGTCAATGTGGGATTGGAGGCACAATCTGAGCAGAAAGCACCATAAGCTGCTATGGTGCAACTCTTATGTTGACTAGAAACTTTAATATGATGATGCTCTTCTTTTGATATTTCTTTGAGTTAAATTGTATTGTATGTAGCTGACACAGCACTGTTTGCAGCTCCTCAGTTTATGGTTATCCCGTGACAACAATGTATTCATCATATTTATTATTCTACAAAAGAATTTTTAAATGCACTGATGTGGTGTTTGCATGCTATGCAAGATGGCACATCATGGAAACTTTATAAGGAGCATCGCATATGATATGTGATATTTGGCACCTGGAGGAGTCGGACACGCAGATCCTGAAAAGAAGTAAAGACTCTTTAGCAAAAGCCGTCTTTATTCTGAGTATAATCTTTACTTTTAGTGAAATGATTTATGAAAACCAATCAGCTGCTCCAGGTGAGGCTCGAACTCACAACCTCGGCATGGCTCAGTGCAAGTACTGCTGTATAAGTACCGCGCGCTAACCGATTGCGCCACTGGAGCTCACTGTTTTCATTTCTCCCCATTTGAGCCATCTAGTGCAAACCAAGTAGATACTACACTGCTCCATTATTCACTGAACAAGATCGACTCACATGCTAGCATGTTATCATGACTATTAAAAATACAGTCCAAATGGAATAGATTTGATAATTCTGCTATATCATGTGCTCTGTCTATTGAACACCCCATACATTTGCCGTTCTGACACAGTCTAGGATAAACTTATGCTTATTTTTAATTAGCACATAGTTAGAATTTCCCCAAAAATGAAATATAGGCCCCTAAGGCAGACGAGGTGGCCGAGTGGTTAAGGCGATGGACTGCTAATCCATTGTGCTCTGCACGCGTGGGTTCGAATCCCACCTTCGTCGGAAAGCCATCAGACACTCTTTTGAAGGTGAGCATGTCTCAAAGTACAATTACACTCTCTTTCAAGACACTGCCATAATCCACTAGAAGGGCCCAACTGACTAGTCCATTATGGCATTTTATGTCAAATAAAGGGAAGTATTTTGTGCTTAATTGAAATTAGATCTTTCATGAAGTGTCCAGAGGATTGCCTATTCCTCACTCCTGGCCTTCCAACCAGTTTGGATAGATAGACTGATAAGAAAGCATTTCTTACTCCTAAAGTTTCAGCCGTCTCAAGTGTATGAGTGTTTACATTTGTCTGCCCCACAGAGACAGATCACTTCTAATAAGTGAGTTCTCTATCTGTCACTGATTGCGGACATACTCTCTAGAGCTTTCAGTATGGTCATAAATGTGAATACTCTTATGTTCTCAAATCAAAATGGAGTTTTTCCTACTTTCAAGAAAAGTGTCTTAAGCATGCTCTTCGATTTGTGCACGCATGTAGTCATTCAAATGCAACTGCATTTCCATACAGAGTCTCAAAATCATAGATATCGTCATACCGCAGTAAGAATACATGTTGCGATTTACAAACTGCAGGCAGGCCGGCCTTGTAGCTCAGTGGCAGAGCACTGGTCTTGTAAACCAGGGGTCATGAGTTCAAGCCTCATCAGGGCCTTTTTATATGTGTGTTTCTGTATGTTGTTTTCGAGTCATTCTTTCTAGGACTCACACCTTGTCTTAAGTTTGCTTATTGACAAGCTTCCCTTTCCTGCTTTCATCTTATCAAGAAGACTTCATGAAAACCATTGAACCATAAACTATTGCCTCACCCCTTCCGATCGCCTGACGAACGCCTGACAAACGCCATTCTCACCCCGCCGGGCAAGCATTCTCACCCCGCCGGGCAAGCCCTGCCGGGCAAAGCCAAATAAGCCATGCATATTTAAAGTTCCTTTGAAAGGCAGAGCGAGGACTAGGACGTCTGTTCCGACTGAGTCTGCATCCACAGAAAGGATGAAATAAGGCTCTAGAAATTTCACCAAGGAGATATGAACTTCATCCCCCTTAAAATACTTTTTCTCCCAGATACCCCGGCTCTTAGTCAAATGAGGTTAATCTTCAAAACCCCACCCCCACTAACCATAAATATTCACCTCTCCTGCTGTCCATTCAATTGATACAAGGTATCTTGTACATGGAGAGAATGTGAGAAAAAGCAGAATTGCTTCATAGATTTGGTGACCTTGGATGGGTGGGCTGGATAAAGAAGTGAACTTGGTTTCCGGAAAGGGAGTATCATGATGGGAATGAGGAAAAGAGAACATGGACCACATTCACAGGTTAGAGAAATAAATGTAATAGGTTCAATGGTTTTGAAAAGCTAACTTTGACCAGGAATTGTTTTTTAAAATTGCAAAGAATTGAAAAAGTCAATGTGGGATTGGAGGCACAATCTGAGCAGAAAGCACCATAAGCTGCTATGGTGCAACTCTTATGTTGACTAGAAACTTTAATATGATGATGCTCTTCTTTTGATATTTCTTTGAGTTAAATTGTATTGTATGTAGCTGACACAGCACTGTTTGCAGCTCCTCAGTTTATGGTTATCCCGTGACAACAATGTATTCATCATATTTATTATTCTACAAAAGAATTTTTAAATGCACTGATGTGGTGTTTGCATGCTATGCAAGATGGCACATCATGGAAACTTTATAAGGAGCATCGCATATGATATGTGATATTTGGCACCTGGAGGAGTCGGACACGCAGATCCTGAAAAGAAGTAAAGACTCTTTAGCAAAAGCCGTCTTTATTCTGAGTCTAATCTTTACTTTTAGTGAAATGGTTTATGAAAACCAATCAGCTGCTCCAGGTGAGGCTCGAACTCACAACCTCGGCATGGCTCAGTGCAAGTACTGCTGTATAAGTACCGCGCGCTAACCGATTGCGCCACTGGAGCTCACTGTTTTCATTTCTCCCCATTTGAGCCATCTAGTGCAAACCAAGTAGATACTGCACTGCTCCATTATTCACTGAACAAGATCGACTCACATGCTAGCATGTTATCATGACTATTAAAAATACAGTCCAAATGGAATAGATTTGATAATTCTGCTATATCATGTGCTCTGTCTATTGAACACCCCATACATTTGCCGTTCTGACACAGTCTAGGATAAACTTATGCTTATTTTTAATTAGCACATAGTTAGAATTTCCCCAAAAATGAAATATAGGCCCCTAAGGCAGACGAGGTGGCCGAGTGGTTAAGGCGATTGACTGCTAATCCATTGTGCTCTGCACGCGTGGGTTCTAATCCCACCTTCGTCGGAAAGCCATCAGACACTCTTTTTAAGGTGAGCATGTCTCGAAGTACAATTACACTCTCTTTCAAGACACTGCCATAATCCACTAGAAGGGCCCAACTGACTAGTCCATTATGGCATTTTATGTCAAATAAAGGGAAGTATTTTGTGCTTAATTGAAATTAGATCTTTCATGAAGTGTCCAGAGGATTGCCTATTCCTCACTCCTGGCCTTCCAACCAGTTTGGATAGATAGACTGATAAGAAAGCATTTCTTACTCCTAAAGTTTCAGCCGTCTCAAGTGTATGAGTGGATGACAACCAGCCGCCTGAAACTGAACTCGGACAAGACGGAGGTCCTCATCCTGGGCTCCTCTCCCTCCGCCTGGGACGACTCCTGGTGGCCTCCCGCCCTGGGCACCGCTCCCAAACCGACTGACCATGCACGAAACCTGGGCTTCATCCTGGACTCCTCCCTCTCCATGACCAAGCAAGTCAGCAGCGTCTCCTCGGCGTGCTTCAACGTCCTACGCATGCTACGGAAGATCTTCTGGTGGATCCCCACAGAGACCAGGAAGACCGTCACCCAGGCCCTCGTCACCAGCCGACTGGACTACGGCAACGCCCTCTACGCCGGGACCACCGCCAAGCTCCAGAAGAGACTCCAGCGGATCCAAAACGCCTCAGCCAGACTCATCCTCGACATCCCACGATCCAGCCACATCTCCGGACATCTCAGAGACCTTCACTGGCTCCCCATCAACAAGAGAATCACCTTCCGCCTCCTCACCCACGCACACAAAGCCCTACACGACCAAGGCCCGAGCTACCTCAACAGCCGAGTCAACTTCTACGCTCCCAAACGCCACCTCCGATCAGCCAACCACGCCCTCGCCGCCGTCCCCCGCATCCGAAGAGCGACTACAGGAGGAAGGTCCTTCTCCTACCTGGCCGCCAAGACCTGGAACTCCCTCCCGTCCGACCTGCGCCTGACCCAAGACCACCTCTCCTTCAGGAAGAAGCTGAAGACCTGGCTGTTCGAGCAGTAGCGGCACCCCCCCCCCCCCCCCCCAGCGCCTTGAGACCCTACGGGTATGTAGCGCGCTTTATAAGTGTCAATGATTGATTGATTGATTGATTGATACATTTGTCTGCCCCACAGAGACAGATCACTTCTAATAAGTGAGTTCTCTATCTGTCACTGATTGCGGACATACTCTCTAGAGCTTTCAGTATGGTCATAAATGTGAATACTCTTATGTTCTCAAATCAAAATGGAGTTTTTCCTACTTTCAAGAAAAGTGTCTTAAGCATGCTCTTCGATTTGTGCACGCATGTAGTCATTCAAATGCAACTGCATTTCCATACAGAGTCTCAAAATCATAGATATCGTCATACCGCAGTAAGAATACATGTTGCGATTTACAAATTGCAGGCAGGCCGGCCTTGTAGCTCAGTGGCAGAGCACTGGTCTTGTAAACCAGGGGTCATGAGTTCAAGCCTCATCAGGGCCTTTTTATATGTGTGTTTCTGTATGTTGTTTTCGAGTCATTCTTTCTAGGACTCACACCTTGTCTTAAGTTTGCTTATTGACAAGCTTCCCTTTCCTGCTTTCATCTTATCAAGAAGACTTCATGAAAACCTTTGAACCATAAACTATTGCCTCACCCCTTCCGATCGCCTGACGAACGCCTGACAAACGCCATTCTCACCCCGCCGGGCAAGCCCTGCCGGGCAAAGCCAAATAAGCCATGCATATTTAAAGTTCCTTTGAAAGGCAGAGCGAGGACTAGGACGTCTGTTCCGACTGAGTCTGCATCCACAGAAAGGATGAAATAAGGCTCTAGAAATTTCACCAAGGAGATATGAACTTCATCCCCCTTAAAATACTTTTTCTCCCAGATTCCCCGGCTCTTAGTCAAATGAGGTTAATCTTCAAAACCCCACCCCCACTAACCATAAATATTCACCTCTCCTGCTGTCCATTCAATTGATACAAGGTATCTTGTACATGGAGAGAATGTGAGAAAAAGCAGAATTGCTTCATAGATTTGGTGACCTTGGATGGGTGGGCTGGATAAAGAAGTGAACTTGGTTTCCGGAAAGGGAGTATCATGATGGGAATGAGGAAAAGAGAACATGGACCACATTCACAGGTTAGAGAAATAAATGTAATAGGTTCAATGGTTTTGAAAAGCTAACTTTGAGCAGGAATTGTTTTTTAAAATTGCAAAGAATTGAAAAAGTCAATGTGGGATTGGAGGCACAATCTGAGCAGAAAGCACCATAAGCTGCTATGGTGCAACTCTTATGTTGACTAGAAACTTTAATATGATGATGCTCTTCTTTTGATATTTCTTTGAGTTAAATTGTATTGTATGTAGCTGACACAGCACTGTTTGCAGCTCCTCAGTTTATGGTTATCCCGTGACAACAATGTATTCATCATATTTATTATTCTACAAAAGAATTTTTAAATGCACTGATGTGGTGTTTGCATGCTATGCAAGATGGCACATCATGGAAACTTTATAAGGAGCATCGCGTATGATATGTGATATTTGGCACCTGGAGGAGTCGGACACGCAGATCCTGAAAAGAAGTAAAGACTCTTTAGCAAAAGCCATCTTTATTCTGAGTCTAATCTTTACTTTTAGTGAAATGATTTATGAAAACCAATCAGCTGCTCCAGGTGAGGCTCGAACTCACAACCTCGGCATGGCTCAGTGCAAGTACTGCTGTATAAGTACCGCGCGCTAACCGATTGCGCCACTGGAGCTCACTGTTTTCATTTCTCCCCATTTGAGCCATCTAGTGCAAACCAAGTAGATACTGCACTGCTCCATTATTCACTGAACAAGATCGACTCACATGCTAGCATGTTATCATGACTATTAAAAATACAGTCCAAATGGAATAGATTTGATAATTCTGCTATATCATGTGCTCTGTCTATTGAACACCCCATACATTTGCCGTTCTGACACAGTCTAGGATAAACTTATGCTTATTTTTAATTAGCACATAGTTAGAATTTCCCCAAAAATGAAATATAGGCCCCTAAGGCAGACGAGGTGGCCGAGTGGTTAAGGCGATGGACTGCTAATCCATTGTGCTCTGCACGCGTGGGTTCGAATCCCACCTTCGTCGGAAAGCCATCAGACACTCTTTTGAAGGTGAGCATGTCTCGAAGTACAATTACACTCTCTTTCAAGACACTGCCATAATCCACTAGAAGGGCCCAACTGACTAGTCCATTATGGCATTTTATGTCAAATAAAGGGAAGTATTTTGTGCTTAATTGAAATTAGATCTTTCATGAAGTGTCCAGAGGATTGCCTATTCCTCACTCCTGGCCTTCCAACCAGTTTGGATAGATAGACTGATAAGAAAGCATTTCTTACTCCTAAAGTTTCAGCCGTCTCAAGTGTATGAGTGTTTACATTTGTCTGCCCCACAGAGACAGATCACTTCTAATAAGTGAGTTCTCTATCTGTCACTGATTGCGGACATACTCTCTAGAGCTTTCAGTATGGTCATAAATGTGAATACTCTTATGTTCTCAAATCAAAATGGAGTTTTTCCTACTTTCAAGAAAAGTGTCTTAAGCATGCTCTTCGATTTGTGCACGCATGTAGTCATTCAAATGCAACTGCATTTCCATACAGAGTCTCAAAATCATAGATATTGTCATACCGCAGTAAGAATACATGTTGCGATTTACAAACTGCAGGCAGGCCGGCCTTGTAGCTCAGTGGCAGAGCACTGGTCTTGTAAACCAGGGGTCATGAGTTCAAGCCTCATCAGGGCCTTTTTATATGTGTGTTTCTGTATGTTGTTTTCGAGTCATTCTTTCTAGGACTCACACCTTGTCTTAAGTTTGCTTATTGACAAGCTTCCCTTTCCTGCTTTCATCTTATCAAGAAGACTTCATGAAAACCATTGAACCATAAACTATTGCCTCACCCCTTCCGATCGCCTGACGAACGCCTGACAAACGCCATTCTCACCCCGCCGGGCAAGCCCTGCCGGGCAAAGCCAAATAAGCCATGCATATTTAAAGTTCCTTTGAAAGGCAGAGCGAGGACTAGGACGTCTGTTCCGACTGAGTCTGCATCCACAGAAAGGATGAAATAAGGCTCTAGAAATTTCACCAAGGAGATATGAACTTCATCCCCCTTAAAATACTTTTTCTCCCAGATACCCCGGCTCTTAGTCAAATGAGGTTAATCTTCAAAACCCCACCCCCACTAACCATAAATATTCACCTCTCCTGCTGTCCATTCAATTGATACAAGGTATCTTGTACATGGAGAGAATGTGAGAAAAAGCAGAATTGCTTCATAGATTTGGTGACCTTGGATGGGTGGGCTGGATAAAGAAGTGAACTTGGTTTCCGGAAAGGGAGTATCATGATGGGAATGAGGAAAAGAGAACATGGACCACATTCACAGGTTAGAGAAATAAATGTAATAGGTTCAATGGTTTTGAAAAGCTAACTTTGAGCAGGAATTGTTTTTTAAAATTGCAAAGAATTGAAAAAGTCAATGTGGGATTGGAGGCACAATCTGAGCAGAAAGCACCATAAGCTGCTATGGTGCAACTCTTATGTTGACTAGAAACTTTAATATGATGATGCTCTTCTTTTGATATTTCTTTGAGTTAAATTGTATTGTATGTAGCTGACACAGCACTGTTTGCAGCTCCTCAGTTTATGGTTATCCCGTGACAACAATGTATTCATCATATTTATTATTCTACAAAAGAATTTTTAAATGCACTGATGTGGTGTTTGCATGCTATGCAAGATGGCACATCATGGAAACTTTATAAGGAGCATCGCATATGATATGTGATATTTGGCACCTGGAGGAGTCGGACACGCAGATCCTGAAAAGAAGTAAAGACTCTTTAGCAAAAGCCGTCTTTATTCTGAGTCTAATCTTTACTTTTAGTGAAATGGTTTATGAAAACCAATCAGCTGCTCCAGGTGAGGCTCGAACTCACAACCTCGGCATGGCTCAGTGCAAGTACTGCTGTATAAGTACCGCAAGCTAACCGATTGCGCCACTGGAGCTCACTGTTTTCATTTCTCCCCATTTGAGCCATCTAGTGCAAACCAAGTAGATACTGCACTGCTCCATTATTCACTGAACAAGATCGACTCACATGCTAGCATGTTATCATGACTATTAAAAATACAGTCCAAATGGAATAGATTTGATAATTCTGCTATATCATGTGCTCTGTCTATTGAACACCCCATACATTTGCCGTTCTGACACAGTCTAGGATAAACTTATGCTTATTTTTAATTAGCACATAGTTAGAATTTCCCCAAAAATGAAATATAGGCCCCTAAGGCAGACGAGGTGGCCGAGTGGTTAAGGCGATGGACTGCTAATCCATTGTGCTCTGCACGCGTGGGTTCGAATCCCACCTTCGTCGGAAAGCCATCAGACACTCTTTTTAAGGTGAGCATGTCTCGAAGTACAATTACACTCTCTTTCAAGACACTGCCATAATCCACTAGAAGGGCCCAACTGACTAGTCCATTATGGCATTTTATATCAAATAAAGGGAAGTATTTTGTGCTTAATTGAAATTAGATCTTTCATGAAGTGTCCAGAGGTTTGCCTATTCCTCACTCCTGGCCTTCCAACCAGTTTGGATAGATAGACTGATAAGAAAGCATTTCTTACTCCTAAAGTTTCAGCCGTCTCAAGTGTATGAGTGTTTACATTTGTCTGCCCCACAGAGACAGATCACTTCTAATAAGTGAGTTCTCTATCTGTCACTGATTGCGGACATACTCTCTAGAGCTTTCAGTATGGTCATAAATGTGAATACTCTTATGTTCTCAAATCAAAATGGAGTTTTTCCTACTTTCAAGACAAGTGTCTTAAGCATGCTCTTCGATTTGTGCACGCATGTAGTCATTCAAATGCAACTGCATTTCCATACAGAGTCTCAAAATCATAGATATCGTCATACCGCAGTAAGAATACATGTTGCGATTTACAAACTGCAGGCAGGCTGGCCTTGTAGCTCAGTGGCAGAGCACTGGTCTTGTAAACCAGGGGTCATGAGTTCAAGCCTCATCAGGGCCTTTTTATATGTGTGTTTCTGTATGTTGTTTTCAAGTCATTCTTTCTAGGACTCACACCTTGTCTTAAGTTTGCTTATTGACAAGCTTCCCTTTCCTGCTTTCATCTTATCAAGAAGACTTCATGAAAACCATTGAACCATAAACTATTTCCTCACCCCTTCCGATCGCCTGACGAACGCCTGACAAACGCCATTCTCACCCCGCCGGGCAAGCCCTGCCGGGCAAAGCCAAATAAGCCATGCAAATTTAAAGTTCCTTTGAAAGGCAGAGCGAGGACTAGGACGTCTGTTCCGACTGAGTCTGCATCCACAGAAAGGATGAAATAAGGCTCTAGAAATTTCACCAAGGAGATATGAACTTCATCCCCCTTAAAATACTTTTTCTCCCAGATACCCCGGCTCTTAGTCAAATGAGGTTAATCTTCAAAACCCCACCCCCACTAACCATAAATATTCACCTCTCCTGCTGTCCATTCAATTGATACAAGGTATCTTGTACATGGAGAGAATGTGAGAAAAAGCACAATTGCTTCATAGATTTGGTGACCTTGGATGGGTGGGCTGGATAAAGAAGTGAACTTGGTTTCCGGAAAGGGAGTATCATGATGGGAATGAGGAAAAGAGAACATGGACCACATTCACAGGTTAGAGAAATAAATGTAATAGGTTCAATGGTTTTGAAAAGCTAACTTTGAGCAGGAATTGTTTTTTAAAATTGCAAAGAATTGAAAAAGTCAATGTGGGATTGGAGGCACAATCTGAGCAGAAAGCACCATAAGCTGCTATGGTGCAACTCTTATGTTGACTAGAAACTTTAATATGATGATGCTCTTCTTTTGATATTTCTTTGAGTTAAATTGTATTGTATGTAGCTGACACAGCACTGTTTGCAGCTCCTCAGTTTATGGTTATCCCGTGACAACAATGTATTCATCATATTTATTATTCTACAAAAGAATTTTTAAATGCACTGATGTGGTGTTTGCATGCTATGCAAGATGGCACATCATGGAAACTTTATAAGGAGCATCGCATATGATATGTGATATTTGGCACCTGGAGGAGTCGGACACGCAGATCCTGAAAAGAAGTAAAGACTCTTTAGCAAAAGCCGTCTTTATTCTGAGTCTAATCTTTACTTTTAGTGAAATGATTTATGAAAACCAATCAGCTGCTCCAGGTGAGGCTCGAACTCACAACCTCGGCATGGCTCAGTGCAAGTATTGCTGTATAAGTACCGCGCGCTAACCGATTGCGCCACTGGAGCTCACTGTTTTCATTTCTCCCCATTTGAGCCATCTAGTGCAAACCAAGTAGATACTGCAATGCTCCATTATTCACTGAACAAGATCGACTCACATGCTAGCATGTTATCATGACTATTAAAAATACAGTCCAAATGGAATAGATTTGATAATTCTGCTATATCATGTGCTCTGTCTATTGAACACCCCATACATTTGCCGTTCTGACACAGTCTAGGATAAACTTATGCTTATTTTTAATTAGCACATAGTTAGAATTTCCCCAAAAATGAAATATAGGCCCCTAAGGCAGACGAGGTGGCCGAGTGGTTAAGGCGATTGACTGCTAATCCATTGTGCTCTGCACGCGTGGGTTCTAATCCCACCTTCGTCGGAAAGCCATCAGACACTCTTTTTAAGGTGAGCATGTCTCGAAGTACAATTACACTCTCTTTCAAGACACTGCCATAATCCACTAGAAGGGCCCAACTGACTAGTCCATTATGGCATTTTATGTCAAATAAAGGGAAGTATTTTGTGCTTAATTGAAATTAGATCTTTCATGAAGTGTCCAGAGGATTGCCTATTCCTCACTCCTGGCCTTCCAACCAGTTTGGATAGATAGACTGATAAGAAAGCATTTCTTACTCCTAAAGTTTCAGCCGTCTCAAGTGTATGAGTGTTTACATTTGTCTGCCCCACAGAGACAGATCACTTCTAATAAGTGAGTTCTCTATCTGTCACTGATTGCGGACATACTCTCTAGAGCTTTCAGTATGGTCATAAATGTGAATACTCTTATGTTCTCAAATCAAAATGGAGTTTTTCCTACTTTCAAGAAAAGTGTCTTAAGCATGCTCTTCGATTTGTGCACGCATGTAGTCATTCAAATGCAACTGCATTTCCATACAGAGTCTCAAAATCATAGATATTGTCATACCGCAGTAAGAATACATGTTGCGATTTACAAACTGCAGGCAGGCCGGCCTTGTAGCTCAGTGGCAGAGCACTGGTCTTGTAAACCAGGGGTCATGAGTTCAAGCCTCATCAGGGCCTTTTTATATGTGTGTTTCTGTATGTTGTTTTCGAGTCATTCTTTCTAGGACTCACACCTTGTCTTAAGTTTGCTTATTGACAAGCTTCCCTTTCCTGCTTTCATCTTATCAAGAAGACTTCATGAAAACCATTGAACCATAAACTATTGCCTCACCCCTTCCGATCGCCTGACGAACGCCTGACAAACGCCATTCTCACCCCGCCGGGCAAGCCCTGCCGGGCAAAGCCAAATAAGCCATGCATATTTAAAGTTCCTTTGAAAGGCAGAGCGAGGACTAGGACGTCTGTTCCGACTGAGTCTGCATCCACAGAAAGGATGAAATAAGGCTCTAGAAATTTCACCAAGGAGATATGAACTTCATCCCCCTTAAAATACTTTTTCTCCCAGATACCCCGGCTCTTAGTCAAATGAGGTTAATCTTCAAAACCCCACCCCCACTAACCATAAATATTCACCTCTCCTGCTGTCCATTCAATTGATACAAGGTATCTTGTACATGGAGAGAATGTGAGAAAAAGCAGAATTGCTTCATAGATTTGGTGACCTTGGATGGGTGGGCTGGATAAAGAAGTGAACTTGGTTTCCGGAAAGGGAGTATCATGATGGGAATGAGGAAAAGAGAACATGGACCACATTCACAGGTTAGAGAAATAAATGTAATAGGTTCAATGGTTTTGAAAAGCTAACTTTGAGCAGGAATTGTTTTTTAAAATTGCAAAGAATTGAAAAAGTCAATGTGGGATTGGAGGCACAATCTGAGCAGAAAGCACCATAAGCTGCTATGGTGCAACTCTTATGTTGACTAGAAACTTTAATATGATGATGCTCTTCTTTTGATATTTCTTTGAGTTAAATTGTATTGTATGTAGCTGACACAGCACTGTTTGCAGCTCCTCAGTTTATGGTTATCCCGTGACAACAATGTATTCATCATATTTATTATTCTACAAAAGAATTTTTAAATGCACTGATGTGGTGTTTGCATGCTATGCAAGATGGCACATCATGGAAACTTTATAAGGAGCATCGCATATGATATGTGATATTTGGCACCTGGAGGAGTCGGACACGCAGATCCTGAAAAGAAGTAAAGACTCTTTAGCAAAAGCCGTCTTTATTCTGAGTCTAATCTTTACTTTTAGTGAAATGGTTTATGAAAACCAATCAGCTGCTCCAGGTGAGGCTCGAACTCACAACCTCGGCATGGCTCAGTGCAAGTACTGCTGTATAAGTACCGCAAGCTAACCGATTGCGCCACTGGAGCTCACTGTTTTCATTTCTCCCCATTTGAGCCATCTAGTGCAAACCAAGTAGATACTGCACTGCTCCATTATTCACTGAACAAGATCGACTCACATGCTAGCATGTTATCATGACTATTAAAAATACAGTCCAAATGGAATAGATTTGATAATTCTGCTATATCATGTGCTCTGTCTATTGAACACCCCATACATTTGCCGTTCTGACACAGTCTAGGATAAACTTATGCTTATTTTTAATTAGCACATAGTTAGAATTTCCCCAAAAATGAAATATAGGCCCCTAAGGCAGACGAGGTGGCCGAGTGGTTAAGGCGATGGACTGCTAATCCATTGTGCTCTGCACGCATGGGTTCGAATCCCACCTTCGTCGGAAAGCCATCAGACACTCTTTTTAAGGTGAGCATGTCTCGAAGTACAATTACACTCTCTTTCAAGACACTGCCATAATCCACTAGAAGGGCCCAACTGACTAGTCCATTATGGCATTTTATATCAAATAAAGGGAAGTATTTTGTGCTTAATTGAAATTAGATCTTTCATGAAGTGTCCAGAGGTTTGCCTATTCCTCACTCCTGGCCTTCCAACCAGTTTGGATAGATAGACTGATAAGAAAGCATTTCTTACTCCTAAAGTTTCAGCCGTCTCAAGTGTATGAGTGTTTACATTTGTCTGCCCCACAGAGACAGATCACTTCTAATAAGTGAGTTCTCTATCTGTCACTGATTGCGGACATACTCTCTAGAGCTTTCAGTATGGTCATAAATGTGAATACTCTTATGTTCTCAAATCAAAATGGAGTTTTTCCTACTTTCAAGACAAGTGTCTTAAGCATGCTCTTCGATTTGTGCACGCATGTAGTCATTCAAATGCAACTGCATTTCCATACAGAGTCTCAAAATCATAGATATCGTCATACCGCAGTAAGAATACATGTTGCGATTTACAAACTGCAGGCAGGCTGGCCTTGTAGCTCAGTGGCAGAGCACTGGTCTTGTAAACCAGGGGTCATGAGTTCAAGCCTCATCAGGGCCTTTTTATATGTGTGTTTCTGTATGTTGTTTTCGAGTCATTCTTTCTAGGACTCACACCTTGTCTTAAGTTTGCTTATTGACAAGCTTCCCTTTCCTGCTTTCATCTTATCAAGAAGACTTCATGAAAACCATTGAACCATAAACTATTTCCTCACCCCTTCCGATCGCCTGACGAACGCCTGACAAACGCCATTCTCACCCCGCCGGGCAAGCCCTGCCGGGCAAAGCCAAATAAGCCATGCAAATTTAAAGTTCCTTTGAAAGGCAGAGCGAGGACTAGGACGTCTGTTCCGACTGAGTCTGCATCCACAGAAAGGATGAAATAAGGCTCTAGAAATTTCACCAAGGAGATATGAACTTCATCCCCCTTAAAATACTTTTTCTCCCAGATACCCCGGCTCTTAGTCAAATGAGGTTAATCTTCAAAACCCCACCCCCACTAACCATAAATATTCACCTCTCCTGCTGTCCATTCAATTGATACAAGGTATCTTGTACATGGAGAGAATGTGAGAAAAAGCAGAATTGCTTCATAGATTTGGTGACCTTGGATGGGTGGGCTGGATAAAGAAGTGAACTTGGTTTCCGGAAAGGGAGTATCATGATGGGAATGAGGAAAAGAGAACATGGACCACATTCACAGGTTAGAGAAATAAATGTAATAGGTTCAATGGTTTTGAAAAGCTAACTTTGAGCAGGAATTGTTTTTTAAAATTGCAAAGAATTGAAAAAGTCAATGTGGGATTGGAGGCACAATCTGAGCAGAAAGCACCATAAGCTGCTATGGTGCAACTCTTATGTTGACTAGAAACTTTAATATGATGATGCTCTTCTTTTGATATTTCTTTGAGTTAAATTGTATTGTATGTAGCTGACACAGCACTGTTTGCAGCTCCTCAGTTTATGGTTATCCCGTGACAACAATGTATTCATCATATTTATTATTCTACAAAAGAATTTTTAAATGCACTGATGTGGTGTTTGCATGCTATGCAAGATGGCACATCATGGAAACTTTATAAGGAGCATCGCATATGATATGTGATATTTGGCACCTGGAGGAGTCGGACACGCAGATCCTGAAAAGAAGTAAAGACTCTTTAGCAAAAGCCGTCTTTATTCTGAGTCTAATCTTTACTTTTAGTGAAATGATTTATGAAAACCAATCAGCTGCTCCAGGTGAGGCTCGAACTCACAACCTCGGCATGGCTCAGTGCAAGTATTGCTGTATAAGTACCGCGCGCTAACCGATTGCGCCACTGGAGCTCACTGTTTTCATTTCTCCCCATTTGAGCCATCTAGTGCAAACCAAGTAGATACTGCAATGCTCCATTATTCACTGAACAAGATCGACTCACATGCTAGCATGTTATCATGACTATTAAAAATACAGTCCAAATGGAATAGATTTGATAATTCTGCTATATCATGTGCTCTGTCTATTGAACACCCCATACATTTGCCGTTCTGACACAGTCTAGGATAAACTTATGCTTATTTTTAATTAGCACATAGTTAGAATTTCCCCAAAAATGAAATATAGGCCCCTAAGGCAGACGAGGTGGCCGAGTGGTTAAGGCGATTGACTGCTAATCCATTGTGCTCTGCACGCGTGGGTTCTAATCCCACCTTCGTCGGAAAGCCATCAGACACTCTTTTTAAGGTGAGCATGTCTCGAAGTACAATTACACTCTCTTTCAAGACACTGCCATAATCCACTAGAAGGGCCCAACTGACTAGTCCATTATGGCATTTTATGTCAAATAAAGGGAAGTATTTTGTGCTTAATTGAAATTAGATCTTTCATGAAGTGTCCAGAGGATTGCCTATTCCTCACTCCTGGCCTTCCAACCAGTTTGGATAGATAGACTGATAAGAAAGCATTTCTTACTCCTAAAGTTTCAGCCGTCTCAAGTGTATGAGTGGATGACGACCAGCCGCCTGAAACTGAACTCGGACAAGACGGAGGTCCTCATCCTGGGCTCCTCTCCCTCCGCCTGGGACGACTCCTGGTGGCCTCCCGCCCTGGGCACCGCTCCCAAACCGACTGACCATGCACGAAACCTGGGCTTCATCCTGGACTCCTCCCTCTCCATGACCAAGCAAGTCAGCAGCGTCTCCTCGGCGTGCTTCAACGTCCTACGCATGCTACGGAAGATCTTCTGGTGGATCCCCACAGAGACCAGGAAGACCGTCACCCAGGCCCTCGTCACCAGCCGACTGGACTACGGCAACGCCCTCTACGCCGGGACCACCGCCAAGCTCCAGAAGAGACTCCAGCGGATCCAAAACGCCTCAGCCAGACTCATCCTCGACATCCCACGATCCAGCCACATCTCCGGACATCTCAGAGACCTTCACTGGCTCCCCATCAACAAGAGAATCACCTTCCGCCTCCTCACCCACGCACACAAAGCCCTACACGACCAAGGCCCGAGCTACCTCAACAGCCGAGTCAACTTCTACGCTCCCAAACGCCACCTCCGATCAGCCAACCACGCCCTCGCCGCCGTCCCCCGCATCCGAAGAGCGACTACAGGAGGAAGGTCCTTCTCCTACCTGGCCGCCAAGACCTGGAACTCCCTCCCGTCCGACCTGCGCCTGACCCAAGACCACCTCTCCTTCAGGAAGAAGCTGAAGACCTGGCTGTTCGAGCAGTAGCGGCACCCCCCCCCCCCCCCCAGCGCCTTGAGACCCTACGGGTATGTAGCGCGCTTTATAAGTGTCAATGATTGATTGATTGATTGATTGATACATTTGTCTGCCCCACAGAGACAGATCACTTCTAATAAGTGAGTTCTCTATCTGTCACTGATTGCGGACATACTCTCTAGAGCTTTCAGTATGGTCATAAATGTGAATACTCTTATGTTCTCAAATCAAAATGGAGTTTTTCCTACTTTCAAGAAAAGTGTCTTAAGCATGCTCTTCGATTTGTGCACGCATGTAGTCATTCAAATGCAACTGCATTTCCATACAGAGTCTCAAAATCATAGATATCGTCATACCGCAGTAAGAATACATGTTGCGATTTACAAATTGCAGGCAGGCCGGCCTTGTAGCTCAGTGGCAGAGCACTGGTCTTGTAAACCAGGGGTCATGAGTTCAAGCCTCATCAGGGCCTTTTTATATGTGTGTTTCTGTATGTTGTTTTCGAGTCATTCTTTCTAGGACTCACACCTTGTCTTAAGTTTGCTTATTGACAAGCTTCCCTTTCCTGCTTTCATCTTATCAAGAAGACTTCATGAAAACCTTTGAACCATAAACTATTGCCTCACCCCTTCCGATCGCCTGACGAACGCCTGACAAACGCCATTCTCACCCCGCCGGGCAAGCCCTGCCGGGCAAAGCCAAATAAGCCATGCATATTTAAAGTTCCTTTGAAAGGCAGAGCGAGGACTAGGACGTCTGTTCCGACTGAGTCTGCATCCACAGAAAGGATGAAATAAGGCTCTAGAAATTTCACCAAGGAGATATGAACTTCATCCCCCTTAAAATACTTTTTCTCCCAGATTCCCCGGCTCTTAGTCAAATGAGGTTAATCTTCAAAACCCCACCCCCACTAACCATAAATATTCACCTCTCCTGCTGTCCATTCAATTGATACAAGGTATCTTGTACATGGAGAGAATGTGAGAAAAAGCAGAATTGCTTCATAGATTTGGTGACCTTGGATGGGTGGGCTGGATAAAGAAGTGAACTTGGTTTCCGGAAAGGGAGTATCATGATGGGAATGAGGAAAAGAGAACATGGACCACATTCACAGGTTAGAGAAATAAATGTAATAGGTTCAATGGTTTTGAAAAGCTAACTTTGAGCAGGAATTGTTTTTTAAAATTGCAAAGAATTGAAAAAGTCAATGTGGGATTGGAGGCACAATCTGAGCAGAAAGCACCATAAGCTGCTATGGTGCAACTCTTATGTTGACTAGAAACTTTAATATGATGATGCTCTTCTTTTGATATTTCTTTGAGTTAAATTGTATTGTATGTAGCTGACACAGCACTGTTTGCAGCTCCTCAGTTTATGGTTATCCCGTGACAACAATGTATTCATCATATTTATTATTCTACAAAAGAATTTTTAAATGCACTGATGTGGTGTTTGCATGCTATGCAAGATGGCACATCATGGAAACTTTATAAGGAGCATCGCATATGATATGTGATATTTGGCACCTGGAGGAGTCGGACACGCAGATCCTGAAAAGAAGTAAAGACTCTTTAGCAAAAGCCATCTTTATTCTGAGTCTAATCTTTACTTTTAGTGAAATGATTTATGAAAACCAATCAGCTGCTCCAGGTGAGGCTCGAACTCACAACCTCGGCATGGCTCAGTGCAAGTACTGCTGTATAAGTACCGCGCGCTAACCGATTGCGCCACTGGAGCTCACTGTTTTCATTTCTCCCCATTTGAGCCATCTAGTGCAAACCAAGTAGATACTGCACTGCTCCATTATTCACTGAACAAGATCGACTCACATGCTAGCATGTTATCATGACTATTAAAAATACAGTCCAAATGGAATAGATTTGATAATTCTGCTATATCATGTGCTCTGTCTATTGAACACCCCATACATTTGCCGTTCTGACACAGTCTAGGATAAACTTATGCTTATTTTTAATTAGCACATAGTTAGAATTTCCCCAAAAATGAAATATAGGCCCCTAAGGCAGACGAGGTGGCCGAGTGGTTAAGGCGATGGACTGCTAATCCATTGTGCTCTGCACGCGTGGGTTCGAATCCCACCTTCGTCGGAAAGCCATCAGACACTCTTTTGAAGGTGAGCATGTCTCGAAGTACAATTACACTCTCTTTCAAGACACTGCCATAATCCACTAGAAGGGCCCAACTGACTAGTCCATTATGGCATTTTATGTCAAATAAAGGGAAGTATTTTGTGCTTAATTGAAATTAGATCTTTCATGAAGTGTCCAGAGGATTGCCTATTCCTCACTCCTGGCCTTCCAACCAGTTTGGATAGATAGACTGATAAGAAAGCATTTCTTACTCCTAAAGTTTCAGCCGTCTCAAGTGTATGAGTGTTTACATTTGTCTGCCCCACAGAGACAGATCACTTCTAATAAGTGAGTTCTCTATCTGTCACTGATTGCGGACATACTCTCTAGAGCTTTCAGTATGGTCATAAATGTGAATACTCTTATGTTCTCAAATCAAAATGGAGTTTTTCCTACTTTCAAGAAAAGTGTCTTAAGCATGCTCTTCGATTTGTGCACGCATGTAGTCATTCAAATGCAACTGCATTTCCATACAGAGTCTCAAAATCATAGATATTGTCATACCGCAGTAAGAATACATGTTGCGATTTACAAACTGCAGGCAGGCCGGCCTTGTAGCTCAGTGGCAGAGCACTGGTCTTGTAAACCAGGGGTCATGAGTTCAAGCCTCATCAGGGCCTTTTTATATGTGTGTTTCTGTATGTTGTTTTCGAGTCATTCTTTCTAGGACTCACACCTTGTCTTAAGTTTGCTTATTGACAAGCTTCCCTTTCCTGCTTTCATCTTATCAAGAAGACTTCATGAAAACCATTGAACCATAAACTATTGCCTCACCCCTTCCGATCGCCTGACGAACGCCTGACAAACGCCATTCTCACCCCGCCGGGCAAGCCCTGCCGGGCAAAGCCAAATAAGCCATGCATATTTAAAGTTCCTTTGAAAGGCAGAGCGAGGACTAGGACGTCTGTTCCGACTGAGTCTGCATCCACAGAAAGGATGAAATAAGGCTCTAGAAATTTCACCAAGGAGATATGAACTTCATCCCCCTTAAAATACTTTTTCTCCCAGATACCCCGGCTCTTAGTCAAATGAGGTTAATCTTCAAAACCCCACCCCCACTAACCATAAATATTCACCTCTCCTGCTGTCCATTCAATTGATACAAGGTATCTTGTACATGGAGAGAATGTGAGAAAAAGCAGAATTGCTTCATAGATTTGGTGACCTTGGATGGGTGGGCTGGATAAAGAAGTGAACTTGGTTTCCGGAAAGGGAGTATCATGATGGGAATGAGGAAAAGAGAACATGGACCACATTCACAGGTTAGAGAAATAAATGTAATAGGTTCAATGGTTTTGAAAAGCTAACTTTGAGCAGGAATTGTTTTTTAAAATTGCAAAGAATTGAAAAAGTCAATGTGGGATTGGAGGCACAATCTGAGCAGAAAGCACCATAAGCTGCTATGGTGCAACTCTTATGTTGACTAGAAACTTTAATATGATGATGCTCTTCTTTTGATATTTCTTTGAGTTAAATTGTATTGTATGTAGCTGACACAGCACTGTTTGCAGCTCCTCAGTTTATGGTTATCCCGTGACAACAATGTATTCATCATATTTATTATTCTACAAAAGAATTTTTAAATGCACTGATGTGGTGTTTGCATGCTATGCAAGATGGCACATCATGGAAACTTTATAAGGAGCATCGCATATGATATGTGATATTTGGCACCTGGAGGAGTCGGACACGCAGATCCTGAAAAGAAGTAAAGACTCTTTAGCAAAAGCCGTCTTTATTCTGAGTCTAATCTTTACTTTTAGTGAAATGGTTTATGAAAACCAATCAGCTGCTCCAGGTGAGGCTCGAACTCACAACCTCGGCATGGCTCAGTGCAAGTACTGCTGTATAAGTACCGCGCGCTAACCGATTGCGCCACTGGAGCTCACTGTTTTCATTTCTCCCCATTTGAGCCATCTAGTGCAAACCAAGTAGATACTGCACTGCTCCATTATTCACTGAACAAGATCGACTCACATGCTAGCATGTTATCATGACTATTAAAAATACAGTCCAAATGGAATAGATTTGATAATTCTGCTATATCATGTGCTCTGTCTATTGAACACCCCATACATTTGCCGTTCTGACACAGTCTAGGATAAACTTATGCTTATTTTTAATTAGCACATAGTTAGAATTTCCCCAAAAATGAAATATAGGCCCCTAAGGCAGACGAGGTGGCCGAGTGGTTAAGGCGATGGACTGCTAATCCATTGTGCTCTGCACGCGTGGGTTCGAATCCCACCTTCGTCGGAAAGCCATCAGACACTCTTTTGAAGGTGAGCATGTCTCGAAGTACAATTACACTCTCTTTCAAGACACTGCCATAATCCACTAGAAGGGCCCAACTGACTAGTCCATTATGGCATTTTATGTCAAATAAAGGGAAGTATTTTGTGCTTAATTGAAATTAGATCTTTCATGAAGTGTCCAGAGGATTGCCTATTCCTCACTCCTGGCCTTCCAACCAGTTTGGATAGATAGACTGATAAGAAAGCATTTCTTACTCCTAAAGTTTCAGCCGTCTCAAGTGTATGAGTGTTTACATTTGTCTGCCCCACAGAGACAGATCACTTCTAATAAGTGAGTTCTCTATCTGTCACTGATTGCGGACATACTCTCTAGAGCTTTCAGTATGGTCATAAATGTGAATACTCTTATGTTCTCAAATCAAAATGGAGTTTTTCCTACTTTCAAGAAAAGTGTCTTAAGCATGCTCTTCGATTTGTGCACGCATGTAGTCATTCAAATGCAACTGCATTTCCATACAGAGTCTCAAAATCATAGATATTGTCATACCGCAGTAAGAATACATGTTGCGATTTACAAACTGCAGGCAGGCCGGCCTTGTAGCTCAGTGGCAGAGCACTGGTCTTGTAAACCAGGGGTCATGAGTTCAAGCCTCATCAGGGCCTTTTTATATGTGTGTTTCTGTATGTTGTTTTCGAGTCATTCTTTCTAGGACTCACACCTTGTCTTAAGTTTGCTTATTGACAAGCTTCCCTTTCCTGCTTTCATCTTATCAAGAAGACTTCATGAAAACCATTGAACCATAAACTATTGCCTCACCCCTTCCGATCGCCTGACGAACGCCTGACAAACGCCATTCTCACCCCGCCGGGCAAGCCCTGCCGGGCAAAGCCAAATAAGCCATGCATATTTAAAGTTCCTTTGAAAGGCAGAGCGAGGACTAGGACGTCTGTTCCGACTGAGTCTGCATCCACAGAAAGGATGAAATAAGGCTCTAGAAATTTCACCAAGGAGATATGAACTTCATCCCCCTTAAAATACTTTTTCTCCCAGATACCCCGGCTCTTAGTCAAATGAGGTTAATCTTCAAAACCCCACCCCCACTAACCATAAATATTCACCTCTCCTGCTGTCCATTCAATTGATACAAGGTATCTTGTACATGGAGAGAATGTGAGAAAAAGCAGAATTGCTTCATAGATTTGGTGACCTTGGATGGGTGGGCTGGATAAAGAAGTGAACTTGGTTTCCGGAAAGGGAGTATCATGATGGGAATGAGGAAAAGAGAACATGGACCACATTCACAGGTTAGAGAAATAAATGTAATAGGTTCAATGGTTTTGAAAAGCTAACTTTGAGCAGGAATTGTTTTTTAAAATTGCAAAGAATTGAAAAAGTCAATGTGGGATTGGAGGCACAATCTGAGCAGAAAGCACCATAAGCTGCTATGGTGCAACTCTTATGTTGACTAGAAACTTTAATATGATGATGCTCTTCTTTTGATATTTCTTTGAGTTAAATTGTATTGTATGTAGCTGACACAGCACTGTTTGCAGCTCCTCAGTTTATGGTTATCCCGTGACAACAATGTATTCATCATATTTATTATTCTACAAAAGAATTTTTAAATGCACTGATGTGGTGTTTGCATGCTATGCAAGATGGCACATCATGGAAACTTTATAAGGAGCATCGCATATGATATGTGATATTTGGCACCTGGAGGAGTCGGACACGCAGATCCTGAAAAGAAGTAAAGACTCTTTAGCAAAAGCCGTCTTTATTCTGAGTCTAATCTTTACTTTTAGTGAAATGGTTTATGAAAACCAATCAGCTGCTCCAGGTGAGGCTCGAACTCACAACCTCGGCATGGCTCAGTGCAAGTACTGCTGTATAAGTACCGCAAGCTAACCGATTGCGCCACTGGAGCTCACTGTTTTCATTTCTCCCCATTTGAGCCATCTAGTGCAAACCAAGTAGATACTGCACTGCTCCATTATTCACTGAACAAGATCGACTCACATGCTAGCATGTTATCATGACTATTAAAAATACAGTCCAAATGGAATAGATTTGATAATTCTGCTATATCATGTGCTCTGTCTATTGAACACCCCATACATTTGCCGTTCTGACACAGTCTAGGATAAACTTATGCTTATTTTTAATTAGCACATAGTTAGAATTTCCCCAAAAATGAAATATAGGCCCCTAAGGCAGACGAGGTGGCCGAGTGGTTAAGGCGATGGACTGCTAATCCATTGTGCTCTGCACGCATGGGTTCGAATCCCACCTTCGTCGGAAAGCCATCAGACACTCTTTTTAAGGTGAGCATGTCTCGAAGTACAATTACACTCTCTTTCAAGACACTGCCATAATCCACTAGAAGGGCCCAACTGACTAGTCCATTATGGCATTTTATATCAAATAAAGGGAAGTATTTTGTGCTTAATTGAAATTAGATCTTTCATGAAGTGTCCAGAGGTTTGCCTATTCCTCACTCCTGGCCTTCCAACCAGTTTGGATAGATAGACTGATAAGAAAGCATTTCTTACTCCTAAAGTTTCAGCCGTCTCAAGTGTATGAGTGTTTACATTTGTCTGCCCCACAGAGACAGATCACTTCTAATAAGTGAGTTCTCTATCTGTCACTGATTGCGGACATACTCTCTAGAGCTTTCAGTATGGTCATAAATGTGAATACTCTTATGTTCTCAAATCAAAATGGAGTTTTTCCTACTTTCAAGACAAGTGTCTTAAGCATGCTCTTCGATTTGTGCACGCATGTAGTCATTCAAATGCAACTGCATTTCCATACAGAGTCTCAAAATCATAGATATCGTCATACCGCAGTAAGAATACATGTTGCGATTTACAAACTGCAGGCAGGCTGGCCTTGTAGCTCAGTGGCAGAGCACTGGTCTTGTAAACCAGGGGTCATGAGTTCAAGCCTCATCAGGGCCTTTTTATATGTGTGTTTCTGTATGTTGTTTTCGAGTCATTCTTTCTAGGACTCACACCTTGTCTTAAGTTTGCTTATTGACAAGCTTCCCTTTCCTGCTTTCATCTTATCAAGAAGACTTCATGAAAACCATTGAACCATAAACTATTTCCTCACCCCTTCCGATCGCCTGACGAACGCCTGACAAACGCCATTCTCACCCCGCCGGGCAAGCCCTGCCGGGCAAAGCCAAATAAGCCATGCAAATTTAAAGTTCCTTTGAAAGGCAGAGCGAGGACTAGGACGTCTGTTCCGACTGAGTCTGCATCCACAGAAAGGATGAAATAAGGCTCTAGAAATTTCACCAAGGAGATATGAACTTCATCCCCCTTAAAATACTTTTTCTCCCAGATACCCCGGCTCTTAGTCAAATGAGGTTAATCTTCAAAACCCCACCCCCACTAACCATAAATATTCACCTCTCCTGCTGTCCATTCAATTGATACAAGGTATCTTGTACATGGAGAGAATGTGAGAAAAAGCAGAATTGCTTCATAGATTTGGTGACCTTGGATGGGTGGGCTGGATAAAGAAGTGAACTTGGTTTCCGGAAAGGGAGTATCATGATGGGAATGAGGAAAAGAGAACATGGACCACATTCACAGGTTAGAGAAATAAATGTAATAGGTTCAATGGTTTTGAAAAGCTAACTTTGAGCAGGAATTGTTTTTTAAAATTGCAAAGAATTGAAAAAGTCAATGTGGGATTGGAGGCACAATCTGAGCAGAAAGCACCATAAGCTGCTATGGTGCAACTCTTATGTTGACTAGAAACTTTAATATGATGATGCTCTTCTTTTGATATTTCTTTGAGTTAAATTGTATTGTATGTAGCTGACACAGCACTGTTTGCAGCTCCTCAGTTTATGGTTATCCCGTGACAACAATGTATTCATCATATTTATTATTCTACAAAAGAATTTTTAAATGCACTGATGTGGTGTTTGCATGCTATGCAAGATGGCACATCATGGAAACTTTATAAGGAGCATCGCATATGATATGTGATATTTGGCACCTGGAGGAGTCGGACACGCAGATCCTGAAAAGAAGTAAAGACTCTTTAGCAAAAGCCGTCTTTATTCTGAGTCTAATCTTTACTTTTAGTGAAATGATTTATGAAAACCAATCAGCTGCTCCAGGTGAGGCTCGAACTCACAACCTCGGCATGGCTCAGTGCAAGTATTGCTGTATAAGTACCGCGCGCTAACCGATTGCGCCACTGGAGCTCACTGTTTTCATTTCTCCCCATTTGAGCCATCTAGTGCAAACCAAGTAGATACTGCAATGCTCCATTATTCACTGAACAAGATCGACTCACATGCTAGCATGTTATCATGACTATTAAAAATACAGTCCAAATGGAATAGATTTGATAATTCTGCTATATCATGTGCTCTGTCTATTGAACACCCCATACATTTGCCGTTCTGACACAGTCTAGGATAAACTTATGCTTATTTTTAATTAGCACATAGTTAGAATTTCCCCAAAAATGAAATATAGGCCCCTAAGGCAGACGAGGTGGCCGAGTGGTTAAGGCGATTGACTGCTAATCCATTGTGCTCTGCACGCGTGGGTTCTAATCCCACCTTCGTCGGAAAGCCATCAGACACTCTTTTTAAGGTGAGCATGTCTCGAAGTACAATTACACTCTCTTTCAAGACACTGCCATAATCCACTAGAAGGGCCCAACTGACTAGTCCATTATGGCATTTTATGTCAAATAAAGGGAAGTATTTTGTGCTTAATTGAAATTAGATCTTTCATGAAGTGTCCAGAGGATTGCCTATTCCTCACTCCTGGCCTTCCAACCAGTTTGGATAGATAGACTGATAAGAAAGCATTTCTTACTCCTAAAGTTTCAGCCGTCTCAAGTGTATGAGTGGATGACGACCAGCCGCCTGAAACTGAACTCGGACAAGACGGAGGTCCTCATCCTGGGCTCCTCTCCCTCCGCCTGGGACGACTCCTGGTGGCCTCCCGCCCTGGGCACCGCTCCCAAACCGACTGACCATGCACGAAACCTGGGCTTCATCCTGGACTCCTCCCTCTCCATGACCAAGCAAGTCAGCAGCGTCTCCTCGGCGTGCTTCAACGTCCTACGCATGCTACGGAAGATCTTCTGGTGGATCCCCACAGAGACCAGGAAGACCGTCACCCAGGCCCTCGTCACCAGCCGACTGGACTACGGCAACGCCCTCTACGCCGGGACCACCGCCAAGCTCCAGAAGAGACTCCAGCGGATCCAAAACGCCTCAGCCAGACTCATCCTCGACATCCCACGATCCAGCCACATCTCCGGACATCTCAGAGACCTTCACTGGCTCCCCATCAACAAGAGAATCACCTTCCGCCTCCTCACCCACGCACACAAAGCCCTACACGACCAAGGCCCGAGCTACCTCAACAGCCGAGTCAACTTCTACGCTCCCAAACGCCACCTCCGATCAGCCAACCACGCCCTCGCCGCCGTCCCCCGCATCCGAAGAGCGACTACAGGAGGAAGGTCCTTCTCCTACCTGGCCGCCAAGACCTGGAACTCCCTCCCGTCCGACCTGCGCCTGACCCAAGACCACCTCTCCTTCAGGAAGAAGCTGAAGACCTGGCTGTTCGAGCAGTAGCGGCACCCCCCCCCCCCCCCCCAGCGCCTTGAGACCCTACGGGTATGTAGCGCGCTTTATAAGTGTCAATGATTGATTGATTGATTGATTGATACATTTGTCTGCCCCACAGAGACAGATCACTTCTAATAAGTGAGTTCTCTATCTGTCACTGATTGCGGACATACTCTCTAGAGCTTTCAGTATGGTCATAAATGTGAATACTCTTATGTTCTCAAATCAAAATGGAGTTTTTCCTACTTTCAAGAAAAGTGTCTTAAGCATGCTCTTCGATTTGTGCACGCATGTAGTCATTCAAATGCAACTGCATTTCCATACAGAGTCTCAAAATCATAGATATCGTCATACCGCAGTAAGAATACATGTTGCGATTTACAAATTGCAGGCAGGCCGGCCTTGTAGCTCAGTGGCAGAGCACTGGTCTTGTAAACCAGGGGTCATGAGTTCAAGCCTCATCAGGGCCTTTTTATATGTGTGTTTCTGTATGTTGTTTTCGAGTCATTCTTTCTAGGACTCACACCTTGTCTTAAGTTTGCTTATTGACAAGCTTCCCTTTCCTGCTTTCATCTTATCAAGAAGACTTCATGAAAACCTTTGAACCATAAACTATTGCCTCACCCCTTCCGATCGCCTGACGAACGCCTGACAAACGCCATTCTCACCCCGCCGGGCAAGCCCTGCCGGGCAAAGCCAAATAAGCCATGCATATTTAAAGTTCCTTTGAAAGGCAGAGCGAGGACTAGGACGTCTGTTCCGACTGAGTCTGCATCCACAGAAAGGATGAAATAAGGCTCTAGAAATTTCACCAAGGAGATATGAACTTCATCCCCCTTAAAATACTTTTTCTCCCAGATTCCCCGGCTCTTAGTCAAATGAGGTTAATCTTCAAAACCCCACCCCCACTAACCATAAATATTCACCTCTCCTGCTGTCCATTCAATTGATACAAGGTATCTTGTACATGGAGAGAATGTGAGAAAAAGCAGAATTGCTTCATAGATTTGGTGACCTTGGATGGGTGGGCTGGATAAAGAAGTGAACTTGGTTTCCGGAAAGGGAGTATCATGATGGGAATGAGGAAAAGAGAACATGGACCACATTCACAGGTTAGAGAAATAAATGTAATAGGTTCAATGGTTTTGAAAAGCTAACTTTGAGCAGGAATTGTTTTTTAAAATTGCAAAGAATTGAAAAAGTCAATGTGGGATTGGAGGCACAATCTGAGCAGAAAGCACCATAAGCTGCTATGGTGCAACTCTTATGTTGACTAGAAACTTTAATATGATGATGCTCTTCTTTTGATATTTCTTTGAGTTAAATTGTATTGTATGTAGCTGACACAGCACTGTTTGCAGCTCCTCAGTTTATGGTTATCCCGTGACAACAATGTATTCATCATATTTATTATTCTACAAAAGAATTTTTAAATGCACTGATGTGGTGTTTGCATGCTATGCAAGATGGCACATCATGGAAACTTTATAAGGAGCATCGCATATGATATGTGATATTTGGCACCTGGAGGAGTCGGACACGCAGATCCTGAAAAGAAGTAAAGACTCTTTAGCAAAAGCCATCTTTATTCTGAGTCTAATCTTTACTTTTAGTGAAATGATTTATGAAAACCAATCAGCTGCTCCAGGTGAGGCTCGAACTCACAACCTCGGCATGGCTCAGTGCAAGTACTGCTGTATAAGTACCGCGCGCTAACCGATTGCGCCACTGGAGCTCACTGTTTTCATTTCTCCCCATTTGAGCCATCTAGTGCAAACCAAGTAGATACTGCACTGCTCCATTATTCACTGAACAAGATCGACTCACATGCTAGCATGTTATCATGACTATTAAAAATACAGTCCAAATGGAATAGATTTGATAATTCTGCTATATCATGTGCTCTGTCTATTGAACACCCCATACATTTGCCGTTCTGACACAGTCTAGGATAAACTTATGCTTATTTTTAATTAGCACATAGTTAGAATTTCCCCAAAAATGAAATATAGGCCCCTAAGGCAGACGAGGTGGCCGAGTGGTTAAGGCGATGGACTGCTAATCCATTGTGCTCTGCACGCGTGGGTTCGAATCCCACCTTCGTCGGAAAGCCATCAGACACTCTTTTGAAGGTGAGCATGTCTCGAAGTACAATTACACTCTCTTTCAAGACACTGCCATAATCCACTAGAAGGGCCCAACTGACTAGTCCATTATGGCATTTTATGTCAAATAAAGGGAAGTATTTTGTGCTTAATTGAAATTAGATCTTTCATGAAGTGTCCAGAGGATTGCCTATTCCTCACTCCTGGCCTTCCAACCAGTTTGGATAGATAGACTGATAAGAAAGCATTTCTTACTCCTAAAGTTTCAGCCGTCTCAAGTGTATGAGTGTTTACATTTGTCTGCCCCACAGAGACAGATCACTTCTAATAAGTGAGTTCTCTATCTGTCACTGATTGCGGACATACTCTCTAGAGCTTTCAGTATGGTCATAAATGTGAATACTCTTATGTTCTCAAATCAAAATGGAGTTTTTCCTACTTTCAAGAAAAGTGTCTTAAGCATGCTCTTCGATTTGTGCACGCATGTAGTCATTCAAATGCAACTGCATTTCCATACAGAGTCTCAAAATCATAGATATTGTCATACCGCAGTAAGAATACATGTTGCGATTTACAAACTGCAGGCAGGCCGGCCTTGTAGCTCAGTGGCAGAGCACTGGTCTTGTAAACCAGGGGTCATGAGTTCAAGCCTCATCAGGGCCTTTTTATATGTGTGTTTCTGTATGTTGTTTTCGAGTCATTCTTTCTAGGACTCACACCTTGTCTTAAGTTTGCTTATTGACAAGCTTCCCTTTCCTGCTTTCATCTTATCAAGAAGACTTCATGAAAACCATTGAACCATAAACTATTGCCTCACCCCTTCCGATCGCCTGACGAACGCCTGACAAACGCCATTCTCACCCCGCCGGGCAAGCCCTGCCGGGCAAAGCCAAATAAGCCATGCATATTTAAAGTTCCTTTGAAAGGCAGAGCGAGGACTAGGACGTCTGTTCCGACTGAGTCTGCATCCACAGAAAGGATGAAATAAGGCTCTAGAAATTTCACCAAGGAGATATGAACTTCATCCCCCTTAAAATACTTTTTCTCCCAGATACCCCGGCTCTTAGTCAAATGAGGTTAATCTTCAAAACCCCACCCCCACTAACCATAAATATTCACCTCTCCTGCTGTCCATTCAATTGATACAAGGTATCTTGTACATGGAGAGAATGTGAGAAAAAGCAGAATTGCTTCATAGATTTGGTGACCTTGGATGGGTGGGCTGGATAAAGAAGTGAACTTGGTTTCCGGAAAGGGAGTATCATGATGGGAATGAGGAAAAGAGAACATGGACCACATTCACAGGTTAGAGAAATAAATGTAATAGGTTCAATGGTTTTGAAAAGCTAACTTTGAGCAGGAATTGTTTTTTAAAATTGCAAAGAATTGAAAAAGTCAATGTGGGATTGGAGGCACAATCTGAGCAGAAAGCACCATAAGCTGCTATGGTGCAACTCTTATGTTGACTAGAAACTTTAATATGATGATGCTCTTCTTTTGATATTTCTTTGAGTTAAATTGTATTGTATGTAGCTGACACAGCACTGTTTGCAGCTCCTCAGTTTATGGTTATCCCGTGACAACAATGTATTCATCATATTTATTATTCTACAAAAGAATTTTTAAATGCACTGATGTGGTGTTTGCATGCTATGCAAGATGGCACATCATGGAAACTTTATAAGGAGCATCGCATATGATATGTGATATTTGGCACCTGGAGGAGTCGGACACGCAGATCCTGAAAAGAAGTAAAGACTCTTTAGCAAAAGCCGTCTTTATTCTGAGTCTAATCTTTACTTTTAGTGAAATGGTTTATGAAAACCAATCAGCTGCTCCAGGTGAGGCTCGAACTCACAACCTCGGCATGGCTCAGTGCAAGTACTGCTGTATAAGTACCGCAAGCTAACCGATTGCGCCACTGGAGCTCACTGTTTTCATTTCTCCCCATTTGAGCCATCTAGTGCAAACCAAGTAGATACTGCACTGCTCCATTATTCACTGAACAAGATCGACTCACATGCTAGCATGTTATCATGACTATTAAAAATACAGTCCAAATGGAATAGATTTGATAATTCTGCTATATCATGTGCTCTGTCTATTGAACACCCCATACATTTGCCGTTCTGACACAGTCTAGGATAAACTTATGCTTATTTTTAATTAGCACATAGTTAGAATTTCCCCAAAAATGAAATATAGGCCCCTAAGGCAGACGAGGTGGCCGAGTGGTTAAGGCGATGGACTGCTAATCCATTGTGCTCTGCACGCGTGGGTTCGAATCCCACCTTCGTCGGAAAGCCATCAGACACTCTTTTTAAGGTGAGCATGTCTCGAAGTACAATTACACTCTCTTTCAAGACACTGCCATAATCCACTAGAAGGGCCCAACTGACTAGTCCATTATGGCATTTTATATCAAATAAAGGGAAGTATTTTGTGCTTAATTGAAATTAGATCTTTCATGAAGTGTCCAGAGGTTTGCCTATTCCTCACTCCTGGCCTTCCAACCAGTTTGGATAGATAGACTGATAAGAAAGCATTTCTTACTCCTAAAGTTTCAGCCGTCTCAAGTGTATGAGTGTTTACATTTGTCTGCCCCACAGAGACAGATCACTTCTAATAAGTGAGTTCTCTATCTGTCACTGATTGCGGACATACTCTCTAGAGCTTTCAGTATGGTCATAAATGTGAATACTCTTATGTTCTCAAATCAAAATGGAGTTTTTCCTACTTTCAAGACAAGTGTCTTAAGCATGCTCTTCGATTTGTGCACGCATGTAGTCATTCAAATGCAACTGCATTTCCATACAGAGTCTCAAAATCATAGATATCGTCATACCGCAGTAAGAATACATGTTGCGATTTACAAACTGCAGGCAGGCTGGCCTTGTAGCTCAGTGGCAGAGCACTGGTCTTGTAAACCAGGGGTCATGAGTTCAAGCCTCATCAGGGCCTTTTTATATGTGTGTTTCTGTATGTTGTTTTCGAGTCATTCTTTCTAGGACTCACACCTTGTCTTAAGTTTGCTTATTGACAAGCTTCCCTTTCCTGCTTTCATCTTATCAAGAAGACTTCATGAAAACCATTGAACCATAAACTATTTCCTCACCCCTTCCGATTGCCTGACGAACGCCTGACAAACGCCATTCTCACCCCGCCGGGCAAAGCCAAATAAGCCATGCATATTTAAAGTTCCTTTGAAAGGCAGAGCGAGGACTAGGACGTCTGTTCCGACTGAGTCTGCATCCACAGAAAGGATGAAATAAGGCTCTAGAAATTTCACCAAGGAGATATGAACTTCATCCCCCTTAAAATACTTTTTCTCCCAGATACCCCGGCTCTTAGTCAAATGAGGTTAATCTTCAAAACCCCACCCCCACTAACCATAAATATTCACCTCTCCTGCTGTCCATTCAATTGATACAAGGTATCTTGTACATGGAGAGAATGTGAGAAAAAGCAGAATTGCTTCATAGATTTGGTGACCTTGGATGGGTGGGCTGGATAAAGAAGTGAACTTGGTTTCCGGAAAGGGAGTATCATGATGGGAATGAGGAAAAGAGAACATGGACCACATTCACAGGTTAGAGAAATAAATGTAATAGGTTCAATGGTTTTGAAAAGCTAACTTTGAGCAGGAATTGTTTTTTAAAATTGCAAAGAATTGAAAAAGTCAATGTGGGATTGGAGGCACAATCTGAGCAGAAAGCACCATAAGCTGCTATGGTGCAACTCTTATGTTGACTAGAAACTTTAATATGATGATGCTCTTCTTTTGATATTTCTTTGAGTTAAATTGTATTGTATGTAGCTGACACAGCACTGTTTGCAGCTCCTCAGTTTATGGTTATCCCGTGACAACAATGTATTCATCATATTTATTATTCTACAAAAGAATTTTTAAATGCACTGATGTGGTGTTTGCATGCTATGCAAGATGGCACATCATGGAAACTTTATAAGGAGCATCGCATATGATATGTGACATTTGGCACCTGGAGGAGTCGGACACGCAGATCCTGAAAAGAAGTAAAGACTCTTTAGCAAAAGCCGTCTTTATTCTGAGTCTAATCTTTACTTTTAGTGAAATGATTTATGAAAACCAATCAGCTGCTCCAGGTGAGGCTCGAACTCACAACCTCGGCATGGCTCAGTGCAAGTATTGCTGTATAAGTACCGCGCGCTAACCGATTGCGCCACTGGAGCTCACTGTTTTCATTTCTCCCCATTTGAGCCATCTAGTGCAAACCAAGTAGATACTGCAATGCTCCATTATTCACTGAACAAGATCGACTCACATGCTAGCATGTTATCATGACTATTAAAAATACAGTCCAAATGGAATAGATTTGATAATTCTGCTATATCATGTGCTCTGTCTATTGAACACCCCATACATTTGCCGTTCTGACACAGTCTAGGATAAACTTATGCTTATTTTTAATTAGCACATAGTTAGAATTTCCCCAAAAATGAAATATAGGCCCCTAAGGCAGACGAGGTGGCCGAGTGGTTAAGGCGATGGACTGCTAATCCATTGTGCTCTGCACGCGTGGGTTCGAATCCCACCTTTGTCGGAAAGCCATCAGACACTCTTTTGAAGGTGAGCATGTCTCGAAGTACAATTACACTCTCTTTCAAGACACTGCCATAATCCACTAGAAGGGCCCAACTGACTAGTCCATTATGGCATTTTATGTCAAATAAAGGGAAGTATTTTGTGCTTAATTGAAATTAGATCTTTCATGAAGTGTCCAGAGGATTGCCTATTCCTCACTCCTGGCCTTCCAACCAGTTTGGATAGATAGACTGATAAGAAAGCATTTCTTACTCCTAAAGTTTCAGCCGTCTCAAGTGTATGAGTGTTTACATTTGTCTGCCCCACAGAGACAGATCACTTCTAATAAGTGAGTTCTCTATCTGTCACTGATTGCGGACATACTCTCTAGAGCTTTCAGTATGGTCATAAATGTGAATACTCTTATGTTCTCAAATCAAAATGGAGTTTTTCCTACTTTCAAGAAAAGTGTCTTAAGCATGCTCTTCGATTTGTGCACGCATGTAGTCATTCAAATGCAACTGCATTTCCATACAGAGTCTCAAAATCATAGATATCGTCATACCGCAGTAAGAATACATGTTGCGATTTACAAACTGCAGGCAGGCCGGCCTTGTAGCTCAGTGGCAGAGCACTGGTCTTGTAAACCAGGGGTCATGAGTTCAAGCCTCATCAGGGCCTTTTTATATGTGTGTTTCTGTATGTTGTTTTCGAGTCATTCTTTCTAGGACTCACACCTTGTCTTAAGTTTGCTTATTGACAAGCTTCCCTTTCCTGCTTTCATCTTATCAAGAAGACTTCATGAAAACCATTGAACCATAAACTATTGCCTCACCCCTTCCGATCGCCTGACGAACGCCTGACAAACGCCATTCTCACCCCGCCGGGCAAGCCCTGCCGGGCAAAGCCAAATAAGCCATGCATATTTAAAGTTCCTTTGAAAGGCAGAGCGAGGACTAGGACGTCTGTTCCGACTGAGTCTGCATCCACAGAAAGGATGAAATAAGGCTCTAGAAATTTCACCAAGGAGATATGAACTTCATCCCCCTTAAAATACTTTTTCTCCCAGATACCCCGGCTCTTAGTCAAATGAGGTTAATCTTCAAAACCCCACCCCCACTAACCATAAATATTCACCTCTCCTGCTGTCCATTCAATTGATACAAGGTATCTTGTACATGGAGAGAATGTGAGAAAAAGCAGAATTGCTTCATAGATTTGGTGACCTTGGATGGGTGGGCTGGATAAAGAAGTGAACTTGGTTTCCGGAAAGGGAGTATCATGATGGGAATGAGGAAAAGAGAACATGGACCACATTCACAGGTTAGAGAAATAAATGTAATAGGTTCAATGGTTTTGAAAAGCTAACTTTGAGCAGGAATTGTTTTTTAAAATTGCAAAGAATTGAAAAAGTCAATGTGGGATTGGAGGCACAATCTGAGCAGAAAGCACCATAAGCTGCTATGGTGCAACTCTTATGTTGACTAGAAACTTTAATATGATGATGCTCTTCTTTTGATATTTCTTTGAGTTAAATTGTATTGTATGTAGCTGACACAGCACTGTTTGCAGCTCCTCAGTTTATGGTTATCCCGTGACAACAATGTATTCATCATATTTATTATTCTACAAAAGAATTTTTAAATGCACTGATGTGGTGTTTGCATGCTATGCAAGATGGCACATCATGGAAACTTTATAAGGAGCATCGCATATGATATGTGATATTTGGCACCTGGAGGAGTCGGACACGCAGATCCTGAAAAGAAGTAAAGACTCTTTAGCAAAAGCCGTCTTTATTCTGAGTCTAATCTTTACTTTTAGTGAAATGGTTTATGAAAACCAATCAGCTGCTCCAGGTGAGGCTCGAACTCACAACCTCGGCATGGCTCAGTGCAAGTACTGCTGTATAAGTACCGCAAGCTAACCGATTGCGCCACTGGAGCTCACTGTTTTCATTTCTCCCCATTTGAGCCATCTAGTGCAAACCAAGTAGATACTGCACTGCTCCATTATTCACTGAACAAGATCGACTCACATGCTAGCATGTTATCATGACTATTAAAAATACAGTCCAAATGGAATAGATTTGATAATTCTGCTATATCATGTGCTCTGTCTATTGAACACCCCATACATTTGCCGTTCTGACACAGTCTAGGATAAACTTATGCTTATTTTTAATTAGCACATAGTTAGAATTTCCCCAAAAATGAAATATAGGCCCCTAAGGCAGACGAGGTGGCCGAGTGGTTAAGGCGATGGACTGCTAATCCATTGTGCTCTGCACGCGTGGGTTCGAATCCCACCTTCGTCGGAAAGCCACCAGACACTCTTTTTAAGGTGAGCATGTCTCGAAGTACAATTACACTCTCTTTCAAGACACTGCCATAATCCACTAGAAGGGCCCAACTGACTAGTCCATTATGGCATTTTATATCAAATAAAGGGAAGTATTTTGTGCTTAATTGAAATTAGATCTTTCATGAAGTGTCCAGAGGTTTGCCTATTCCTCACTCCTGGCCTTCCAACCAGTTTGGATAGATAGACTGATAAGAAAGCATTTCTTACTCCTAAAGTTTCAGCCGTCTCAAGTGTATGAGTGTTTACATTTGTCTGCCCCACAGAGACAGATCACTTCTAATAAGTGAGTTCTCTATCTGTCACTGATTGCGGACATACTCTCTAGAGCTTTCAGTATGGTCATAAATGTGAATACTCTTATGTTCTCAAATCAAAATGGAGTTTTTCCTACTTTCAAGACAAGTGTCTTAAGCATGCTCTTCGATTTGTGCACGCATGTAGTCATTCAAATGCAACTGCATTTCCATACAGAGTCTCAAAATCATAGATATCGTCATACCGCAGTAAGAATACATGTTGCGATTTACAAACTGCAGGCAGGCTGGCCTTGTAGCTCAGTGGCAGAGCACTGGTCTTGTAAACCAGGGGTCATGAGTTCAAGCCTCATCAGGGCCTTTTTATATGTGTGTTTCTGTATGTTGTTTTCAAGTCATTCTTTCTAGGACTCACACCTTGTCTTAAGTTTGCTTATTGACAAGCTTCCCTTTCCTGCTTTCATCTTATCAAGAAGACTTCATGAAAACCATTGAACCATAAACTATTTCCTCACCCCTTCCGATCGCCTGACGAACGCCTGACAAACGCCATTCTCACCCCGCCGGGCAAGCCCTGCCGGGCAAAGCCAAATAAGCCATGCAAATTTAAAGTTCCTTTGAAAGGCAGAGCGAGGACTAGGACGTCTGTTCCGACTGAGTCTGCATCCACAGAAAGGATGAAATAAGGCTCTAGAAATTTCACCAAGGAGATATGAACTTCATCCCCCTTAAAATACTTTTTCTCCCAGATACCCCGGCTCTTAGTCAAATGAGGTTAATCTTCAAAACCCCACCCCCACTAACCATAAATATTCACCTCTCCTGCTGTCCATTCAATTGATACAAGGTATCTTGTACATGGAGAGAATGTGAGAAAAAGCAGAATTGCTTCATAGATTTGGTGACCTTGGATGGGTGGGCTGGATAAAGAAGTGAACTTGGTTTCCGGAAAGGGAGTATCATGATGGGAATGAGGAAAAGAGAACATGGACCACATTCACAGGTTAGAGAAATAAATGTAATAGGTTCAATGGTTTTGAAAAGCTAACTTTGAGCAGGAATTGTTTTTTAAAATTGCAAAGAATTGAAAAAGTCAATGTGGGATTGGAGGCACAATCTGAGCAGAAAGCACCATAAGCTGCTATGGTGCAACTCTTATGTTGACTAGAAACTTTAATATGATGATGCTCTTCTTTTGATATTTCTTTGAGTTAAATTGTATTGTATGTAGCTGACACAGCACTGTTTGCAGCTCCTCAGTTTATGGTTATCCCGTGACAACAATGTATTCATCATATTTATTATTCTACAAAAGAATTTTTAAATGCACTGATGTGGTGTTTGCATGCTATGCAAGATGGCACATCATGGAAACTTTATAAGGAGCATCGCATATGATATGTGATATTTGGCACCTGGAGGAGTCGGACACGCAGATCCTGAAAAGAAGTAAAGACTCTTTAGCAAAAGCCGTCTTTATTCTGAGTCTAATCTTTACTTTTAGTGAAATGATTTATGAAAACCAATCAGCTGCTCCAGGTGAGGCTCGAACTCACAACCTCGGCATGGCTCAGTGCAAGTATTGCTGTATAAGTACCGCGCGCTAACCGATTGCGCCACTGGAGCTCACTGTTTTCATTTCTCCCCATTTGAGCCATCTAGTGCAAACCAAGTAGATACTGCAATGCTCCATTATTCACTGAACAAGATCGACTCACATGCTAGCATGTTATCATGACTATTAAAAATACAGTCCAAATGGAATAGATTTGATAATTCTGCTATATCATGTGCTCTGTCTATTGAACACCCCATACATTTGCCGTTCTGACACAGTCTAGGATAAACTTATGCTTATTTTTAATTAGCACATAGTTAGAATTTCCCCAAAAATGAAATATAGGCCCCTAAGGCAGACGAGGTGGCCGAGTGGTTAAGGCGATTGACTGCTAATCCATTGTGCTCTGCACGCGTGGGTTCTAATCCCACCTTCGTCGGAAAGCCATCAGACACTCTTTTTAAGGTGAGCATGTCTCGAAGTACAATTACACTCTCTTTCAAGACACTGCCATAATCCACTAGAAGGGCCCAACTGACTAGTCCATTATGGCATTTTATGTCAAATAAAGGGAAGTATTTTGTGCTTAATTGAAATTAGATCTTTCATGAAGTGTCCAGAGGATTGCCTATTCCTCACTCCTGGCCTTCCAACCAGTTTGGATAGATAGACTGATAAGAAAGCATTTCTTACTCCTAAAGTTTCAGCCGTCTCAAGTGTATGAGTGGATGACGACCAGCCGCCTGAAACTGAACTCGGACAAGACGGAGGTCCTCATCCTGGGCTCCTCTCCCTCCGCCTGGGACGACTCCTGGTGGCCTCCCGCCCTGGGCACCGCTCCCAAACCGACTGACCATGCACGAAACCTGGGCTTCATCCTGGACTCCTCCCTCTCCATGACCAAGCAAGTCAGCAGCGTCTCCTCGGCGTGCTTCAACGTCCTACGCATGCTACGGAAGATCTTCTGGTGGATCCCCACAGAGACCAGGAAGACCGTCACCCAGGCCCTCGTCACCAGCCGACTGGACTACGGCAACGCCCTCTACGCCGGGACCACCGCCAAGCTCCAGAAGAGACTCCAGCGGATCCAAAACGCCTCAGCCAGACTCATCCTCGACATCCCACGATCCAGCCACATCTCCGGACATCTCAGAGACCTTCACTGGCTCCCCATCAACAAGAGAATCACCTTCCGCCTCCTCACCCACGCACACAAAGCCCTACACGACCAAGGCCCGAGCTACCTCAACAGCCGAGTCAACTTCTACGCTCCCAAACGCCACCTCCGATCAGCCAACCACACCCTCGCCGCCGTCCCCCGCATCCGAAGAGCGACTACAGGAGGAAGGTCCTTCTCCTACCTGGCCGCCAAGACCTGGAACTCCCTCCCGTCCGACCTGCGCCTGACCCAAGACCACCTCTCCTTCAGGAAGAAGCTGAAGACCTGGCTGTTCGAGCAGTAGCGGCACCCCCCCCCCCCCCCCCCAGCGCCTTGAGACCCTACGGGTATGTAGCGCGCTTTATAAGTGTCAATGATTGATTGATTGATTGATTGATACATTTGTCTGCCCCACAGAGACAGATCACTTCTAATAAGTGAGTTCTCTATCTGTCACTGATTGCGGACATACTCTCTAGAGCTTTCAGTATGGTCATAAATGTGAATACTCTTATGTTCTCAAATCAAAATGGAGTTTTTCCTACTTTCAAGAAAAGTGTCTTAAGCATGCTCTTCGATTTGTGCACGCATGTAGTCATTCAAATGCAACTGCATTTCCATACAGAGTCTCAAAATCATAGATATCGTCATACCGCAGTAAGAATACATGTTGCGATTTACAAATTGCAGGCAGGCCGGCCTTGTAGCTCAGTGGCAGAGCACTGGTCTTGTAAACCAGGGGTCATGAGTTCAAGCCTCATCAGGGCCTTTTTATATGTGTGTTTCTGTATGTTGTTTTCGAGTCATTCTTTCTAGGACTCACACCTTGTCTTAAGTTTGCTTATTGACAAGCTTCCCTTTCCTGCTTTCATCTTATCAAGAAGACTTCATGAAAACCTTTGAACCATAAACTATTGCCTCACCCCTTCCGATCGCCTGACGAACGCCTGACAAACGCCATTCTCACCCCGCCGGGCAAGCCCTGCCGGGCAAAGCCAAATAAGCCATGCATATTTAAAGTTCCTTTGAAAGGCAGAGCGAGGACTAGGACGTCTGTTCCGACTGAGTCTGCATCCACAGAAAGGATGAAATAAGGCTCTAGAAATTTCACCAAGGAGATATGAACTTCATCCCCCTTAAAATACTTTTTCTCCCAGATTCCCCGGCTCTTAGTCAAATGAGGTTAATCTTCAAAACCCCACCCCCACTAACCATAAATATTCACCTCTCCTGCTGTCCATTCAATTGATACAAGGTATCTTGTACATGGAGAGAATGTGAGAAAAAGCAGAATTGCTTCATAGATTTGGTGACCTTGGATGGGTGGGCTGGATAAAGAAGTGAACTTGGTTTCCGGAAAGGGAGTATCATGATGGGAATGAGGAAAAGAGAACATGGACCACATTCACAGGTTAGAGAAATAAATGTAATAGGTTCAATGGTTTTGAAAAGCTAACTTTGAGCAGGAATTGTTTTTTAAAATTGCAAAGAATTGAAAAAGTCAATGTGGGATTGGAGGCACAATCTGAGCAGAAAGCACCATAAGCTGCTATGGTGCAACTCTTATGTTGACTAGAAACTTTAATATGATGATGCTCTTCTTTTGATATTTCTTTGAGTTAAATTGTATTGTATGTAGCTGACACAGCACTGTTTGCAGCTCCTCAGTTTATGGTTATCCCGTGACAACAATGTATTCATCATATTTATTATTCTACAAAAGAATTTTTAAATGCACTGATGTGGTGTTTGCATGCTATGCAAGATGGCACATCATGGAAACTTTATAAGGAGCATCGCATATGATATGTGATATTTGGCACCTGGAGGAGTCGGACACGCAGATCCTGAAAAGAAGTAAAGACTCTTTAGCAAAAGCCATCTTTATTCTGAGTCTAATCTTTACTTTTAGTGAAATGATTTATGAAAACCAATCAGCTGCTCCAGGTGAGGCTCGAACTCACAACCTCGGCATGGCTCAGTGCAAGTACTGCTGTATAAGTACCGCGCGCTAACCGATTGCGCCACTGGAGCTCACTGTTTTCATTTCTCCCCATTTGAGCCATCTAGTGCAAACCAAGTAGATACTGCACTGCTCCATTATTCACTGAACAAGATCGACTCACATGCTAGCATGTTATCATGACTATTAAAAATACAGTCCAAATGGAATAGATTTGATAATTCTGCTATATCATGTGCTCTGTCTATTGAACACCCCATACATTTGCCGTTCTGACACAGTCTAGGATAAACTTATGCTTATTTTTAATTAGCACATAGTTAGAATTTCCCCAAAAATGAAATATAGGCCCCTAAGGCAGACGAGGTGGCCGAGTGGTTAAGGCGATGGACTGCTAATCCATTGTGCTCTGCACGCGTGGGTTCGAATCCCACCTTCGTCGGAAAGCCATCAGACACTCTTTTGAAGGTGAGCATGTCTCGAAGTACAATTACACTCTCTTTCAAGACACTGCCATAATCCACTAGAAGGGCCCAACTGACTAGTCCATTATGGCATTTTATGTCAAATAAAGGGAAGTATTTTGTGCTTAATTGAAATTAGATCTTTCATGAAGTGTCCAGAGGATTGCCTATTCCTCACTCCTGGCCTTCCAACCAGTTTGGATAGATAGACTGATAAGAAAGCATTTCTTACTCCTAAAGTTTCAGCCGTCTCAAGTGTATGAGTGTTTACATTTGTCTGCCCCACAGAGACAGATCACTTCTAATAAGTGAGTTCTCTATCTGTCACTGATTGCGGACATACTCTCTAGAGCTTTCAGTATGGTCATAAATGTGAATACTCTTATGTTCTCAAATCAAAATGGAGTTTTTCCTACTTTCAAGAAAAGTGTCTTAAGCATGCTCTTCGATTTGTGCACGCATGTAGTCATTCAAATGCAACTGCATTTCCATACAGAGTCTCAAAATCATAGATATTGTCATACCGCAGTAAGAATACATGTTGCGATTTACAAACTGCAGGCAGGCCGGCCTTGTAGCTCAGTGGCAGAGCACTGGTCTTGTAAACCAGGGGTCATGAGTTCAAGCCTCATCAGGGCCTTTTTATATGTGTGTTTCTGTATGTTGTTTTCGAGTCATTCTTTCTAGGACTCACACCTTGTCTTAAGTTTGCTTATTGACAAGCTTCCCTTTCCTGCTTTCATCTTATCAAGAAGACTTCATGAAAACCATTGAACCATAAACTATTGCCTCACCCCTTCCGATCGCCTGACGAACGCCTGACAAACGCCATTCTCACCCCGCCGGGCAAGCCCTGCCGGGCAAAGCCAAATAAGCCATGCATATTTAAAGTTCCTTTGAAAGGCAGAGCGAGGACTAGGACGTCTGTTCCGACTGAGTCTGCATCCACAGAAAGGATGAAATAAGGCTCTAGAAATTTCACCAAGGAGATATGAACTTCATCCCCCTTAAAATACTTTTTCTCCCAGATACCCCGGCTCTTAGTCAAATGAGGTTAATCTTCAAAACCCCACCCCCACTAACCATAAATATTCACCTCTCCTGCTCTCCATTCAATTGATACAAGGTATCTTGTACATGGAGAGAATGTGAGAAAAAGCAGAATTGCTTCATAGATTTGGTGACCTTGGATGGGTGGGCTGGATAAAGAAGTGAACTTGGTTTCCGGAAAGGGAGTATCATGATGGGAATGAGGAAAAGAGAACATGGACCACATTCACAGGTTAGAGAAATAAATGTAATAGGTTCAATGGTTTTGAAAAGCTAACTTTGAGCAGGAATTGTTTTTTAAAATTGCAAAGAATTGAAAAAGTCAATGTGGGATTGGAGGCACAATCTGAGCAGAAAGCACCATAAGCTGCTATGGTGCAACTCTTATGTTGACTAGAAACTTTAATATGATGATGCTCTTCTTTTGATATTTCTTTGAGTTAAATTGTATTGTATGTAGCTGACACAGCACTGTTTGCAGCTCCTCAGTTTATGGTTATCCCGTGACAACAATGTATTCATCATATTTATTATTCTACAAAAGAATTTTTAAATGCACTGATGTGGTGTTTGCATGCTATGCAAGATGGCACATCATGGAAACTTTATAAGGAGCATCGCATATGATATGTGATATTTGGCACCTGGAGGAGTCGGACACGCAGATCCTGAAAAGAAGTAAAGACTCTTTAGCAAAAGCCGTCTTTATTCTGAGTCTAATCTTTACTTTTAGTGAAATGGTTTATGAAAACCAATCAGCTGCTCCAGGTGAGGCTCGAACTCACAACCTCGGCATGGCTCAGTGCAAGTACTGCTGTATAAGTACCGCAAGCTAACCGATTGCGCCACTGGAGCTCACTGTTTTCATTTCTCCCCATTTGAGCCATCTAGTGCAAACCAAGTAGATACTGCACTGCTCCATTATTCACTGAACAAGATCGACTCACATGCTAGCATGTTATCATGACTATTAAAAATACAGTCCAAATGGAATAGATTTGATAATTCTGCTATATCATGTGCTCTGTCTATTGAACACCCCATACATTTGCCGTTCTGACACAGTCTAGGATAAACTTATGCTTATTTTTAATTAGCACATAGTTAGAATTTCCCCAAAAATGAAATATAGGCCCCTAAGGCAGACGAGGTGGCCGAGTGGTTAAGGCGATGGACTGCTAATCCATTGTGCTCTGCACGCGTGGGTTCGAATCCCACCTTCGTCGGAAAGCCATCAGACACTCTTTTTAAGGTGAGCATGTCTCGAAGTACAATTACACTCTCTTTCAAGACACTGCCATAATCCACTAGAAGGGCCCAACTGACTAGTCCATTATGGCATTTTATATCAAATAAAGGGAAGTATTTTGTGCTTAATTGAAATTAGATCTTTCATGAAGTGTCCAGAGGTTTGCCTATTCCTCACTCCTGGCCTTCCAACCAGTTTGGATAGATAGACTGATAAGAAAGCATTTCTTACTCCTAAAGTTTCAGCCGTCTCAAGTGTATGAGTGTTTACATTTGTCTGCCCCACAGAGACAGATCACTTCTAATAAGTGAGTTCTCTATCTGTCACTGATTGCGGACATACTCTCTAGAGCTTTCAGTATGGTCATAAATGTGAATACTCTTATGTTCTCAAATCAAAATGGAGTTTTTCCTACTTTCAAGACAAGTGTCTTAAGCATGCTCTTCGATTTGTGCACGCATGTAGTCATTCAAATGCAACTGCATTTCCATACAGAGTCTCAAAATCATAGATATCGTCATACCGCAGTAAGAATACATGTTGCGATTTACAAACTGCAGGCAGGCTGGCCTTGTAGCTCAGTGGCAGAGCACTGGTCTTGTAAACCAGGGGTCATGAGTTCAAGCCTCATCAGGGCCTTTTTATATGTGTGTTTCTGTATGTTGTTTTCGAGTCATTCTTTCTAGGACTCACACCTTGTCTTAAGTTTGCTTATTGACAAGCTTCCCTTTCCTGCTTTCATCTTATCAAGAAGACTTCATGAAAACCATTGAACCATAAACTATTTCCTCACCCCTTCCGATCGCCTGACGAACGCCTGACAAACGCCATTCTCACCCCGCCGGGCAAGCCCTGCCGGGCAAAGCCAAATAAGCCATGCAAATTTAAAGTTCCTTTGAAAGGCAGAGCGAGGACTAGGACGTCTGTTCCGACTGAGTCTGCATCCACAGAAAGGATGAAATAAGGCTCTAGAAATTTCACCAAGGAGATATGAACTTCATCCCCCTTAAAATACTTTTTCTCCCAGATACCCCGGCTCTTAGTCAAATGAGGTTAATCTTCAAAACCCCACCCCCACTAACCATAAATATTCACCTCTCCTGCTGTCCATTCAATTGATACAAGGTATCTTGTACATGGAGAGAATGTGAGAAAAAGCAGAATTGCTTCATAGATTTGGTGACCTTGGATGGGTGGGCTGGATAAAGAAGTGAACTTGGTTTCCGGAAAGGGAGTATCATGATGGGAATGAGGAAAAGAGAACATGGACCACATTCACAGGTTAGAGAAATAAATGTAATAGGTTCAATGGTTTTGAAAAGCTAACTTTGAGCAGGAATTGTTTTTTAAAATTGCAAAGAATTGAAAAAGTCAATGTGGGATTGGAGGCACAATCTGAGCAGAAAGCACCATAAGCTGCTATGGTGCAACTCTTATGTTGACTAGAAACTTTAATATGATGATGCTCTTCTTTTGATATTTCTTTGAGTTAAATTGTATTGTATGTAGCTGACACAGCACTGTTTGCAGCTCCTCAGTTTATGGTTATCCCGTGACAACAATGTATTCATCATATTTATTATTCTACAAAAGAATTTTTAAATGCACTGATGTGGTGTTTGCATGCTATGCAAGATGGCACATCATGGAAACTTTATAAGGAGCATCGCATATGATATGTGATATTTGGCACCTGGAGGAGTCGGACACGCAGATCCTGAAAAGAAGTAAAGACTCTTTAGCAAAAGCCGTCTTTATTCTGAGTCTAATCTTTACTTTTAGTGAAATGATTTATGAAAACCAATCAGCTGCTCCAGGTGAGGCTCGAACTCACAACCTCGGCATGGCTCAGTGCAAGTATTGCTGTATAAGTACCGCGCGCTAACCGATTGCGCCACTGGAGCTCACTGTTTTCATTTCTCCCCATTTGAGCCATCTAGTGCAAACCAAGTAGATACTGCAATGCTCCATTATTCACTGAACAAGATCGACTCACATGCTAGCATGTTATCATGACTATTAAAAATACAGTCCAAATGGAATAGATTTGATAATTCTGCTATATCATGTGCTCTGTCTATTGAACACCCCATACATTTGCCGTTCTGACACAGTCTAGGATAAACTTATGCTTATTTTTAATTAGCACATAGTTAGAATTTCCCCAAAAATGAAATATAGGCCCCTAAGGCAGACGAGGTGGCCGAGTGGTTAAGGCGATTGACTGCTAATCCATTGTGCTCTGCACGCGTGGGTTCTAATCCCACCTTCGTCGGAAAGCCATCAGACACTCTTTTTAAGGTGAGCATGTCTCGAAGTACAATTACACTCTCTTTCAAGACACTGCCATAATCCACTAGAAGGGCCCAACTGACTAGTCCATTATGGCATTTTATGTCAAATAAAGGGAAGTATTTTGTGCTTAATTGAAATTAGATCTTTCATGAAGTGTCCAGAGGATTGCCTATTCCTCACTCCTGGCCTTCCAACCAGTTTGGATAGATAGACTGATAAGAAAGCATTTCTTACTCCTAAAGTTTCAGCCGTCTCAAGTGTATGAGTGGATGACGACCAGCCGCCTGAAACTGAACTCGGACAAGACGGAGGTCCTCATCCTGGGCTCCTCTCCCTCCGCCTGGGACGACTCCTGGTGGCCTCCCGCCCTGGGCACCGCTCCCAAACCGACTGACCATGCACGAAACCTGGGCTTCATCCTGGACTCCTCCCTCTCCATGACCAAGCAAGTCAGCAGCGTCTCCTCGGCGTGCTTCAACGTCCTACGCATGCTACGGAAGATCTTCTGGTGGATCCCCACAGAGACCAGGAAGACCGTCACCCAGGCCCTCGTCACCAGCCGACTGGACTACGGCAACGCCCTCTACGCCGGGACCACCGCCAAGCTCCAGAAGAGACTCCAGCGGATCCAAAACGCCTCAGCCAGACTCATCCTCGACATCCCACGATCCAGCCACATCTCCGGACATCTCAGAGACCTTCACTGGCTCCCCATCAACAAGAGAATCACCTTCCGCCTCCTCACCCACGCACACAAAGCCCTACACGACCAAGGCCCGAGCTACCTCAACAGCCGAGTCAACTTCTACGCTCCCAAACGCCACCTCCGATCAGCCAACCACGCCCTCGCCGCCGTCCCCCGCATCCGAAGAGCGACTACAGGAGGAAGGTCCTTCTCCTACCTGGCCGCCAAGACCTGGAACTCCCTCCCGTCCGACCTGCGCCTGACCCAAGACCACCTCTCCTTCAGGAAGAAGCTGAAGACCTGGCTGTTCGAGCAGTAGCGGCACCCCCCCCCCCCCCCCCCCAGCGCCTTGAGACCCTACGGGTATGTAGCGCGCTTTATAAGTGTCAATGATTGATTGATTGATTGATTGATACATTTGTCTGCCCCACAGAGACAGATCACTTCTAATAAGTGAGTTCTCTATCTGTCACTGATTGCGGACATACTCTCTAGAGCTTTCAGTATGGTCATAAATGTGAATACTCTTATGTTCTCAAATCAAAATGGAGTTTTTCCTACTTTCAAGAAAAGTGTCTTAAGCATGCTCTTCGATTTGTGCACGCATGTAGTCATTCAAATGCAACTGCATTTCCATACAGAGTCTCAAAATCATAGATATCGTCATACCGCAGTAAGAATACATGTTGCGATTTACAAATTGCAGGCAGGCCGGCCTTGTAGCTCAGTGGCAGAGCACTGGTCTTGTAAACCAGGGGTCATGAGTTCAAGCCTCATCAGGGCCTTTTTATATGTGTGTTTCTGTATGTTGTTTTCGAGTCATTCTTTCTAGGACTCACACCTTGTCTTAAGTTTGCTTATTGACAAGCTTCCCTTTCCTGCTTTCATCTTATCAAGAAGACTTCATGAAAACCTTTGAACCATAAACTATTGCCTCACCCCTTCCGATCGCCTGACGAACGCCTGACAAACGCCATTCTCACCCCGCCGGGCAAGCCCTGCCGGGCAAAGCCAAATAAGCCATGCATATTTAAAGTTCCTTTGAAAGGCAGAGCGAGGACTAGGACGTCTGTTCCGACTGAGTCTGCATCCACAGAAAGGATGAAATAAGGCTCTAGAAATTTCACCAAGGAGATATGAACTTCATCCCCCTTAAAATACTTTTTCTCCCAGATTCCCCGGCTCTTAGTCAAATGAGGTTAATCTTCAAAACCCCACCCCCACTAACCATAAATATTCACCTCTCCTGCTGTCCATTCAATTGATACAAGGTATCTTGTACATGGAGAGAATGTGAGAAAAAGCAGAATTGCTTCATAGATTTGGTGACCTTGGATGGGTGGGCTGGATAAAGAAGTGAACTTGGTTTCCGGAAAGGGAGTATCATGATGGGAATGAGGAAAAGAGAACATGGACCACATTCACAGGTTAGAGAAATAAATGTAATAGGTTCAATGGTTTTGAAAAGCTAACTTTGAGCAGGAATTGTTTTTTAAAATTGCAAAGAATTGAAAAAGTCAATGTGGGATTGGAGGCACAATCTGAGCAGAAAGCACCATAAGCTGCTATGGTGCAACTCTTATGTTGACTAGAAACTTTAATATGATGATGCTCTTCTTTTGATATTTCTTTGAGTTAAATTGTATTGTATGTAGCTGACACAGCACTGTTTGCAGCTCCTCAGTTTATGGTTATCCCGTGACAACAATGTATTCATCATATTTATTATTCTACAAAAGAATTTTTAAATGCACTGATGTGGTGTTTGCATGCTATGCAAGATGGCACATCATGGAAACTTTATAAGGAGCATCGCATATGATATGTGATATTTGGCACCTGGAGGAGTCGGACACGCAGATCCTGAAAAGAAGTAAAGACTCTTTAGCAAAAGCCATCTTTATTCTGAGTCTAATCTTTACTTTTAGTGAAATGATTTATGAAAACCAATCAGCTGCTCCAGGTGAGGCTCGAACTCACAACCTCGGCATGGCTCAGTGCAAGTACTGCTGTATAAGTACCGCACGCTAACCGATTGCGCCACTGGAGCTCACTGTTTTCATTTCTCCCCATTTGAGCCATCTAGTGCAAACCAAGTAGATACTGCACTGCTCCATTATTCACTGAACAAGATCGACTCACATGCTAGCATGTTATCATGACTATTAAAAATACAGTCCAAATGGAATAGATTTGATAATTCTGCTATATCATGTGCTCTGTCTATTGAACACCCCATACATTTGCCGTTCTGACACAGTCTAGGATAAACTTATGCTTATTTTTAATTAGCACATAGTTAGAATTTCCCCAAAAATGAAATATAGGCCCCTAAGGCAGACGAGGTGGCCGAGTGGTTAAGGCGATGGACTGCTAATCCATTGTGCTCTGCACGTGTGGGTTCGAATCCCACCTTCGTCGGAAAGCCATCAGACACTCTTTTGAAGGTGAGCATGTCTCGAAGTACAATTACACTCTCTTTCAAGACACTGCCATAATCCACTAGAAGGGCCCAACTGACTAGTCCATTATGGCATTTTATGTCAAATAAAGGGAAGTATTTTGTGCTTAATTGAAATTAGATCTTTCATGAAGTGTCCAGAGGATTGCCTATTCCTCACTCCTGGCCTTCCAACCAGTTTGGATAGATAGACTGATAAGAAAGCATTTCTTACTCCTAAAGTTTCAGCCGTCTCAAGTGTATGAGTGTTTACATTTGTCTGCCCCACAGAGACAGATCACTTCTAATAAGTGAGTTCTCTATCTGTCACTGATTGCGGACATACTCTCTAGAGCTTTCAGTATGGTCATAAATGTGAATACTCTTATGTTCTCAAATCAAAATGGAGTTTTTCCTACTTTCAAGAAAAGTGTCTTAAGCATGCTCTTCGATTTGTGCACGCATGTAGTCATTCAAATGCAACTGCATTTCCATACAGAGTCTCAAAATCATAGATATTGTCATACCGCAGTAAGAATACATGTTGCGATTTACAAACTGCAGGCAGGCCGGCCTTGTAGCTCAGTGGCAGAGCACTGGTCTTGTAAACCAGGGGTCATGAGTTCAAGCCTCATCAGGGCCTTTTTATATGTGTGTTTCTGTATGTTGTTTTCGAGTCATTCTTTCTAGGACTCACGCCTTGTCTTAAGTTTGCTTATTGACAAGCTTCCCTTTCCTGCTTTCATCTTATCAAGAAGACTTCATGAAAACCATTGAACCATAAACTATTGCCTCACCCCTTCCGATCGCCTGACGAACGCCTGACAAACGCCATTCTCACCCCGCCGGGCAAGCCCTGCCGGGCAAAGCCAAATAAGCCATGCATATTTAAAGTTCCTTTGAAAGGCAGAGCGAGGACTAGGACGTCTGTTCCGACTGAGTCTGCATCCACAGAAAGGATGAAATAAGGCTCTAGAAATTTCACCAAGGAGATATGAACTTCATCCCCCTTAAAATACTTTTTCTCCCAGATACCCCGGCTCTTAGTCAAATGAGGTTAATCTTCAAAACCCCACCCCCACTAACCATAAATATTCACCTCTCCTGCTGTCCATTCAATTGATACAAGGTATCTTGTACATGGAGAGAATGTGAGAAAAAGCAGAATTGCTTCATAGATTTGGTGACCTTGGATGGGTGGGCTGGATAAAGAAGTGAACTTGGTTTCCGGAAAGGGAGTATCATGATGGGAATGAGGAAAAGAGAACATGGACCACATTCACAGGTTAGAGAAATAAATGTAATAGGTTCAATGGTTTTGAAAAGCTAACTTTGAGCAGGAATTGTTTTTTAAAATTGCAAAGAATTGAAAAAGTCAATGTGGGATTGGAGGCACAATCTGAGCAGAAAGCACCATAAGCTGCTATGGTGCAACTCTTATGTTGACTAGAAACTTTAATATGATGATGCTCTTCTTTTGATATTTCTTTGAGTTAAATTGTATTGTATGTAGCTGACACAGCACTGTTTGCAGCTCCTCAGTTTATGGTTATCCCGTGACAACAATGTATTCATCATATTTATTATTCTACAAAAGAATTTTTAAATGCACTGATGTGGTGTTTGCATGCTATGCAAGATGGCACATCATGGAAACTTTATAAGGAGCATCGCATATGATATGTGATATTTGGCACCTGGAGGAGTCGGACACGCAGATCCTGAAAAGAAGTAAAGACTCTTTAGCAAAAGCCGTCTTTATTCTGAGTCTAATCTTTACTTTTAGTGAAATGGTTTATGAAAACCAATCAGCTGCTCCAGGTGAGGCTCGAACTCACAACCTCGGCATGGCTCAGTGCAAGTACTGCTGTATAAGTACCGCAAGCTAACCGATTGCGCCACTGGAGCTCACTGTTTTCATTTCTCCCCATTTGAGCCATCTAGTGCAAACCAAGTAGATACTGCACTGCTCCATTATTCACTGAACAAGATCGACTCACATGCTAGCATGTTATCATGACTATTAAAAATACAGTCCAAATGGAATAGATTTGATAATTCTGCTATATCATGTGCTCTGTCTATTGAACACCCCATACATTTGCCGTTCTGACACAGTCTAGGATAAACTTATGCTTATTTTTAATTAGCACATAGTTAGAATTTCCCCAAAAATGAAATATAGGCCCCTAAGGCAGACGAGGTGGCCGAGTGGTTAAGGCGATGGACTGCTAATCCATTGTGCTCTGCACGCGTGGGTTCGAATCCCACCTTCGTCGGAAAGCCATCAGACACTCTTTTTAAGGTGAGCATGTCTCGAAGTACAATTACACTCTCTTTCAAGACACTGCCATAATCCACTAGAAGGGCCCAACTGACTAGTCCATTATGGCATTTTATATCAAATAAAGGGAAGTATTTTGTGCTTAATTGAAATTAGATCTTTCATGAAGTGTCCAGAGGTTTGCCTATTCCTCACTCCTGGCCTTCCAACCAGTTTGGATAGATAGACTGATAAGAAAGCATTTCTTACTCCTAAAGTTTCAGCCGTCTCAAGTGTATGAGTGTTTACATTTGTCTGCCCCACAGAGACAGATCACTTCTAATAAGTGAGTTCTCTATCTGTCACTGATTGCGGACATACTCTCTAGAGCTTTCAGTATGGTCATAAATGTGAATACTCTTATGTTCTCAAATCAAAATGGAGTTTTTCCTACTTTCAAGACAAGTGTCTTAAGCATGCTCTTCGATTTGTGCACGCATGTAGTCATTCAAATGCAACTGCATTTCCATACAGAGTCTCAAAATCATAGATATCGTCATACCGCAGTAAGAATACATGTTGCGATTTACAAACTGCAGGCAGGCTGGCCTTGTAGCTCAGTGGCAGAGCACTGGTCTTGTAAACCAGGGGTCATGAGTTCAAGCCTCATCAGGGCCTTTTTATATGTGTGTTTCTGTATGTTGTTTTCGAGTCATTCTTTCTAGGACTCACACCTTGTCTTAAGTTTGCTTATTGACAAGCTTCCCTTTCCTGCTTTCATCTTATCAAGAAGACTTCATGAAAACCATTGAACCATAAACTATTTCCTCACCCCTTCCGATCGCCTGACGAACGCCTGACAAACGCCATTCTCACCCCGCCGGGCAAGCCCTGCCGGGCAAAGCCAAATAAGCCATGCAAATTTAAAGTTCCTTTGAAAGGCAGAGCGAGGACTAGGACGTCTGTTCCGACTGAGTCTGCATCCACAGAAAGGATGAAATAAGGCTCTAGAAATTTCACCAAGGAGATATGAACTTCATCCCCCTTAAAATACTTTTTCTCCCAGATACCCCGGCTCTTAGTCAAATGAGGTTAATCTTCAAAACCCCACCCCCACTAACCATAAATATTCACCTCTCCTGCTGTCCATTCAATTGATACAAGGTATCTTGTACATGGAGAGAATGTGAGAAAAAGCAGAATTGCTTCATAGATTTGGTGACCTTGGATGGGTGGGCTGGATAAAGAAGTGAACTTGGTTTCCGGAAAGGGAGTATCATGATGGGAATGAGGAAAAGAGAACATGGACCACATTCACAGGTTAGAGAAATAAATGTAATAGGTTCAATGGTTTTGAAAAGCTAACTTTGAGCAGGAATTGTTTTTTAAAATTGCAAAGAATTGAAAAAGTCAATGTGGGATTGGAGGCACAATCTGAGCAGAAAGCACCATAAGCTGCTATGGTGCAACTCTTATGTTGACTAGAAACTTTAATATGATGATGCTCTTCTTTTGATATTTCTTTGAGTTAAATTGTATTGTATGTAGCTGACACAGCACTGTTTGCAGCTCCTCAGTTTATGGTTATCCCGTGACAACAATGTATTCATCATATTTATTATTCTACAAAAGAATTTTTAAATGCACTGATGTGGTGTTTGCATGCTATGCAAGATGGCACATCATGGAAACTTTATAAGGAGCATCGCATATGATATGTGATATTTGGCACCTGGAGGAGTCGGACACGCAGATCCTGAAAAGAAGTAAAGACTCTTTAGCAAAAGCCGTCTTTATTCTGAGTCTAATCTTTACTTTTAGTGAAATGATTTATGAAAACCAATCAGCTGCTCCAGGTGAGGCTCGAACTCACAACCTCGGCATGGCTCAGTGCAAGTATTGCTGTATAAGTACCGCGCGCTAACCGATTGCGCCACTGGAGCTCACTGTTTTCATTTCTCCCCATTTGAGCCATCTAGTGCAAACCAAGTAGATACTGCAATGCTCCATTATTCACTGAACAAGATCGACTCACATGCTAGCATGTTATCATGACTATTAAAAATACAGTCCAAATGGAATAGATTTGATAATTCTGCTATATCATGTGCTCTGTCTATTGAACACCCCATACATTTGCCGTTCTGACACAGTCTAGGATAAACTTATGCTTATTTTTAATTAGCACATAGTTAGAATTTCCCCAAAAATGAAATATAGGCCCCTAAGGCAGACGAGGTGGCCGAGTGGTTAAGGCGATTGACTGCTAATCCATTGTGCTCTGCACGCGTGGGTTCTAATCCCACCTTCGTCGGAAAGCCATCAGACACTCTTTTTAAGGTGAGCATGTCTCGAAGTACAATTACACTCTCTTTCAAGACACTGCCATAATCCACTAGAAGGGCCCAACTGACTAGTCCATTATGGCATTTTATGTCAAATAAAGGGAAGTATTTTGTGCTTAATTGAAATTAGATCTTTCATGAAGTGTCCAGAGGATTGCCTATTCCTCACTCCTGGCCTTCCAACCAGTTTGGATAGATAGACTGATAAGAAAGCATTTCTTACTCCTAAAGTTTCAGCCGTCTCAAGTGTATGAGTGGATGACGACCAGCCGCCTGAAACTGAACTCGGACAAGACGGAGGTCCTCATCCTGGGCTCCTCTCCCTCCGCCTGGGACGACTCCTGGTGGCCTCCCGCCCTGGGCACCGCTCCCAAACCGACTGACCATGCACGAAACCTGGGCTTCATCCTGGACTCCTCCCTCTCCATGACCAAGCAAGTCAGCAGCGTCTCCTCGGCGTGCTTCAACGTCCTACGCATGCTACGGAAGATCTTCTGGTGGATCCCCACAGAGACCAGGAAGACCGTCACCCAGGCCCTCGTCACCAGCCGACTGGACTACGGCAACGCCCTCTACGCCGGGACCACCGCCAAGCTCCAGAAGAGACTCCAGCGGATCCAAAACGCCTCAGCCAGACTCATCCTCGACATCCCACGATCCAGCCACATCTCCGGACATCTCAGAGACCTTCACTGGCTCCCCATCAACAAGAGAATCACCTTCCGCCTCCTCACCCACGCACACAAAGCCCTACACGACCAAGGCCCGAGCTACCTCAACAGCCGAGTCAACTTCTACGCTCCCAAACGCCACCTCCGATCAGCCAACCACGCCCTCGCCGCCGTCCCCCGCATCCGAAGAGCGACTACAGGAGGAAGGTCCTTCTCCTACCTGGCCGCCAAGACCTGGAACTCCCTCCCGTCCGACCTGCGCCTGACCCAAGACCACCTCTCCTTCAGGAAGAAGCTGAAGACCTGGCTGTTCGAGCAGTAGCGGCACCCCCCCCCCCCCCCCCCCAGCGCCTTGAGACCCTACGGGTATGTAGCGCGCTTTATAAGTGTCAATGATTGATTGATTGATTGATTGATACATTTGTCTGCCCCACAGAGACAGATCACTTCTAATAAGTGAGTTCTCTATCTGTCACTGATTGCGGACATACTCTCTAGAGCTTTCAGTATGGTCATAAATGTGAATACTCTTATGTTCTCAAATCAAAATGGAGTTTTTCCTACTTTCAAGAAAAGTGTCTTAAGCATGCTCTTCGATTTGTGCACGCATGTAGTCATTCAAATGCAACTGCATTTCCATACAGAGTCTCAAAATCATAGATATCGTCATACCGCAGTAAGAATACATGTTGCGATTTACAAATTGCAGGCAGGCCGGCCTTGTAGCTCAGTGGCAGAGCACTGGTCTTGTAAACCAGGGGTCATGAGTTCAAGCCTCATCAGGGCCTTTTTATATGTGTGTTTCTGTATGTTGTTTTCGAGTCATTCTTTCTAGGACTCACACCTTGTCTTAAGTTTGCTTATTGACAAGCTTCCCTTTCCTGCTTTCATCTTATCAAGAAGACTTCATGAAAACCTTTGAACCATAAACTATTGCCTCACCCCTTCCGATCGCCTGACGAACGCCTGACAAACGCCATTCTCACCCCGCCGGGCAAGCCCTGCCGGGCAAAGCCAAATAAGCCATGCATATTTAAAGTTCCTTTGAAAGGCAGAGCGAGGACTAGGACGTCTGTTCCGACTGAGTCTGCATCCACAGAAAGGATGAAATAAGGCTCTAGAAATTTCACCAAGGAGATATGAACTTCATCCCCCTTAAAATACTTTTTCTCCCAGATTCCCCGGCTCTTAGTCAAATGAGGTTAATCTTCAAAACCCCACCCCCACTAACCATAAATATTCACCTCTCCTGCTGTCCATTCAATTGATACAAGGTATCTTGTACATGGAGAGAATGTGAGAAAAAGCAGAATTGCTTCATAGATTTGGTGACCTTGGATGGGTGGGCTGGATAAAGAAGTGAACTTGGTTTCCGGAAAGGGAGTATCATGATGGGAATGAGGAAAAGAGAACATGGACCACATTCACAGGTTAGAGAAATAAATGTAATAGGTTCAATGGTTTTGAAAAGCTAACTTTGAGCAGGAATTGTTTTTTAAAATTGCAAAGAATTGAAAAAGTCAATGTGGGATTGGAGGCACAATCTGAGCAGAAAGCACCATAAGCTGCTATGGTGCAACTCTTATGTTGACTAGAAACTTTAATATGATGATGCTCTTCTTTTGATATTTCTTTGAGTTAAATTGTATTGTATGTAGCTGACACAGCACTGTTTGCAGCTCCTCAGTTTATGGTTATCCCGTGACAACAATGTATTCATCATATTTATTATTCTACAAAAGAATTTTTAAATGCACTGATGTGGTGTTTGCATGCTATGCAAGATGGCACATCATGGAAACTTTATAAGGAGCATCGCATATGATATGTGATATTTGGCACCTGGAGGAGTCGGACACGCAGATCCTGAAAAGAAGTAAAGACTCTTTAGCAAAAGCCATCTTTATTCTGAGTCTAATCTTTACTTTTAGTGAAATGATTTATGAAAACCAATCAGCTGCTCCAGGTGAGGCTCGAACTCACAACCTCGGCATGGCTCAGTGCAAGTACTGCTGTATAAGTACCGCACGCTAACCGATTGCGCCACTGGAGCTCACTGTTTTCATTTCTCCCCATTTGAGCCATCTAGTGCAAACCAAGTAGATACTGCACTGCTCCATTATTCACTGAACAAGATCGACTCACATGCTAGCATGTTATCATGACTATTAAAAATACAGTCCAAATGGAATAGATTTGATAATTCTGCTATATCATGTGCTCTGTCTATTGAACACCCCATACATTTGCCGTTCTGACACAGTCTAGGATAAACTTATGCTTATTTTTAATTAGCACATAGTTAGAATTTCCCCAAAAATGAAATATAGGCCCCTAAGGCAGACGAGGTGGCCGAGTGGTTAAGGCGATGGACTGCTAATCCATTGTGCTCTGCACGCGTGGGTTCGAATCCCACCTTCGTCGGAAAGCCATCAGACACTCTTTTGAAGGTGAGCATGTCTCGAAGTACAATTACACTCTCTTTCAAGACACTGCCATAATCCACTAGAAGGGCCCAACTGACTAGTCCATTATGGCATTTTATGTCAAATAAAGGGAAGTATTTTGTGCTTAATTGAAATTAGATCTTTCATGAAGTGTCCAGAGGATTGCCTATTCCTCACTCCTGGCCTTCCAACCAGTTTGGATAGATAGACTGATAAGAAAGCATTTCTTACTCCTAAAGTTTCAGCCGTCTCAAGTGTATGAGTGTTTACATTTGTCTGCCCCACAGAGACAGATCACTTCTAATAAGTGAGTTCTCTATCTGTCACTGATTGCGGACATACTCTCTAGAGCTTTCAGTATGGTCATAAATGTGAATACTCTTATGTTCTCAAATCAAAATGGAGTTTTTCCTACTTTCAAGAAAAGTGTCTTAAGCATGCTCTTCGATTTGTGCACGCATGTAGTCATTCAAATGCAACTGCATTTCCATACAGAGTCTCAAAATCATAGATATTGTCATACCGCAGTAAGAATACATGTTGCGATTTACAAACTGCAGGCAGGCCGGCCTTGTAGCTCAGTGGCAGAGCACTGGTCTTGTAAACCAGGGGTCATGAGTTCAAGCCTCATCAGGGCCTTTTTATATGTGTGTTTCTGTATGTTGTTTTCGAGTCATTCTTTCTAGGACTCACACCTTGTCTTAAGTTTGCTTATTGACAAGCTTCCCTTTCCTGCTTTCATCTTATCAAGAAGACTTCATGAAAACCATTGAACCATAAACTATTGCCTCACCCCTTCCGATCGCCTGACGAACGCCTGACAAACGCCATTCTCACCCCGCCGGGCAAGCCCTGCCGGGCAAAGCCAAATAAGCCATGCATATTTAAAGTTCCTTTGAAAGGCAGAGCGAGGACTAGGACGTCTGTTCCGACTGAGTCTGCATCCACAGAAAGGATGAAATAAGGCTCTAGAAATTTCACCAAGGAGATATGAACTTCATCCCCCTTAAAATACTTTTTCTCCCAGATACCCCGGCTCTTAGTCAAATGAGGTTAATCTTCAAAACCCCACCCCCACTAACCATAAATATTCACCTCTCCTGCTGTCCATTCAATTGATACAAGGTATCTTGTACATGGAGAGAATGTGAGAAAAAGCAGAATTGCTTCATAGATTTGGTGACCTTGGATGGGTGGGCTGGATAAAGAAGTGAACTTGGTTTCCGGAAAGGGAGTATCATGATGGGAATGAGGAAAAGAGAACATGGACCACATTCACAGGTTAGAGAAATAAATGTAATAGGTTCAATGGTTTTGAAAAGCTAACTTTGAGCAGGAATTGTTTTTTAAAATTGCAAAGAATTGAAAAAGTCAATGTGGGATTGGAGGCACAATCTGAGCAGAAAGCACCATAAGCTGCTATGGTGCAACTCTTATGTTGACTAGAAACTTTAATATGATGATGCTCTTCTTTTGATATTTCTTTGAGTTAAATTGTATTGTATGTAGCTGACACAGCACTGTTTGCAGCTCCTCAGTTTATGGTTATCCCGTGACAACAATGTATTCATCATATTTATTATTCTACAAAAGAATTTTTAAATGCACTGATGTGGTGTTTGCATGCTATGCAAGATGGCACATCATGGAAACTTTATAAGGAGCATCGCATATGATATGTGATATTTGGCACCTGGAGGAGTCGGACACGCAGATCCTGAAAAGAAGTAAAGACTCTTTAGCAAAAGCCGTCTTTATTCTGAGTCTAATCTTTACTTTTAGTGAAATGGTTTATGAAAACCAATCAGCTGCTCCAGGTGAGGCTCGAACTCACAACCTCGGCATGGCTCAGTGCAAGTACTGCTGTATAAGTACCGCAAGCTAACCGATTGCGCCACTGGAGCTCACTGTTTTCATTTCTCCCCATTTGAGCCATCTAGTGCAAACCAAGTAGATACTGCACTGCTCCATTATTCACTGAACAAGATCGACTCACATGCTAGCATGTTATCATGACTATTAAAAATACAGTCCAAATGGAATAGATTTGATAATTCTGCTATATCATGTGCTCTGTCTATTGAACACCCCATACATTTGCCGTTCTGACACAGTCTAGGATAAACTTATGCTTATTTTTAATTAGCACATAGTTAGAATTTCCCCAAAAATGAAATATAGGCCCCTAAGGCAGACGAGGTGGCCGAGTGGTTAAGGCGATGGACTGCTAATCCATTGTGCTCTGCACGCGTGGGTTCGAATCCCACCTTCGTCGGAAAGCCATCAGACACTCTTTTTAAGGTGAGCATGTCTCGAAGTACAATTACACTCTCTTTCAAGACACTGCCATAATCCACTAGAAGGGCCCAACTGACTAGTCCATTATGGCATTTTATATCAAATAAAGGGAAGTATTTTGTGCTTAATTGAAATTAGATCTTTCATGAAGTGTCCAGAGGTTTGCCTATTCCTCACTCCTGGCCTTCCAACCAGTTTGGATAGATAGACTGATAAGAAAGCATTTCTTACTCCTAAAGTTTCAGCCGTCTCAAGTGTATGAGTGTTTACATTTGTCTGCCCCACAGAGACAGATCACTTCTAATAAGTGAGTTCTCTATCTGTCACTGATTGCGGACATACTCTCTAGAGCTTTCAGTATGGTCATAAATGTGAATACTCTTATGTTCTCAAATCAAAATGGAGTTTTTCCTACTTTCAAGACAAGTGTCTTAAGCATGCTCTTCGATTTGTGCACGCATGTAGTCATTCAAATGCAACTGCATTTCCATACAGAGTCTCAAAATCATAGATATCGTCATACCGCAGTAAGAATACATGTTGCGATTTACAAACTGCAGGCAGGCTGGCCTTGTAGCTCAGTGGCAGAGCACTGGTCTTGTAAACCAGGGGTCATGAGTTCAAGCCTCATCAGGGCCTTTTTATATGTGTGTTTCTGTATGTTGTTTTCGAGTCATTCTTTCTAGGACTCACACCTTGTCTTAAGTTTGCTTATTGACAAGCTTCCCTTTCCTGCTTTCATCTTATCAAGAAGACTTCATGAAAACCATTGAACCATAAACTATTTCCTCACCCCTTCCGATTGCCTGACGAACGCCTGACAAACGCCATTCTCACCCCGCCGGGCAAAGCCAAATAAGCCATGCATATTTAAAGTTCCTTTGAAAGGCAGAGCGAGGACTAGGACGTCTGTTCCGACTGAGTCTGCATCCACAGAAAGGATGAAATAAGGCTCTAGAAATTTCACCAAGGAGATATGAACTTCATCCCCCTTAAAATACTTTTTCTCCCAGATACCCCGGCTCTTAGTCAAATGAGGTTAATCTTCAAAACCCCACCCCCACTAACCATAAATATTCACCTCTCCTGCTGTCCATTCAATTGATACAAGGTATCTTGTACATGGAGAGAATGTGAGAAAAAGCAGAATTGCTTCATAGATTTGGTGACCTTGGATGGGTGGGCTGGATAAAGAAGTGAACTTGGTTTCCGGAAAGGGAGTATCATGATGGGAATGAGGAAAAGAGAACATGGACCACATTCACAGGTTAGAGAAATAAATGTAATAGGTTCAATGGTTTTGAAAAGCTAACTTTGAGCAGGAATTGTTTTTTAAAATTGCAAAGAATTGAAAAAGTCAATGTGGGATTGGAGGCACAATCTGAGCAGAAAGCACCATAAGCTGCTATGGTGCAACTCTTATGTTGACTAGAAACTTTAATATGATGATGCTCTTCTTTTGATATTTCTTTGAGTTAAATTGTATTGTATGTAGCTGACACAGCACTGTTTGCAGCTCCTCAGTTTATGGTTATCCCGTGACAACAATGTATTCATCATATTTATTATTCTACAAAAGAATTTTTAAATGCACTGATGTGGTGTTTGCATGCTATGCAAGATGGCACATCATGGAAACTTTATAAGGAGCATCGCATATGATATGTGATATTTGGCACCTGGAGGAGTCGGACACGCAGATCCTGAAAAGAAGTAAAGACTCTTTAGCAAAAGCCGTCTTTATTCTGAGTCTAATCTTTACTTTTAGTGAAATGATTTATGAAAACCAATCAGCTGCTCCAGGTGAGGCTCGAACTCACAACCTCGGCATGGCTCAGTGCAAGTATTGCTGTATAAGTACCGCGCGCTAACCGATTGCGCCACTGGAGCTCACTGTTTTCATTTCTCCCCATTTGAGCCATCTAGTGCAAACCAAGTAGATACTGCAATGCTCCATTATTCACTGAACAAGATCGACTCACATGCTAGCATGTTATCATGACTATTAAAAATACAGTCCAAATGGAATAGATTTGATAATTCTGCTATATCATGTGCTCTGTCTATTGAACACCCCATACATTTGCCGTTCTGACACAGTCTAGGATAAACTTATGCTTATTTTTAATTAGCACATAGTTAGAATTTCCCCAAAAATGAAATATAGGCCCCTAAGGCAGACGAGGTGGCCGAGTGGTTAAGGCGATGGACTGCTAATCCATTGTGCTCTGCACGCGTGGGTTCGAATCCCACCTTTGTCGGAAAGCCATCAGACACTCTTTTGAAGGTGAGCATGTCTCGAAGTACAATTACACTCTCTTTCAAGACACTGCCATAATCCACTAGAAGGGCCCAACTGACTAGTCCATTATGGCATTTTATGTCAAATAAAGGGAAGTATTTTGTGCTTAATTGAAATTAGATCTTTCATGAAGTGTCCAGAGGATTGCCTATTCCTCACTCCTGGCCTTCCAACCAGTTTGGATAGATAGACTGATAAGAAAGCATTTCTTACTCCTAAAGTTTCAGCCGTCTCAAGTGTATGAGTGTTTACATTTGTCTGCCCCACAGAGACAGATCACTTCTAATAAGTGAGTTCTCTATCTGTCACTGATTGCGGACATACTCTCTAGAGCTTTCAGTATGGTCATAAATGTGAATACTCTTATGTTCTCAAATCAAAATGGAGTTTTTCCTACTTTCAAGAAAAGTGTCTTAAGCATGCTCTTCGATTTGTGCACGCATGTAGTCATTCAAATGCAACTGCATTTCCATACAGAGTCTCAAAATCATAGATATCGTCATACCGCAGTAAGAATACATGTTGCGATTTACAAACTGCAGGCAGGCCGGCCTTGTAGCTCAGTGGCAGAGCACTGGTCTTGTAAACCAGGGGTCATGAGTTCAAGCCTCATCAGGGCCTTTTTATATGTGTGTTTCTGTATGTTGTTTTCGAGTCATTCTTTCTAGGACTCACACCTTGTCTTAAGTTTGCTTATTGACAAGCTTCCCTTTCCTGCTTTCATCTTATCAAGAAGACTTCATGAAAACCATTGAACCATAAACTATTGCCTCACCCCTTCCGATCGCCTGACGAACGCCTGACAAACGCCATTCTCACCCCGCCGGGCAAGCCCTGCCGGGCAAAGCCAAATAAGCCATGCATATTTAAAGTTCCTTTGAAAGGCAGAGCGAGGACTAGGACGTCTGTTCCGACTGAGTCTGCATCCACAGAAAGGATGAAATAAGGCTCTAGAAATTTCACCAAGGAGATATGAACTTCATCCCCCTTAAAATACTTTTTCTCCCAGATACCCCGGCTCTTAGTCAAATGAGGTTAATCTTCAAAACCCCACCCCCACTAACCATAAATATTCACCTCTCCTGCTGTCCATTCAATTGATACAAGGTATCTTGTACATGGAGAGAATGTGAGAAAAAGCAGAATTGCTTCATAGATTTGGTGACCTTGGATGGGTGGGCTGGATAAAGAAGTGAACTTGGTTTCCGGAAAGGGAGTATCATGATGGGAATGAGGAAAAGAGAACATGGACCACATTCACAGGTTAGAGAAATAAATGTAATAGGTTCAATGGTTTTGAAAAGCTAACTTTGAGCAGGAATTGTTTTTTAAAATTGCAAAGAATTAAAAAAGTCAATGTGGGATTGGAGGCACAATCTGAGCAGAAAGCACCATAAGCTGCTATGGTGCAACTCTTATGTTGACTAGACACTTTAATATGATGATGCTCTTCTTTTGATATTTCTTTGAGTTAAATTGCATTGTATGTAGCTGACACAGCACTGTTTGCAGCTCCTCAGTTTATGGTTATCCCGTGACAACAATGTATTCATCATATTTATTATTCTACAAAAGAATTTTTAAATGCACTGATGTGGTGTTTGCATGCTATGCAAGATGGCACATCATGGAAACTTTATAAGGAGCATCGCATATGATATGTGATATTTGGCACCTGGAGGAGTCGGACACGCAGATCCTGAAAAGAAGTAAAGACTCTTTAGCAAAAGCCGTCTTTATTCTGAGTCTAATCTTTACTTTTAGTGAAATGATTTATGAAAACCAATCTGCTGCTCCAGGTGAGGCTCGAACTCACAACCTCGGCATGGCTCAGTGCAAGTACTGCTGTATAAGTACTGCGCGCTAACCGATTGCGCCACTGGAGCTCACTGTTTTCATTTCTTCCCATTGTAGCCATCTAGTGCAAACCAAGTAGATACTGCACTGCTCCATTATTCACTGAACAAGATCGACTCACATGCTAGCATGTTATCATGACTATTAAAAATACAGTCCAAATGGAATAGATTTGATAATTCTGCTATATCATGTGCTCTGTCTATTGAACACCCCATACATTTGCCGTTCTGACACAGTCTAGGATAAACTTATGCTTATTTTTAATTAGCACATAGTTAGAATTTCCCCAAAAATGAAATATAGGCCCCTAAGGCAGATGAGGTGGCCGAGTGGTTAAGGCGATGGACTGCTAATCCATTGTGCTCTGCACGCGTGGGTTCGAATCCCACCTTCGTGGGAAAGCCATCAGACACTCTTTTGAAGGTGAGCATGTCTCGAAGTACATTTACACTCTCTTTCAAGACACTGCCATAATCCACTAGAAGGGCCCAACTGACTAGTCCATTATGGCATTTTATGTCAAATAAAGGGAAGTATTTTGTGCTTAATTGAAATTAGATCGTTCATGAAGTGTCCAGAGGATTGCCTATTCCTCACTCCTGGCCTTCCAACCAGTTTGGATAGATAGACTGATAAGAAAGCATTTCTTACTCCTAAAGTTTCAGCCGTCTCAAGTGTATGAGTGGATGACGACCAGCCGCCTGAAACTGAACTCGGACAAGACAGAGGTCCTCATCCTGGGCTCCTCTCCCTCCGCCTGGGACGACTCCTGGTGGCCTCCCGCCCTGGGCACCGCTCCCAAACCGACTGACCATGCACGAAACCTGGGCTTCATCCTGGACTCCTCCCTCTCCATGACCAAGCAAGTCAGCAGCGTCTCCTCGGCGTGCTTCAACGTCCTACGCATGCTACGGAAGATCTTCTGGTGGATCCCCACAGAGACCAGGAAGACCGTCACCCAGGCCCTCGTCACCAGCCGACTGGACTACGGCAACGCCCTCTACGCCGGGACCACCGCCAAGCTCCAGAAGAGACTCCAGCGGATCCAAAACGCCTCAGCCAGACTCATCCTCGACATCCCACGATCCAGCCACATCTCCGGACATCTCAGAGACCTTCACTGGCTCCCCATCAACAAGAGAATCACCTTCCGCCTCCTCACCCACGCACACAAAGCCCTACACGACCAAGGCCCGAGCTACCTCAACAGCCGAGTCAACTTCTACGCTCCCAAACGCCACCTCCGATCAGCCAACCACGCCCTCGCCGCCGTCCCCCGCATCCGAAGAGCGACTACAGGAGGAAGGTCCTTCTCCTACCTGGCCGCCAAGACCTGGAACTCCCTCCCGTCCGACCTGCGCCTGACCCAAGACCACCTCTCCTTCAGGAAGAAGCTGAAGACCTGGCTGTTCGAGCAGTAGCGGCACCCCCCCCCCCCCCCCCCCAGCGCCTTGAGACCCTACGGGTATGTAGCGCGCTTTATAAGTGTCAATGATTGATTGATTGATTGATTGATACATTTGTCTGCCCCACAGAGACAGATCACTTCTAATAAGTGAGTTCTCTATCTGTCACTGATTGCGGACATACTCTCTAGAGCTTTCAGTATGGTCATAAATGTGAATACTCTTATGTTCTCAAATCAAAATGGAGTTTTTCCTACTTTCAAGAAAAGTGTCTTAAGCATGCTCTTCGATTTGTGCACGCATGTAGTCATTCAAATGCAACTGCATTTCCATACAGAGTCTCAAAATCATAGATATCGTCATACCGCAGTAAGAATACATGTTGCGATTTACAAATTGCAGGCAGGCCGGCCTTGTAGCTCAGTGGCAGAGCACTGGTCTTGTAAACCAGGGGTCATGAGTTCAAGCCTCATCAGGGCCTTTTTATATGTGTGTTTCTGTATGTTGTTTTCGAGTCATTCTTTCTAGGACTCACACCTTGTCTTAAGTTTGCTTATTGACAAGCTTCCCTTTCCTGCTTTCATCTTATCAAGAAGACTTCATGAAAACCTTTGAACCATAAACTATTGCCTCACCCCTTCCGATCGCCTGACGAACGCCTGACAAACGCCATTCTCACCCCGCCGGGCAAGCCCTGCCGGGCAAAGCCAAATAAGCCATGCATATTTAAAGTTCCTTTGAAAGGCAGAGCGAGGACTAGGACGTCTGTTCCGACTGAGTCTGCATCCACAGAAAGGATGAAATAAGGCTCTAGAAATTTCACCAAGGAGATATGAACTTCATCCCCCTTAAAATACTTTTTCTCCCAGATTCCCCGGCTCTTAGTCAAATGAGGTTAATCTTCAAAACCCCACCCCCACTAACCATAAATATTCACCTCTCCTGCTGTCCATTCAATTGATACAAGGTATCTTGTACATGGAGAGAATGTGAGAAAAAGCAGAATTGCTTCATAGATTTGGTGACCTTGGATGGGTGGGCTGGATAAAGAAGTGAACTTGGTTTCCGGAAAGGGAGTATCATGATGGGAATGAGGAAAAGAGAACATGGACCACATTCACAGGTTAGAGAAATAAATGTAATAGGTTCAATGGTTTTGAAAAGCTAACTTTGAGCAGGAATTGTTTTTTAAAATTGCAAAGAATTGAAAAAGTCAATGTGGGATTGGAGGCACAATCTGAGCAGAAAGCACCATAAGCTGCTATGGTGCAACTCTTATGTTGACTAGAAACTTTAATATGATGATGCTCTTCTTTTGATATTTCTTTGAGTTAAATTGTATTGTATGTAGCTGACACAGCACTGTTTGCAGCTCCTCAGTTTATGGTTATCCCGTGACAACAATGTATTCATCATATTTATTATTCTACAAAAGAATTTTTAAATGCACTGATGTGGTGTTTGCATGCTATGCAAGATGGCACATCATGGAAACTTTATAAGGAGCATCGCATATGATATGTGATATTTGGCACCTGGAGGAGTCGGACACGCAGATCCTGAAAAGAAGTAAAGACTCTTTAGCAAAAGCCATCTTTATTCTGAGTCTAATCTTTACTTTTAGTGAAATGATTTATGAAAACCAATCAGCTGCTCCAGGTGAGGCTCAAACTCACAACCTCGGCATGGCTCAGTGCAAGTACTGCTGTATAAGTACCGCGCGCTAACCGATTGCGCCACTGGAGCTCACTGTTTTCATTTCTCCCCATTTGAGCCATCTAGTGCAAACCAAGTAGATACTGCACTGCTCCATTATTCACTGAACAAGATCGACTCACATGCTAGCATGTTATCATGACTATTAAAAATACAGTCCAAATGGAATAGATTTGATAATTCTGCTATATCATGTGCTCTGTCTATTGAACACCCCATACATTTGCCGTTCTGACACAGTCTAGGATAAACTTATGCTTATTTTTAATTAGCACATAGTTAGAATTTCCCCAAAAATGAAATATAGGCCCCTAAGGCAGACGAGGTGGCCGAGTGGTTAAGGCGATGGACTGCTAATCCATTGTGCTCTGCACGCGTGGGTTCGAATCCCACCTTCGTCGGAAAGCCATCAGACACTCTTTTGAAGGTGAGCATGTCTCGAAGTACAATTACACTCTCTTTCAAGACACTGCCATAATCCACTAGAAGGGCCCAACTGACTAGTCCATTATGGCATTTTATGTCAAATAAAGGGAAGTATTTTGTGCTTAATTGAAATTAGATCTTTCATGAAGTGTCCAGAGGATTGCCTATTCCTCACTCCTGGCCTTCCAACCAGTTTGGATAGATAGACTGATAAGAAAGCATTTCTTACTCCTAAAGTTTCAGCCGTCTCAAGTGTATGAGTGTTTACATTTGTCTGCCCCACAGAGACAGATCACTTCTAATAAGTGAGTTCTCTATCTGTCACTGATTGCGGACATACTCTCTAGAGCTTTCAGTATGGTCATAAATGTGAATACTCTTATGTTCTCAAATCAAAATGGAGTTTTTCCTACTTTCAAGAAAAGTGTCTTAAGCATGCTCTTCGATTTGTGCACGCATGTAGTCATTCAAATGCAACTGCATTTCCATACAGAGTCTCAAAATCATAGATATTGTCATACCGCAGTAAGAATACATGTTGCGATTTACAAACTGCAGGCAGGCCGGCCTTGTAGCTCAGTGGCAGAGCACTGGTCTTGTAAACCAGGGGTCATGAGTTCAAGCCTCATCAGGGCCTTTTTATATGTGTGTTTCTGTATGTTGTTTTCGAGTCATTCTTTCTAGGACTCACACCTTGTCTTAAGTTTGCTTATTGACAAGCTTCCCTTTCCTGCTTTCATCTTATCAAGAAGACTTCATGAAAACCATTGAACCATAAACTATTGCCTCACCCCTTCCGATCGCCTGACGAACGCCTGACAAACGCCATTCTCACCCCGCCGGGCAAGCCCTGCCGGGCAAAGCCAAATAAGCCATGCATATTTAAAGTTCCTTTGAAAGGCAGAGCGAGGACTAGGACGTCTGTTCCGACTGAGTCTGCATCCACAGAAAGGATGAAATAAGGCTCTAGAAATTTCACCAAGGAGATATGAACTTCATCCCCCTTAAAATACTTTTTCTCCCAGATACCCCGGCTCTTAGTCAAATGAGGTTAATCTTCAAAACCCCACCCCCACTAACCATAAATATTCACCTCTCCTGCTGTCCATTCAATTGATACAAGGTATCTTGTACATGGAGAGAATGTGAGAAAAAGCAGAATTGCTTCATAGATTTGGTGACCTTGGATGGGTGGGCTGGATAAAGAAGTGAACTTGGTTTCCGGAAAGGGAGTATCATGATGGGAATGAGGAAAAGAGAACATGGACCACATTCACAGGTTAGAGAAATAAATGTAATAGGTTCAATGGTTTTGAAAAGCTAACTTTGAGCAGGAATTGTTTTTTAAAATTGCAAAGAATTGAAAAAGTCAATGTGGGATTGGAGGCACAATCTGAGCAGAAAGCACCATAAGCTGCTATGGTGCAACTCTTATGTTGACTAGAAACTTTAATATGATGATGCTCTTCTTTTGATATTTCTTTGAGTTAAATTGTATTGTATGTAGCTGACACAGCACTGTTTGCAGCTCCTCAGTTTATGGTTATCCCGTGACAACAATGTATTCATCATATTTATTATTCTACAAAAGAATTTTTAAATGCACTGATGTGGTGTTTGCATGCTATGCAAGATGGCACATCATGGAAACTTTATAAGGAGCATCGCATATGATATGTGATATTTGGCACCTGGAGGAGTCGGACACGCAGATCCTGAAAAGAAGTAAAGACTCTTTAGCAAAAGCCGTCTTTATTCTGAGTCTAATCTTTACTTTTAGTGAAATGGTTTATGAAAACCAATCAGCTGCTCCAGGTGAGGCTCGAACTCACAACCTCGGCATGGCTCAGTGCAAGTACTGCTGTATAAGTACCGCAAGCTAACCGATTGCGCCACTGGAGCTCACTGTTTTCATTTCTCCCCATTTGAGCCATCTAGTGCAAACCAAGTAGATACTGCACTGCTCCATTATTCACTGAACAAGATCGACTCACATGCTAGCATGTTATCATGACTATTAAAAATACAGTCCAAATGGAATAGATTTGATAATTCTGCTATATCATGTGCTCTGTCTATTGAACACCCCATACATTTGCCGTTCTGACACAGTCTAGGATAAACTTATGCTTATTTTTAATTAGCACATAGTTAGAATTTCCCCAAAAATGAAATATAGGCCCCTAAGGCAGACGAGGTGGCCGAGTGGTTAAGGCGATGGACTGCTAATCCATTGTGCTCTGCACGCGTGGGTTCGAATCCCACCTTCGTCGGAAAGCCATCAGACACTCTTTTTAAGGTGAGCATGTCTCGAAGTACAATTACACTCTCTTTCAAGACACTGCCATAATCCACTAGAAGGGCCCAACTGACTAGTCCATTATGGCATTTTATATCAAATAAAGGGAAGTATTTTGTGCTTAATTGAAATTAGATCTTTCATGAAGTGTCCAGAGGTTTGCCTATTCCTCACTCCTGGCCTTCCAACCAGTTTGGATAGATAGACTGATAAGAAAGCATTTCTTACTCCTAAAGTTTCAGCCGTCTCAAGTGTATGAGTGTTTACATTTGTCTGCCCCACAGAGACAGATCACTTCTAATAAGTGAGTTCTCTATCTGTCACTGATTGCGGACATACTCTCTAGAGCTTTCAGTATGGTCATAAATGTGAATACTCTTATGTTCTCAAATCAAAATGGAGTTTTTCCTACTTTCAAGACAAGTGTCTTAAGCATGCTCTTCGATTTGTGCACGCATGTAGTCATTCAAATGCAACTGCATTTCCATACAGAGTCTCAAAATCATAGATATCGTCATACCGCAGTAAGAATACATGTTGCGATTTACAAACTGCAGGCAGGCTGGCCTTGTAGCTCAGTGGCAGAGCACTGGTCTTGTAAACCAGGGGTCATGAGTTCAAGCCTCATCAGGGCCTTTTTATATGTGTGTTTCTGTATGTTGTTTTCGAGTCATTCTTTCTAGGACTCACACCTTGTCTTAAGTTTGCTTATTGACAAGCTTCCCTTTCCTGCTTTCATCTTATCAAGAAGACTTCATGAAAACCATTGAACCATAAACTATTTCCTCACCCCTTCCGATCGCCTGACGAACGCCTGACAAACGCCATTCTCACCCCGCCGGGCAAGCCCTGCCGGGCAAAGCCAAATAAGCCATGCAAATTTAAAGTTCCTTTGAAAGGCAGAGCGAGGACTAGGACGTCTGTTCCGACTGAGTCTGCATCCACAGAAAGGATGAAATAAGGCTCTAGAAATTTCACCAAGGAGATATGAACTTCATCCCCCTTAAAATACTTTTTCTCCCAGATACCCCGGCTCTTAGTCAAATGAGGTTAATCTTCAAAACCCCACCCCCACTAACCATAAATATTCACCTCTCCTGCTGTCCATTCAATTGATACAAGGTATCTTGTACATGGAGAGAATGTGAGAAAAAGCAGAATTGCTTCATAGATTTGGTGACCTTGGATGGGTGGGCTGGATAAAGAAGTGAACTTGGTTTCCGGAAAGGGAGTATCATGATGGGAATGAGGAAAAGAGAACATGGACCACATTCACAGGTTAGAGAAATAAATGTAATAGGTTCAATGGTTTTGAAAAGCTAACTTTGAGCAGGAATTGTTTTTTAAAATTGCAAAGAATTGAAAAAGTCAATGTGGGATTGGAGGCACAATCTGAGCAGAAAGCACCATAAGCTGCTATGGTGCAACTCTTATGTTGACTAGAAACTTTAATATGATGATGCTCTTCTTTTGATATTTCTTTGAGTTAAATTGTATTGTATGTAGCTGACACAGCACTGTTTGCAGCTCCTCAGTTTATGGTTATCCCGTGACAACAATGTATTCATCATATTTATTATTCTACAAAAGAATTTTTAAATGCACTGATGTGGTGTTTGCATGCTATGCAAGATGGCACATCATGGAAACTTTATAAGGAGCATCGCATATGATATGTGATATTTGGCACCTGGAGGAGTCGGACACGCAGATCCTGAAAAGAAGTAAAGACTCTTTAGCAAAAGCCGTCTTTATTCTGAGTCTAATCTTTACTTTTAGTGAAATGATTTATGAAAACCAATCAGCTGCTCCAGGTGAGGCTCGAACTCACAACCTCGGCATGGCTCAGTGCAAGTATTGCTGTATAAGTACCGCGCGCTAACCGATTGCGCCACTGGAGCTCACTGTTTTCATTTCTCCCCATTTGAGCCATCTAGTGCAAACCAAGTAGATACTGCAATGCTCCATTATTCACTGAACAAGATCGACTCACATGCTAGCATGTTATCATGACTATTAAAAATACAGTCCAAATGGAATAGATTTGATAATTCTGCTATATCATGTGCTCTGTCTATTGAACACCCCATACATTTGCCGTTCTGACACAGTCTAGGATAAACTTATGCTTATTTTTAATTAGCACATAGTTAGAATTTCCCCAAAAATGAAATATAGGCCCCTAAGGCAGACGAGGTGGCCGAGTGGTTAAGGCGATGGACTGCTAATCCATTGTGCTCTGCACGCGTGGGTTCGAATCCCACCTTTGTCGGAAAGCCATCAGACACTCTTTTGAAGGTGAGCATGTCTCGAAGTACAATTACACTCTCTTTCAAGACACTGCCATAATCCACTAGAAGGGCCCAACTGACT